>NC_135823.1:65175380-65775380 GCF_964213995.1 Mustelus asterias
CTCCAGACATTCTCTTTATAGTTAAGAAAGCCCACCAACTTTCTCAGAAGACTAAGGAAATTTGGTATGTCAGCTACGACTCTCAACCACTTATACAGAAGCACCATAGAAAGCATTCTTTCTGCTTGTATCACAGCTTGGTATGGCTCCTGCTCTGCCCAAGACCGCAAGAAACTACAAAAGGTTGTGAATGTAGCCCAATCCATCACGCCAACCAGCCTCCCATCCATTGACTCTGTCTACACTTCCCGCTGCCTCGGCAAAGCAGCCAGCATAATTAAGGACCCTACGCACCCCCCCCACCCCCCCGGACATTCTCTCTTCCACCTTCTTCCATCGGGAAAAAGACACAAAAGTCTAAAGTCACGTACCAACCGACTCAAGAACAGCTTCTTCCCTGCTGCCATCAGACTTTTGAATGGACTTACCTTGCATTAAGTTGATCTTTCTCTTCACCCTAGCTATGACTGTAACACTACATTCTGCACTCTCTCCTTTCCTTCTCTATGAACGGTATTCTTTATATAACGCACAAGAGACAATACTTTTCACTGTATACTAATACATGTGACAATAATAAATCAAATCCAATAAGAATAATCCTATCCATGGCCTGGGGACCTTTGACTTGTCAAGCACTAATAGGTTGCAAACCCCATTTTCCCAGTAGGTTTTGGGAGCTTAACGTTTTGTTCTGAGTTCCTTCACTTAAGTATTTATATTGAGTGGGAGGAAGTCTGAAGATATTGCTCTTGGCAAGTCCTGCAAATGCTGAGGAAGAAATAGATATTTTTTTTAGTTTTAGGCCTATTGCCAAAAGTTGCACAACATTCCCGACCTGCTGCTGGATTTCTGCTTCCGGCATTCCAGATGAACATACACTGATGTACAAAGATGACACTGAATGATTCGCACTATAGACCCTCCTCCTCATTGGGGAGTCTTTGTGTCTGTTCTGTGTCTTTACTACATCCTGACAGAAGCCAGGACACCGCTGTGTTGGGGAAACAAAGGGGCAGCATGGTGGTCCAGTGGTTAGCATGTGTATCCCTGATGCCCCATCAGTAATTGTATTGATACATAGAAACATAGAAACATAGAAACCCTACAGTGCAGAAGGAGGCCATTCGGCCCATCGAGTCTGCACCGACCACAATCCCACCCAGGCCCTATCCCCACATATTTTTTACCCGCTAATCCCTCTAACCTACACATCCCAGGACTCTAAGGGGCAATATAACCTGGCCAATCAACCTAACCCACACATCTTTGGACTGTGGGAGGAAACCGGAGCACCCGGAGGAAACCCACGCAGACACGAGGAGAATGTGCAAACTCCACACAGACAGTGACCCGAGCCGGGAATCGAACCCAGGACCCTGGAGCTGTGAAGCAGCAGTGCTAACCACTGTGCTACCGTGCCGCCCAGATACATGTTGGCACAGTGGTTAGCACTGCTGCCTCACAGCGCCATGGACCCGGATTCGATCCCCGGCTTGGGTCACTGTCTGTGTGGAGTCTGCACGTTCTCCCCGTGCCTGCGTGGGTTTCCACCGGGTGCTCCGGTTTCCTTCCCACACTCCAAAGATGTGCGGTTAGGTTAAATTGCTCATAGTGTCCCAGCTGGTGTAAGTTAGAGGGATTAGTGGGGTAAATGTGTGCAGTTGTGGGGATAGGGCTTGGGTTGGGATTGTTGTCGGTGCAGACTCGATGGGCCAAATGGCCTCCTTCTGCACCATAGGGATTCTATGATTTATATGATTTCTATGAATAGATCTTTCAAAGGGGGCTGCACAGCTGCGGCAGGCCAAATGGCTCCCCCTGTGTTAGGGACCAGATCAGAAGCTCCAAGGCATATTAGAAAGCTAACCTAGACCCCAACTTTACTTGATGTTGGCATTATGGTATGATTCGAATGACCCACTAGGAAGCTTTTATTAAAATAAATTTTATTGAAGAACATAGTTATTAGAATATAACATAAAATAATCAGTATAACATTTACCAATTAAAATACTAAAACATGACAATGTGTAATTTGTAACAGCTATCTAGCTCTATAGTTCTAATTTAAGCAATATCCCCATCGACATGTATACTTCTTCAGAAACAATTAGCACCAAAAACTGGGGAGGCGATGGCCTAGTGGTATTGTCACTAGACTATTAATCCAGAAACTCAGCTAATGTTCTGGGGGACCCAGGTTGAAATCCCGCCATGGCAGATGGTGGAATTTGAATTCAATAAAAAATATCTGGAACGAAGAATCTACGGATGACCATGAAACCATTGTCGATTGTCGGAAAAACCCATCTGGTTCACTAATGTCCTTTAGGGAAGAAAATCTGCCATCTTTGTCTGGCCTATATGACCCACAGCAATGTAGTTGACTCTCAACTCTCCTCTGAACAAGGGCAACTAGGGATAGGCAATAAATGCTGGTCAACTAGTGATGCTCATGTCCCCTGAATGAATTTTTAAAAAAACTGCTGACATGGATGCTAGATTTGCAGACTCCTAACCCCTCTGGACAGATACAGAAAGAGAGCCTTCTGACTCTCATACAGCAGATTCCAGAGAAAGATCCACCTTCAAGCAGCAGAACTTCAGAGAAAGAGACCTAATTTCTAGCAGATCCCAGTCTTTAGACTTCAGGGAGAGAAAGAGCTACTTCTCTTTTCAGTTCCCAAGCAGCAACTGAACTGGGTTTCTCTCACCGAGCCTAGCCCTGCCCAGTCACACGACGTCTGTCAAAACCTGTATCAAGCTCCACTCTGGAAAATCCCAGGAGAAAACACTAAATTAGCAGTCCTGCATTAGTCCAGATTAAAACAAACATTTTAGCAATTAAGAACATAGAATCATAGAATCCTACAGTGCAGAAGGAGGCCATTCAGCCCATCGAATCTGCACCGACCACAATCCCACCCAGGCTCTATCCCCATAACCCCTTGCATTTACCCTAGCTAGTCCCCCTGACATTAAGGGGCAACTTAGTATGGCCAATCCACCTAACCTGCACATCTTTGGAGTGTGGGAGAAATCCTGAGCACCCAGAGGAAACCCACTTTGAATCATGGAATCCTACAGTGCAGAAGATCAATTATGCTGTTGCAGTAACACCAGGGGCTGCCGGGTGCAGACAGAATGGCACCAATAATAAAACAAACTACTGTCTGCGTGGGTTTCCTCCGGGTGCTCCGGTTTCCTCCCACAGTCCAAAGATGTGCGGGTTAGGTCAATTGGCCATGCTAAAAATTGCCCCTTAGTGTCCTGAGATGCGTAGATTAGAGGGATTAGTGGGTAAATATGTAGGGTTATGGGGGTAGGGCCTGGGTGGGATTGTGGTCGGTGCAGACTCGATGGGCCAAATGGCCTCTTTCTGCGCTGTAGGGTTTCTATGATTCTATACTGAAACAGTACACAAAAAAAATGACACAAATACATTTCTTAAAGGCAACAGTATTGTCACACAGGTACAATGCAATACTAGATAGAATTTGACTGGGAAAAATACGGGGTTCAAACTCACCAAGAGCATTGCATTGCCTTTTCCGGATATTTTCCTCTTTATGACAGGAAAATAAATCTATGCATTGTAGTGGTTTTTTTTCTCTTTCTAGATTTCCTGTATTTGTGTATCATTTCCCAGCAGAGAATATGGGCAGGCAACCAAAACATCCTCCACAAAATTCATTAAGAAAATTGGACAAGAAAATATGATCTGCCCCACTTTCTAGACAGATATGTTCATATGGGTGTAGTTTAATATAAAATAACTGGAATGATTAAAGGCAGCAATCCAGTGTCAGGGTTATGATTATGTTCATCATTGGTTAAGGTTCAAACCTGGGGTTTTTCAATCATTTGAATCTTTTAGTTGAGTTATATCCTTGATGCTCTGTTAATTTTGGTGTGATCGAAGAGATTAAATTAGACCATCATTGCCAGCAATTTAGTGAACTCTTAGAGACGAGGAACAGATGTACCTTCCGAAGAATCCAGAATGAAAAGATTGACTAGGTAGGAGAGAGTGAGGGTTTTCTGTTTTTTAATATATTTAGGAGGATTTTGCTTTGAAACTTCGTGGAGTTTTAGATACCCAGTGAGCTAACCTATTAAAGGTGGTTAAATAAATGAGATTCCCGACACCTCCTTGTAGTAAAGCACCTGCTTCCAAAGGTGTAAGTCTAAAGATGGGGACGTCACGGTGCCACAGTGGTTGGCACTGCTGCCTCACAGCGCCAGGGACCCCAATCAATTCCGGCTTTGGGCGACTGTCTGTGTGGAGTCTGCACTTTCTCCCTGTGTCTGCGTCGGTTTCCTCTGGGTTCTCCGGGTTTCCTCCCACATTCCAAAGATGTGCAGGTTAGGTGGATTGGCCATGGTAAGTTGCCCATTAGTGTACCAAGATGTGTAAATTAGGGGGATTAGCCATGGTAAATTGCCCCCTTAGTGTACCAAGGTGTGTAAATTCAGGGAATTAGCCATGGTAAATTGCCCTTTAGTGTCCCAAGATGTGTAGGATAGGGGTATTAGCCATGGTAAATTGCCCCTCAGTGTCCCATGTTGTGTAGGTAAGGGGGATTAATGAAGCAAATATGTGGGGTAAGGACGATAGGGCCTGGGTGGGATGATCTGTCGGAGAGTCAGTGCAGACCCGATGGGCTGAATGGCCTCCTTCTGCACTGTAGGAATTCTATGATTCTATTTCCCCGATTTTGTTCTATCACAGGTTTGATTTAGGGGGCACTCTGAATTTAAATTCTTTGAGTCCCCGCCTCCCCCCCCCCCTCCCGCCCCCACCACCAGGACGTTGGAGCTTCAATGTTCAGGTTCACATTTAGACTGGATTCTCACACTGATCACCCAGATTTATGTAACAAGCGTAAATATTTTTTTTAAATGGAATGTTTGGCTCCAGGACTATCCTTCACCAACTGACATTCTGGATTAGAACAAGTTAGATAAGAAGACACGGGGGAGAAATGAAGGGAAGGCTGTACTGATCGGGTTAGATGTGGTAGTGTAGGAGGAAGTTCATGTGAAGTGGAAACCCTGGCACTGACCTGATAGGATAGATGTCTGCACCGTGCATTATGTGCTTTTCTCAGTAAAACCTTTGCTCTGCATCATTTTATCATTGAATCATAGAATCCCTGCAGTGTAGAAGGAGGCCATTCAGCCCATTGAGTCTATACCGACCACAATCCCACCCAGGCTCGATCCCCGGCACCCCACGTATTTACCCTACTATTCCCTCTGACCTACACATCCTGGGACACTAAGGGGCAATTCAGCATGGCCAATCAACCTAACCCGCACATCTTTGGATTGTGGGAGGAAACCGGAGCACCCGGAGGAAACCCACACAGACACGGGGAGAACGTGCAAACTCCACACTGACAGTGACCCAAGCCAGGAATCAAAGCCAGGTCCCTGGCGCTGTGAGGCAGCAGAGCTAACCACTGTGCCACTGCAGTGCTAGTGCACTGGACAGGCATATGGGAGGCATCATTTAACGTGGAGAAGTGTAACTTAACGTACCCTGGAAAAAATTAATGAATTCACTCAATGGATAGATACTGAAGGGTCCCAGTTGAAGAATGACTCAAGGATTTAAATAGATCACTTCTTGAAAATGTGAATGCAAGTATATAAGACAAATGAAAAACTAATGTGGGCTCCATAGAGGAATAGGATATAAGAGTATAGAGAAAATTGTTAAATTTGTTCAAGACCACAGGGTACAGCTTCAGGCACCTTATTATAGAGAGCACGGAGTCAATGGATGGGAGGCTGGTTTGCGTGATGGATTGGGCTACGTTCACAACCCTTTGTAGTTCCTTGCGGTCTTGGGCAGAGCAGGAGCCACACCAAGCTGTGATACAACCAGAAATAATGCTTTCAACTCACCTAATGAAGGGGCAACGCTCCGAAAGCTCGTGCTACCAAATAAACCTGTTGGACTTTAACCTGGTGTTGTGGGACTACTTACTGTGCCTACCCCAGTCCAACGCCGGCAACTCCACATCATGGCTTTCAATGGTGCAGCTGTAAAAATTGATGAGAGTCGCAGCGGACATGCTGAATTTCCTCAGCCTTCTGAGAAAGTAGAGGCGTTGGTGGGCTTTCCTAACTATAGTGTTGGCATGGGGGGACCAGGACAGGTTGTTGGTGATCTGAACACCTCGAGTCTGTCGCTGGATCAAGATCCTGGAACTCCTTCCTTAACAGCACTGTGGGTGTGCCTACACCACATGGACTGTGGTGGCTCAAGAGGCAGTTCCCCACCACCAAAGATAATTAGGGATGAACAATCAGGGAAATAACTGTTGGCCTAGCCAGCAAAGCCCAAACCCCTTGAACGAACAAAAAAACGACATGGTTCCTAATACTGAGAATCTCTGTCTGACCGACATGTCGAGCACCCACACATCGCTGAGGAGAGCTCCTAAAGGATGTTCTTGATTTGATTTGATTTGATTTATTATTGTCACATGTATTAGTATACAGTGAAAAATATTGTTCATTGCACGCTATACAGCCAAAGCATACCGTTCATAGAGAAGGAAAGGAGAGAGCGCAGAATGTAATGTTACAGTCATAGCTAGGGTGTAGAGAAAGATCAACTTAATGCGAGGTAGGTCCATTCAAAAGTCTGATGGCAGCAGGGAAGAAGCTGTTCTTGAGTCGGTTGGTACGTGACCTCAGACTTTTGTATCTTTTTCCTGACGGAAGAAAGTGGAACAGAGAATGTCCGGGGTGCGTGGGGTCCTTGATTATGCTGGCTGCTTTTCCGAAGCAGTGGGAAGTGTAGACAGAGTCAATGGATGGGAGGCTGGTTTGCATGATGGATTGGGCTACATTCATGTCCCTTTGTAGTTCCTTGCGGTCTTAGGCAGAGCAGGAGCCATACCAAGCTGTGATACAACCAGAAAGAATGCTTTCTATGGTTGTCTGAGTGTTTGTGAAAATAGCACCTCTAAAGTGAGCTAATTGAAGGGAAATGTTCACATGCAGGCCAGGAAATATGCTTCTCTGAAGAGTTTCAACATTGCTCTTGGCGCATGACAGAAGGTGGCACAGGATCGCTCTCTGTGGCACAGTCACATCGGCAAAGGTGCCACCTCCTGTGGACAGAGCAGCACCGCATTGACCAACAGGTAACAGGGCCTTTGTCAGCTCAAAGCATACCCTGCACACCAACAATACTCCCGTGTACAACATGCAAGAGATTCTTCCACGTTCAAGTTGAACTGATTAATCATCTTCACACACACAGTACACAGAACCTAACCCAGGGAGTTCGAGTTGATGCCATGGACTTAGAAGGATGAACACATCACAATATCAGTCTCAGGAGCACTGATATATTTCATGACAACCTAAAGAACCATTGAAGATCCATTAATATCAACAAGAATTATGAGTTATTTTCAGTTATCTCTCTGCTGTTAGATTAATCTAGAATCAGAGAATCCCTACAGTTCAGAAGAGAACTAACAGAGAATCTTACCCAGGCCTTCTCCCCCAACCCGTAACCCCGTAACCCCACACATTTAGCAGGGTCAATCCATCTAACCTACACATCTTGGGACACGAAAGGATAATTTAGCATGGTCAATCTATCTAACCTGCACATCTTGGGACACTAAAGGGCAATTTAGCATGGCCAATCCACCTAACCTGCACATCTTTGGACTGTGGGAGGAAACCGGAGCACCCGGAGGAAACCCACGTAGACACGGGGGAGAACATACAAACTCCACACAGACAGGCTGGATTTGAACCACTGTGCCACCGTGCCGCCCAACATCAGAAAGGCTGTGCTAAGGTGAGTTCCTGGTTGTTGGTTGTCCAAGGCAATTGCATTTTGCCATCCCACCCATCACCCATGGAAAGCAAAGTGCATGGTCAGCTATTGATAGTTACATGGGCAATTTTTTAAAAATTCATTCGTGGGACATGGGCATCGCTGGCTGGGCCAGCTTTTATTGTCCATCCCTAGTTGCCCCTTGAGAAGGTGGTGGTGAGCTGCCTTCTTGAATCGCTGCAGTCCATGTGGTGTGGGTTGACCCACAATGTCGTTAGGGAGTGAATTCCAGGATTTTGACCCAGCGACTGCGAAGGAATGGCGATACATTTCCAAGTCAGGATGGCGAGTGGTTTGGAGGGGAACTTGCACAATTACTGTGCCTAATAGGATCATATGCTGCTCTAATGTAATTAGTGAACACCAGAATAGAAGCAGAGATTACTGATAGAAGGACCCGCGACTTCAGATGTTCCAGGCCTTGGAGTTTAGAAGAGTGAGAGGGGATCTCATAGAAACTTATTAAATTCTAACAGGGCTAGGCAGGGTAGATTCAGAAAAAATGTTCCCACATTCCCAGACAAAGAACAAAGAAAATTACAGCACAGGAACAGGCCCTTCGGCCCTCCAAGCCTGCACCAACCATGCTGCCCGACTGAACTAAAACCCCCTACCCTTCCGGGGATCATATCCCTCTATTCCCATCCTATTCATGTACTTGTCAAGGCGCCCCTTAGAAGTCGCTACCGTATCTGCTTCCACTACCTCCCCCGGTAACGTGTTCCAGGGACCCACTACCCTCTGTGTAAAAAATCTGCCTCATACATCTCCTTTAAACCTTGCCCCTCGCACCTTAAACCTGTGCCCCCTAGTCATTGACTCTTCCACCATGGGAAAAAGCTTCTGACTATCCACTCTGTCCCTGCCTCTCATAATCTTGTAGACTTCTATTAGGACTCCGCTCAACCTCCGTCGCTCCAGTGAGAACAAACCAAGTTTCTCCAACCTCTCCTCATAGCTAATGCCCTCCATACTAGGCAACATCCTGGTAAATCTTTTCTGTACCCTCTCCAAAGCCTCCAGAATTGAACACTATATTCCAAATGCGGCCTAACTAAGATTCTATAAAGCTGCAACATGACTTGCCAATTTTTAAACTCAATACCCCGGCCGATGAAGGCAAGCATGCCATATGCCTTCTTGACTACCTTCTCCACCTGCATTGCCACTTTCAGTGACCTGTGTACCTGTTCACCCAGATCCCTCTGCCTATCAATACTCTTGAGGGTTCTGCTATTTACTGCATATTTCCTCTCTGTATTAGACCTTCCAAAAGGGGGCGGCACGGTAGCACAGTGGTTAGCACTGCTGCTTCACAGCTCCAGGGACCTGGGTTCAATTCCCGGCTTGGGTCACTATCTGTGTGGAGTTTGCACATTCTCCTCGTGTCTGCGTGGGTTTCCTCCGGGTGCTCCGGTTTCCTCCCACAGTCCAAAGATGTGCGGGTTAGGTTGATTGGCCGTGCTAAAATTGCCCCTTATTGTCTTGAGATGGGTAGGTTAGAGGGATTAGCAGGTGGATATGGTGGTAGGGCCTGGGTGGGATTGTGGTCGGTGTAGACTCAATGGGCCGAATGGCCTCTTTCTACACTGTAGGGTTTCTATGATTTCTATGAAAATGCATTACCTCACATTTGTCCGGATTAAACTCCATCTGCCATCTCTCCGCCCAAGTCTTCAACTGATCTATATCCTGTTGGATATAGATGGTCCTCATCGCTATCCGCAAGTCCACCAACCTTTGTGTCATCCGCAAACTTACTAATTAATCCAGTTATAGACCAGGAACATGGGAACACTATAACTTCATTACAGTGTCAATGTAAGTCTACTTGTGACTAATGAATAAATTTTAACTTTCAATGGTGCAGGAGTCCAGAACTAGGGGTCATAGTTTGAGGAGCTTAGAACTGAGGTGAGGAGAAATTTCTTCACCCAGAGGGTGGTGAATGTGTGGAATTCACTACCACAGAAAGTAGTTGAGGCCAAAATGTGGTCTGATTTCAAGAAGAAATTAGATTTAGCTCTTGGGGCTAAAGGGATCAAGGGATATGGGGGGAAGGGGGGAATCAGGATATTGAATTTGATGATCAGCCATGATCATAATGAAAGGCGGAGCAAGCTCTAAAGGCCAAATGGCCTACTCCTGCTTCTAGTTTCTATGTTTTATGTTAGGCCTGACATATTCCCATTACCAAAGGAGAGCACTGGAAAGCCAGGAAAATGTTCTGCCCAGAAGCTGCCCAGTAGGCTTGGGGAATGTAACTTCTCAAAAGTAGACACAGATCTCACAAACCGCCAAACCTAGAACACCTCATGGGCATCTTTGCCTGGATGAGGTTAACGGAGGACAGTCTACTTTCCACTGTAAGTACGCTCTGCGTCATCGATCTGAGCCATCATCTTCAACCACTTGGTAACGATGGAAACTTAGGTAATGGTCATTGATTATTCCTCCTGTTCCCTGTCAGGAAAGAACAAAGATTCATTCTCTGGAAAGGAAAAAAGTTTAATTCTGGGCTTCTACCAACACAAGTACATTTTTTTATTAATTCATGGGACATGGGTGTCTCTGACTGGCCAGCATTTATTGCCCATCCCCAGTTGCCCTTGTACTGGATAGCTTGCTTGGCCCTTTCAGAGGGAAACTGTGAATCCACCACATTGCTGTGGCTCTGGAGTCACATATAGAGCAGACAGGTAAGGATGCAAATTTCCTTCCTTAAAGGACATTAGTGAACCAGATGGGTTTTTCCGACAATCGACAATGGTTTCATGGTCGTCGGTAGATTCTTACTTCCAGATATTTTTTACTGAATTCAAATTCCATCATCTGCTGTGGTGGGATTCGAACCCTGGTCCCCAGAACATTAGTTGAGTTTCTGGACTGATAATCTAGCAATAATACCACCATGCCATTGCCTCCCCTCGTTAATATTTCAGTTAGCTGAAAGGCAGCAAAATCTTTGTGGTGAATATTTATGCTTCTGACTGAAGCAAGCTGGGATTGTTTTGCCAATATGGCGCCCAAATGAATCTGCAAACCAGCCGAGCATAGAAGTTTCTAATTCTCTCAACCCCAGATCTTAAACCTGATTCTTGGCAATCCCACTGGGTGATGGAAAGCTAACATCTGGGTTCTTCTCAGGGGTACCCGCAATCGCATGTAGGGTACAGTTGGCACAGTGGTGAACACTGCTGCCTCACAGCGCCAGGGACCTGGGTTCAATTCCGGCCTCAGGTCACTGTCTGTGTGGAGTCTGCACGTTCTCCCTGTGTCCGCATAGGTTTCCTCCGGGTGCTCTGATTGCCTCCCACAGTCCCAAGATCTGCAGGTTAGGTGGATTGGGCTATGCTAAAATTGACCCTTGGTGTTCCAAGATGTAGAGGGTAGGTGGATTAGCCATGGTAAATGTGCGGTGTTACAGGGACAGAGCAGAGGGAAGGGCCTCGTTGGGATGTTCTTTCAGAGAATCGGTGCAGGCTCGATGGGCCTCTAACTGCACTGTAGGAATTCTATGGTTCGCAGCTAAGTCACCAATTCATTAATGAAAAAGCCACTAGCTGACTTCCGGTTGACATCAGCAGGGAAGTCGTTGTCAAGCGACCCCGAAGCTATCTCAAGCCCAAGCTAAGCGCAAGGATAGGAGGTGTACAAACATTCAACCGGCCAGCAGTTTGTGACTAGGGAGAGTATTAGGGAAGAGTTCAGGGTAGGGAAGCCTACACTTTCAGCATGGGATCGGAAGGATGACCCCAACCCTGCTCTCACAAAGGAAAGCATTAGACTTGCCCGGAAAGGCCTCTTGGGTCTTCAGCCTTCCTTGTTGCTGCTGAGGAGGCTGCTGCCTTGCAGGTTTAGTTGGCCCCAGGATCCTATTGACATAATATTCCAGATGGCATTGTGGCATAGTGGTTAGCACTGCTGCCTCACAGCGCCAGGGACCTGGGTTCAATTCCCAGCTTGGGTCACTGTCTGTGTGGAGTTTGCACATTCTCCCCGTGTCTGTGTGGGTTTCCTCCGGGTGCTCCGGTTACCTCCCACAGTCCAAAGATATGTGGGTTAGGATCATTGGCCATGCTAAATTGCCCCTTAGTGTCCTGGGATATATAGATTAGAGGGATTAGTGGGATAAATATGCGGGGTTACGGAAATAGGGCCTACATGTGATTATTGTCAGTGCAGACTTGATGGGACGAATGGCCTCCTTCTGCACTGTAGGGATCCTATGTCTATGTTTTTAGGACTCTGGTTTGCGTAGAGGCACGAGGCTGCCCTTTGACTTGGGGTTTCTTAAAATCACAACAGTGCAGGAACAGAATAGTCATTGCAGCTGCTCCATTTTAACTTTCCACCTGCCTAGTTCCTGCTGGGTTGAGAGGAGGTGGGAGTTATAATTCACCTCTGAGGTGACTGCATCAAATTGAATTGGTTGCTTTTATTTTGACACAATTGTCGCCGGGATTACACAATGGGAAGGTGCAAATGTTGCAAATTAGATATTTGTTTTACAAGACGTCTACAGAGTTCCTGATCCAAGGAAAATCCTAATTAAGACATGTAGGTCGCCTTATTAGCTCTATAATTACTCGCTTCAACCGTGTAACAGCTCCACTGGGAGGTACAGAACACTAATTCCAAGGCAACTCATATTGGAATGTTTTTACTGAACATATCCAATCAGACTTGATACAAATTTCCGTGTGTTAGGGAGAGAGAAAGGACCTCAAACAAATGTGTACAATTGATGTACAATCCTTGACTAATATTACTGGAGAAATTATATTTGAGATGCTGACAGATGACTATTTGGCAGCCCGGTGGCATGGTGGTTAGCACTGCTGCCTCACAGCGCCAGGGACCTGAGTTCAATTCCGGCCTCAGTTCACTGTGTGGACTTTGCACTTTCTCCCCGTGTCTGCGTGGGTTTCCTCTGGGTGGTCCAGTTTCCTCCCACAGTCCAATGATGTGCCGGTTAGGTTGATTGGCCATGCTAAATTGCTCCTTAGTGCCAGGGGGATTAGCAAGGTAAATGTGTGGGGTTACGGGAATAGGGCCTGGGTGGGATTGTGGTCGGTGCAGACTCGATGGGCCGAATGGTCTCCTTCGGTACTGTAAGGATTCTACGATTTATTGACTGGGTCAAAGGTTAGAGTGTGACAAAGAGCAGACAAAGGTCATTGAGTGGGAGTCCACCGAACGCAATATTTATTTTGAGTACCTATTCTGTTTAGTTATACTTGTGTAAATGTAGACTAAATTTTTCTGCCCTTTTTTGATTTGATTTTGATTTGATTTATTATTGTCACATGTATTAACATACAATGAAAAGTATTGTTTCTTGCACGCTATATAGACAAAGCATACCGTTCATAGGGAAGGAAACGAGAGAGTGCAGCATGTAGTGTTACAGTCATAGCTAGGGTGCAGAGAAAGATCAACTTAATGCGAGGTAGGTCCATTCAAAAGTCTGACAGCAGCAGGGAAGAAGCTGTTCTTGACTCGGTTGGTACGTGACCTCAGAGTTTTGTATCTTTCTCCCGACGGAAGAAGGTGGAAGAGAGAATGCGTGGGGTCCTTAATTATGCTGGCTGCTTTGCCGAAGCAGCGGGAAGTGTAGACGGAGTCAATGGATGGGAGGCTGGTTTGCGTGATGGATTGGGCTACATTCACATTTTGTAGTTCCTTATGGTCTTGGGCAGAGCAGGAGCCATACCAAGTATGATACAACCAGAAAGAATGCTTTCTATGGTGCATCTGTAAAAGTTGGTGATAGTCATAGCGGACGTGCAAAATTTCCTTCGTCTTCTGAGAAAGTAAAGACATTGGTGGGCTTTCTTAACTATGGTGTTGGCATGGGGGGACCAGGACAGGTTGTTGGTGATCTGGACACCTTTGATATAGACAGGGTCATGTCCTCCACAACGCTTCCTGAAGTCGATGACAATTTCCTTCGTTTTGTTGACATTGAGGGAGAGATTATTGTTGCCGCGCCAGTTCACCAGATTCTCTATCTCATTCCTGTACTCTGTCTCATCATTGTTTGAGATCCGACCCACTACGGTGGTGTCATCAGCAAACCTGACGATTGAGTTAGAGGTCTTTAGCCACAGTATAACTATCATGGTTTAATAGAATGTTTGTAATGTTTTGATATTTAGGGAGACATTGGTCAGGATTCTCCAGCACCTACCCCTGCAATGGGTTTTCCAGCAGTGGAGGCGGCTCGCCATTGGCCGCCGAGGGATCTTCCAGTCCTGCCAAAGTCAATGACCATTTGTGTTGCTCACCCGCCGCGCTGCCGGGAAACTGGCAGCCAATGGCGACCCACCTCCAGCGCTGGAAACCCGTCGCGGAGGAGCTGGAAAATCCCAGGTATTGTCTTCGACCCTTATCACAAATTCCATTCCATAACCATTCACTCCGTCACTTCTCCGGCCACTGACTGAGGTTGAACCGCACCAGCAGCACACATGGCAACTTACTCGACTCCAAGGTAAAATTCCCATTGCATCTCCATTTCTTCTCCAAAACTGCCTAATTCAAGCACCAACCCTGCCTCAGCTCTTTTGCTGCTGAAACATTCATCCATTTGCCTTTGTTACTTGACTTTTGTGGACTTGACTCTACCCATTCCCTGCTGGCTGACCTTCCTTTTCCTCACGTCCGTAGATTTGCCCTCATTCAAAATTGCTCCCATTTCTAACTCGCTTTGAATCTCATTCAAACCATCACTTCAGTGAGCTACTTTCAGCAACACCTTGATTTAAAAATCCTCATTCTTGTTATCAAATCTCTGCATGGCCTTGCCTGCACCCTATCTTGGTCATTTCCCCCAACCCTCTAAGATTGCAAGAAACTACAAAGGGTCGTGAATGAAACCCAATCCATCACGCAAACCAGCCTCCCATCCGTTGACTCTGTCTACACTTCCAGCTGCCTCAGAAAAGCACTTACTCCCACTTACCTGATGAAGGAGCAGCACTCCGAAAGCTAGTGGCTTTTGCTACCAAATAAACCTGTTGGACTTTAACCTGGTGTTGTGAGACTTCTTACTCAGAAAAGCAGCCAGCATAATCAAGGACCACACACACCCCGGACGTTCTCTCTTCCACCTTCTTCGATCGGGAAAAAGATACAAAAGTCTGAGGCCACGTACCAACCGACTCAAGAACAGCTTCTTCCCTGCTGCTGTCAGACTTTTGAATGGATCTACCTCGTCCTAAGTTGATCTTTCTCTACACCCTAGCTATGACTGTAACACTACATTCTGCACTCTCTCCTTTACTTCTCTATGAACAGTATGCTTTGTCTTTATAGTGTGCAAGAAACAATACATTTCACTATATACTAATACATGTGACAATAATAAATCAAATCAAATCAAATCAGGTATCTGCGTTCCTCCAATTCTGGTCACTTGAGCATTCTCAATTTTTATCGCTCCACCATTGGTGGCCGTGCCTTCAGCTGCCAAGGCCCTAAGCTCTGGAATTCCCTCCCTAAAATATGTCCGTCTCGCTACCTCACTTTCCACATCCAGGTTAAAGAGATGTGTATTGTCTCCAGACAGGACAGTTGGTGAGATTTTGCAAGCCCAGGCAAGTCATGGGGTAACCTCTTTAACCTGTGCTTAACCCTCTCTCCACTCACATTGTCTGTACCTTTAAGACTTGATTACCTGTAAAGACTCGCATTCCAACCATTATTTTGTAAATTGAGTTTGTGTCTTTATATGCCCTGTTTGTGAACGCAACTCCCACTCACTTGATGAAGGAGCAGCGCTCCGAAAGCTTGTGGCTCGTGCTACCAAATAAATCTGTTGGACTTTAACCTGGTGTTGTGAGACTTCTTACTGTATAAACTATAAGAGCTGGGAGGTTATACTGGAACTATATCAAACATTACTTAGGCACAACTTGAGTACTGTGTGCAGTTCTGATCCCCCTGCTCCTGTTTCCTCCCATGGTCCAAAGATGTGCAGGTTAGCTGGATTAGCCATGCTAAATTACCCCTTAGTGTCGGGGGATTAGCATGGTAAATACATGGGGTTACGGGGATAGGGCCTGGGTGGGACTGTGGTCAGCGCAGACTTGATAGACTGAATAGCCTCCTTCTGCATTGTAGGGGTTCTATGATTACAGAAAGAATGTAACTGCACTAGAGAGGGTACAGAGATTTACAGGGATGTTGCCAGGACTGGGAAATTGCAGCAATGAGGAAAGATAGGCTGGGGTTGTTCTCCTGGGAACAGGAGTGACTGAGGGGAGATTTGATTGAGATGTACTGAATTGTGAGGGGTCGGGATAGAGTGGGTGGGATAAGGCCTATTGACTTTAGCAGAGAGGTCAGTGATTAGTGGGGGGCGGGGGGGGGGGGGGGTGAAGGTGATTGATGGAGGGATTAGAGGGAAAATGAGGATTTTATTTTTCACCCAGATGTTTTTGGGGGATCTGTAATTCACTATCTGAGATGGCAGTCAAGGCAGAACCCCTCAACTTATTTAAAAGGTATCTGGATCTGCACCTCAAGTTGCCGTAATGCAGCGCTCCAGACCAAATGCTGGGAGGTTGCATTAGGCTGGGTGTCTCGTTTTTCAATCAAGGCAGACTCAATGGGCCTAGTGGCCTCTTTCTCCGATTCTATGATTCTTTGGGAGAGTGGGAGGAGAGGGTTTGGGCATTAGCTTTTGCATTGCAGGCGGGGGGAGGAAGGAAGTGTGGCTGTACAATCCTCAGGAACATGGGACTGCCCACAATGCACAAAGACATCCCGCCCCCGAAGATAGCAGGCTCCTTCCTTCCTGCCCTTTTAAAAGAACGCGCTGCCCACTCCAGCCTCCCTGCCCAATCCAGCCTCCCTGCCCAATCCAGCCTCCCTGCCCACTCCAGCCTCCCTGCCCACTCCAGCCTCCCTGCCCACTCCAGCCTCCCTGCCCACTCCAGCCTCCCTGCCCACTCCAGCCTCCCTGCCCACTCCAGCCTCCCTGCCCACTCCAGCCCTGTTATTAGACGCTGGCAGGCAGGCTGTCGATTTTGGTGCCTTCCCACCCCATGTATAACGGGGGCAGCTCAGGGGTGGACGAGAAGGTGGTGGGCTATGCACCCCTCAGATTGTACATGCTTGTCACCCGCCCCCCCCCCCCCCCCACCACCACCACCACCACCTCTCCACACCCCTGCCAAAAACACGTTCGACACGGGGGTTGTGAAATCCAGCCCCAAGTCTGGGATTTTAAGCAGATTGTGGACTGTAGTTCTATAATACAACTAAGGGTGAATAGAAATCTCAATGAGCCCGACACCAATAATCAGCCAAGCAAGGTCGCCCACTGTCAGCCACGCTACGCTGCCCCATTCTGAGAATGCTCGCTTCCACAACACTTCTTCTGCTATGGTTTTCTGAATGAGAAATTATTCCAATTTCTAGCGATATCAGCTCTCCAATTACAATCACTGGACTCAAGTGTTAGTGGTGTGCTTTCATTAGTGATGTGCTTTAGACTCCTCCATTCCTAATCAAACTAATGATTCAGTTATGAGCCTAATACAGGGGCTGTTAATTCTCTAATCTTGAAAGATTGGCGTTGCACCATGACAATTGTTCATGTTTCCTGATTGTGGCCACAGCACAGATTTGTATTTCCAGCCGTCTGCTCCAAGTGCAGATGATGGAGTTGTGCTTGAATGGGCTGTTGTCCCATGACAGTGCAATTGGTATCTGAGTGTGGCATTCCTGTAATTCCCGTCATACTAAAGCTTTGACAACAAATGCATTCTTTCTCTACACCCTAGCTATGACTGTAACACTACATTCTGCACTCTCTCCTTTCCTTCTCTATGAACGGTATGTTTTGCCTGTATAGCGCGCAGGAAACAATACTTTTCACTGTATACTAATACATGTGACAATAATAAATCAAATCAAAAAATCTTAAAACTATTTTCCTGGTTCATATTCGACAGCGGCACGGTGGCACAGTGGTTAGCACTGCTGCCTCACAGTGCCAGGGACACGGGTTCAATTCCAGGCTTGGGTCACTGTCTGTGTGGAGTTTGTACATTCTCCCTGTGTCTGCGTGAGTTTCCTCCGGTTTCCTCCCACAGTCCAAGGATGTGCAGGTTAGGTGGATTGGCCATGCTAAATTGACACTTCATGTCAGGGGGATTAGGTAGGGTAATTGCATGGGTTTATGGGGATAGGGGCTGGGTGGGATTGTGGTTGGTGCAGACTCGATGGGCCGAATGGCCTCCTTCTGCACTGTAGGATTCTATGATTCTAGCTAAGAGACACAAGAGGGAGAGATTTTCCACCCCTGTTTTTGTCAAGAGGGGAATATCGGCAGGCATGGAGAATCCATGTACTGACAGGGACCCTGTTTGACTTCAATTAAACATAATTAGCAGGCCTCCCTGTGGAATCCCCCCCCTCTCCCCCCCACCCACCCCCCGCCAAGTGGAAAAGTCCCCCAGGCCCCCACCCCGTGGCAGCATGATGGTCATGCCAGGTTTTTACAAACGGGGAGTTGGTGAACTGAACCTGCTGGGGGCACACAAAGAAGTACAGCCGCAGCGGGGGGGAGTGGGAAGAGAGTCACGCCCAGACAGTACCCCTGTACTGCCAGGGGGCATTGTCAGGGAGGGCTTCCACTGAGGAAGGTGAGGGTGAGTGAGAGTGGGGGGTCCCAGGGTGAGGGGGGGTTGGGAGAGAGTTTTGTGCCCATGGGGGAGGGTTCCTTTTTTAAATTTGTTTAGATTGGAGTGCCCGTTAAAAATGACGCCCTGATTTGCCAGGAGCCGAGGTTGCCTCAGTGTGACGCTGTGGGACCCACCTCCCGGATTCCCTTGGACTTAAGTGTCAAAAGATATGGTGGGAAAAACTGGCAGTGGGGCCAGCAGGCTACAAACTGCTTTTCCCGTCTGAGTTAACACGTAGCCAAAAAAAATGAGAAAATTCCATCCAGAATAAAAACAAATTAGAGGAGAGACATAAAAGGTCGTTAAAAGCAGAATATTGCGGATGCTGGAATCTGAAACACAAACAGGAAATGCTGGAAAATCTCAGCCGTTCTGACAGCATCCGTGGAGGGAGAATAGAGCCAACGTTTCAAGTCTAGAAAGAAAAAGAATCTGGTCTATTGTATTCGCTGCTCCCAATGCGGTCTACTCTACATCGGAGAGGCCAAACGCAGACTGGCCGCTTTGCTGAGCACCTTCGGTCTGTCTGCAAACAGGACCCAGACCTTCCTGTCGCTTGCCACTTCGACACCCCCACCCTGCTCTCCTGTCCACATGTCCGTCCTTGCAATGTTCCAGTGAACCCCAATGAAAACTGGAAAAACAGCACCTCAGCTTCCGATTGGGCACTTTACACCCTTCTGGACTGAACATTGAATTCAACAGCTTCAGAGCGTGAACTCTCCCTGCCACCTTCACTCCATTCCCATTTATTTTATTCCATTTCATTTCATCTCATTCATCCGTTTTATCATCCTTCTTTCTCACTTCTATTTTTCCACTTCTCTATTCCAGCTCTCCATCTTTCCATACCCTCCACCTCCCCCCCCCCCCCACCCCCTGTCCCCTCCCCCCTTTCAGGGTCACTGCCACATTCCCCAGGCAGTCCTTTAACAATCTGTACCTCTGTTCTGCCATTCTCGCATTCTGATCACTTAGTGGACACTTTTAGCACCTTCCCAGCCTTCTGTATCCTCATTTACATTCCCTTTGTCCCATTCCACCCCTCATAGTATAAATCTCTGCTGATTCTCTTTGCTCTCAGCTCTGACGCAGGGTCACCTAGACTAGAAACGCCGGCTCTATTCTCTCTCCCCACCGATGCTGTCAGACCTGCTGAGATTTTCCAGCATTTTCTGTTTTCATTATAAAAGGTTATTAACTAGATCAATGTTAAAGTTTAGAAATTGAACACATCAAAAGAAGCTATTTGATCCGTCTGATCTATACTATCCCTTTTGCTGGTAAAATCCAAAATTGCTCCACTCTCTCCCCATTTGATTCAAACTTCTCCAACTTTCTCTTCAACATTCCAATAGATTTTGCCTCAATTATTCCTGGCGGAAGACCTTCAATATTCCAAAGACTGTAATTTCTCCTAACCTCTAACCCCACTCCTGTAGTACAGTACCAGGAGCAGCCAGCATAATTAAAGACCCCACGCAACCCGAACATACCCTCTTCCACCTTCTTCCATTGGGAAAAAGATACAAAAGTCTGAGGTCACATACCAACCGACTCGTCACGTACCAACCGACTCAAGAACAGCTTCTTCCCTGCTGCTGTCAGACTTTTGAATGGACCTACCTTGCATTAAGTTGATCTTTCTCTACACCCTAGCTATGACTGTAACACTACATGCTTCACTCTCTCGTTTCCTTCTCTATGAACGGTATGCTTTGTCTGTATAGCGCGCAAGAAACAATACTTTTCACTGTATGTTAATACACGTGACAATAATAAATCAAATCAAATCAAATAGCGAGAGGTGTAAGTTCATGGTCTCTCATAACTGATTCCCAGCAAAAGGAAATCGTCTTTCTCTAATCTTCCCTTGATAGATTTTTTAAAAACCTTTATTAAATCTCTTCTCTGCACCAGCAAAAGTAAATCCAAGACTTCAAATCCTTCCTTCCAGTTTCCCATCCTAGCTAACGACCAAGTGGATTTATGTGCTATACTGAGTGCTGTGACCTGCACATTTTCTAAAAACTTGTGAAATCGCAATGAATCAAATTCTGGTTATGCCAAAGTCGTCAAACATTCCTGCGGCAAAATAGCAGATCCCATAGCGGGGAGGGTGAGACAGTAAAGGTAGATGGTTGGCTCCAAAATCGTCTCGCCCACAATTTGAATATTTTTAAAAATTCATTCGTGGGACATGGGTGTCGCTGGGCTGGGCAGCATTTATTGCCCATCCCTAGTTGCCCTTGGAGGGCAGTTGAGAGTCAACCACATTGCTGTGGCTCTGGAGACACATGTGTTCCTTCAGAAGGAACTCTTCAAAATGCAGCTAATGAAAATACAACAAAACGTGCGCCAATTTATAAATCAAAGAAAGGGTTTAATAAAGAAACATCATTACTCCAAACTTGGGGCCTCGCCCTGGGCCACTCCAAGCTTCCAACAATTCTACATAGTTCCTTATTTATAGTGAATCAGCTGGTCAGCTGACCATCACATCATTCTGTAATGGTTCACTGGGTCAGCTGACCCTTACATCTTGTTCCCATTGGTCACATTACATCCAATACAAAGTTGTCACTGGTTACATTCTAACAACATGTAGGCCAGGCCAGGTAATGATGGCAGATTTCCTTCCCTAAAGGACATTAGTGAACCAGATAGGTTTTTCCGACAATGGTTTCACGGTCATCAGTTGATTCTTAAGTCCAGATTTTGTTTTATTGAATTCAAATTCCATCACCTGCTGTGGCGGGATTTGAACCCGGGCCCCCAGAACATCAGCTGAGTTTCTGGGTTAATAGTCTAGTGATAATACCACTTGGCCATCGCCTCCCCAACATGAGACATTTTTAATGGGGGTGAAACTGGACTGTTTTACTGGCCGGGATCTTCCGTTCCCATTTCCATGGGTGGGTTCGGCAACCGGAGCAGAAACTCTCAAGGGAAGAGCAAATCACATTTGACACTGACCTAAAAGTGTGACGCGATTATCCCCTCCCTCCATCGCCCCACCCTCACCCCCTTTCTGCATTCCCCGATGTTCAACATCAGTAACATCATTTTCAGACATTATTCAGACAATATCATTGTCACGCTTTGGTGGCACAGTGGTTAGCACTGCTGCCTCACAGCGCCAGGGACCCGGGTTCAATTCCGGCCTCGGGTCACTGTCTGTGTGGAGTTAGCACATTCCCCCCATGTCTGTGTGGGTTTCCTCTGGGTGCTCTGGTTTCCTCCCACACAAAGATGTGTAGGGGGATTGGCCATGCTAAATTGTCCCTTAGTGTCTGGGGGACTAGCTACGGTAAATGCAAGGTGTTATGGGGATAGGACCTGGGTGGGATTGTGGTTGGTGAAGACTCGATGTGTCGAATGGCCTCCTTCTGCATTGTAGGATTCTATGATTCTATGCCTAAATCGTACTATTGGTGCTGACCTAATGGGCCGAATGGCCTCCTTCTGCGCCGTAGGGAATCTATGGTTGTAAGGTGTGAACCAATGGAATGAAGACTTTGTCACACATTTACTGATTTACTATCTTTTCATTTGGCATTTGACTGTTGGTTTTGACACAGACTGTGATTGTGGGCACAGTGGGTCACACAGAGACCCATTCAGTTGGGAATGGGGCCTCCCCGGATATCACAAAGCTTCGCTTAAAACAAATTTACGCCGGAATTTTATCACCCGCCTGCCATGGGAATTGGAGTAGGAGAGGGGCGGACAATGGGAAGGTCCGTTGACCTCGGTTGAGATTTTATGGTGTCAGGACGCGCAAGGCTCTAAAATCCCACCCTTAGAGACAACTCCGCAGACATTCGACACATTATGATTTTGCTGTAACCAATGAGGGTATTGCAGTGTAAAGATAATGTTGTTGGATTAGTGATCCAGAGGTCTAATGCTCCGACAACATGAACTTAAACCCCACCATGGCAGCTGGAGGAATTTAAATTCAGTTAATTAAACTGGAATAAAGAACTGGTCTCAATTATAGTGATTGTGAAACTACTGGACTGTTGTAAAAACCCATCTGGTTCACTAATGTCCATGATGTGGAGATGCCGGCGTTGGACTGGGGTAAGCACTGGGGTAAGAAGTCTCACAACACCTTCTTCAGGTGAACACTCCAAAAGCTTGTGCTACCAAATAAACCTGTTGGACTTCAACCTGGTGTTGTGAGACTTGTCACTAATGTCCCCCAGGGACTGAAATCTGCCGTCCTTACCCAGTCTGAGAATCCAGTCACACGACAATGTGGCTGACTGCTAAACAGAAGCAAAATACTGCGGAGGCTGCAAATGCGAAATATAACCAGGTAATGCTGGAAAATCCCAGCAGGTCTGGCAGCGTCTGTGAAAAGAGAAACAGGAGTTAACAGGCAGGAATTCCTGGTCACGTCCGCCCCCCCGAGACCGGAGATTCCTGCCAGAGGTTAACAGACCTTTAAACAGTCCGGCAAATTGTCCATCTCATTCATCTCGGAAAGGTCTGGAAAATTTACCTCAATATTTCAAGTCCAATATGACTTTTCTTTGGAACCGATAGTTGACTCTTAACTCTGAAGCGGTGTAACATTGTAGGCACCTCATCGCCACCTTCTCAGGGGCAATTAGAGATGGCCAACAAATCTGCAATGTTCACATCCTGTAAATGAATTTAAAAATCTGATTGGATGCACAGCAATGAGCTCTGGGCGTTGCATCTAAACTTGTTACATTTCTGGTGTTCTACCATTTTGACTAAGCAGATCCATATCCTGTGTGTATTATGGAACTCACTTGCCATAACCCGGGAGACATTAACAACACTAATTAAGTAGATTTATCATTTCATTTAGTTACTGAATCATTATAGCTCTGAGCTTAGATAGTCCATGAAAATGTTTTCTAAGTGTCTATAATAGAGCAACACAAATAAGATTAATGAAGCCCTCCTTTAGTCCCATTTTCCAAGCACAACAGATTTATTACTTTGGCCTTCTTCCCAGCGGCATCAGCAAGTGCTCTGGTTCGGAACCTTTCTGATGTGTCGACATGCTACCACGGGTTACGGCTGCCCGGAATACCTGTTATTATGGGATGTTTCAGAAGGCGCACGCTTGGCCCAGGAATTCCTGAGAAAGCCTCTCAGTCATTGGATGAGCGTTTCTTATTTTGTGTGAATTTTGCAGCAGATGGTTCGAGCACACTTCATTAATCTGTCCAAGAACCTGTACTATTCAAAACTGACACTTCTACATTCACACCAGTCACCGCAGCTACAAAAGCAACTGTTGCACTGCATTGCTGGTAGGCAGGCAGTGGAATCAGGATATTAATGGAGCCTCTCTTACACTGAGAAAAGGAATAACATGCAACTGTCATTACATAAGGTAAATATACTGGAGGCACCTCCACTGGACAATGGGGAGGCGATGGCCTAATGGTATTATTACTAGACTATTAATCTAGAAGCTTGGCCAATTTTCTGGGGACCCGGGTTCGAATCCCGCCATGGTGGAATCTGAATTCAATAAAAAATGTCTGGAATTAAGAATCTACTGATAACCATTGTCGGAAAAACTCATCTGGTTCACTAATGTCCTTCAGGGAAGGAAATCGGACATCCTTACTTGGTCTGGCCAACATGTGACTCCAGAGCCACAGCAAATGTGGTTGACTCTCAATTGCCCTCTGAACAAGGGCAACTAGAGATGGGCAATAAATGCTGGCCAGCCGGTGATGCCCATGTCCCACGCATGATCAAAGGAAAAAGACAGTGGCTGGAATTTTACTGTCCCACCTGCTACAGGAATTGGAGCGGGCGAGGGG
Source organism: Mustelus asterias (assembly GCF_964213995.1). Taxonomy (NCBI): domain Eukaryota; kingdom Metazoa; phylum Chordata; class Chondrichthyes; order Carcharhiniformes; family Triakidae; genus Mustelus; species Mustelus asterias. Next base: position 65,199,773 of record NC_135823.1, read on the forward strand.
CAGAGCATGGAAAGGCCCGTTGACCTTGGGTGGGATTTTATGGTTTCAGGATGAGCAAGGCCGTAAAATCCTGCCCAGTATGTTATGTAGTATAAAAGTATCGCACCCTTAAATGTCTTGTTATTACCACATTGTATATACACGTACAGTGTTGCTTTTCAGTTGACTGGTTTGCCATTTTTACTTTGGAACACACCAACTTCCTGTGCGGCTATCAACGCATTGGTTCAATTTCTCATCAGCGATCAGGAAATTAAAATTGTTACTTGGGAGTGCGACCAAACTCTGATCATTTTTACCCATTAATGCCACATCCTCCACCCACCATTTTAATTTACTCTATGTCTCCTCATCTGAACTTTGTTTCCTTCCTATAACTCTTTGTTAATTGTTTTCTCTCATTCTATCCTTCCTCCTGGCATCCCCGTAAACTTGAAAGGAGACTCTTTGAATTTTAGCATACACAACAGGCAACATATTGAGATGAAATTGTTTTGCCTGTTTATTTAAGGACAGCATTAATGGCAGCACGGTGGCCCAGTGGTTAACACTGCTGCCTCACAGCACCAGGGACCTGGGTTCGATTCTGCCCTCGGGTGACTGTCTGTGTGGAGTCTGCATGTTCTCCCCGTGTCTGCATGGGTTTCTCCGGGTGCTCCGGTTTCCTCCCATAATCCAAACATATGCAGGTTAGGTGGATTGGCCATGTTAGATTGCCCTTTGGTATCCAAAGATGTGTAAGTTGGATGGATTGGTCATGGTAAATGTGAGGGATTATGAGGATAGGGTGGGGGAAGAGGCCTGGGTAAGATACTCTGTAAGAAGTTTAACAACACCAGGTTAAAGTCCAACAGGTTTATTTGGTAGCAAAAGCCACACAAGCTTTCGGAGCTGCAAGCCCCTTCTTCAGGTGAAGAACCTCACCTGAAGAAGGGGCTTGCAGCTCCGAAAGCTTGTGTGGCTTTTGCTACCAAATAAACCTGTTGGACTTTAACCTGGTGTTGTTAAACTTCTTACTGTGTTTACCCCAGTCCAACGCCGGCATCTCCACATCATAAGATACTCTGCCAGAGTCAGTGTAGTGACTTGATGGGCTGAATGGCCTCCTTGGGCACAGCAGGGATTCTACAATTGACTCTGTTTATTTTCTGTTGGGTTGTAACAGCAAAGGGTTTTTATGCAACTACATTCAAAAATTACATGTTAATATTCAAAGGTCCTATAATTTCAAAGAATTGTTTCTTTTCTACCTCACTCTTACTCTTGCTATGAATAATTGATTATCATATAGTCAATTCATCCAGAGAATGAGCACAAAATGCCCACTGATTCTGGCGCTGTCCTCTCAGTGTTCTGTAAGTAGAAATGAACAGAGTTTTTCAACTCTGTTGGCCTTTATCGCGAGAGGGATGGAGTATAGAAGCAGGGAGGTCATGCTGCAACTGTACAAGGTGCTGGTGAGGCCGCACCTAGAGTACTGTGTACAGTTTTGGTCCCCTTATTTAAGAAAGGATGTATTGGCTTTGGAAGGGGTGCAGAGAAGGTTCACTAGGTTGATTCCGGAGATGAGGGGGTTAGCTTATGAGGAGAGATTGAGCAGACTGGGCCTGTACTCTTTAGAGTTTAGAAGGTTGAGGGGAGATCTTATAGAGACATATAAGATGATGAAGGGGCTGGACAGGGTAGAAACATCGAGATTGTTTCCACTTACAATGGAAACAAGAACTAGGGGGCATAGCCTCAAAATACGGGGGAGTCAATTTAGAACAGAGTTGAGGAGGAACTTCTTCTCCCAGAGGGTAGTGAATCTTTGGAATTCTCTGCCCAATGAAGCGGTAGAGGCTACCTCATTAAATGTGTTTAAGTCACAGATAGATAGGTTTTTAGCCAATAAGGGAATTGAGGGTTATGGGGAGCGGGCGGGTAAGTGGAACTGAACCCACTATCAGATCAGCCATGATCTTATTGAATGGTGGAGCAGGTTTGAGGGGCCAGATGGCCTACTCCTGCTTCTATTTCTTATGTTCTTATTTCTTATGTTCAACTCCTATGAATAGGAAGTAAGGACGGCATCGGAACTATTTTAGCTCAACCTAACTACCACAGCTGACACATTAACTAACCCACAATCAGCAATGCCCAATGTGTGATTAGCAACGACCAAACTAATTGAGTTCAGCAGCTGGGTTGCGGCAATGCATCTTATAGAGGGTCCAGACTGCTGCAAATGTTCACCGGTGGTGGAAGGAGTGAATGTTTAAGGTGGTGTACGAGGTGCCAATCAAGCGGGCTGCTTTGTCTTGGGTGATTTTGATTTTGATTTGATTTATTATTGTCACATGTATTAGCATAACAGCCCGTTTGATTGGCACCCTATACACCACCTTAAACATTCACTCCTTCCACCACCAGTGAATATTTGCAGCAGTCTGGACCCTCTATAAGCTGCCTCGCCGCAACCCGCCAAGGTTTCTTGAGTAGCGCCGCTCAAACTTGCAACTTGTACAGCCTTGAAAATCAATGGTTTCAAACTCATGGGAATGCCATCATCTCCCAGTTTCCCTCCACGTCACACACTATCCTTCACTTATACATGTAACAATAATAAATCAAATCAAAGAATGAAAAAATATTGCAAGTGACCCTTGACCTATTCTCTCACTTCCCCAGCCTCATGGTGAGGAAATCTAAGCAAAGGTTCACTGATTCCCCCCAAGATAATGCAAATTCAAGTCTGAGCGTATACCCCCACAATATATGAAATCTCACTGTGAATAGATATCTTCCACACTGTGAACTATAGCCCATCAGCTTCCAGAACAGTGCCACATTGCCACTACTCATATAAATAGGTATAATATACACTGGAATATATTGTATCAGCCACCAGCACAGTGCCACATTGCCGCTATCCATTCAAAATGGTATTTGATTTGATTTATTATTGTCACATGTATTAACATAGGGTGAAAAGTATTGTTTCTTGCGCGCTATACAAAGCATACCGTACATAGAGAAGGAAACGAAAGAGTGCAGAATGCAGATTATATATGATGTACACTTAAATATATTGTACCAGCCTCCAGTACAGTGCCACATTGCCACTATCCATACAAAATGGTATGATATTGGAATATATTGTAGATTTTTTTTTGAAAGCTTTACAGCGTGTGATGGGGCGAGATGCAAAAATATCAAGTTTAGCTTTAAATTGCACAAAATCATCCTCCAATTATGTCAGTGAGGCCACATCAACGCTTTCTGTGCATCCTGCTTTTTGCCTTCCCTTATCTAGCCCTACAGTAACGCACATTGCCTATTGTAAGCAGCTCAGTCAGGACTGCCAATGAAATAGTGCGCAGCACAAAACCCTTCCTCGACAGTCTCTGTCTGCTTACCCCTATTACGATTAAAAAATGCATTTAAATAACCTTATTTACTTAATCCTCTCTGCCACTCCAGTGATTATCTGTGCGGTTTTCCTTGTTGGAGCAGCTATAGGGCAACCCCCCCCCCCACATTGCCCATCCACCCCACTCTAACAACCGGCCACAAAGGCTGCAATCTGCTGTCCTGTCAAGCTGAAAATGCCGTGCAACTGCTTTCAGAGATTAGACAGAGAACGAGCCCCATGCGGCTGCTGAGAGCTGTTATTTTTTTTCACCCTGACTCTGTGCACCATGTGATGGACCATCCTTATCCCCCCCCCCCCCCCACCCCCTTGCTCAGAACGAGAGACGTGAAAGATGAATCCTACCGGTAAAAATAACCTTCAACAAAAGCTCCAAGAATCTCCCAAAAGTCACCTTTCTGCACTGAGGGGGAGGATATCTCTGAAAGCAAGATGGAAACAGTTACTCAGGTTAGCGATGGTAACATAAGACCATTCCACAGTGTAATCTACCCAGCTGCTGAACTCAATTAATAAAATATACTGCGCTGATTATACGATGCTGCTTCCCAATAAATTTCCTCCTCCCCGCGAGCTACCCATTATCAGGAGGATAGTGCCACGGTTCAGGGCGATTGATTTGTGAACTGCTTCGCATTTCCACGGTCTCAGATTCCTAATCGTGGCCCTTGGACAGTCGATCGCACCAGGTTCGGTAGATTTACAGGTTTATGGAACCTGTAAGACATCGCCACATCACGGGCCCTGAGTCAGAGCAAAATCAATCATTATGGGATGTCCATAAAGAAATGCTTTACGGTGGCGTCCAACGCCAAGGGAGCCTGAAAGAAAGACCGGCAGTTTCAACTCAAAAGTAAAATTATTCAAAAGGAAAATACTGGTGTGTATTATGATGGGATGATTTGTGTTTATTTTGCTTTTCTTTCTTATCACTGACAATGGGCCACAGTAGGGCGGCACGGTAGCGCAGTGGTTAGCACTGCTGCCTCACAGTGCCAAGGATCTGGATTCAATTCCTGGCTTGGGTCACTGGCTGTGCGGAGTCTGCATGTTCTCCCTGTATCTGCATGGGTTTCCTCCGAGTGCTCTGGTTTCCTCCCACAGTCCCAAAGCCAGGTTAGGTGCACTGGCCATGCTAAATCCTCCCTCGATTTGATTTATTATTGTCACATGTATTAACGTACAGTGAAAAGTATTGTTTCTTGCACGCTATACAAAGCATACCGTTCATGGAGAAGGAAACGAGAGAGTGCAGAATGTAGTGTGTTACAGTCGTAGATAGGGTGCAGAGAAAGATCAACTTAATGCAAGGTAAGTCCATTCAAGATAGCACTGCTGCCTCACAGCACTAGGGACCCGGATTCGATTCCCGGCTTGGGTCGCTGTCAGTGTGGAGTTTGCACATTCTCCCCGTGTCTGCGTGGGTTTCTTCCGGGTGCTCCGGTTTCCTCCCACAGTCCGAAAAATGTGCTGGTTAGGTGCATTGGCCATGCTAAATTCTCACTCAGTGTACCCGAACAGGTGCCGGAGTGTGGCGACTAGGAGATTTTCACAGTAACTTCACTGCAGTGTTAATGTAAGCCTAGTTGTGACTAATAAATAAACTTTAAGTATGATGTGGAATTATAATAGAAAAGACAGCAAGAAATAAGGAAGGGTTGTAGGAAGGCCTCTTATTGGTGTTCCTGTAACGCTCGCCACCCTGATGTTTTGTGGTTTTCATGCCCTGAGATAACCCAGGTAAAGTTGTTCAATTTCCTCACGTGGAGGCAGTGAGCCCCCAGCCTGACTCCCACGCTCTGTAATGCAGGATGTTTGCATCCAGCTCTCTGCCCCAGCTTCCAGTCCTCATTTCGTGATCAACAGGAAAAATGAGAAGCCTTGAGGCAGCTAAAATCCAATCTAGTCCTTCCACGGTGAGGCCGCTCTTTGCTTTGTTGTCAGTGAAACACAGACAGCAAAAATAAATCTAAGCTTAAGGTTGATGCTGGCTTCCTGCGTTCATTGGTTTTAGGCCGAGCTCTTAGACTGAGTGGGTGGGAGAGTGTGGGGGGTAGAGGGAGAGTGTGGGGGCTAGAGGGAGAGAGTGGGGGGTAGAGGGAGAGAGTGGGGGCTGGGGAGAGAGTGGGGGCTGGGGAGAGAGTGGGGGGTGGGGAGAGAGTGGGAGGTGTGGTGGGGAGAGAGTAGGGGGTGGGGGGAGAGTGTGGGGGGTGAGAGTGGGGGGATGAAAGAGTGGGGGGGTGGGGGGAGAGAGAGTGGGGGGGGGAGAGAGTGGGGGGGGAGAGAGTGGGGGGGAGAGAGTGGGGGGGTGGGGGAGGGGGTGGGGGGGGGTGGGGGAGAGAGGGTGGGGGAGGGGGTGGGGGGAGAGAGGGTGGGGGGTGGGGGGAGAGAGGGTGGGGGGTGGGGGGAGAGAGTGGGGGTGAGAGAGTGGGGGTGAGAGAGTGGGGGGTTGGGGGTGAGAGTGGGAGGTGGGGGTGAGAGTGAGGGGTGGGGGGTGAGAGAGTGGGGGGTGGGGGCTGAGAGAGTGGGGGGTGGGGGCTGAGGGGTGAGAGAGTGGGGGGTGAGAGAGTGGGGGGTGGGGGTGTGAGAGAGTGGGGGTGAGAGAGTGGGGGGTGGGGGGTGAGAGAGTGGGGAGTGAGAGAGTGGGGGGTGAGAGAGTGGGGGGGTGGAGGTGAGAGAGTGGGGGGTGGGGGGAGAGAGAGTGGGGGTGGGGGGAGAGAGAGTGGGGGTGGGGGGAGAGAGAGCAGGGGGTGGGGGGAGAGAGAGTGGGGGGTGGGGGGAGAGAGAGCGGGGGGTGGGGGGAGAGAGAGTGGGGGAAGAGGGGGTGGGGGGCAGAGAGTGTGGGGGTGGGGAGGAGGGATTGGGAGTGTGGGGGAGAGTGCGGGAGTGGGGTTAGACGGCAGGGGTGGGGGGAGAGAGTGAAGGGGGAGAGAGTGAAGGGGGAGAGAGTGGGGGGGTGGGAGGGACAGTGTGGAGGGGGGTGATGGGGAGAGAGAGTGAGTGGGGGGGTTGGGGAGAGGGTGGGGAAGTGGGGAGAGAGACTGGGAGGGTGGGAGGAGAGAGTGTGGGGAGGTGAGATTGGAGGGGAACACAGCTCGCATCTTCCTCCCTGACAGTAACTCTGTGTATAAAAGCAATGCAAAGCTCCCCAGTAGGCTGTGAGCAGCTAGCGTGACCTGGAGATTAAAACATCAGCCGGTCACAGCTTGGTACCAACTCAGCTCTGCCAGTCACTCATTCAGTCGTGGGCAGCGAAACAGCTGGTGAGTAAGCTGAAGTCATAGTGGCCAGAAACGGAGCAGGATTGATCCCGTTACACTTCATTCCTGGTTTAACAGTGGGCTGCATTCATCGCTCTCAAATGAAGGAGAGGCTGACAGCATAGTGATGATGCTCAGAGTCAATCTGGTGTCTGATAGCAGAGCCAGTAAGGCAGGGAGAAGCAACTGGCATTCTGCACTCTCCCTCTGAGAAAGACTTACCGCTGCAAAAAAAGACACTCGCACAGATTGAGAAGTGAACACAAGACAAAATAACTAATGTCATTGATTGAATTTTCTCTATCCAAGGTCAGAACCATATGCTCTCCCCACAGGAATGACGCAAACTGATATTGCAGCGGTTATTTGCGCCTATTTTCTTCTTCCCGAGCCTTGCTATGCATTTGCCAGGTTTGCTCTGTACCCCAGTCAAGAAAGTGGTCGCACCCACACATTCCTCAGGTGTCCGGGGGTGTCACATGTGATGGGGCAGCACGGTAGCACAGTGGTTAGCACTGCTGCCTCACGGTGCTGGAGACCTGGGTTCGATTCCTAGCTTGGGTCACTGTCTGTGTGGAGTTTGATGTGGAGATGCCGGTGTTGGACTGGGGTAAGCACAGTAAGAAGTCTCACAACACCAGGTTAAAGTCCAAGAGGTTTATTTGGAATCACGAGCTTTTGGAGCGCTCCTCCTTCATCAGGTGAGTGGAGGGGGGAATCACCTGATGAAGGAGCAGCGCTCCGAAAACTCGTGATTCCAAATAAACATGTTGGACATTAACCTGGTGTTGTGAGACTTCTTACTGTGTGGAGTTTGTATGTTCTCCCCCTGTCTGCATGGATTTCCTCCCACAGTCCAAAGATGTGCAAGTTAGGTTGGATTGGCCAGGCTAAATTGCCCAAGATGTCTAGGCGAGAGGGATGGTAAATGTGTGGGGTTGCAGAGATAGGGTGGGAGAGAGGGCCTGGGAAAGATACTCTGTCAGAGAGTCAGTGCAGACTTGATAGGCCAAATGGCCTCTTTCTGCACTATAGGGATTCTATGATTCTACTCATCTCTTCGAACTAGGTAAAGGCCATAGAACATTATCAGTTTGTTGACTCCTCTCCAACCCACCCCTCTCAGGCTGAACTTTCCACCTGTCCCCCCGCTTTCTGTTCCGCCACAACATTCAAAGATCATCTTGGAATGGACCTACTTTATATTAAGTTGATCTTTCTCTACACCCTAGCTATGACTGTAACACTACATTCTGCACTCTCTCCTTTCCTTCTCTATGTGCAGTATGCTTTGTCTGTATAGCGCGCAAGAAACAGTAAAGTTTATTTATTGGTGTCACAAGTAGGCTTACATTAACACTGCAATGAAGTTACTGTGAAAATTCCCTAGTCGCCACACTCCCGGCACCTGTTCGGGTACCCTGAGGGAGAATTTAGCGTGGCCAATCCAACTAACCAGCACGTCTTTTGGACTGTGAGTGGAAACCAGAGCACCCGGAGGAAACCCACGCAGACACGGGGAGAACGTGCAGACTCCGCACAGGTCCAAGCCAGGAATCGAACCCGGGTCCCTGGCTCTGTGAGACAACGGTGCTAACCATTGTGCCACCGTGCTGCCCCACATACTTTTCTTGAATACTTTTACTGTATACTGATACATGTGACAATAATAAACCAAATCATAAAAGCCAGCCCAGAAACCAAAGCCACTCTTGTGGCAGGCAGATCACAGGCAAGGACATATATATCCACCGCACCAAATTAATCACAACCACCTCATTGTAAACGCTCAAATATCTGTACTGGCTTGTTTAACGAGTCGGAATATTTAGACAAGTTTCAATTCCAGCCTTATGTTTTAAATCAAATGTAGCGCAGTGATTAATTCACTTTAATTCATTCCGGGAACGTTGACACTGGAGCTAGCTTGTGGTTTATGGTTCTGTTGTGAAACTGCACAGAGAATCCGGGCTTGTAAACAGAACATGTTGGATGGATATTTTTAGACCATGAACAGTACTGCAAAGCTATCGCTGTGTGATTGATTCATCCCCTTTTGCAATTAATTACGTGCGGCCTTGTTCTATTTTCTCCCTTTTAGGTGACAAAGAGTGAGACTGAGTGAAAAACCCACGTCTGGTGATGAAAAGGGAAGGGGAGACGGAGATAATCCAGTTGTGGGATGAACACGATTAATCTAGGGAAGGGTGGATTCCTCTGTTGGAGAGACAGGCAGAATAGGGTGAGCCGAGAGTCATTTCAGTAGGTCCCTATTTTTAAATATGCATCAGGAAAAACAAATGTTTTAAAATTGCAAGTGCCTCATGCAGATTTATGTTAATGACAGCCAGCTGCTATTTTCCTGTCTTTCACCAGAAATGTGCTAATGGGATTGCTCACCGATATAGAATCATAGAGGTTTACAGCACGGAAACAGACCCTTCGGCCCAACTTGTCCATGCCGCCCCTTTTATTTTATCACTAAGCTACTCACAGTTGCCCACGTTTGGCCCATATCCCTCTATACCCATCTTACCCATGTAACTGTCTAAATGCTTTTTAAAAGACAAAATTGTAACCACCTCCACTCCTGCCTCTGGCAGCTTGTTCCAGACACTCACCAGCCTCTGTGTGAAAACATTGCTCCTCTGGACCCTTTTGTATCTCTCCGCTCTCACCTTAAACCTACGCTCTCTAGTTTTAGACTCCCCTACCTTTTGGAAAAGATGTTGACTATCTAGCTGATCTGTGCCCCTCATTATTTTATAGACCTCTGTAAGATCACCTCTCAGCCTCCTACGCTCCAGGGAAGAAAGTCCCAGTCTATCCAGCCTCTCCTTATAACTTAAACCATCAAGTTCCGGTAACATTCTAGTAAATCTTTTCTGCACTCTTTCTAGTTTAATAATATCCTTTCTATAATAGGGTGACCAGAACTGCACACAGTATTCCAAGTGTGGCCTTACCAATGTCTTGTACAACTTCAACAAGACGTCCCAACTCCTGTGTTCAATATTCTGTAAGAAGTTTAACAACACCAGGTTAAAGTCCAACAGGTTTATTTGGTAGCAAAAGCCACACAAGCTTTCGGAGCTGCAAGCCCCTTCTTCAGGTGAGCTCATGTTGGACCTGTTGGACTTTAACCTGGTGTTGTTAAACTTCTTACTGTGTTTACCCCAGTCCAACGCTGGCATCTCCACATCTTCAATATTCTGACCAATGAAACCAAGCATGCTGAATGCCTTCTTCACCACTCTGTCCACCTGTGACTCCATTTTCAAGGAGCTATGAACCTGTACCCCTAGATCTCTTTGTTCTGTAACTCTCCCCATCGCCCTACCATTAACTGAGTAAGTCCTGCCCTGGTTCAATCTACAAAAATTCATCACCTTGCATTTATCTAAGTTAAACTCCATCTGCCATTCATATAAACTGTGCCTTGCAGGGAAGGGTGTTTTCCTGAGAAAGTTATACCTAGATTTTGAAGCATGTGTGCAGTCATCAATGTCTAAAATTAAATGCTGAGTTCACCTGACGTACATGCTGCCTGCCCGCATTTTTCTACCACTGACTCACCATCATAGGTATGTAAACTGCAGGTACAGGGAGTGCCACAACTGGGAAATTACAATTCCGGTCAAATGTTCAGAGATGTGGACATTTAAAGAAACCAAATGTTGTTGCAGCAGCTTTTGGGAAAACCCAAAAGCTATTTCAATTCATTGGTGGCCTGTGTTTGAACTAGCTTGGATGCAACATCCAATACAATCTGGGGAGGTGATGGCCTAGTGGTATTATGCTAGACTATTAATCCAGAAATTCAGCTCATGTTCTGGGGACCCGGGTTCGAATCCCGCCACGGCAGATGATGGAATTTGAATTCAATAAAAAATATCTGGAATTAAGAATTTACTGATGACCATGGAAGCATTGTCGATTGTCGGAAAAACCATCTGGTTCACTAATGTCCTTCAGGAAAGGAAATCTGCCGTTCATACCCGGTCTGGACTACATGTGACTCCAGGGTCACAGCAATGTGGTTGACTCTCAACTGCCCTCAGGAAACTAGGGATGGGCAATAAATGCTGGCACAGCCAGCGACGCCCATGTCCCACGAATGAATTTTTAAAAATACAGAAGGTTGGGAGCACAGAGTCAGGACAATTCCCAACTTCACAAACCCGAAATTCCTCTTCTGCTTTTAGAAAGTGGCACAATGGCACAATGGTTTAGCACTGCTGCCTCACAGCGCCAGAGACCCGAGTTCAATTACAGCCTTGGATGACTTGAGTTTGCACCCCCATCATGTCTGTGCGGCTTCCTCCGGATGCTCCGGTTTCCCCCCACAGTCCAAAGATATGTAGGTTGGGTGGATTGGCCATGCTAAACTGCCCCTCAGTGTCCCAAGATGTTAAGGGGATTAGTGGGGTGAATATGTAGGGTCATGGGGATAGGGCAGTGGTGGGGTTGGGCCTGTCTGCCAGAGAGTTGGTGCAGACTTGATGGTCCGAAAGGCTATGGAAAGAAGAATAAAATGGAAAGCAACCCACACTCCATACACCCCCTCACACTCCCATCACCCATCACTGCCACTGCATATCTCCCATCAACCCCCATGGCCTCTCACACCCTCCATGCCAATCTTTGCCTCAGTCATTACGACAGTCACTTCCCAAAGAGAAGCTTACCTCTCCAAACAACTCCAGTAAGTTTAGACCTTCACCTACCCCAGATCTAATAGGCACCAGCTAAAATATCAGATCTGACCAAGGTAGCTGCACATGTACTGATGCTCCTGTGAACCACCGATGTGTAAATCAGAACCCACCTTCATTCCACCCCCCAGCCTCCCTCCCCGCCCCCCCTACTTCTCCATTCACCCTCCCCTCCCACACAAAGATTGGGACAGGCTTGGGGGTGGGGCTTTCAGATTCATGCCTCTGCAACCTTGTCACAAACAGGGTGAGATCCTCCTGCTGTGTGAGAATTCAGGCCTGGGAGATTAGTCAGACCTTTGTGTTATTGGACTCACTGACACACTTGCCCATGAGAGATTGAGCCCCTTATTCCACTAGCACTGCGGTAAACTGAGGAATGTGCACCGCTCTATGTAGACATGGGTGGGTGGGTGGGTACCAGCAGACAAACACAGGGCACTCTGGTGCAACTTGGGCCATCCTGGCACCCCTCCATTGGTTGGCGGCCCGGTGGTTAGCACTGCTGCCTCACAATGCCAGGGACCCGGGTTCAATTCCCGGCTTGGGTCACTGTCTATGTGGAGTTTGCACATTCTCCCCGTGCCTGCATGCGTTTCCTCCCACCGTCCAAAGACGTGCGGGTTAGATGCATTGGCCATGCTAAATTCTCCCTCAGTGTACGTGAACAGGCGCCAGAGTATGGCCACTAGGGGATTTTCACAGCAACTTCATTGCAGTGTTAATGTAAGCCTACTTGTGAATAATAAATAAACTTTATTTTTACTCTACTTTCTCTTCCTCTAAGAAACTCAGCTATCTGGAGATTTATATTGCAGAAACCAATGGAGTATCTGGGGAGAGGTAGTGACTCTAACACTGATACAAAGGCTCCTGAAAACATAAAAGCCAGGAAGGAGGGAGGGTGATTTTTAAATGAAAACCACACGCAGAAATGGCTCAAAAGTTGTTCACTGAATCTTTGTACAAGGATTGCCAGGTGTTGGGTTTTCCCAAAGGCAGAATACGTGTGACCATCCAAAACACATGGCACCAAACTCATAGCCGCTGATGCCCAACCATACATGAGCTCCCTTTATATATAAGCAGGATGAGAATTAAACAACGCATGAGGAAACGACCAATTTAATCATGGCTTAATTTACATATTATTGATCAACTCCTGATCAGGAATGAAGAGGTAGCCATGGCGACCTCTACTTTAATTCCAGGAGTATTGCAGGTCTACACTTCCCGACATGCCACTGTCTACATCAACGGGGATGAAGTAGAAATGGTCGAGAGCTTCACGTTTTTAGGTGTCCAGATCACCAACAACCTGTCCTGGTCCCCCTATGACGACACTATAGTTAAGAAAGCCCACCAACACTTCTACTTTCTCAGAAGACTAAGGAAATTTGGCATGTCAGCTACGACTTTCACCAACTTTTACAGATGCACCATAGAAAGCAGTCTTTCTGGTTGTATCACAGCCTGGTACGGCTCCTGCTCTGCCCAAGACTGCAAGAAAGTACAAGAGGTCAAGGACGAAGCCCAGTCCATCAGTCAAACCAGCCTCCCACCCATTGACTCTGTCTACACTTCCCACTGCCTCGGAAAATCAGCCAGCATTACTAAGGACTCCATACACCCCGGACATTCCCTCTTCCACCTGCTTCCGCCAGGAAAAAGATACAAAATTCTGAGGTCACGTACCAACTGACTCAAGAACAGCTTCTTCCCTGCTGCCATCAGGCTTTTGAATGGACCTACCTCGCACTAAGTTAATCTTTCTCTACACCCTAGCTATGACTGTAACACTGCATTCTGCACTCTCTCCTTTCCTTCTCTATGAATGGTATGCTTTGTATAGTGCCAAGAAACAATACTTTTCTGATGACCAATACATGTGACAGTAAATCAAATCAAAGGTAAAACAGATGAGTTGAGGGCAATGATTGACACGTGGGAGTGTGATGTAGTCACCATCACAGAGACATGGTTGAAGGAAGGACATGATTGGCAACTCAACATTCCAGGATATAGAATCTTCAGGCGAGACAGGGGAGGGGGTAAAAGAGGAGGAGACATTGCATTATTAGTTAAGGAGTCAGTTACTGCAGAAAGGATAGATGATATCTTGGAGGGGGCATCAAATGAGGTTTTGTGGGTAGATCTTAGGAATAAAAAAGGGGCAGCCACATCGTTTGGTGTTTATTATAGACCCCCAGGTAGTCAGAGAGATATCGAAGAACAAATATGTGCTAAGTTTGTGAAGGTGTGTAAAAACAATAACAATAGGAATAATGATTTGATTTATAAGGAGAGTTTGGATAAACTGGGACTTTTTTCTCTGGAGTGTAGAAGGTTGAGGGGTGATCTTACAGAGGTCTATAAAATAATGAGGGGCACAGATCAGCTAGATAGTCAATACCTTTTCCCAAAGGTAGGGGAGTCTAAAACTAGTGGGCATAGGTTTAAGGTGAGAGGGGAGAGATACAAAAGTGTCCAGAGGGGCAATTTTTTCACAGAGGGTGGTGAGTGTCTGGAACAGGCTGCCAGAGGTGGTAGTAGAGGCGGGTCCAATTTTGTCTTTTAAAAAGCATTTAGACAGTTACATGGGTAAGATGGGTACAGAGGGATATGGGGCAAATGCGGGCAATTGGGACTAGCTTAGGGGTTTAAAAAAAGGGCTGAAGGGCCTGTTTCCATGCTGTAAACCTGTATGACTCAGAAAGGGTTATTATAATTAGGTGATTTCAACTTCCCAACATTAACTGGGATAGACATTGTTTTAAGGCTTGGAAGTAGTAGATTTTTTGAAATATGTACAGAGAACTTAAAATCAATATGTGAAGGGCCCAACAAGGGAGGGAGCCGTGCTGGGCCTGATTCTGAGCAGAGAATACATTGAACAAAGGTGGCTGTGAACAGGTCGACAGACCTGAGTTTCTGCATCGCTCAATCATTTCACACTAACACAGGCGAGATGTGAAAAATGGGCAGACGCATCAAATGACAGAAGCATTCCCTCAGGGAGAATGATCATCTTTTTGCCTATTTATTTATTAGTCACAAGTAGGCTTACATTAACACTGCAATGAAGTTACTGTGAAAATCCCCGAGTCGCCACACTCCTGTTCGGACACTGAGGGAGAATTTAGCACGGCCAATACACCTAACCAGCACGTCTTTCGGACTGTGGGAGGAAACCGGAGCACCCGGAGGAAACCCATGCAGATACGGGGAGAACGTGCAGACTCCACACAGACAGTGGCCCAAGCCGGGAATTGAACCTGGGGTCCCTGGCGCTGTGAGGCAGCAGTGCTAACCACTGTGCCACCGTAGAAAGTGGCAATATCACAAGGGGGGCACAGACCCTCTTTGAATAGAATAGAAAAGAACAGAATCCTGATAGTGCAGAAGGAGGCCATTCGACCCATCAAATCTGCACCAACTGTTACCCGCACTTACCCCACATATTTCCCAGTTAGTTCCCCTAACCAATACATCTTGGACACTAAGGAGCAATATAGCATAGCCAATCAAACCAACCCACACATCTTTGGACTATGGGAGGAAACGGGAACACCTGGAGGAAAACACATGCAGACACGGGGAGAATGTGCAGACTCCGCGCAGATAGTCATCCGAGGCCGGGAATCGAACACTGTGAGGCAGAGGGGGCAGATTTTCCAAAAAGTGGCACACATGTGACCACCCATGCCTTCACCACCAACTCCAAAAGGGGAATCTAGATTTAAAACATAAGGGAGCGTGGTAGAGACGGATGTGCTGCTTGGGTGAAATGAAATAGAATGAGACACAAAGACCAGTATGGACCTGTCAAACTGGAAGAGTCTGGATCTATGTCATAAATTCTATGTAATCTATGTAATTTATGGAGCGGTTTGCAGAGTCAGAATGGGGGTGGAGTTGGGGGGGTGGGGGCGGGGGCGGGCGGGTGGGGGCGTTGTTGTACAATGAATGCACAAAACCTCTGGGATCATATGTATCAAACTACGCAAATGAATGCTGAATATCCTGGTGACATTCAGACCTCTTAATTTTCAGCTAGGTGTTATCAATCTGAGTGATACAGATGTGTGTGTGTCTGATAGTAACCTGGAGTGAGTCCCGGTTAACGGATGGGCAGTTGTGCTTCACACTAATGGAGCGAATGCAAAACCCACTTCCTGGCCCAGGTTTCAAGCCCAAAGTTTTTTTTTTAACTTCGGATTTTTATTTAACTGGATCAAAGTTCTGGAATTCTGAAATTCTGGAGCGTGGGTTTCCTCCGGGTGCTCCGGTTTCCTTCCACACTCCAAAGATCTGCGGATTAGGTGGATTGGCCACGCTAAATTGCCCCTCAGTGTCCCAAGACGTGTAGGTTAAGAGGATTAGTGGGGTAAATACTTGGGGTTACAGGGAACAGGTCTGGGTGGGATTTCCCCTTCGTTTCAGGGGGATTACATGGGTTTACAAGGATAGGGCCTGGGTGGGATTGGTGTCAGACTTGATGGGCCGAATGGCCTCCTTCTGTACTGTAGGGATTCTATGATAAACCTTTCTTTTTATTAATTGATGGAACATGCGTGTCGCTACTGACACACAGGGCCCTATTTTACCATTTTGATTCCAAGTGCTGGGCAGACTTGAAACTGGGAGTGTTTCAGATCCGACTTTTAAACCCGTTCTCAGGTGCCCCCATACACACTCTGCCTGAAAAAATAGCAGCGAAAAATAGCACAAGCCTGTGGGCGCGGCTTAATGCGCCCAAAATCCTGCAGCTCCGACCAGCACCTCCAACTGCACATGCGAAAAAAAAATGATAGAATGCTGCTCCCCCGCCACTGGGGAGCTAATGCCTCCCCCTGGCCCCACAGACATTGCCCCAGCCTCCCCAACATTACTGACCTCCTTATCCCTCCATCCCCCCACCACCCAGACCGATCGCAGGTCCCTCCCCCCTTTCCCCTCGCTGATCTCAGGCAGAGTGGCAGCAGACCCCCCCACCAATCTCAAGCAGAGAGCCATTGGACGCTAGGCACCTACCCCCTCACTAACTGGAGTGCCCGAATCGGACTTTAGTGGAGCATGTCTGTTTCGCGCCGATTCTGGATGGGCAAACGCGGAGGTAAAGGGGGAAGTGTCGGTAAGGTTGGGCGTGCAGCCCATTAAGTCAATTTAAATCCATGCAAATGCCTTTAAATGGCCATCGCCCCCGTTTCGGGCACGGTCCCAATCGCGGCCTTGGTAAAGGGGGAACCGGTGCGGAGGCGGACGCAGATCGCGCTACTCACCTCACACCCGACTTTACCAAGTTTTCACGCCCGAAAACAGGAGCAACACGATGGTAAAATCAGACCCACAGCATCACATACCAGGAATACATGTCAGGAGTGTCCGTACAGAGGCCAGAATTTTTAATTCACTAAAATGAATAGCTAGAAAATTCTGCAGAGTTCTGTGCTGAATGGGATCAGCATTTCCTGCTTCAGTCTCAGATTTCCAGCATGTGCTGTTATTTGTTATTTAAAGTGAATTCATTTCATTTCTCTGCACTGAGTATTGTATCCGTCAGTGTTGCCTCTTTAACCTCAGCTCCACTCCACGCTGATAGCATCTGCAATACCTGCTACTGCCTGGACTGGAGCTCCTTCTAGTGCTTCTCCAGTGGAAAGAGTGGTGCCTGGGCTGCTGGAGTCTGTGCACGGAGAAGGTCCCGTCCTTCCACATGCCAGCTCATTAGATGGCCTGGTGACCCCTGGTCATATGTCTGATGCCGCAGTGACCTGCCACCTTATGGGCAGCACGTTGGCACAGTGGTTAGCTCTGCTGCCTCACAGCGCCAGGGATCCATCCAGGTTCGATTCCCAGCTTGGGTCACTGTCTGGTTCTCCCCGTGTCTGTGTGGCTTTCTTCTGGGTGCTCCGGTTTCCTCCCACAGTCCAAAAGATGTGCGGGTTAGGTTGATTGGCCATGCTAAATTGCCCCTTAGTGTCAGGGTAAATATATAGGGTTACAGGGATAGGGCCTTGTATTGTTGTTGACGCAGGCTCATTGGGCCGACCGGCCTCCATCTGCACTGTACGGATTATGTGATCCTTGACCCCTGGTACTCGTGATGTGTGAGGGTGGGGCTGGCTGATACAGATGTGTGGGGTCTGATAGTAACCTGGAGTGAGCCTCGGTTAATGGATGGGCAGTTGTGCAGCACACTTAGGGAGTGAATGCAAAACCCACTTCCTGCCCTAAATTTCAAGCCCAAAGTTGTCTTTTAACTGAGGAGTTTTATTTAACTCAATCAAAATTCTGGAACTGCAAACCTTTTTTAAAATTCATTTATGGGACATGGGCATCGCTGGCTGGCCAACATTTATTGCTTATCCCCAGTTGCCTGAGGGCAGTTGAGAGTCAACCACATTGCTGTGGCTCTGGAGTCACATGTCGGCCAGACCAGGTAAGGACAGCAGATTTCCTTCCCTAAAGGACGTTAGTGAACCAGATGGGTTTTTCCGACAATCAACAATGGTTTCATGGGTCATCAAACCTAACAGCAATGAGGGCTTATCTTCACCACACGGATTGCAGCAGTTCCAGGCGGTAGCTCCCCAGCACCTTCTCAAGAGCAGCTAGAGATGGGCAAAAATTGCTGGACCATGAATAGTTTTGGTCCCCTTATCTAAGGAAAGATATCCCAACGTTGGAGGCAGTCCAGAGAAGGTTCACTACGTTGATCCCGGGTATTGAGGGATTTTCTTATGAGGAGAGGTTGAGTAGGTTGGGTCTGTACTCATTGGAGTTTAGAAGAATAAGAGGTGGCTTTATTGAGACATATAAGATTCTCAGGGGGCTTGACACGGGAGATGTTGAGAGGCTGTTGCGTCTTGTGAGACAGACTAAGCCCAGAGGACACAATCTCAGAGGAAGGAGTCATTTCAGACAGAGATGAGGAGGAATTTCTTGCTCAATTTCTTTACCGCGGAGGGTTGTAGCGGCTGGGTTGTTAGGTATGTTCGAGGCTGAGATAAAACAGTCCCTTCAGAAGAAACATGACACAAAGTACATTTCTTAAAGGCACAGTAACATCACAAGCCCAATCACTGATGATAAAGAGTATACATCAGACATCTCGGAGACTCTCTCTGATCCCATTTGATCCACATTTTCATTCTGACTAATGCACGCTGAAGCCAGGCACACTGGTACAATGGTAAGTTGCACTTTACCACGTCGGCTATCCATCTCAGAGCTGGCAGAGAGTTAACATGATGAGACGCTAGCCAGACCTACTGGCTCAGTGCTGCATCCTCCCATGTTTAAATCAGGCACTTGGGGGCCTCTGCACTTAACTCCTAGGTAACACAATTTTAACCATCGAGCAAGAACCACAAGGCTCAACATCTGCCAGCGGGGCTCACAGCTCTAAATCATGGAGGTTGGAAGGTGGGGACTAATGTTGGGGTAATGCTCAGATGTCCACATGGACATGAGATAACGTTGCAGGAAGAAAGAAGCGGAGCCAATGGACCGACTCCATGGGCATCGCAATTCAATCCTGTAAGACCCACAATGAGCACTCTGCAATGCAGAAGCATCAGGGACTAATGATGTGGAGATGTCGGCGTTGGACTGGGGTGGGCACAGTAAGAAGTCTCACACTACCAGGTTAAGGTCCAACAGGTTTATTTGGTAGCAAGAGCTTTCGGAGCGCTGCTCCTTCATCAGGTGAGTCATGTCTCACCTGATGAAGGAGCAGTGCTCCAAAAGCTTGAGCTACCAAATAAACCTGTTGGACTTTAACCTGGTGTTGTGAGACTACTTACTGCATCAGGGGCTAAAGCAGCCCCTAGGTTCTAAACTCATAGAAATCATAGAATCCCTACAGTGCAGAAGGAGGCCATTCGGCCCATCGAGTCTGCACCGACCACAATCCCACCCAGGCCCTACCCCCACATATTTACCCGCTAATCCCTCTAACCTACGCATCCCAGGACTCTAAGGGGCAATTTTTAACCTGGCCAATCAACCTAACCCGCACATTTTTGGACTGTGGGAGGAAACCGGAGCATCCGGAGGAAACCCACGCAGACACGAGGAGAATGTGCAAACTCCACACAGACAGTGACCCGAGCCGGGAATCGAACCCGGGACCCTGGAGCTGTGAAGCAGCAGTGCTAACCACTGCACCACCGTGCCGCCCATGAGACGAAGTTCCATAGACATAGAAGATAGGAGCAGAAGGAGGCCATTCAGCCCTTCGAGCCTGCTCCATCATTCATCACAATCATGGCTGATCGACCAACTCAATAGCCTAATCCTGCTTTCTCCCCATAACCTTTGATCCCATTCGCCCCAAGTGCTACATCCAGCCACCTCTTGAATACATTCAATGTTTTGGCTTCAACTACTTCCTGTGGTAATGAATTCCACAGGCTCACCACTCTTTGAGTGAAGAAATGTCTCCTCACCTCCGTCCTAAATAGTCTATCCCGAATCCTCAGACTGTGACCCCTGGTTCTGGACTTCCCCACCATCGGGAACATCCTCCCATGAAGCAGGTCTCAGATATGTCTCAGCCAACTACAACTTTCTTTGAGGCAGAAGTTTCACTCATGTCGGTGCGCAGAGAATGACCAGACACTGTAATGAGAAGGGCAAAATACTGCGGATGCTGGAATCTGAAACAGAGCTCTGACAGAGGGTCATCCAGACTCGAAACGTTGACTCTATTCTCTCTCCACAAATGCTGTCAGACCGGCTGAGATTTTCCAGCATCTTCTGCTTTTGTGATTGTAATGAGAAGGTTCGGGATACCACAGAGTGGAGGCCGATGATGGTACATCTGGGAGGATGGGGAGGTGGGGGAGGTATCTGTGACACGACTGACCATGGAGCATATCATGGGGTAGAAGAGGTTGTTAGAAAGCAGAGTTGAGAAGGGGCAGCACGCATGTGTTTCATTCCCTCTCAGCCACAACAACACAGCAGGACACACGCACTACATTTCCCAGTCAGCATCACACTGAAACAGGACGCAGAGGCGGGGATAAAGAGCTGTCTGAGTGTCTGCAGCAGTAAATGGATGTGATGTTTAGCTACCCACTGAGCAACCTGAGAGAAGATTTGTCTGACTTCCTGGCTTTGAACTTTGTTTGGTGTGACCTCAAATTGGAATACACTTTGGGACTGGCCGAGAACCGACCCTGGTAGGGCCTTAGCTCTCTGAAAAGTAAAAAGTTTATTTATTAGTCACAAGTAAGCCTTACATTAACACTGCAATGAAGTTACTGTGAAATTCCCCGAGTTCCCACACTCCGGCACCCGTTCGGGTCAATGCACCTAACCAGCACGTCTTTCAGAATGTGGAAGGAAACCGGAGCACCCGGAGGAAAGCCACACAGACACGGGGAAAATGTGCAGACTCCACACAGACAGTGACCCAAGCCGGGGATAGAACCTGGGTCCCTGGCGCTGTGGGGCAGCAGTGCTAACCACTGTGACACCGTGTTGCCTCACTGACTGAAAGATTTTCTGTTTGTTTTGGTTTGATTCAACCAGAAAATAGCACAGCTATCCTATCAAACAGCTAGGGAAGGTAATCGATGTAAAGATAGCACTCAAGACAGAGCTAAGTTTTCTGTTTGTTTGACTTCTGTATGCTTTTGAAATGGCTTGCTTTGGCAATAAATACTCAGTCATCATCCTGTTTACCTGAACTCTCATGTTAAAGTGTGTTCAACCTTCCTGCTGACAAAGATCCCAGTGCAACACAATGATCTTGCCGGTGTTACAAGGTGTACACTAGATGAGTTAAAATATATTTACATTTGTTCACATTCTATACTGGGTGGCATGGTAGCACAATGGTTAGCACTGCTGCCTCACAGCGCCAGGGACCCGAGCTCGAATGCCAGCCTTGGGTCACTGTCTGTGTGGAGTTTGCACGGCCTCCCCATGTCTGTGTGGGTTTCCATCAGGTGTTCCGGTTTCCTCCCACAGTCCAAAGATGTGCGGGTTAGGTGGACTGACTGTGCTAAATTGACCCTAGTGTCAGGGGATTAGCAGGGTAAATATGTGGGGTTATGCGGATAGGGCCTGGGTGGGATTGTGGACGGTGCAGACTCGATGGGCCGAATGGCCTCCTTCTGCGCTATAGGGATTATATACTCCCCACTTGCCTGGATGAGTGAACCCAACAACACTGAAGAAGCTTGACACCATCCAGGACAAAGCAGCCCACTTGATTGGTACCACATCCACAAACAGCTACTCCCTCCAACACCGGCACTCAGTAGCAGCAGTGTGTACTATCTACAAGATGCACTGCAGCAATTCACTAAAGATCCTTAGACAGCACCTTCCAAACCCACGACCATTTCCATCTAGAAGGACAAGGGCAGCAGATAAATGGGAACGCCACCACCTGCAAGTTCCCCTCCAAGCCACTCACCATCCTGATCTGGAACTATATCGCCGTTCCTGCACTGGGTCAAAATCCTGGAATTCCCTCCCTAACGGCATTGTGGGTCAACCCACAGCACGTGGACTGCAGCGATTCAAGAAGGCAGCTCACCACCACCTTCTCAAGGGCAACTAGAGATGGGCAATAAATGCTGGCCAGCCATGTCCCAAGAATGAACAAAAAAATACGGACTGTGGATATCCAAGCTACATTTGTGCTCTCCGCATTTCCTACTCTATCCCCTGTGTCTAGATGCTTCCCACAGCACTGAGAGTCCAGAGCAGAAAATTCCACCCATTGTTCATTCCACAATAAAGGAAGTTTTTCTAACTCCCTGTAACCATCAATGTACACCAACCCTCCTCATTCTCTGCTTAAGCTTGTCTCAACAAATAACATAAGAACATAAGAAATAGGAGCAGGAGTAGGCCATCTAGCCCCTCGAGCCTGCCCCGCCATTCAATAAGATCATGGCTGATCTGAAGTGGATCAGTTCCACTTACCCGCCTGATCCCTATAACCCCTAATTCCCTTACCGATCAGGAATCCATCTATCCGTGATTTAAACATATTCAACGAGGTAGCCTCCACCACTTCAGTGGGCAGAGAATTCCAGAGATTCACCACCCTCTGAGAGAAGAAGTTCCTCCTCAACTCTGTCCTAAACTGACCCCCCTTTATTTTGAGGCTGTGCCCTCTAGTTCTAGCTTCCTTTCTGGAAACGATGATCTGGAATAACGATGATGCTCATATTCTTCATGGGACATAGGCATCGCTGGTTGGCCAGAATTTATTGGCCATCGCTAGTTGCCCTTGGAGGGCAGTTGAGGGTCAACCACATTGCTGTGGCTCTGGAATCACGTGTAGGCCAGACCGGGTAAGGACGGCAGATTTCCTTCCCTGAAATATATTAGTGAACCAGATGGGTTTTTCCGACAATCAACAAGGGTTTCATGGCCATCAGTAGATTCTTAATTCCAGATTTTTAAAAAATTGAATTCAAATCCCACCATCTGCAGTGTCGGGATTCAAACCCAGGTCCCCAGCTGAGTTTCTGGGTTAATAGTCTAACAATATTACCACTAGGCCATTGCCTCCCCAGCTTGGTACTGTTAACTGTTCTTTGTCTGGAGGGCTAACCTGAGCTTCCTGGGATCACCCCTGAGGGATCCAACTGTATTTTTTAAGCTATTTCCCTTTGTTCTGGACTTAACCAGCAGAGAAAATTATTTCTTTCTAACTACACCGTCAAATAATTTAATCGTCTTAAACACCTCAATTAGACTGTCCCTTAGTCCTTTCTACTCTGGGGAATACATGCCCAGTCTGTGCAAACTGTCCCCATAATTTAACTGTATAAATAGAAGTTGTTGTACTTAATGGCGCATATTTCATTGAGAAATGATTTGCAGTTTATTACCAGGAGGAGTGTGTATTGTACTGATGCCATTTGAATTTGAATTAATTTGATGGCTGGACGTGTGTGTGATGCAAAGTGGGTTTATAATGAATAACCGTAAGCTGCTGCCGTCTCCTTGGTTGAGTTGTAGTGATTGATGTGTCACCTAAGAGCACCACACTCCCATGTCCTCGCTGCATAGGAAGTATTTAATAAGCAGGAAGAATAATGAGCAACAGCCTGTTTGGAGAGACACTCAGCCTCAGGAAGGTGAGTCTTCTGACACCCAGTGACAGTGCCAAAGCTGTTCTCCCCAGGATGTGATTGTTATAGCCGCGCACAGGTGGCTAGTGCCACTTTGCAGTTCTCAGGTGGCATAGAAGCTCATTTCAGTATCTTACTAGGAATACCAATGACGTGAATATTTAAGTATATTTATATCTGTTGTCATAGCTGAGAGGTAGATTGCAACCATGCATTGAGTTAAAATGGTTATATTTGCATTGCAAATGCATTGTTCCCACATTTTGACTGATGCTCTACCCAAACTGCATGGAATGCCTTTATTTTATCTTGCAGCTCACTCCATTCCATTCTATTCTGAACCTATTCTGCTTCACGTGGCTACAGTCAGACTCATCCATATCTGCTCTCCCTCACGCCTAGTCCATCACATAAACCAGCCTCCCATCCATTGACTCTGTCTACACTTCCCGCTGTCTCGGAAAAGCAGCCAGCATAATTAAGAACCCCACGCACCCCGGACATTCTCCCTTCCACCTTTTTCCATCAGGAAAAAGATACAAAAGTCTGAGGTCACGTACCAACCGACCCAAGAACAGCTTTTTCCCTGCTGCCATCAGACTTTTGAACGGACCTACCTCGCATTAAGTTGATCTTTCTCTACACCATAGCTATGACTGTAACACATTCTGCACTCTCTCCTTTCCTTCTCTGTGAAAGGTGTGCTTTGTCTGTATAGCATGGAAGGAACAGTACTTTTGATCTGATTTGATTTGATTTATTATTGTCACATGTATTAACATACAGTGAGAAGTATTGTTTCTTTTTGTCTATACAGACAAAACATACTGTTCATAGAGAAGGAAAGGAAAGAGTGCAGAATGTAGTGTTACAGTCATAGCTAGGGTGTAGAGAAAGATCAACTTAATGCAAGGTAAGTCCATTCAAAAGTCTGACAGCAGCAGGGAAGAAGCTGTTCTTGAGTCGGTTGGTGCGTGACCTCAGACTTTTGTATCTTTTTCTTGATGGAAGAAGGTGGAAGAGAGAATGTCCGGGGTGTGTGGGGTCCTTAATTATGCTGGCTGCTTTTCCGAGACAGCGGGAAGTGTAGACAGAGTCAATGGATGGGAGGCTGGTTTGCGTGATGGATTGGGCCACACTCTCGACCTTTTGTAGTTCCACTGTAGTTTTCACTGCGTACTAATACATGTGACAATAATAAATCAAATCAAATCAAAGTCCCAGGTGGCACTCAGTGGAACCACGGTGGGTGTTAACATGGCAGAATGTGCCACCTACCCATTCGAGATCTCACCTGAGCTTGATCCCATTGACTTGGTTTGATTTGATTTGATTTATTATTGTCACGTGTATCGGGGTACAATGAAAAGTATTGTTTCTTGCGCGCTATACAGACAAAGCATACCGTTCACAGAGTACATAGGGGAGAAGGAAAGGAGAAGGTGCAGGATATAGTAAAGTGAAGTTAAAGTTTATTTATTAGTCACAAGTAGGCTTACACTAACACTGCAATTATAGAATCCCTATAGTGCAGAAAGAGGCCATTCGGCCCATTGAGCCTGCATCAACATCAATCCTACCCAGGTCCTATCCCCGTAACCCCACGTATTTAACCTGCCAATCCTCCTGACACTAAGGGACAATTTATCATGGCCAATCCACCTAACCTGCACATCCACCTAACCTGCTGCAATGAAGTTACTGTGAAAATCCCCTAATCGCCACACTCCGGTGCCTGTTCGGGTACACTGAGGGAGAATTTAGTATGGCCAATGCACCTAACCAGCACATCTTTCGGACTGTGGGAGGAAACCGGAGCACCCGGAGGAAACCCACTCAGACACGGGGAGAACGTGCAAACTTCACACAGTCACCTAAGGCCGGAATCAAACCCGGGTCCCTGGCACTGTGAGGCAGCAATGCTAACCACTGTGCCCTGTTACAGTCATAGTTAGGGTGCAGATCAACTCAATACATGGTAGCACCATTCAAAAGTCTGATGACTGCAGGGAAGAAGCTGTTCTTGAGTCTGCCGGTACATGTTTTCAGACTTTTGTACCATTTTCCCGATGGGAGAAGGTGGAAGAGGGTATATTCAGGATACGTGAGGTCCTTGATTTTGTTGGCTGCTTTCCCGAGGCAGTGGGAAGTGTAGACAGAGTCAATGGATGGGAGGCTGGTTTGCGTGATGGATTCACAAGTAATGGAAATTGGACAAGTTCTCCAATGGGCAGGCAATCCAGTCAGGCAGCACAAGTCAAAATGAAGCCCCCCAGATTGCAAACTCACATTCGAAAGGAATGAACTGAGAAAGCATGTGTCACATCTCACCAATATATGATTTACACATGTGATTGTACAGAGATAGAATTCCCAGCTACCCGGGGTCCATACGCAGTGCAGAGGTGAGTCACATTATCACCAAGAGAACAAGAAAAGCAGGCGGCTTGTTAATATGGATCCTGTCGCACATTTCCCAGTGGCTGGTTACAATGCAACACTGGCAAAGAGCAACCCCCAACCCTACTCATCAGATGGGTTTCTGCAGAGGAGGCACGAGACAGAAGTTAAATAAAATGTAAAAGAAACATCTTATGAACAAAGCAAATCCAAAATAGTCAAACAAAACAATAAGATTTTTAAAGTATTGTTGTCACAAGTAGGCTTACATTAACACTGCAATGAAGTTACTTTGAAAATCCCCCCGTCGCCACACTCCAGCGCCGGTTCGGGTACACTGAGGGAGAATTTAGCACGGTCAATGCACCCAACCAGCACATCTTTCAGCCTGTGGGAGGAAATTGGAGCACCCGGAGGAAACCCGCGCAGACATGGGGAGAATGTGCAAACTCCACACAGACAGTGACCCAAGCTGGGAATCGAACCCGGGTCCCTGATGCTGTGAGGCAGCAGTGCTGACCAATGGGCCATCGTGCCACCCTCATTAAAAGCATTCAACCTAAGAAGGACTTGCATTCCTGTAGCGCTTTTCATGACCTCGGGTCGTCCCAAGGCCTTTCACAGGAAATGAAGTATTCACTGTATCCACTGGTGTCGGAACACCGCTCGACAATCACCAGGCAAGACTGTTCTCTTCCTGTTGGGGAGCACTTCAGCGGTCACGGGCATTCGGCCTCTGATATTCGGGTAAGCATTCTCCAAGGCGGCCTTCACGACACACGACGGCGCAGAGTCGCTGAGCAGAAACTGATAGCCAAGTTCCAAACACATGAGGACAGCCTCAACCGGGATATTGGGTACATGTCACACTATCTGTAATCCCCACTGCTTGCCTGGACCTGCAGAGTCTCACTGGCTGTCCTGTCTGGAAACAATACACATCTCTTTAACCTACCTTAATGCTCTCTCCACTCACATTGTGCGTATCTTAAAGACTTGATTAGCTGTAAGTATTCGCATTCCAACCATTATTTTATAAATTGAGTTTGTGTCTTTATATGCCCTGTTTGTGAACAGAATTCCCACTCACCTGAAGAAGGGGCTTAAGGCTCCGAAAGCTTGTGGCTTTTGCTACCAAATAAACCTGTTGGGCTTTAACCTGGTGTTGTTAAACTTCTTACTGTGTTTACCCCAGTCCAACACCAGCATCTCCACATCATGGCCTCCCCTGTAGCCAGTGAGGATACAAAGATTTCTCTCGAGGCCCCAGCAATTTCCTCCCTTGCTTCTCTCAGTGTGTTGGAGTATATCCCATCAGGCCCTGGGGACTTGTCAACCTTAATGTTTCTCAAGAACTCCAATCCTCCTTTTTGATCTCAACATGACTCAAACTATCTGCACACCCTTTCCCAGACTCATCATCCACCAAGTCCTTCTCTTTGGTGAATCCTGACACAAAGTACTCATTTAATACCTCGCCCATTTCCTCTGGAGGGGAGCTTGCAGGTGGTGGTATTCCCATGTATCTGCTGCCCTTGCCCTTCTAGATGGAAGTGGTCGTGGGTTTGGAAGGTGCTGTCTAAGGATCTTTGGTGAATTGCTGCAGTGCATCTTGTAGATAGTACACACTGCTGCTACTGAGCGTCGGTGGTGAAGGGAGTGAATGTTTGTGGATGTGGTGCCAATCAAGCGGGGCTGCTTTGTCCTGGATGGTGACAAGCTTCTTGAGTGTTGTTGGAGGTGCAGCCATCCAGGCAAGTGGGGAGTATTCCATCACACTCCTGACTTGTGTCTTGTAGATGGTGGACAGGCTTTGGGGAGTCAGGAGGTGAGTTACTTGCCACAGTGTTCCTAGCCTCTGACGTTACAGCCTTCTGGACTCCATGTTGAGTTCAACAAATTTAGACAGTAATTTTTCCCTCCATCTTAAACCCTCCCCTCCAGCCACCCACCCCCAATTTCCTGAATGGCACCATTAACACTCCCCTTTGTCGTATGTCCTTTATACCTTTTTCAATCTCTCCTTTTCCCTGCCCTATCCCTGTTCTCTTCTGTTCCACCTCCTTGACAGCTTTATAATTCTGTACATTTCTACTTTGCTTCAGATATGTAGAGGATCATTTTGATCTGAAACGCTAAACTCTGTTTATCGCACAGACGCTGCCAGACCTGCTGAGTTTATCGAGTATTTTCTGTCCTGTTTTTCAGATTTCCAGCATCCACAGTATTTTCATAGAATCATAGAATCCCTACAGTGCAGAAGGAGGCCATTTGGCCCATCGAGTCTGCACCAACCACAATCCCATCCAGGCCCTATCTCCATATCACCACATATTTACTCTGCTAGTCCCCCTGATATGAAGGACAATTTAGCATGGCCAATCCACCTAACCCGCACATTGGGCAGCACGGTGGCACAGTGGTTAGCACTGCTACCTCACAACGCCAAGGGTTCAATCCCAGCCTCGGGTCACTGTCTGTGTGGAGTCTGCACATTCTCCCCATCTCTGTGTGGGTTTCCTCCGGGTGTTCCAGTTTCTTCTCACAGTCCAAAGATGTGCGGGTTATCATAGAATCATAGAACGGGTTAGGTGGATTAGCCATGCTAAATTGCCCCTTAGTGTCAGGGGGATTAGCAGGGAAAATAAGTAAGGTTACGGGGATAGGGCCTGGGTGGGACTGTTATTGGTACAGGCTCAATGGGCTGAATGGCCTCCTTCTGCACTGTAGGGATTTGGCATGTCAGCTACGACTCTCACCAACTTTTACAGATGCACCATTGAAAGCATTCTTTCTGGTTGTATCACAGCTTGGTATGGCTCCTGCTCTGCCCAAAACCACAAGAAACTACAAAAGGTCGTGAACGTAGCCCAGTCCATCACTCAAACCAGCCTCCCATCCATTCATTCTATCTATACTTCCCGCTGCCTCGGGAAAAGCAGCCACCATAATCAAGGACCCCACGCACTCCAGACATTCTCTCTTCCACCTTCTTCCGTCGGGAAAATGATACAAAAGTCTGAGGTCTGACTCAAGAACAGCTTCTCCTCTGCTGCCATCAGACTTTTGAATGGACCTACCTCACACTAAGTTGATCTTTCTCTACACCCTAGCTATGACTGTAACACTACATTCTGCACTCTCTCCTTTCCTTCTCTATGAACGGTATGGTTTGAATAGCGCGCAATAAACAATATTTTTCACTGGATACTAATACATGTGACAATAATAAATAAAATCAAAATTCAAAATATATGATCTTTGGAGTGTGGGAGGAAACCCGAGTACCCGGAGGAAACCCACGCAAACTCCAAGGACAATGTGCAAACTCCACACAGACAGTGACCCAAACTGAGAATTGAACCCGGGTCCCTGGCGCTGTGAGGCAGCAGTGCTAACCACTGTGCCACCGCGCCGGCCCTTAAACAATGATCTGATAATCTGTTTATTGATATTGGTTGAGGAAGAAAGTGGAGGTTGGGGGCGGGGGGCGGGCGGTGGATGGGGGTGAGGAAAGGGGAGGGTGGTGGGGGGGATCTTCACAGTTTCTTTCCGAAATGGTGGCGTGGCCTTTTCTGTCCACCCCTGAGGGCCTCACCTGACGAGCAAAAAACTCCCAAACTGGAAGTGGAATGCCAGCTAAGGTTTTGTGCTCTAGTCTATGAAGTGGTACTTGAACCCATCGTGACTCTGAGAATCCCCACAATGCAGAAGGAGGCCATTTGGCCCATCGAGTCTGCACCGACCACAATCCCACCCAGGTCATATCCCCATAACCCCACGCATTTACCCTCGCTAGTCCCCCTGACACTAAGGGGCAACTTAGCATGGCCAATTCACCTATCTTTGGGGTGTGGGAGGAAACCGGAGCACCCGGAGGAAACAAGGAGAATGTGCAGACTCTGCATTGGCAGTGACCCAAGCCGGGAATCGAACCCGGGTCCCTGGCGCTGTGAGGCAGCAGTGCTTAACCACTAGTGGCACCGTGCCGCCCCCAGTTCAGAAGCAAGCTTTGTACTGAGGCACAGCTGACATGGTACATTCATAGAATCCCTAGAATCGCATAGAATGGAATAGAATCCCTACAGTGCAGAAGGAGGCCATTCGGCCCATCGAGTCTGCGCCGACAACAATCCCACCAAGGCCCCATCCCCGTCACCCTACATATTCAACCCACTAATCCCTTTAACCTATGCATCCTGGGACACTACAGTTCAGAAGGAGGCCATTTGGCCCATCGAGTCTGCACTGACCACAACCCCACCCAATTCCTCTAAATTCTCTCTCAGTGTACCTGAACAGAGTGTGGCGACAAGGGGATTTTCACAGTGGCTTCATTGCGGTGTTAGTGTAAGCCTCCTTGTGACACGAATAAATAAACTTTACTTGTAACCCCACATATACTCATACGAACAGCCCTGCCTTTGGGCAAGCGACAGACTCCAGATAAATTACACTGACCTCATGGATGCCGTGGATACCCGGAGTGGCCAGCTGCTTTGAGAGGCTGCAGATTCAGAGCATTGTGTCACAATACTCCAGCGTACTCTGCTGTTGTAGTAGTCAGAAATAGAAGAGAATTGGAAGCATTGGCCGCAACCTCGTAATTAAGGACAACACTGGGGCTGAATCTTTCAACAAGAGTGCAGCGAAGTGCATCGGCAGTGTTTAAACCCCTCGCTGATACCAACTTGAATAACGTTGTAAATAAATTATAAGTCTGAAGGAGCCGTTCAGAGTTGCTCTGCTCACACAGTGAGTTCTTTGTCATCGGTGCCTTGATGTCTTTCCCAGCGCAGGCAGTGTTATTATCAACAAATGCTTCATGTCACAAAACCCTACCATTTTCTCCACATGAAGGTAAGTCACTTACCCGCCACTACCAACCCAACCCCCTCACACACCCACCCCCGCACACACACACACCCCCCCCGCGCGCACCCACCCCCGCCATCAGCCCCACCCCCACCTTCAACAGTAAAGGGAACAAACAAACAGTTACTGACACAACTATGGTGACACTTGGAGGAAGCATCCAGTATGAAGCAAATGAGTATCTGGAAAATGATTCATTCACCCCCCCCCACGGGGCGGCACGGTGGCACAGTGGTTAGCACCGCTGCCTCACAGCAGTGACCTGGGTTCAATTCTCGGCTTGGGTCGCTGTCTGTGTGGAGTCTAACAAAGCCAGGTTAAAGTCCAACAGGTTTATTTGGTAGCAAACGCCACTAGCTATCTGCAGATCTTCCACTCACCTGACGAAGGAGCAGCGCTCTGAAAGCTAGTGGCGTTTGCTTCCAAATAAACCTGTTGGACTTTAACCTGGTGTTGTTAGACTCCTTACTGTGTGGAGTCTGCACATTCTCCCCATGTCTGCGTGGGTTTCCTCCGGGTGCTCCGGTTTCCTCCCACAGTCCCAAAGACGTGCTGGTCAGGTGCATTGGCCATGTTAAATTCTCCCTCAGTGTACCCAAACCGGCGCCAGAGTGTGGCGGCTAGGAGATTTTCACAGTAACTTCATTGCAGTGTTAATATAAGCCTTCTTGTGACTAATTAATAAACTTAACTCTACTGTAGGGATTCTATGACCTCCCTCAGATTCACTAACATCGCTTCAGTCGAACATAAGTCTGCATTTCTAATTGGACCGACTGGAGTTTGCGCTGGGATCTCTCCTGGGCTGGACCTTATAGTTAGCCAGGACATTGAATACAGGAGATAGGACATCTTGTTGAAGTTGTACAAGACATTGGTAAGGCCACCCTTGGAATACTGTGTGCAGTTCTGGTCACCCTATTATGGAAAGAATATTATTAAACTAGAAAGAGTACAGAAAAGATTTACTAGGATGCTACCGGGACTTGATGGATTGAGTTATAAAGAAAGGCTGAACAGACTGGGACTTGTTTCTCTGGAGCGTAGGAAGCTGAGGGGTGACCTTATAGAGGCCTATAAAATAATGAGGGGCATAGACAAGGTAGATAGTCAATATCTTTTCCCAAAGGTAGGGGAGTCTAAAATTAGAGAGCATAGGTTTAAGGTGAGAGGGGAGAGATTCAAAAGTGTCCAGAGGGGCGATTTTTTCACACAGAGGGTGGTGAGTATCTGGAACAAGCTGCCAGAGGTGGTAGTAGAGGCGGGTACAATTTTATCTTTTAAAAAGCATTTAGACAGTTACATGGGTACGATGGCCCATGTATAGAGGGATATGGGCCAAATGTGGGCAATTGGGATTAGCTTCGGTTTTAAAAAAAAGGCCGGCATGGACAAGTTGGGCCAAATGGCCTGTTTCCATGCTGTAAACCTCTATGACTCTATGATATGATCTAGGAAAGGCTCATACAGAATTGATAGTGGGCCAGTGGGGGTTTGCACTGGAAGTTGCAACTGAGTGGCATTTCCTCTGGCGTGGAATCTGGATGAAAGGTGGATAAGTTCTGGAGTGGAATCTGTATTAGCGATGGGTTAGTTCTGGAGTGGGATATGTATTAAAGATGGATTAGTTCTGGAGTGGGATATGTTTTAAAGATGGGTTAGTTCTGGAGTGGGATATGTTTTAAAGATGGGTTAGTTCTGGAGTGGGATATGTTTTAAAGATGGGTTAGTTCTGGAGTGGGATATGTATTAGTGATGGGTTAGTTCTGGAGTGGGATATGTATTACCATCGGGAAATTTCAAGAGAGTGTTTTATGTTAGTGTTTGTGCTGGAATTTTCTTTGTATTAGAATGGGGTTTATTCGGGAGTGGGGTTTATTTTTGGAATATAATTTATTTTAGGATGGGAATTGTTCTGGAGTGGGATTTGTACTAATGTATCGTGTTTTAAGTCTACAATATTGCACCCTTCTCAAAAAGCCTTTCCTTAAGCCCTCTATTCCTGAAATACCGCCACATCTGAAATCTCAGAAATCCTTAAACATATCACCACCTCTCCTGAGTCCCTGCTCATCCAAAATTGCTTTAGCAGAGAGCTAGTACAGACACACGGGGTGAATGGCCTGCTGTAATCATTCTGTGTTTGTGCTCTATGAGCAGAATTTAAGGGAGTTGTCCAGCAGAGCCATTTTCCAGTCCTGCCGAAGTCAATGGAATTTTACACCACCACTGCCATGATGTGATGTAAAATGCTGCCCCATGACCCTCTGTTCACTGACAGTAAATAGCTTCACCGTTCACCACTGCCCGTCGCACATCTGGAACATTGTTACAGATTGAACGGCACGGTAGCACGGTGGTTAGCGCTGCTGCCTCACAGCGGCAGGGACCCGGGTTCAATTCCTGGCTTGGGTCACTGTCTGTGCGGAGTCTGCACGTTCTCCCCGTGTCTGCGTGGGTTTCCTCCGGGTGCTCCGGTTTCCTCCCACATTCTGCAAGACATGCCGGTTAGGTACATTGACCCGAACAGGTGCCAGACTGTGGCGACTAGAGGAATTTCACAGTAACTCCATTGCAGTGTTAATGTAAGCCTCACTTGTGACTAATAATAAACTCTTTTAACTTTTGTAACATCGTTCACCACTGCCTGTCCCACATCTGTAACACTGTTCACCATTTTGATTCCTCTATGTGACTCCTCCACCTGCCATGTGACGGTATGGTGGCACAATGGTTGGCACTGCTGCCTCACAGCGCCAGGGACCCTGATTCAATTCCCCGCTTGGGTCATTGTCTGTGTGGAATTTGCACATTCTCCCCGTGTCTGCGTGGGTTTCTTCCGGGTGCTCTGGTTTCCTCCCGCAGTTCAAAGATGTGCAGGTTAGGTGGATTAGCCATGGTAAATGTGCATGGTTATGAGGATAGGTGGAGGGTTGCACCTGGATGAGATGTTCTTTCGGAGAGTCAGTGCAGACGTGATGGGCCGAATGGCCCCGATTCTATGATCTATGGTCTAATGTATTTGTCCTCCCCAGACCCTTATAAACCGTGCTCTCCTGGGTGAGGTCCCCATTCTCCACTCTACACCTTCCTTTGAGTTGATGTCACCTAGAAGTCTAATCCCTACAAGCTGGCTGACCTGAGCTGAGTTCTGGGAACAAGGCAAAAAGGCAACTGGCAATGATTTCACTGCACCAAGTTAACAGAATTCATGCAGTAAATGATTGGAAGTTTTAAAGTTTATTTATTAGTGTCACAAGTAGGCTTACATTAACACTGCAATGAAGTTGCTGTGAAAATCCCCTAGTCACCACACTCCGGCGCCTGTTCGGGTACACTGAGGGAACATTTAGCACAGCCAATGCACCCTAACCAGCACGTCTTTCAGACTGTGGGAGGAAACCGGAGCACCCGGAGGAAACCCACATAGACACGGGAAGAACGTGCAGACTCCACACAGACAGTAACCCAAGGCCGGGAATTGAACCCGGGTCCCTGGCGCAGTGCGGCAGCAGCGCTAATCACTGTGCCACCATGCCGCCCCTTAATGGGTGATAGTTAGCGAACTGTTTTCAATCTTTGCTTCTTGAAGCTGCTTGGACACAAGGTGATGTTAGCTTTGGTCCTGTTCCTTGCCTCTGTGAGATTGTGTAGCATCGAAGACCATTATTTTTAGACCTTCCCAAGGGCTGTCAACGTGCAACTCTGTACATTGTCCCCTGCCTGAGTGCAACCAAACTCTCTCTGTATCCCCCTCCAAACCCCCAACCTCCCTCCTCTAACCCTGGCTGGTTGTGAATCTCAGCCTCCCTCCACCTCACCAGTCCGAGTCACATCCCTCAACTACTCTTCCCACTTCCAGCTCTGCCTTAAAGATTCTCCTGAAATCTCGGGGCTTTAACCTTTCCACCTTCCTAATTAAACGTTATTCACTTGTTCCTTGCTGCTGTGTGAAGCATGTTAGGCATGTGTTATTTCCGTTGAAGGTGCTTGCTTGTTGTAACTATGTACACAGTGGACTAGCAACGGAGTGAGGGTGTGAAAGTGGGATTGGCTCTGGAGTGGAGTCTGCATTGGCAGAATATTACGAGTTCTGGAAATCTGAAATAAAAACAATAATTGCTGAAGATTCTCAGCAGGTCAGGCAGTATCTGTGCTGAGTCATTTCCAGAGTGCGGGTTCATAGAATCCCTACAGTGCAAAAAGAGGCCATTCAGCCCATCAAGTCTGTATGCACTCTCTGACAGGATCCCACCCAGGGCCTTTCCTCTAACCCCATGTATTTACCCTGCACATCTTTGGACACTAAGGGGCAATTTAGCATGGCCAATCCATCTAACCTACACATCTTTGGACACTAAGGGGCAATTTAGCATGGCCAATCCATCTAACCTACACATCTTTGGACACTAAGGGGCAATTTACCATGGCAATCTACCTAACCTGCACATCTTTAGACACTAGGGGGCCATTTTAGCATGGCCAATCCACCTAGCCTACACATCTTTGGACACTAAGGAGCAATTTACCATGGCAATCTACCTAACCTGCACATCTTTAGACACTAAGGGGCAATTTAGCATGGCTAATCCACCTAACCTGCACATCTTTGGACTATGAGAGGAAACTGGCACATCTGGAGGATATCCATGCAGGCACAAGGAGAACGTGTAGACTCTGCACAGTCACCCAAGGCTGGAATTGAACCCGGGTCCCTGGCACCGTGAGGCAGAAGTGCTAACCACTGCGCCATCGTGCCACTCATTTGCTTTGAAGCAAAACCCGCACTGAAAGGTGTCCACACAACAGCAATGTTCTTTGTGAAAGGAGTTTGTATAAGGTCAAAGTTTACATCACAGAAATGCTACAATGAGGTAGAATTTGTGCTGATTAGAATTTTTAATGGGGTAAAATTGGTACTAGGTAGGATTTCTGCCACAATGGAATTGGGGGAAAGACTGGAATCTACACTAGAACACGGTGGCACAGTGGTTAGCACTGCTGCCTCACAGCACCAGAGACCTAGGTTCAATTCCGGCCTGCCTGTGTTGAGTTTGCACGTTCTCCCCATGTCTGCGTGGGTTTCCTCCGGGTGCTCCAGTTTCCTCCCACACTCCAAAGTTGTGCAAGTTAGATGATTGGATATGCTAAATTTCCCTTAGTGCCGGGGGGACTAGCTAGGGTAAAATATGTGGGGTTATGGGGATAGGGGCTGGGTGGGATTGTTGTTGGTGAAGACTTGATGGGCCGAATGGCCTCCTTCTGCACAGTAAGAAGTTTAACAACACCAGGTTAAAGTCCAACAGGTTTATTTGGTAGCAAAAGCCACACAAGCTTTCGAGGCTCTGAGCCCCTTCTTCAGGTGAGTGGGAATTCTGTTCACAAACAGAACTTATAAGACACAGACTCAATTTACATGAATAATGGTTGGAATGCGAATACTTACAACTAATCCAGTCTTTAAGAAATTTAAGAAATTCGCATTCCAACCATTATTCATGTAAATTGAGTCTGTGTCTTATAAGTTCTGTTTGTGAACAGAATTCCCACTCACCTGAAGAAGGGGCTCAGAGCCTCGAAAGCTTGTGTGGCTTTTGCTACCAAATAAACCTGTTGGACTTTAACCTGGTGTTGTTAAACTTCTTACTGTGTTTACCCCAGTCCAACGCCGGCATCTCCACATCACTCCTTCTGCACTGCAGGGATTCCATGATAATACCTTTGAACTGACTGGGTGCCTTTATGTAGAAGCCAAAAGGTTGCCAATTTTATTGATGTGAAATTTGCTTTATTTGGTAATAGGAGTTAGTTTATTTTGTAATTAGATTGATTTACAGATGCAAATTAGGATCAATTATAAACTTATCAGAATGTGCTTCCTCTGAGCATGATGACTATACGAACAAACTGCCATGAAAACGATACGCCACAGTGATCATATTTTAGTGATTCGTTCTTGCTCCTGAGAGCATCATTACCCACTGATTAGTTTCATGTTGATGGCATCTACCTTTCTTGAGCCAGAGGTAAAAATGTATTTTCCAATTAGCCTAATCACATTCATTCACGTTGAATAATCTTATTCCGACTCACTTTAATAATTACTCCACTGCCTTTCTCAAAGCTATGATACAGCTTGAATAAGAACATAAGAACTAGGAGCAGGAGTAGGCCATCTGGCCCCTCCAACCTGCTCCGCCATTCAATGGCTGATTTTTTCGTGGACTCAGCTCCACTCACCCGCCCGCTCACCGTAACCCTTAATTCCTTTACTGTTCAAAAATTTATCTATCCTTGCCTTAAAAACATTCAACGAGGTAGCCTCAACTGCTTCACTGGGCAGGGAATTCCACAGATTCACAACCCTTTGGGTGAAGAAGTTCTTCCTCAATCTTTATCTCATGTTACAATCAGCGACATGTCTCCTGTAAACTTGGACTGGAAGTAGACTCCTGCAGAAATTTCTGGTCCAAATTAATTGGTACTCATTATGAATAAATATTCAAAGCGCAGGATTAGTATAAAGGCTCTAATTTATAGACTTCACACCTAGCGCAGTTTCTCTCACATGTCCCCAAGGAACGTGACCTGCAAAACCTGATTAATGCATTTGTGTCTAACACGATGGCTCGTGGTAAATAACAGCATAGCAATGGAAGGGAATGTTACGCCAGACACTGTTAATGACATGATGTATCAGATACGCTACAATGAAGGCGTGATGTAGTAAACAGTTTGGGGGACATTGTGGCCACCGTTCTGTCAATCTGTCAATCACCCGAAGCCTGATTAGAGGCAAAAGGCGTAAATTGCATTCTTCTGTTTGAAGCCTAACTGGTGTGTGAGTCATCTCACCCCAGCTGAGCTCCATGTAAGAGAGAGGCATTAGTGCGCTCTCAGTGAGCCTTGCGCACGTAAAGTGGGAGACAGCCTGAGTGAGGCAGCCAGAGTGGGATTGAAATTTGATGATTCTACACAGAGTGGGAGGAGGTGCTTTTTCCCTTTCTTGTTTTGTTTTCTTTCTTCTTGCTTTGTAACTGTTCACCTGCAGGGACAGATCCAGAGCGCATCCTGGGAAAGTAAGTGATATAAAGACCTAACTCGGGTATCTGCAGCGATAAGTGAAAGTAAGAGTTTAATAAATTTGGGTGGCACGGTGGCACTGCTGCCTCACAGCGCCAGGGACCCGGGTTCAATTCCAGCCTCGGGTGACTGTCTGTGTGGAGTCTGCACGTTCTCCCCCATGTCTGCGTGGGTTTCCTCCGGGTGCTCCAGTTTCCTCCCACAATCCAAAGATGTGTGGGTTCGGTTGATTGGCCATGCTAAATTGACCCTAGTGTCAGGGGGATTAGTAGGGTAAATATGTGGGGCTATGGGGATAGGGCCTAGGTGGGATTGTGGTCAGTGCAAGCTCGATGGGCCAAACGGCCTCCTTCTGCACTGTAGGATTCTATGATTCTCCCGAATTGGGACTAAGTGCCCATGCCAGCGGGAAACTGGAGACCACTCGTTGGCCAGCCCCGCTGTTCCAAGACCAGGCTGCCATTTTTAAATGGTGACCTAATCTACGTGCTCGGAGAGCGATCCCCCCCTCCCACAAAACATAATGGTAGCCCCCACACTGACCAGAGGAGCACCATCAACCCCTCACCAAAGAGGGGCTTCCCCCCCACCACCCCAAATAACAAGTAACCCTCCCCACCCCCACACCACGCAGACACGAGGATAACCTAACCACGCCTCTCACTCAGCCCCCTCTCCCCCCAGACCCTCCACTCAGCCCCCTCCCTACTCATCCCACTCTCCCCCAGACCCCTCCTCCTCAGCCCCCTCTCCCCTCAGCCCCCTCTCCCCTCAGCCCCCTCTCCCCTCAGCCCCCTCTCCCCCCTCTCCCGTCAGCCCCCCTCCCCCTCAGATCCCCAACTTAACCCCCTCCCCTCAACCCCTTCTCCCCTCAGCCCCCTCCCCACACCCGCCACTCATCCCGCTCTCCCCTCAGCCCCCTTTTCCCCTTCAGATCTTCTACTCAGCACCCCCCCCCCCTAACCTCAGTTCCCACTTCCTCCTCAGACCTTGTGGAGGGTTTGGGGAGGGGGAGGGGGGTGGCCTGAGTGGAGGGGGGGGAGGGGGATTGGGTCGGATACACCTCATGTCTGCACGGTGTGAGGGGGGCGCAGGGGAAGCCTCTCATTGCTGAGGGGTTGGTGGTGCTTCCTCGACCCTCGAGGTCCAACATGCCAGCTCTCCACTTGTGAAGATTGTGAGGACCTGGACCAAAGCCAGCCCAGTGCAGACCCCGCTAGGTTGTGGGGTGGGTGAATAGTGAGAGAGATTTGAATCAGGTTGCAAGCCACTAATTATATTGAAAATACTGTATCAGCGAACGGGATTTTCCAGTTCTGGGGCGCGCGCAGACGGAAAATCCCACCCAGAGGGCTGTACGGGAAAGAGACAGAAAGTGTTTTTTTGTACGGGGCTTATTTTGTTAAGGCATAATTAAAAAGCTGTGGTCTCTTAGGAAGTGAGGTGTGTAGAATATCATATAATGTCATAAAGATGTTTGTGATGTGTTAGAATAACTTGTGGGAGGTCAGGAATTGTTTTTATTATTTATTTACAGGATGTGAGCATCAATGGCTAGTCCAGCATTTATTGCCCATCATTAATTACCCTTGAGAAAGCAGTGATGAGCTGCCTTCTTGAGCTACTGCAGTCCCTGTGGTGTAGGTACTGTTATGGTTCAGGTGAGAAACTCCAAAGTGTTTTATGAAGCCCGCCTGAATCATAAGTTTTGCATCTTGAATTTGGCTAGGATAAGCATGAGATGTTTCACTTCAGGTATGATTCAAGTGACCCAGTAGGGAGCTTTTATCAAACAAAATGTATTTAAGAATATAGTTAACATGTATAGTAAGAAAAGTAGCAAGAACTTTTATCAATTACAAACACGAAACAAAACAACCACTTTAATGTATAACCCTTAACAATATATATCAGATGTTCCAATCAAAACCGATAGCCAATAAACAAAATCCTTTAAACAGATTTATCACTGCACAGGCTAAAGTCCACATGATACTGAAATCCAGTTCCCTGGGTTGAATGGTGATTTCAAATGATCTTGAAAACTCAGAGCGGTTTGTAGCCAGATCAGCTTCCCAAAACACCACAGCATCTTTACTGCAGCAACAAGCCTTACTTTCAGCTCACTGGTAAAATTTTCAAAGCAAAACAGAGAGCCAAAGAGACTTGTTTTCCAGTTTGCTTCTGAGACTGCCTCTAGCCCTGCAGCCAAAACCAAACTGAAAGCTGAAAAACTTCCATCACCTGACCTGTCCACAGTTTGTTTTTCCTTCTTCCAGCAACTTTCTACTTTAGTTTGTAAAGCTAAGAATTAAATGTTAAAACATATGGACCGGGATTCTTCCCAAAAAATTCTAAGTCCCCAACATGCAGCAAAACGGGAGTAAATCCTGCTGCTTGTTTCAGCATGACTTCCAGAGTGAATCTCACACACTCTGTGCACCACAGAGTGTCCTAACGTGATTCACTCTGAAAATCTGTGAGCGGGGCCTATTCCCACTGGAGAGGCCAGCAGCATAGCGCTGCGCGGGCCACTGCGCATGCGTCAATCTGTCAGTGTGGAAATCAGTACATGCACAGTGGCCCCACATTGCTGGCCTCCCGATCGCTGGCCAGCCCCGCAAGCCACACATCGCTGGCCCTCTGATATCCCCCCCGCCACCCTCCAATCACTGGCCTCCTAGATCTCCCCGGGCCAGCCCCTATGACCCCCCCCCCCCCCCCCCCCCGCAACCCAGCCAGCCCTAACACCTGACCTCCCCCGACAATCCCGACACCACCTCCCCCCGCCCTCCCCCCCCCCCACTCCCGCCAACCAGCCTCGATACCCCCCCGACAGTCCTGGCCCCTACCTGGATGCCTGGATGGCCAGCCTTGAACAACTCCTCCCACCCTCTTCCTGTCATCCCAATATAGAATTAAAGTTAAAGTTTATTTATTAGTCACAAGTAAGGCTTACATTAACACTGAAATGAAGTTACTGTGAAATTCCCCTAGTCGCCACACTCCGGCGCCTGTTCGGGTCAATGCATCCTAACCAGCACGGCTTTCAGACTGTGGGAGGGAACTGGAGGAACCGGAGGAATCCCACACAGACATGGGGAGAACATGCAAACTCAGTGGGTCCCCACATTCCACTGATCACCCCACCAGTAGGCAAGGCCCCCAAAGGCTCCGCCCCTCTTAGCACAGCCCGATGCCCAGTGGACAGTGCCAAGGTGCCCCTTGGCATTGCCGGTTTGCCCTTTGGGCAGTGCCAGGGGGCCAGGCTGGTACTGCCAGGCTGACACAGCACGAGGGGCACCTCCCCCCTTACCCCTGACCTCCTGGGGGGCCTCAAGGGCCTCGCTTCCCTCCACTGGGGTCAGGCTGCCTCTTCCCCATTAGTGAGGAGCAGGAGTAAACCCCACTGGAGGGAATCACTCCCGCTGCGGGCGGGGAGACGCTAGCAGGCCTGGAGAATACCGTCCCGGGCCCGTTAATGAAATGCAAATTTTAATTTCTATATTGAAATCAGCTGGAAATCGGCGCAAAGCTGATTGCGCTGGAAATCTTAGTGCCGGAGACTCACAGAGGCCTTGACGCCGAGTGGGAAGCCCACAAAATGGCCCCCACTGATGTCTCCTACTTGAGCATCACAGCAGGCTGGGAGAATCGCCCCCATGAACAGGATATTCATAACAACAGCTTATAGATCTAAAAGGTTAGAATTAAATTCAGGTAATGGCCTAGGACAAAGCCTCCCAAACCTTTTCCCACTCTGACCCTATTTTGGTGGGGAACAGTTGTGAGAGGAGAGATGGGAAGCTCTGAGGGAGGGGAGTGGGAACTCTGAGGGGAGAGGGTGGGGAGTGGGAGCTCTGAGGGGAGATGATGGGCTGTGAGGGAGGGGAGTGGGAGCTCTGAGGGGACTTGGTGGGCTGTGAGGGAGGGGAGTGGGAGCTCTGAGGGGAGAGGGTGGGGAGTGGGAG
Organism: Mustelus asterias; assembly: GCF_964213995.1. Classification (NCBI taxonomy): domain Eukaryota; kingdom Metazoa; phylum Chordata; class Chondrichthyes; order Carcharhiniformes; family Triakidae; genus Mustelus; species Mustelus asterias. The sequence goes on from NC_135823.1 coordinate 65,241,599, forward strand.
CTCTGAGGGGAGATGATGGGCTGTGAGGGAAGGGAGTGGGAGCTCTGAGGGGAGATGATGGGCTGTGAGGGAGGGGAGTGTGAGCTCTGAGGGGACTTGGTGGGCTGTGAGGGAGGGGAGTGGGAGCTCTGAGGGGACTTGGTGGGCTGTGAGGGAGGGGAGTGGGAGCTCTGAGGGGAGAGGGAGGGGAGTGGGAGCTCTGAGGGGAGATGATGGGCTGTGAGAGAGGGGAGTGGGAGCTCTGAGGGGAGAGGATGGGGAGTGGGAGCTCTGAGGGGAGATGATGGGCTGTGAGGGGAGGGAGTGGGAGCTCTGAGGGGAGATGATGGGCTGTGAGGGAGGGGAGTGGGAGCTCTGAGGGGACCTGGAGGGCCGTGAGAGAGGGGAGCGGGAGAAAGTGTTTTGAGCGGGGTGCTGTTAGAGCTGTGGGGTTTTTAAATAAAAACCACTGACATTTACACTGATTTTGTTTTTGGAACAGGAATCAGGCCTCAAAGATCGATCAGTTGGGCCAGATTTTAAAAACCATGAAGATGTAAAGAGGCCTCACAGGCTCTCACCCACAGTCGGAGCAGCACGGTGGCACAGTGGTTCGATTCCCGGCTTGGGTCACTGTCTGTGCGGAGTCTGCACATTCTCCCCATGTCTCCATGGGTTTCTTCCAGGTGCTCCGATTTCCTCCCACAATCCAAAGGCATGCTGGTTAGTTGCATTGGCCGTGCTAAATTGCCCCTTAGTGAACTTGAACAGGGGCCGGAATGTGGTGACTAAGGGATTTTCACAGTAACTTCATTGCAGTGTTAATGTAAGCCTTACTTGTGACACTAATAAATAAACTTTAACTTTAGTCCAAGCTTCACGGCCACCTTTGCTACCTTGGAGCTCATGATCCCAAAATGTTGTCTCGGGTTGTGATCAAACATTTCTCTGCTCCAAGCAAAATGCTTGGTCTGGGCAATATAAAATCCATTACATTTTGTTCCAATGTATATTGTAATTTGTAACCAGGGATTAAGCAACTAGGGCAATATTTCCAATCTGGAGATGTGTCAGACCAGGAGTCTAATGGGTCTGATGAATCACTGGTGACTCTCTGTTTGTGTTGCTGATTAACCTTGTAGCACTAGAAATATAACGGATGTTTATTATTCATCTGGCAACTGTTGAAAACTATCTGCTGGCTTTGTATTGTAGATTATTTTTATTCATTCGTGGGACGTGGTCACCGCTGGCGGGCCAGCATTTATTGCCCATCCCTTCATAGAATCACAGAATTCCTACAGTACAGAAGGAGGCCATTCGGCCCATTGAGTCTGTACCGACCACAATGCCACCCAGGCTCTCTTCCCGTAACCCCACATATTTATCCTGCTAATCCCCCCGACACTAAGGGTCAATTTAGCATGGCCAATCCCCCTAACCCGCACATCTTTGGACTGTGGGAGGAAACCGGAGCACCCGGAGGAAACCCACGCAGACACGGGGAGAAAGTGCAAACTCCACACAGACAGGGACCCGAGGCCAGAATTGAACCTGGGGCCCTGGCGCTGTTAGGCTGCAGTGCTAACCACTGCGCCACTCTTCAGAAGGCAGTCGAGGGTCAACCACATTGCTGTGGCTCTGGAGTCACATGTAGGCCAGACCAGGGAAGGATGGCAGATTTCCTTCCCTCAAGGACATTAGTGAACCAGATGGGTTTTTCCAACAATCGACAATGGTTCCATGGTCATCAGGAGATTCTTAATTCCGGACATTTGTTTATTGAATTCAAATTCCACCATCTGCCGTGGCGGGATTCGAACCCGCGTCCCCAGAATGTTAGCTGAGTTTCTGAATGAATAGTCTGATGATAATAGCACTAGGCCATCACCTCGCTTGCATCGCCTGATACCGCAACCCTTCTGATAGAGGAATGATGCCAGGTTCTTACCCCTTGACTGGTTCTGTTTCGGGTTAAATCTGCTTTTGAACAAGGCCTTCAGACATTGGATTTAAAGACGGGAACAGATTAGTGGCTTCACTGGAGAGAGAGGCTGACAGTGCTTTCCATTGCTGTGTGACTCCTGTGAATAATTCATCCTCTGTCTCTCTCTCTGCAGCTTGGGGCACACACACTGTCAAATTCCCAATGTTAATGTCACTGAGAATACAGACAAATGCTAACCAGCCTCTGACTCCTTCCTGAACCCACAAAACATGTGTGTCACTCAACAATAAAACTCATCATAGAATCATAGAACCCTTACAGTGCAAAAGGTGGCTATTTGGCCGATCAAGTCTGCACCGACCCTCTAACAGAGCATCTTACCCAGGCCCCATCCCTGTAACTCCACCCTCCACCCCTCTACACTGTAGAGATTCTATGATGATTGTATGATTCTAATCCCGCTAATCAGGTGAAGGCAGCAGAGCGGCGAAGATGGTTGGCGGTTGCAGGTAACATTTGCATAGGTGCAGTCACTGCGACCAGAATGTGGTCTGTGGATGAGCTGTTGTAAAGGAACAGTTAAACCCCAAACACTACTTCAGTGTTTCCCTCCCTCCCTCCTCCTCTAACCAAAAAAAAAGTCGGCAGGAGGACCACAAGCAAGGGACAGGTGAGTTGAGAATCTTTTATCCTTTTACCTGTATAAGGGCAGTATGGCAGTGGTATGCTCCTCCTGTCAGATGTGGGCAATTAGGGAGCAATCTAGTCTCCCTGACAACTTTGTCTGCAGGAAGTGTGTCCAGTTGCAGCTCCTCACAGACCGCATTGTTCGGTTGGAGCGGCAGGTGGATGCACTGCGGAGCATTCAGGAGGCAGAGAGTGTGATAGACACTAGTTACAGAGAGGTTGTCACAGCACAGGTTCAGACAGGTAGATGGATGACCGCCAGGAGAGGCAGGCAGGTAGTGCAGGAGTCTCCTGTGGCTATTCCCCTTTCAAACAGATATACCGTTTCGGATACTGTCGAGGGAATTAGCCTATCAGGGGGAGATACCAGCAGCAGCCAGGCCTGTGGCACCACAGCTGGTTTTGCTGTGGGACAGGGTCGGGCAAAGAGCAAGCGAGCAGTAGTAATACGGGACTCGCTGGTTAGTGGCACAGATAGGCATTTCTGTGGCCACAATCGAGACTCCAGGATGGTGTGTTGCCTCCCTGGTGCCAGGGTCAAGGACGCCTCTGAGTGATTGCAGGACATTCTTAAGGGGGAAGGTGAGCAGCCAGAGGTCGTTGCACATATTGGCACCAACGACATAGGTAGGAAAAGGGATGAGGTCCTGAAGGGTGAATATAGAGAGTTAGGCAGAAGACTAAAGTGCAGGACCTCAAAGGTAGTAATTTCAGGACTACTACTGGTACCACGTGCTAGTGAGAGTAGGAATAGGAGGATTAGGCAGATGAATGCGTGGCTTGAGAGCTGGTGCAGGGGGCAGGGATTTAGATTTTTGGATCATTGGGATCTTTTCTGGGGAAGGGCTGACCTCTTTAAGAGGGACAGGATACACCTGAACTGGAGAGGGTCTAACATCCTAGCTGGGAGATTTGCTAGAAGCATTTGGGAGGTTGAAACTAATTTGGCAGGGGGGTGGGATCCAAAGCAGTAGGGAGACAGAAGAGAAGCTTGAGGACAGCACAGAAGTTAAAGAGAGCACATTAAGTAGAAAAGGCAGTGTCAGTAATCCTAGTACCAGACAGATCAGGCAAAAGCAAGACAGAGAGCAAGGGAAGTCCAGATTAAACTGCATTTATTTCAATGCAAGAGGCCTGACGGGCAAGGCAGATAAACTCAGGGTACTTGGGACTGGGATATTATAGCAATTACTGAAACATGGCTAAGGGAGGGACAGGACTGGCAGCTCAATGTTTCAGGGTACAGAAGCCAAAGGAAAGATAGAACAGGAGGTAAGAGAGGAACAAAGAACAATACAGCACAGGAACAGACCCTTCGGCCCTCCAAGCCCGCGCCGCTCCCTGGTCCAAACTAAACCATTCTTTTGTATCCCTCCATTCCCACTCTGTTCATGTGGCTATGTAGATAAGTCTTAAACGTTCCCAGTGTGTCCGCCTCCACCACCTTGCCTGGCAGCGCATTCCAGGCCCCCACCACCCTCTGTGTAAAATATGTCCTTCTGATATCTGTGTTAAACCTCCCCCCCTTCACCTTGAACCTATGACCCCTCGTGAACGTCACCACCGACCTGGGGAAAAGCTTCCCACCGTTCACCCTATCTATGCCTTTCATAATTTTATACACCTCTATTAAGTCTCCCCTCATCCTCCGTCTTTCCAGGGAGAACAACCCCAGTTTACCCAATTTCTCCTCATAACTAATCCCCTCCATACCAGGCAACATCCTGGTAAACCTCCTCTGCACTCTCTCTAAAGCCTCCACGTCCTTCTGGTAGTGTGGCGACCAGAACTGGGCGCAGTATTCCAAATGCGGCCGAACCAACGTTCTATACAACTGCAACATCAGACCCCAACTTTTATACTCTATGCCCCGTCCTATAAAGGCAAGCATGCCATATGCCTTATTCACTACCTTCTCCACCTGTGACGTCACCTTCAAGGATCTGTGGACTTGCACACCCAGGTCCCTCTGAGTATCTACACCCTTTATGGTTCTGCCATTTATCGTATAGCTCCCCCCTACGTTAGTTCTACCAAAATGCATCACTTCGCATTTATCTGGATTGAACTCCACCTGCCATTTCTTTGCCCAAAGTTCCAGCCTATCTATATCCTTCTGTAGCCTCTGACAATGTTCCTCACTATCTGCAAGTCCAGCCATTTTCGGGGGAGTTGCACTTTTGATTAGAGAAAACATCACGGCCGTACTGAGAGGGGATATATCCGAGAGTTCGGCCACTGAGTCTATATGGGTAGAACTGAGAAATAAAGAGGGGGAAATCACTTTGATAGGGTTATACTATAGGCCCCCAAATAGTCGGCAGGAAATTGAGGAGCAAGTATGTAAGGAGATTACAGATAGCTCCAAGAAAAATAGGGTGGTAATAGTCGGAGATTTTAACTTTCCCAACATTGACTGGGAAAGCCATAGTATTAGAGGGTTAGATGGAGAGAAATTTGTTGAGTGTATTCAGGAGGAATTTCTCATTCAGTATGTGGATGGCCCGACTAAAGAGGGGGCAAAACTTGTCCTCCTCCTCTTGGGAAATACGTAAGGGCAGGTGACAGAAGTGTTAGTGAGGGATCACTTTGGAACCAGTGACCTAGATTTAAGATAGCTATGGAGAATAATAGGTCTGGCCCAAAAGTTAAAATTTTAAATTGGGGCAAGGCCAATTTTGATGGTATCAGGCAGGAACTTTCAAAAGTTAATTGGGGGAGTCTGTGGGAAGGCAAAGGAACGTCTGGTAAGTGACAGGCTTTCAGAAGTGTGTTAACCAGGGTTCAGGGTAAACACATTTCTCTTAGAGTGAAGGGCAAGGCTGGCAGAAGTAGAGAACCCTGGATGACTCGGGATATTGAGGCTCTGGTCAATAAGAAGAAAGAGGCACATGACATGCATAGGCAGCTGGGATCAAGTGAATCTCTTGAAGAGCATAAGGGGTGTAGGAGTAGATTTAAGAGAGAAATCAAGAGGGCAAAAAGGGGACACGAGATTGTTTTGGCAGATAAGGCAAAGGAGAATCCAAAGAGCTTCTACAAATACATAAAGGGCAAAAGAGTAACAAGGGAGAGAGTAGGGCCTCTTAAGGACCAACAAGGTCATCTATGTGTGGATCCACAAGAGATGGGTGAGATCCTAAATGAATATTTCTCATCAGTATTTACTATGGAGGAAAGCATGGATATTAGGGAACTTGGGGAAATAAATAGTGATGTCATGAGGAGTGTACATATAACAGAGAAGGAGGTGCTGGAAGTCTTGAAGCGCATCAAGGTAGATAAATCCCCGGGACCTGATGAAGTGTATCCCAGGACATTGTGGGAGGCTAGGGAGGAAATTGCATGTCCCCTAGCCGAGATATTTGAATCAACGATAGTCACGGGTGAGATGCTTGAAGATTGGAGAGTGGCAAATGTTGTGCCTTTGTTTAAAAAGGGCTGCAGCAAAAAGCCTGGGAACTACAGGCCAGTGAGCCTCACATCTGTGGTGGGTAAGTTGTTCGAAGGTATTTTGAGAGACAGGATCTACAGGCATTTAGAGATGCAAGGACTGATTAGGGACAGTCAGCATGGCTTTGTGAGTGGAAAATCATGTCTCACAAATTTGATTGAGTTTTTTGAAGGAGTAACCAAGTAGGTAGATGAGGGCAGTGCAGTTGATGTTGTCTACATGGACTTTAGCAAGGCCTTTGACAAGGTGCCGCCATGGTAGGTAAGGTTAAATCTCACGGGATCCAGGGTGAGGTATCTAAATGGATACAAAATTGGCTTCTTGCCAGAAGCCAGAGGGTGGTTGTAGACGGTTGTTTTTTAAACTGGAGGCCTGTGACCAGCGGTGTGCCTCAGGGATCAGTGCTGGGTCCACTGTTATTTGTCATTTATATTAGTGATTTGGATGAGAATATAGGAGGCATCGTTAGTAAGTTTGCAGATGACACTAAGATTGGGGGCATAGTGGACAGTGAAGAAAGTTATCTTCAATTGCAACGGGATCTTGATCAATTGGGCCAGTGGGCTGACGAATGGCAGATGGAATTTAATTTAGACAAATGTGAGGTGATGCATTTTGGTAGATTGAACCAGGGCAGGACTTACTCAGTTAATGGTAGAGAGTTCGGGAGAGTTACAGAACAAAGAGATCTAGGGGTACATGTTCATGTCTCCTTGAAAGTGGAGTCACAGGTGGACTGAGTGGTGAAGAAGGCATTCGGCATGCTTGGTTTCATCCGTCAGAACATTGAATATAGGAGTTGAAATTGTACAAGACATTGGTAAGACCACACTTGGAATACTGTGTGCAGTTCTGGTCACCCTATTATGGAAAGAATATCATTAAACTAGAAAGAGTGCAGAAAATATTTACTAGGATGCTACCGGGACTTGATGGTTTGAGTTATAAGGAGAGGCTGGATAGACTAGGACTTTTTTTCTCTGGAGCGTAGGAGGCTGAGGGATGATCTTATAGAGGTCTATAAAATAATGAGGGGCACAGATCAGCTAGATAGTCAATATCTTTTCCCAAAGGTAGGGGAGTCTAAAAATAGAGGGCATAGGTTTAAGGTGAGAGGGGAGAGATACAAAAGTGTCCAGAGGGGCAATTTTTTCACACAGGGTGGTGAGTATCTGGAACAAGCTGCCAGAGGTAGTAGTAGAGGCGGGTACAATTCTGTTTTTTAAAAGGCATTTAGACAGTTACATGGATAAGATGGGTATAGAGGGATATGGGCCAATGCGGGCAATTGGGATTAGCTTAGGGGTTTAAAAAAAGGACGGCATGGCCAAGTTGGGCCGAAGGGCCTGTTTCCATGATGTAAACCTCTATGACTCTATGATTCTAACCTACACATCTTTGGACACTAAGGGACAATTTAGCATGGCCATTCCACCTGCACATCTTCGGAGTGTGGGAAGAAAGCAGAGCACCCGGAAGAAACCCACGCAGACACGGGGAGAAAGTGCAAACTCCACACAGACATGTTCATGTTTTGAATGAAGAGACATTCTTTCAGCAGATCTGCTAGCTTATTGCAGCATTAAAGCAAAACATGACCAAGTTGGGAAACGAGGCCTCAAAATGACACTGGGTCCTTTCACATTGGTTTTATGTGGTTGGAAGCACATCCTTTGCAGTGATTTGTTTTGATTTGATTTATTATTGTCACATGTATTAGTATACAGTGAAAAGTATTGGTTCTTACGTGCTATATAGACAAAGCATACCGTTCATAGAGAAGGAAAGGAGAGAGTGCAGAATGTAGTGTTACAGTCATAGCTAGGGTGTAGAGAAAAATCAACTTAATGCGAGGTAGGTCCATTCAGAAGTCTGATGGCAGCAGGGAAGAAGCTGTTCTTGAATCAGTTGGTACGTGACCTCAGACATTTGTATCCTTTTCCTGATGGAAGAAGGGGGAAGGGAGTGCTGGATCTGCTGTAGCTTGCAGAGACAATTCACTGAAATACCCATCCTGATTGGGTTGTAAATCCAGCGGAATAGGCCTGGAGTCTTCGGGAATGAACTTCCAAGACACTGCTGTCTGCAACCCTGGAGAAAAACCATCACGTCATGAAGAAATCATTTCTTTGTCATTTTCTTTGAACATTTCTCAATTGGCTGACAGGCAAGCCATCGTCCAATTGGGTAATGAATGAGTCTTTTTGCTTCCCAGTTGGTGTAGCAAGGATGCGTCATAAGGTTGGATTGTGTTGGTGACTAATGGCTGGAGTGTGGGGGGGGCAAATCATACAATCCTATACAATACAATCCCTACAGTACAGAAGGAGGCCATTCAGCCCATCAAGTCTGCACTGAACACAATCCCACCTGGGCCCTATTCCCGTAACCCCACACATTTACCCTACTAATCCCCCTGACACTGGCATCAATTTACCATGGCCAATCCACCTAACCCACACATCTTTGGAGTGTGGGAGGAAACCAGAGCACCCGGAGGAAACCCACGCAGACACGGGGAGAACGTGCAAACTCCACACAGACAATGACACAAGCCGGGAATCGAACCCGGGTCCCTGGCGCTGTGAGGCAGCAGTGCTAACCACTGTGCCACCGTGCCGCCCACTTATGATGAATCCTCCATGAATACGTTTAATCACAGTTGGTAACCCTATAGAAGATATGGAAAAGACGACCAGTGCAGGGACTAGAGTATTGCATGGAAAAGAAGAGCATACAGTTTGAACAAAATTGTCCTTCACACCGTCCGAGGTAAATGTAACAAATATGGAAGTGGGGTGGGGTGGGGTGGGGTGAGGTGGGGTGGATTGGGAGCGGATTGAGAGATAACTGGACCTTACTGGGAAGAAAGCACAAAACAGGGCCTCGCGTGCCATGTGGAAGGAGATAGCCGTGTTTCTGTGCTTCACTTTTCTTACCTTTAAAACAGCAGTCCCATTCCGGATTAAGTTTAACGACCTAACAGAGGCAAGCAAGATAAAACCACAGCCACTCAAAAACAAGTGGCTTCACATACAGCGTGATTGTTCAGCATCTTCCAATCTGTATCCTTGTCTCCCCAAATGATAAATGCATGCATGCAGGAATTGACAAACCCTTTCTCCACTTCTAAAGAGTGATAGGGGCAGATCTATTACATCAGATATCTGTTGCCGCTTGGGCAATATTCCTCAATTATTGGTCTACAATTCATTCAAAAAATCTATTTTATCACAGGAAAATTAAACACCCATGAGGGACAAAGGACTCAAGGGATATTCTAGACATTTGGGGTGGCACGGTGGCACAGTGGTTAGCACTGCTGCCTCACAGTGCCAGGGAACCAGATTCGATTCCCGACTTGGGTCACTGTCTGTATGGAGTTTGCACATTCTCCCCGTGTCTGCATGGGTTTCCTCTGGGTGCTCTGATTTCCTCCCACAGTCCAAAGATGTGCTGATTAGGTGCATTAGTCATGCTAAATTAACCCTAGTGTCAGGTGGTTAGTAGGGTAAATAAGTAGGGTTATGGGGATTGTGATCGGTGCAGACTCGATGGACCGAATGGCCTCTTTCTGCACTATGATTCTCAGAGAGATCACCTATGATGAGCAGCAAGCTATGGAACTGATGGGAGGCATGTATAGGAAAAGGCATAGACCATTCAGCCCCTCAAGCTTGTCCTACCATTCTGTTTGAAGATTGATGCTCTGTACCTCAATTCCATTTATTTATCTTTCTTCCCTATTCCTCGATACCCTTACCTAGCTGGGAATGAGTGAGACCAGTACCAGGTCTGTCATATGAGGAGAGACTAAGTCAGTTAGGATTATATTCACTAGAGTTCAGAAGAGTGAGGGGGATCTCATAGAAACTTATAAAATTCTAGCAGGGTTAGACAGGGTAGATTCAGGAAGAATGTTCCCGATGGTGGGGGAGTCCAGAACTAGGGGTCATAGTTTGAGGATAAGGGGAAAACCTTTTAGGACTGAGATGAGGAGAAATTTCTTCACCCAGAGGGCGGTGAATATGTGGAACTCACTACCACAGAATGTAGTTGAGGCCAAAACATTGTGAGATTTCAAGAAGAAATTAGATATAGCTCTTGGGGCTAAAGGGATCAAGGGATATGGGTGGGAAGGGGGATCAGGATTTTGAATTTGATGATCAGCCATGATCAAAATGAATGGCGGAGCAGGCTCGAAGGGCCGAATGGCCTCTTCCTGCTTTCAGTTTCTATGGCCGGAATTCTCCCATCCTGCCCGCCACTGGAATTTTAGCAGGCGCGTTGCGGAAAATGTGGAACTCCATTGACAGTCGGGTGGGAATTTCCAGCTTTTTGACCAGCGTGACCGGAGAATTCCGCCCTCTGTTTCTATTAGTGCTGGACAGGTGCAGGTGCCAGGTTAATGGGTGCGCACCAACACAAACACCTTGGCATCAATGTGAAGCAGCACTCAGCCACAAACGTCCACATCCTTCTTCATCGCCTTAATTCCGATACCCACCCCTTGCTTCTCTCTCTTTCCCTGAAGCTCTATCACAGCAACAGGAGGCAGAGGGTGATGGAGAGGAAGAAGATGATGATGAGGTGTGGGAGGAAAGGAAATTATTCTTCAGCAAGAACGATGAAGATGATTGCAATGGTGATGCTGAGGACAAGCCCGTGACAGAGTTCCTGGGGAAAGATTTGTGTTCCATGGACCAAACAGCCCTCATGTCCGTGGGCATTAGGGGGAAAACTCTCCACTGGCTGGAGTCATATCTGGCACAAAGGAAGGTGATTGTAGTCATTGGAGGCTAATCATGTCAGCCACAGGGCATCACGTTGAGTGTTCCTCAGGGTGGAGTCCTTGGCCCAACTATCTTCACCTGCTTCACCAATGACCTTCCCTTTATTATCAGGTCAGAAGTAGGGATACTTGCTGATGATTGCACAATGTTTATGACCATTTTCACGATAATACACACTGCTGCCCCTAGTGCACTATAGGATGCACTGCAGCCACTCAGCAAAGGAATTTCAACAGCAACTTCTAAACCCGTGACTTCTACCACCAGGAAGGACAAAGGTAGCAGATCCATGGAAACACCACCACCTGGAAATTCCCCCCCAAGACCCCTCCATCCTGACTTGGAACTATATCATCATTCCGGCACTGTTAGAATCATAGAATCCCTACAGTGCAGAAGGAGGCCATTTGGCCCATCGAGTCTGCACTGACCACAATCCCACCCAGGCCCTATCCCCATAACCCCATGCATGTACCCTATAGTCCCCCTGACACTAAGGGGCAATTCAGCATGGCCAATCCACCGAACCCGCACATCTTTGGACTGTGGGAGGAAACCGGAGCACCCAGAGGAAACTCACGTAGACACAGGGAGAATGTGCAAACTCGACACATAGACAGTCCCACACAAGCTGGGAATTGAACCCAGGTCCCTGGCGCTGTGAGGCAGCAGTGCTAACCACTATGCCTTCATGCCGGGTCATTGCTGGGTCGAAATCAAAGTTTCCTCCATAACAGCACTGTGGGTGTACCTACACCACATGGACTTGTGATGATACTGTGCCTTTACTAAATGTATTTATATGATATGCCTGGTGAAAGGTAGGTTTAAAATTCAGCTCGGTTTACGATGCCGATTTTTCTGCTCCAGGCAGCCCACATGCTGAGAATGCCTATCCAACCTCTCTTCATATCTTAACTGCTCCATCCCAGGCAGGATCCTGGTGAATCTCCTCTGCACCCCCTCCAGTGCATCCTGCCTACATCCAGCAGCAACCCTGATAGATTGGCCTTTGTATCTGGGGGGGAGGGAAGGGCAACTTTTATCCCATCGCTGTCTCATTTGCAAACATAGAGGGGCAGCAATGAGATGAAAATTGGCACCTCTGAGGGTTTCTGGACTTTTCTACCATCATTTCAGTTATGGGGGGCGGGGGGGGGGGTTGAAATTGGGTTATCAGGGGAGGAGGGAAGTCCAGAAGTATCTGGTCCTTGAGGAGAGAACACCCTCAATCAGAAGGTGGAGGCACCACCTTCCCAACTCCATCCCCTACCTTCCTACCCAAGATTGAGGTTTGTGAATTTTTCGATCTCCCACCCTGACTTACCCGGTGCCTAACAGTCTGAAAATTGAGGCTGGACAGGTATGGATGTGATGGCCTGGTGTTATTGTCGCCAGACTATTAATCCAGAATCTCAGCTAATATCCTGGGGATCCGGGTTCGAATCCCACCACGGCAGATGGCGGAATTTGAATTCAATTTTTAAAAGTCTGGAATTAAGATTCTGATGACCATGAAACCATTGTCGATTGTTGGAAAAACCCATCTGGTTCACTAATGTTCTTTCGAGAAGGAAATCTGCCGTCCTTACCCAGTCTGGCCTACATGTGACTCCAGAGTCACAGCAATGTGGTTGACTCCCAACTGCCCTTGGGCAACTAGGGATGGGCAATAAATGCTGGTCAGCCAGCAATGCCCATATCCCACAAATGAATTAATAAAAAGGCCAATAAGTGACCATTCAGTGGCCACATAAGGGCTATAATTGGGGCAAGGACAGGCTTCTCGTCTGAGGCACCACCCGCCCCACCTTAAAACCACACCTGGATCGGGGCAGGTGGGATCCCAAAGGGAATCCCGTCCATGCAATTGTACCCCACCTCCCCCCCCCCCCCCCCCCCAACCCCCCACCCCCGCCACGAGACAATTCCCTGAACTGGAAAATTTACTCCAGTGTTCATTAAGCACAGAAAGAATGATGTTCAATGCATTTTTATAATAGTATTGTTTCCTTATCTCAATTATGTTCAGCTGGAACCAGTGCAGACATATATCCTACTGAGTGATGTCTGGATACAGCTACAAACAGCTCCCAGCAATCCTACCATGTCAGTAATTATTCTTTCAGGAAGGCTGCAATTCACCCGTCCCACTTGTGGCGGGAATCGTATCGGGCGAGACAGAAAATTCGGGTGGACCATTCAAAGGTCCATTGAAGCTCGGGCAGGAATTTTTGGTCTTGGGGTAAGGACGGGGCCGGAGAATCCCACCCAAGATGTGGGCATCACCAGTCTTCGATGCCCAATCCAGATTGCTCTTGAACTGAGAGTCGACCACATTGTGGCTCTGGAGTCACATGTAGGCCAGACCAGATAAGGACGGCAGATTTCCTTCCCTAAAGAACATTAGTGAACCAGAAGAGTTTTTCCGACAATCAACAATGGTTTCATGGTCACCATTACTGAGATTATCTTTTAATTCCTGAATTATTAATTGAATTTACCGTACACCAGCTGTCGTGGTGGGATTTGAACCCATGGCCCAGCGTATTAGCTGTTGGCCTCTCCGTTACTAGTCCAGTGACAGCGCCACTACACCACCATTTCCCTCAGTAATGCTGCATGCAGCTAAATAAACAATCCCCATGCATGTCCATATAACATAAGCTCAAATGTGGAACATTACAGTGAAAGCTTAAAGCAATAATCTGTCAAGTCATTTGTGCAATGTCTAAAGAGACAATGAAAGTGAATGACAGAAGGATGATGATGCAGATCGAGAAGTGTAGGAACTGTGCGGAATGTGACAACAGGTTATGATAAGCATGTAGTCATATCTAGATGGAATGCCAGAGGCTGCCATCAGCTGATTAACCGTATGTCACAGGCTGACACTTCTGTACGCAGTGAAATCCACCCCCAGGTTCCAGGCAGAGCAAGGCACAGGTGTGGAAAGCAAAACAGTCTATCAACAAAAGTACATGGTAATTCCCTTGTCTTGCATCACATGTTGCTGTTTAAGTGACATTATTCGCAAAGCGGTGCTATACAGGGCTTCACTGCTTATCAATACACAGAAGCCCTGAGGCTTTCTCAGACTGGGCTAAACCCACAGAAGTTTGGATTCTGTCCCTCTGAATCCAAGATAGTGTCAGAGCGAGGCGACTTATTGTAAGCTGTGCCCAGCATGCCCTCTAATTCTACCTTTTATTCTCGTTCTATGCTTTTAAAACTTGATTCTAACTCTTTTAAACTCTGTAACAATGCGTTAATTCAATCTATTCAGTCAATTTTTCTCTACACCCTAGCTATGACTATATATTCTGCTGTGGAGATGCCGGCGTTGGACTGGGGTAAACACAATAAGAAGTCTCACAACACCAGGTTAAAGTCCAACAGGTTTATCTGGTAGCAAAAGCCACTAGCTTTCGGAGCGCTGCCCCTTCATCAGGTGAGTGGGACATCTTCTCCAGAGCCTTCAACATGTCATTGATGAAGACGAACATCTCGCCAAGGCCATCCCCACATCCCCACTTCTTGCCTTCAAACAACCGCACAACCTCAAACAGATCATTGTCCGCAGCAAACTACCCAGCCTTCAGGAGAACAGTGACCACGACACCACACAACCCTGCCACAGCAACCTCTGCAAGACATGCCGGATCATCGACACGGATGCCATCATCTCACGTGAGAACACCATCCACCAGGTGCACGGTACATACTCTTGCAACTCGGCCAACGTTGTCTACCTGACACGCTGCAGGAAAGGATGTCCCGAGGCATGGTACGTTGGGGAGACCGTGCAGACGCTGCGACAACGGATGAATGAACACCGCTCGACAATCACCAGGCAAGAGCGTTCTCTTCCTGTTGGGGAGCACTTCAGCGGTCACGGGCATTTGGCCTCTGATTTTCCAAGGTGGCCTTCACAACACACAACGCAGAGTCGCTGAGCAGAGACTGATAGCCAAGTTCCGCACACGAGGACGGCCGCAACCGGGATCTTGGGTTCATGTCACCCTATCTATAACCCCCACGACTTGCCTGGGCTTGCAAAATCTCACTAACTGTCCTGTCTGGAGACAATACACATCTCTTTAACCTGTGCTTAATGTTCTCTCCACTCACATTGTCTGTACCTTTAAGACTTGATTACCTGTAAAGACTCGCATTCCAACCATTATTTTGTAAATTGAGTTTGTGTCTTTATATTCCCTGTTTGTGAACAGAACTCCCACTCACCTGACGAAGGAGCAGCGCTCCGAAAGCTAGTGGCTTTTGCTACCAAATAAACCTGTTGGACTTTAACCTGGTGTTGTGAGACTTCTTACTATATATTCTGCACCCTCTCCTTTCCTTCGCTATGAATGGTATGCTTTGTCTGTATAGCGCGCAAGAAACAATACTTTTCACTGTATACTAATACATGTGACAATAATAAATCAAATCAAATTTTTCCTCTCGCACTACTCTTCAATTTCTTCATGGGTATTTTCCTGCTATAGTAAGAAGTCTCACAACACCAGGTTAAAGTCCAACAGGTTTATTTGGTATCACGAGCTTTCGGAGCGCTGCTCCTTCCTCAGGTGAGTGGAGAGGTAGGTTCACAAACATGGCATATATAGGCAAAGACAAGATAATGGTTGGAATGCGAGTCTTTTCAGGTAATCAAGTCTTAACAGGTACAGACAATGCGAGTGGAGAGAGGGTTAAGCACAGGTTAAAGAGGGGGAATTGTCTCAAGCCAGGACAGTTAGTGAGATTTTGCGAGCCCAGGCCACATGGTGGGGGTGACATGTAGTGTGACATGAACCCAAGCTAACACGCTATTCGCCTCATCATTTTCATTAAAAAGCATGGTTGTTCAATTAGTTAAATAAACTAATATCTCCAAAAAACTGAAAGTTTATTTATTAGTGTCACAAGTAAGCTTACATTAACACTGCAATGAAGTTACTGTGAAAACCCCCTAGCCGCCCACACTCCGGCGCCTGTTCGGGTACACTGAGGTAGAATTTAGCATGGCCAATGCACCCAACCAGCACGTCTTTCAGACTGTGGGAGGAAACCGGAGCACCCGGAGGAAACCCACGCAGACATGGGGAGAACGTGCAGACTTCGCACAGACAGTGACCCAAGCCAGGAATAGAACCCGGGTCCCTGGTGTTGTGAGGCAGCAGTGCTAACCACTGCGCCACCCCCTGAAGCTCGGCAATGCTGTTTGATTGGGAGTGTAAGCTGCAGCCATAGAATCCCTACAGTGCAGAAGGAGGCCATTTGGCCCATTAAGCCTGCACTGACCACAATCCCACCCAGGCCCTATCCTCCATATATTTACCCTTGCTAATCCCCCTGTAACTAAGGGGCAATTTAACATGGCCAAGATACCTAACCTGTACATCTTTGGACTGTGGGAGGAAACCAGAGCACCCGGGAAAAACCCACGCAGACACGGGGAGAACGTGCAAACTCCACACAGACAATGACCCAAGCCGGGAATCGAACCCGGGTCCCTGGCGCTGTGAGGCAGCAGTGCTAACCACTGCGCCACCGTGCCGCCCCATGTAAGTGTGGAGAAGTGTGTGCATTGTTCCTGTGTCCATTCGCTGAATGAGACTGGGTGAGGGGACCTGAACTCTTGTTCCTCCCTGGAGGGCAGTCAGGACCAAACTGTCACAGAGAGCTGAGCTCCTGTAAAAACGATTGGAATTCACTCAAGACCTCTGCTGACTGACACTGTCAGGGACAGGGTAGGCTGCTGCTGACTCGTGCACAGCGGTTGTTATGGAAACCAACATCTCCTAGCAACAGGATGTTTCCTCAGCTTGGACAGAGGCTTCTTGATGTATTGAGCAGAGTAAAGTTGGAGCGACTCTGGACCAGCATCTACAATGTTCCATTCGCTTTTGACTCTGAAATCCAAAGCAAAGCTGAGTGGACATATCATTGGACACCCTTCCTTTGAGGCAGGAAGTGAACTCTGGGAGTTTGCACTGTTTGCTGGTACCCCAATATATTGTCTTGGAGTTCTTTGTGGAGAATTCTCTCTCCCTTTCAACTCTCTGAGGCTAAACTAGACTGTTCACAACTTGTGCCCTGTCCAAAGGCAGCTCCTTATCTCATTGTCCGCTGATATTTCATCCTCATTCTTGGCAGTTCTTTTGGCAGTTTTGGTTTGCCACAGCCTTCCTCTCTCAGGGGAAGGGTAAGGAAGGCAGGTCACAGGTCAAGCACAGCCAGAACAAGAATCAAACCCGCACTGTTGGCGTTACTCTGAACCATGTGCTAGCCAACCAAGCCAACCGAGCCAACCGAGCCAGCCGAGCCAACCAAGCCACCTGAGCAACTGAGCCAACCGAGCGAACCGAGTCAATCGAGCCAACTGACCAACCGAACTAACCGAGCCACTGAACCAACTGAGCCAACTACGACTCTCACCAACTTTTACAGATGCACCATAGAAAGCATTCTTTCTGGTTATATCACAGCTTGGTATGGCTCCTGCTCTGCCCAAGACCGCAAGAAACTACAAAAGGTCGTGAATGAAGCCCAATCCATCACGCAAACCAGCCTCCCATCCATTGACCCTCTCTACACTTCCCACTGCCTTAGGAAAGCAGCCAGCATAATTAAGGACCCCACGCACCCTGGAGATTCTCTCTTCCATCTTATCCCGATGGGAAAAAGATACAAAAGTCTGAGGTCACGTACCAAGCGACTCGAGAACAGCTTCTTCCCTGCTGCCGTCAGACTTTTGAATGGACCTACCTCGCACTAAGTTGATCTTTCTCTGCACCCTAGCTATGACTGTAACACTACAATTCTGCACTCTCTCCTTTCCTTCTCTATGAATGGTATGCTTTGTCTATATAGCATACAAGAAATAATACTTTTCACTGTATGTTAATACATGTGACAATAAATCAAATCAAATCAAGAACATGGAACTCACCTTTCTACCTGTTGATATTTACAATCCATTGTTGCCAGTGAAGACTCAATGAGCTGAAGGGCCTTTTCTGTGCTATAGGACTCTGAGTCCATTCATTCATTGATGTAAGCAATGGCACTTGCTCAAATACAACAGCAGTAAGAGATTGAGAGAGTGAACTTTGTTTCTGTAGTATTGCTGGAGTTGGCATTATGGAAACCAAGCACCCTCCTGCACTGTGTTGCCAGCGCCAACCACATCTGGCATAATACACACCGCTGTTTTGAGGTGGGCGATCACAAGGGCACCACCTGGCCTGCATTGGATGCAGCTAATTTGGCACCACCCCGACCCGCCTTCCTTACCAGCTGATCAGATGCCCATACACCCAAATTCATATCAAGCAGATCCATTCGACAAATTCACACGGCACTCACGAAAGATTGAGGGCTTAGCTGAAAAGTGGACCTTGTACTAGCGTTACTTAAAGGGCCAGGCACCCAATTTACAGGTTAGGTAATTGTGGGAAAATTGCCAAGTACCCAGGATATTTTTTGGTTGGGGGGACGGGACGGAACGGAACCTGTGCTCGCCGGTGAAGCTGGCAGCAGACTGCTCTGGGCGGCACGGTGGCACAATGGTTAGCACTGCTACCTCACACACCAGGGACCTGGGTTCGATTCCCGGCTTGGGTCACTCTCTGTGTGGAGTTTGCACGTTCTCCCCATTCTGCGTGGGTTTCCTCCGGATGCTCCAGTTTCCTCCCACAGTCCAAAGATGTGCAGGTTAGGTGGATCGGCCGTGCTAAATCGCCCCTTAGTGTGAGGAAAACTAGCAGGGCAAATACACTGGGTTATTGGAATAGGGCCTTAGTGAAATTGTTGTTGGTGCAGGCTCGATGGGCCAAATGGCCTCCTTCTGCACTGTGGGATTCTATGGATTCCATGTTTCGGGTGCCATTGCCCAGGCGCCCCAATCTCCGAGTGAACTGAGAGACCTCCTGCCACCCCCTCCACATCACCCCCCCTCAAATCCCACCATGGGTGGCAGTGCAAACCTCCCCAATGGCAGGACAGCTTGCTGGAATCGGGACCTTCCCAATGTGTTCCCCATCACGATCCCCTATGCAGCCCACCCTTCACGCCCCATACCCTTTGCTGGTCTCTTCCCCCCAAAACCCTCACCCACCATCACTCCCTGTGCTAGTCTCCAACCTCACATGCCGATCACACCCCCCATGAAGAGTTCCCTCCACCTGCAGAGACCCTCCCTCCTGCAGAGCTCCTCCCTGTTGGAGCTCCTCCCCTGCAGAGCTCCCTCCCCCTGCAGAGACCCTCCCTCCTGCAGAGCTCCTCCCTGTTGGAGCTCCTCCCCTGCAGAGCTTCCTCCCCCTGCAGAGCTCCCTCCCTCCTGCAGAGCTCCTCCCTGTTGGAGCTCCTCCCCTGCAGAGCTCCCTCCCCCTGCAGAATTCCTCCCCCTGCAGAGCTCCTCCCCCTGCAGAGCTCCTCCCTCTGCAGAGCTCCCTCCCCTGCAGAGCTCCCTCCCCCTGCAAAGCTTCTCCCCTGCAGAGCCCTCCCCTGCAGAGCTCCTCCCCTCTGCAGAGCTCCCGCTCCCGCCCCCCTGCAAAGCTCCTCCCCTGCAGAGCCCTCCCCTGCAGAGGTCCTCCCCTCTGCAGAGCTCCCGCCCCCCTGCAGAACACCTCCCGATCAGAGCCCCACCCCTCTGCAGAGTTCCTCCCCCTGCAGAGCTCCTCCCCCTGCAGAGCCCCTCCCTCTGCAAAGCTCCTCCCCTGCAGAACCCTCCCCTGCAGAGCTCCACCCCTATAAAGCTCCACCCCCTGCAAAGCTCCTCCCCTGCAAAGCTCCACCCCCTGCAAAGCTCCTCCCCCCTGCAGAGCCCCTCCCCCTGCAGGGCTCCCACCTCTTTTCAGAGCTCCTCCCCCTGCCCGATTCCCCACTCCACACGGCCATCTCATTCCTGCCAACTTGGAGGGTAGGGAGAGCTATGTGCAAGTAAATGTAACTGGGCCCCGGAGTTAGCCGACTCAGGCCTCACCTCGAGGGGCTGATGAAGGTTTCCCTCCCAGTTCGCCCTCAATTCCACATCAAACAGACTTAAACGGAATTAAAACTGACCCTTTTATCTTGCGCATAATGGGACAGTGAGATGTGAATCAGAGAGACCCCATCATTGTATCTTATCCTAACCACAGTCATCTTTACAGCACCGTGAAAAATGAGCTAAGTTATCGGCAGAGACAGTGCAAATGGGAAGTGAAGTGCTTTGGCTCACTTGCCTCTCGCTCGGAGGGCCGTGGTTTGATCTCGAGATAATAGCGTAGTGTCATAGCCGATTATATCATTCCATTCTCAATCAGAATGGACACCGACATTGCTTTGTCTTTGAATGCAACCCCTCGGCGGAGAAAAGGAGATTTAACCCACACTCCACCTCATAGCCAGTTCTTCACTCTCAGCAGTAAGCATGCTGGGTGTCCCTGTCAGAAAGAGGTGTAAGTCTGGCTACGTGAAAACAGAGTGAACGTAACAGGGCACACAGCTTCCAACCGCTACACTGAGAGAAATAACTCTCAGCCGGTCAGCAACAAAACAGCGCCTGGGAAGATTATGCAGTCACCCTCCCTCATTTCAGGTGGAGTGCCCGGGTTAACCACATGTAGAATCAGAGAATCCCTACAGTGCAGAAGGAGGCCATTCGGCCCATCGAGTCTGCACCGACCACAATCCCACCCAGGCCCTATTCCCATAATCACACGTACTTACCCTGCTAATCCCCCCAATACTAAGGGTCAATTTAGCATGGCCAATCCAGCTAACCCGCACATCTTTGGACTGTGGGAGGAAACCAGAGCACCCGGAGGAAACCCACGCAGACACGGGGAGAACGTGCAGACTCCACACAGACAGTGACCCGAGGCCGGAATCGAACCCAGGTCCTAGGCACTGTGAGGCAGCAGTGCTAACCACTGTGCCACCCAAAGTGTTTGTATGTTTTGTATTGCAGGCTTCGGCATAGAAAGGCCTGATCACTTCTTGGCCTTCTGGCTACGATCAAGCTCAAGAGGGGGGCAAAGCCTTATCTGGTCAACTTGGATCTTGTTTAAAGTTAAAGGTTAAAGTTTATTTATTAGTGTCACAAGTAGGCTTATTGTGAAAATCCCCATACCACCAGAACACTCCGGCGCCTGTTCAGGTACACTGAGGGGGAATTTTGCATTGCCAACGCACCCAACCAGCACGTCTTTGGAGCGTGGGAGGAAACCGGCGCACCCAGAGGAAACCCACACAGACACAGGGAGAAAATGCAGACTCCACACAGATAGTGACTAAGCCGGGAATTGAACCCGGGTCCCTGGCACTGTGAGGCAGCAGTGCTAACCACTGTGCCGCCGGGCCACTCCCTTGTGTTTGTATCCCTTGCGGGGGCCATGAATTGGATTCCCTGTGAATTTGGCTTTTGGAGCAAGTTAGGAATATCTACCCGGTCTACTCTGAGCATCAGCTTTATAGCTTTAGGGATGGTGTAAAAATTTGATTTTTTTAACCCACTCCTGATTCCCCTCCCCCGCCCCCCCCCCCACCCCCCCTCCGCCGCCCCCCCCCCCCCCCTCCCCGGCGACATCAAAACACTATAGACTTCGTTCACAACAAAGGGCATTTATTGATAGACATTAGGTACAGGCAGATTTCCAGTCCTTACACACTTACTGCGTGGCTCCCTGGTGTATTCTGCCTGAGAGAGGACTCCACCTTCCGGGGTGATCGCTTGCTCTCGGTTCTCATTGGTCCCTCAAGCCAGGTGACCCTCTCCTGCTGTGCTACCTTAAAGAGACAGACATCACAATCAGGACATCGCCCTTGCTATCTGGGCCTCGTCGAGGCCGTGTTCATCTGGTGGAGGAGACATGATAATTTCTCCATGGGTTAAAATTGCACCCAGGCCTTGATGACACAATCTGCATTTTGAAGGAAGGGCTCTGCCTCCCACACTCAGGTTAAAATTGAGTGCAGTGAGTCACTGCGGCCATTTTAATTACCGCCTGCCTGGTGTGGGCACCACGGTGGCACAGTGGTTAGCACTGCTGCCTCACAGCGCCAGGGACCCGGGTTCGGATTCCCGGCTTGGGTCACTGTCTGTGCGGAGTCTGCACCTTCTCCCCATGTCTGTGAGGGTTTCCTCCGGGTGTTCCGGTTTCCTCCCACAATCCAAAGATGTGCAAGTTAGGTGCAGTGGCCTTGTTAAATTGCCCCTTAGTGTCCCGGGATGTGTAGGTTAGAGGGATTAGAGGGGTAAATAGGTGGGATTATGGGATTAGGGCCCGGGTGGGATTTATTTTGGTGCAGACTCGATGGGCCAAATGGCCTCCTTCTGCACAGTAGGGTTTCTATGTTATCTTGCATGTGTCTACTTCTATTTCTGTGGATAAAGGAAGGGAGTTTTAACACCGGGGAGTATTTGAGTTTGGCTGGATGGGGGTAAAGGCAGGGGGAAATATCCATGCATCAGGAAGCCAGTTCCAACCTGCCAACTCTTACATTTCCCTCAAGTGTAGCAGGCCGTGTCTCACAACCCTCTCAAAAGAGCCGGGTAGCAATTAACATACGCTAATTGCTCAATTAGGGTGATATTTACACAGACTTCTGACGTCAACGCCAGGTCTACAGGTTGCCTGGGCTTCCAGTGAAGCAAAGTGCGTAAGGCAGTACAGTAATCTAAATCTATCCACTATCATTAACACCCTGGGCATCACCATTGATCAGAAACTGACCTGAACCAGCCTCAGAAATACTGCGACTACCAGAGCAGGTCAGAGGCTGGCAATCCCGCGGCGAGTAACTCACCTCCTGATTCCCCAAAGCCTATCCACCATCTACAAGGCACAAGTCAGGTGATGGAATACTCCCCACTTGCCTGGATGGGTGCAGCCCCAACAACACTCAAGAAGCTCGACACCATCCAGGACAAAGCAGCCCCGCTTGATTGGCACCACATTCACCATCTTCAACATTCGCTCCTTCCACCATCAGTGCACAGTGGCAGCCGTGTGTACTATCTGTACGATGCACTGCACCAACTCACCAATGGCTCCTTCCAAACCCGCGACCTCTACCAGGTCAAAGGACAAGGGCAGCAGATACATGGGAGCACTATCACCTGCGTGTTCCCCTCCAAACCATACACCATCCTGACTTGGAAATATATCGGCCATTCCTTCACTGTCGCTGGGTCAAAATCCTGGGACTCCCTCCCTAACGGCATTGTGGGTGTTCCCACGGACAGCAGCGATTCAAGATGGCAGCTCACCGCCACCTTCTTATTGACAATTAGAGATGGGCAATAAATGCTGGCCAGCCAGCGACGCCCAGAACCCATAAAAGAATAAAAACCACAAGGTGACAGCAATGGCTGACTTTGTATCACCCTCGGATAAGGAGAATCATAACTATAAAAAGAGAAACTCTTTCTGATGAAAGGTCACAGGCCTGAAACGTTAACTCTGTTTCTCTCTCCACATATGCTGCCTGATTTGTTGAGTATTTCCAGCATTTTCTGTTTTTCATTTCAAATTTCTGACATCAGCTGTGTTTAACATCAGCAGCCTGAGGGGGGGGCGGCAGAGAGAGACAGGGGCAGAGAGAGACAGGGGGCGGCAGAGAGAGAGGGGGGCAGGGAGAGAGGAGGGTGGCAGAGAGAGACAGGGGCAGAGAGAGACGGGGGGGGGGCGGCAGAGAGAGACGGGCGCAGAGAGAGACGGTGGCAGAGAGAGAGGGGGGCAGGGAGAGAGGAGGGCGGCAGAGAGAGACAGGGGCAGAGAGAGACAGGGGGCAGCAGAGAGAGACGGGCGCAGAGAGAGACAGGGGCAGAGAGAGACGGGGTGGCAGAGAGAGAGGGGGGCAGAGAGAGAGGAGGGCGGCAGAGAGAGACAGGGGCAGAGAGAGACGGGGGGGCGGCAGAGAGAGAGGGGGGCAGGGAGAGGGGGAGGGCTAAAGAGAGAGGGGGGCAGAGAGAGACGGGGGGCGGCAGAGAGAGAGGGGGCAAAGAGAGAGGGGGGCAGGGAGAGAGGGGGGGCTGCAGAGAGAGAGAGAGGGGGCAGAGAGAGAGGAGGATGGTAGAGAGAGAGGGGAGACGGCAGAGAGAGAGGGGAGCGATAGCGGGAGTGGGAGCAGCAGAGAGAGAGGGAGGCAGCAAAAAGAAAGGTTGCGGCAGAGAGAGAGGGGAGTGCCGGAAAGAGGGGTTGGCAGAGGGGTGGGGGGGGGTGGGGGGGGAGCGGCGGAGAGAGCGGATAGGGAAGTTGCAAAGAGGGGAATGAGGGAGAGGGGAGTGTTGGAGGGGGAGTGGCAGAGGAGGGGTAGATGTTCCGGTTTTTGCACCTGTGCCTGGTTTTGCACAGGGTGGGGGCACCATTGACTGGTCGGAATGTCAATCCAGCCACAGTCCGAAAATCCTAGTAATCGTGTCAAAGACAGGGCCTAGAACCCGAGATAATTCCAAACATAAAAATAATAGAAGCATAAAAATGATAGGCAGAGGGATCTGGGTGTACAGGTACACAGGTCACTGAAAGTGGCAATGCAGGTGGAGAAGGTAGTCAAGAAGGCATACGGCATGCTTGCCTTCATCGGCCGCAGTATTGAGTTTAAAAATTGGCAAGTCATGTTGCAGCTTTATAGAACCTTAGTTAGACCGCACTTGGAATATAGTGTTCAAATCTGGTCGCCACACTACCAGAAGGATGTAGAGGCTTTGGAGAGGGTACAGAAAATATTTACCAGGATGTTGCCTGGTATGGAGGGCATTAGCTATGAGGAGAGGTTGGAGAAACTTGGTTTGTTCTCACTGGAACGACAGAGGTTGAGGGGAGGCCTGATAGAAGTCTACAAGATTATGAGAGGCATGGACAGAGTGGATAGTCAGAATCTTTTTCCCAGGGTGGAAGAGTCAATTACTAGGGGACACAGGTTTAAGGTGTGAGGGGCAAGGTTTAAAGGCACGAGGTATGAGGCAGATTTTTTACACAGAGAGTAGTGGGTGCCTGGAACTCACTGCCGGGGGAGGTAGTGGAAGCGGATACGGTAATGACTTTTAGGGGGCATCTTGACAAGTACAGGAATAGGATGGGAATAGAGGGATATGGTCCCTGGAAGGGTAGGGGGGTTTAGTTAAGTTGGGCAGCATGATCGGTGCAGGTTAGGAGGGCCGAAGGGCCTGTTCCTGTGCTGTAATTTTCTTTGTTCTTTGTTCTATCTGAGAAGCAGTCGTGCCTTTCCTTCAGATCATATTTTAATTATAAACCAATTGCATTATTTAAATTTCCTGGAAAGAATGCCAGCTCTTTAAAAATCACCTGAAGCAGAAGTGAAGTTTCTCAGAATTTTATTAAGATAAATCTGAACAATTAAGTCAGGTTGTTCAACAGCGATGCATTTTGTCTTGTTGGAGAGGGACTAATGAGCGAATTTGCTAAGTGTAGGGCTCATTATCACACTGAGATAAAGAATGGAAGAAACTACAGAAATGTGTAATACAAAACAGTCACTCTCCTCAATTATACATCACACCTCATTTCCCATTCTGAAAAAGATAGCTGCCAACTTATCCTATTCCAAGATATAAAATTTTATGTCGGTAATGGAATGAAATTGCGGTTCCCGACCTGTCAGGATCACAAGAGTTCTTGTAGGCAATCTCAGTAACCTCTGTCAGACCATCCAGACTTGTTTAGACCACATTTCTAGCGCCCTGCCCCCTTTGCCCCCGTCACGCAGTTGGTAATATGAAGGCTTTTACGGAAACATACAGGATTCTCAGGGGGCTCGACAGGGTAGATGCTGAGAGGTTGTTTCCCCTTGTGGGAGAGTCTGGGACCAGAGGACATAATCTCAGAGTAAGGGGGTCACCCATTGAAGACAGAGATGAGGAGGAATTTCTTCATCCGCAATTGTGCAGGGCGTTGGTGAGATCACACCTGGAATATTGTGCGCAGTTTTGGTGTCCTTAACTGAGGAAGGATGACCTTGCTATAGAGAGAGTACAGCAAAGGTTTACCAGGCTGATTCCTGGGATGGCAGGTCTGTCATAGTAAGAAGTCTCACAACACCAGGTTAAAGTCCAACAGGTTTATTTGGTAGCAAAAGCCACTAGCTTTCGAAGCGCTGCTCCTTCATCAGGTGACCCCAACAACGCCGGCGTCTCCACATCAGGTCTGTCATATGCAGAGAGATTAAGTCGGTTAGGATTATATTCACTGGAATTTAGAAGAGTGAGAGGGGATCGCATAGAAACTTATAAAATTCTAACAGGATTAGACGGGGTAGATTCAGAAAGAATGTTCCCGATGGTGGGGGAGTCCAGAACTAGGGGTCATAGTTTGAGGATCGGGGTAAACCTTTTAGAACTGAGGTGAGGAGAAATTTCTTCACCCAGAGGATGGTGAATGTGTGGAATTCACTACCACAGAAGGTAGTTGAGGCCAAAACATTGTCTGATTTCAAGAAGGAATTAGATATAGCTCTTGGGGCTAAAATGGATCAAGAGATATGGGGGGAAGGGGAAATCAGGATATTGATTTAATGATCAGCCATGATCAAAATGAATGGCGGAGCAGGTTCAAAGGGCCTTATGGCGTACTTCTGCTTCTAGTTTCAATGTTTCTCTCAGAGGGTAATAAATCTGCGGGATTCTTTACCACAGAGGGTTGTAGAGACTGGGTCATTAAGTGTGTTCAGGGCTACGATAGATGGATTTTTAATTTTATTTAATAATTAATTTTGAAGTGAATCAAAGCATTCTGGGGATAAGGCGGGGAAGTGGAGTTGAGGATTATCATATCAGATCAATCATTATCTCATTGAATGGCAAAGGGGCTGAATGGCCTACTTCTGTTTCTACATTTAACAGTCTTTTGGTCATTGGGAAAGGTTACAAGAAGGGCCAAAAGTATGATGTCCAGTTTACATAACTTTAGTCACTCGGCTAGGATTGGAAAGCAAGATCTATTTAGTCTTCAGGGATTTTGATGGTGTTTATATAAAACACTAAAGGGCTGTAAAATAAAAGCCCGTGGGATTGGGGCACTGTATTGAGATGGATGGAAAACTGGTTGGCAGGCGGGAAACAAAGAGTAGGCATAAATGGATCTTTTTCACAACGATAGCCAGTGACTATTGGGGTACCGCAAGGATCAGTGCTGGGACCCCAGCTATTCACTACATATACTAATGATTTAGATAAGGGAACTAAATGTTTGCATATGACATAATGTTGGGTGAGAGGGTAAGCTATGAGGAGGATGCAAAGACCCTTCAGTGTGATTTAGGCAAGTTGACTGAGTGGGCAAATGCATGGCAGACGCAGTTTAATTTGGATAAATGTGAGGTTATCCACTTTGGTAGCAAAAATGGGAAGGCAGATCACTATCTGAATGGCCATAAATTAGGAGAGGGGAATGTGCAACGGGACCTGGGTTTCCTCATACGCTGAAGGTTACCATGCAGATGCAGCAGGCAGTAAAAAATGTGGTCCCTACATTAGATGTTGAAAATAATAATGGTATATCAGTCTATTGATCATTGCTGCTAGTTGCGACTAATGTTTGTATTGCCAGTCACCTGGATCTGAATCTTATGCGTTAGGTTTTCAACTTTTGAACAATCATACACATTAGGAGCAGGAGTAGGCCATTCGGCCCCTCAAACCTGCTCTTCCATTCAGTAGGATCGTGGCTGATCTGATTGTAGCCTCAATCCCACATTCCTTCCTACCCCTGATAACCTTTCACCCCCTTGTAAATTAAGAAATGATCATGCTCTGCCTTAAAAATATTCAGACTCTGCTTCCACTGTCTTTTGAGGAAGAGAGTTCCAGAGACTCTCAACCCTCTGACAGAAAACATTTCTCCTCACCTCCATCTTAAATGAGCGACCCCTTATTTTTTAACAGTGACCCCTAGTGATAGATTCTCCAACAAGAGGAAACATCCTCTCCACATCCACCCTGTCAAGACCCTTTAGGCTCTTAAAGGTTTCAATCAAGTCGCCTCTTACTCTTCTAAATCCAGTGGATACAAATCTAAGCTCTCCAAGGAATCATCAAATCCCTACAGTGCGGAAGAGGCCATTCAGCCCATTGAGTCTGCACCAACTCTCTAACATACTATTTTACCCAGGCCCTCTCCCCTGCCTTATCCCTGTAACTCCACACATTTACCCCTATCCCTTTAACCTACATATCTTAGGGCAATTTACCATGGCCAATCCACCTAACCTGCACATCTTTGCACTGTGGAAGAAAACCCACGCAGACACAGGAGAACGTGCAAACTCCACACAGGCAGTGACCCGAGCCCAGAATCGAACCCGCGTCCCTGGCGCTGTGAGGCAGCAGTGCTAACCACTGTGCCACCGTGCCACCCAACCTTTCCTCATTAGTCAACACACCCATTCCCGGGGATGGTGGGACTGATGTATGAAGAGAGATTGACTAGGTTAGGATTGTTTTCACTGGAGTTCAGATGAATGAGGGGGGGGGGGAATCTCATAGAGACTTATAAAACTCTAACAGGACTAGACAGGGTAGATGCAGGGAGGATGTTCCCGATGGTGGGGGAGTCCAGAACCAGGGGGGTCACAGTCTGAGGATACAAAGTAGACCATTTAGGACGGAGATGAGAAGACATTTCTTCACCCAAAGAGTGGAATTCATTACCACAGGAAGTAGTTGATGCCAAAACAATGAATGTATTCAAGAGGCGGCTGGAAATAGCACTTGGGGCAAATGGGATCAAAGGTTATGGGGAGAAAGCAGGATAAGTCTATTGAGTTGGATGATCAGCCATGATCGTGATAATGGTGGAGCAGGCTCGAAGGGCCGAATGGCCTCCTCCTGCTCCTATCTTCTATGTTTCCATGTAAACCTTCTCTGATCTGTTGCTAATGCATTTACATCCTTCCTTAAATAAGGAGATCAATGCTGTACACAATTCTCCAGATGTGATCTCACCAATTCCCTGCACAACTGAAGCATAACCTCCCTACTTCTGTAATTCAGTCAGAATATTTGTACCACACGCTATCCAGGATGGATTTAATGTCGGAATAACTCATTCAGCAGCGAACATACCCATTGGAGGCTGTACCTTCAAACACTCTCAGAGAGGCTGGTGACATTATTTTAAGATGCATGTATTTACAGTGCTCAGGGGTGTCCTAAGCCATTATTGCAAGTGGTGCAAATAAATGAGTTACAGAGAGCGAAGTAACCACAATGAACTGACAGATGATGTAAGGCTGCCTGCAATTCTATGAGGCAACCAATAGAACGCAATGCTTTTCTTCAGTATAATACCCCTCAGAATTAAAGTACTGCACATGTTGTAATGTGTGTAAAGACATGCACAGTTGTACTCAGCTTTTCCAATCTTTTTTGCGTAAGGCTGGTGCCACTCAAACTCCTGCCCCCTGCCCACTAGCCAGGTTAAAATGAGGCTTGCGAGTTAAAGGTCTCTCTGAGACTCGGACTGTGAGCTTGTTGCTCACTCAGACCTTCGTACAGTCACAGAATCATAGAATCCTACAGTGCAGAAGGAGGCCATTCAGCCCACCGAGTTTGCACCGACCACAATCCCACCCAGGCCCTATTCCCATGACCCAATGCATTTACCCTAGCTAGTCCCCCTCCACTAATGGACAATTGAGCATGGCCAATCCACCTAACCCGCACATTTTTGGAGTGTGGGAGGAAACCGGAGAACCTGGAGGAAACCCACGCAGACATGGGGAGAATGTGCAAACTCCACACAGACAGTGACTCAAGCCGGGAATCGAAGCCAGGTCCCTGGTGCTGTGAGGCGACAGTGCTAACCACTGTGCCGCCGTGCCACCCAATCACAGATTCCCAGAACTGTTCCAGCAAAGGGAGGAGGCCAGTTGGAATGGAGAATTTACCGAGTGCCACTTGGCCGCCTTCTCCCCGTGGCCGTGTATGTTCTTCTTCCCAGCTAATCATGCAATTCCTTCTCGAATGCCTCAATTGAATCTACCTCCACCACACTCTTGGGAAGTACGCTCTGTTACAAAGAAAAGATTTTGATAGTGTGGGCGGGATTTTATGGCCTCACTTGAGCGAGACCAGAAATTCCCGCCTGATGTCAACAGACATTTCCGTTGTCCGCCCCTCGCCCCGCTCCGATTCCATAGCGGGTGAGGCGATAGAATTCTGGCGTGTAGATTTGTGGGGAAGTCACAAACTAGAGACCATCGATATAAGGTAGTTGCCAAGGATTCAAGAGAAA
Source organism: Mustelus asterias (assembly GCF_964213995.1). NCBI lineage: Eukaryota > Metazoa > Chordata > Chondrichthyes > Carcharhiniformes > Triakidae > Mustelus > Mustelus asterias. The sequence goes on from NC_135823.1 coordinate 65,271,704, forward strand.
CTTACTGACCCAGAAAATAGGAGGTCTTGTGGCGCAGTGGGTTAGTGTCCCTGCCTCTGAGCCAATAGCTCCAGGTTCGAGTCCCACCCCAGGATGGATGGCCATAATGCGTTCATAACTCGGCCAAATAGGCTGAGTGTCAACCTGCAAAATCCTTCCAAACACGTCAATGGCTGGTGGGAAGAGCAGGAGAGACTCCTGGTCAGCCACGTTTGATGTGGAGTGGCGCCCCTCAAGATATAAGCCCCTGGTGACAGACTAGTGAATGGTTCCATGAATAACTAGCTATGGAAACAGACAAAAGTAATAAGAAGGCGATGGCCTAGTGATATTGTCGCTGGACTATTAGTGCAAAAACTCAGCTAATGTTCTGGGGGCCCGGGTTCGAATCCCACCACAGCAGATGGAGGAATTTGAGTTCAGTAAAAAAAATCTGGAATCAAGAATCTATTAATGACCATGAAACCATTGTCGATTGTTGGAAAATCCCATCTGGTTCACTAATGTTCTTTGAGAAAGGAAACCTGCCGTCCTTACCCGGTCTGGCCTACTTGTGACTCCAAAGCCACAGCAATGTGGTTGACGCTCAACTGCCCTCTGAACTAGGGATGGGCAATAAATGCTGGCCAGCCAGCGACGCCCATGTCCCACGAATGAATAAAAAAGAGTTTGCCTTAGTGCACCAGTAGGTGCGGGAAGGGAATTGGAACGGGACCCGTAGAATGGGGAAATTGTCATTACGGAGTGGTTGGGATGAATGGTATCAATGATTGAATTGGGAGCTAGGAAAACATATAAGGGAAAAGGAAGTAAGAGCAGATTTTACTGATTGTGTGAGATGTGTAAAGATAGGAGGAGGCTTGAATGGTGCATAAATGCCAATATGGACCGGCCAGATCAGGTGGCCTGTTTCTGTGCTCTATATTGTGGGCAATTCTATGTAAATGATTCTCAATTCGATTTCATTTCCTCCACAGTGCAGTAAATGTCTCATTATAGATGATTGCAAAATGGAACCATCTCCAGTGATTGGTTGATTGGTCATGCTAAGTTTCCCCGTGGTGTCCCAGGATGCGTAGGTTAGAGGGATTAGCGGGGTAAATATGTGGAGATAGGGCCTGGGTGGGATTGTTGTGGGTGCAGACTCGATGGGCCGAATGGCCTCCTTCTGCACTGTAGGATTCTCTGATCATTCTATGATTCCTCGTGCTTTCCGTGGTACTGAATCCTGATCCATGTGATGTGATATGGCTCGTTTTCTGCTAGATGCACAGATTTACACCACTCATTCATTAAGAACATAAGAACATAAGAAATAGGAGCAGGAGTCGGCCATCTAGCCCCTCGAGCCTGCCCCGGCATTCAATAAGATCATGGCTGATCTGATAGTGATTTAGTTCCACTTACCTGCCCGCTCCCCATAACCCTTAATTCCCTTATTGATCAGAAATCTATCTACCTGTGACTTAAACATATTTAACGAGGTAGCCTCCACTGCTTCAATGGGCAGAGAATTCCAGAGATTCACTACCCTCTGAGAGAAGAAGTTCCTCCTCAACTCTGTTCTAAACTGACTCCCCCTTATTTTGAGGCTGTGTCCTCTAGTTCTTGTTTCCTTTCTAAGTGGAAAGAATCTCTCTGCCTCTACCCTGTCTAGCCCCTTCATTATCTTATATGTCTCTATAAGATCTCCCCTCAGCCTTCTAAACTCCAATGAGTACAGGCCCAATCTACTCAATCTCTCCTCATAAGCTAACCCCCTCATCTCCGGTATCAACCTGGTGAACCTTCTCTGTACTCCCTCCAAGGCCAATATATCCTTCCGCAAATAAGGGGGCCAAAATTGTACACAGTACTCTAGTTGCGGCCTCACCAGTACCCTGTACAATTGCAGCAAGACCTCTCTGCTTTTATACTCCATCCCCTTCGTGATAAAGGCAAACATTCCATTTGCCTTCTTGATCACCTGCTGCACCTGCAAACTGAGTTTTTGTGATTCATGCACAAGGACCCCCAGGTCCCTCTGCACAGTAGCATGTTGTAATTTTTCACCGTTTAAATAATAGTCCATTTTACTATTATTCCTTCCAAAGTGGATAACCTCACACTTGTCAACGTTATACTCCATCTGCCAGATCCTCGCCCACTCACTTAGCTTATCCAAATGTCTCTGCAGACGTTCCGCATCCTCCACGCAATTCGCTTTCCCACTCATCTTTGTGTCATCCGCAAACTTTGTTACCCTACACTCGGTTCCCTCCTCCAGATCGTCTATGTATATGGTAAACAGTTGAGGCCCCAGCACTGATCCCTGCGGCACGCCACTAGACACTGATTGCCAACCGGAAAAGCACCCATTTATTCCAACTCTCTGCTTCCTGTTAGATAGCCAATCCTCAATCCACGCTAACACTTTACCCCCAACTCCGTGTACCCTAATCTTCTGTAGCAACCTTTTGTGAGGCACCTTATCGAACGCCTTCTGGAAATCCAAAAACACCACATCCACCGGTTCCCCTCTGTCAACTGCACTCGTTACATCTTCATAAAAATCCAGTAAATTCGTCAAACACGACTTTCCCTTCATGAATCCTGCATCTGCTTGATCGAACCATTTTTTTCCAGGAGTCCTGCTATTTCTTCTTTAATGATGGATTCCAGCAATTTCCCAACTACGGACGTTAAGCTAACCGGCCTGTAGTTACCCGCCTTTTGTCTACCTCGTTTTTTAAACAGTGGCGTCACATTAGCTGTTTTCCAATCAGCTGGCATTTCCCCAGAGTCCAGCGAGTTTTGATAAATTACAACCAACGCATCCGCTATTACTTCTGCCATTTCTTTCAGTACCCTGGGATGCATTCCATCCGGGCCCGGGGACTTGTCTACCTTTTGTCCCATTAGCCTACCAAGCACTACCTCTTTAGTAATAGTAATCATTTTAAGGACCTAACCCCCTACAGTCCCACGACCGTCAATTTTCGGTAAGCTATTTGTGTCCTCTACCGTGAAGACCGACACAAAAAACTTGTTTAAGGCCTCGGCCATTTCCTCGTTTCCCATTATTAAATCCCCCTTCTCGTCTTCTAAGGATCCAACATTTACTTTAGCTACTCTTTTCCTTTTTATATATTTGTAAAAACTTTTACTATCAGTTTTTATATTTTGTGCTAGTTTAGTTTCATAATCTTTCTTTCCTTTCTTTATTGCTTTCTTACCTCCAGCATCCCACTTCGGTCATTCTGTGGAATTGACTAATTCATAGGATCATAGAATCCCTACGTGCAGAAGAAGGCCGTTCGGCCCATCGAGTCTGCACTGACCACAATCCCACCCAGACCCTATCCCCATATATTTACCCTGCTAGTCCCCCTGACACTAAGGAGCAATTTAACATGGTCAATCCACCTAATCTGCACATCTTTGGACTATGGGAGGAAACCAGAGCAACCAGAGGAAACCCATGCAGACACGGGGAGAACATGCAAACCCCACACAGACAGTGACCCGAGGCTGGAATCGAACCTGGGTCCCTGGCGCTGTGAGGCAGCAGTGCTAACCGCTGTGCCACTGTGCCGCCATAAATGATTTCATTGGTAAAGTTCTTTGGGGGGCCCTGAGGTCATGGAAGGTAGTCTGAACCTCCCCTTTTTCGGGAGAGGAGGTCTGGTCAGATTCCTCAGATTTATTACTGAAATGAACTCTCCCCAAGGTCCTAATCATTGGAGACGATTCTCAAGTTTGAAGTTTGCTTTTAGATTTTGTGTGAAGGAGACTGAGTAAAACTTTCTTCAAAGAGGCGTGTGGGATAACTCAACTGCTTCTCCAGGATCCCGTGATATGGGCGGCGCGGTGGCACAGTAGTTAGCACTGCTGCCTCACAGCGCCAGGGACCCGGGTTCAATTCCCGGCTCAAAGGGCTAAACTTGCCAACTTCTGCTCCTAATTCCTATGTTCCTATGACTGAGCAAAGGATTCTTGAATATAAACTGTCAGCAGGGATGTAGAAGGAAGAAAGGGGAAATGAGGAGCAAATAGATTATTGAACGTTAAGGAAATCCAATAATGGGTTGTGAATGTCACCTTGACGTAAAAACCCAGTCATGATGTCCTGGGTGTGCAAGTCTACAGATCCTTGAGCGTGACGTCACAGGTGGAGAAGGTGGTGAATAAGGCATATGGCATGCTTGCCTTAATAAGACGGGGCATAGAGTATAAAAGTTGGGGTCTGATGTTGCAGATGTATAGAACGTTGGTTCGGCTGCATTTGGAATACTGCACCCAGTTCTGGTCGCCACACTACCAGAAGGACGTGGAGGCTTTGGAGAGAGTACAGAGGAGGTTTACCAGGATGATGCCTGGTATGGAGGGGCTTAGTTATGAGGAGAGATTGGGTAAACTGGGGTTGTTCTCCCTGGAAAGACGGAGGATGAGGGGAGACTTAATAGAGGTGTATAAAATTATGAAAGGCATAGATAGGGTGAACGGTGGGAAGCTTTTCCCCAGGTCGGTGGTGACGTTCACGAGGGGTCATAGGTTCAAGGTGAAGGGGGGGAGGTTTAACACAGATATCAGGCGGACATATTTTACACAGAGGGTGGTGGGGGCCTGGAATGCGCTGCCAGGCAAGGTGGTGGAGGCGGACACACTGGGAACGTTTAAGACTTATCTAGATAAGCCATATGAACGGAGTGGGAATGGAGGGATACAAAAGAATGGTCTAGTTTGGACCAGGGAGCGGCACGGGCTTGGAGGGCCGAAGGGCCTGTTTCCTGTGCTGTATTGTTCTTTGTTCTTTGTTCTTTGTATGATCTGAATGAATGGCAGAGCAGGTTCTCGATGGGCCGTTTGGCCTACTCCTGTGCTTATTTCTTGCCTTCTTGTGAACTAGTTAGAGATAATGGGCAGGATTTTACAGCTTGTGGGGATTCCTGCCTCTCAACCAAAAAGGTTGAAGTGAAAATTGTCCCACCTCGGCGCGGGGGAGAGGTTTTCCCCATAGTCATTTAACTCTCTCTGGCGAATTAATTGGCTGGCAGTCTTCTGGCCTTCTGGTCTCAGCAGTGTCACCGGGAGCAGTGGCCAATCCTGGGGACTGCGTCAGTCCCCGAAGAGTCAGATGACGGGTAAATTGTGGGGAGTTATCGGCCAGGCAGAGTCGGGGAGGGGTGAGGGGCGAGGGATTTGGGGTCCGGGTGCACATGCCAGGGGGTGAGGGGGACACAAAGGAGAGGCAGACCTTACGGGGTGGGGTGGGCCCCTGATTGGAGAAGGGGACCGGTGAAGGAAGTACCCCCGACTTTCCACCAAATGCCCAAGTGGGCCCTGCTTCCCGTCTGTCAACAAGTTCCAGCCATTGGCCGAGAGATTGTGGCCGGAAAGCAACCCTTAAGTAACCATTAATCGGCCACTTATAGACCTGATTTGTACGAGAGTGGGTGAGCAGGCTGCCAGAGGCCTCAACTGCTGCCCATTAAATTGCCCTGATGTTAATGTTAATGTTTATTTATTAGTCACAAGTAGGTTACATTAACACTGCAATGAAGTTACTGTGAAATTCCCCTAGTCGCCACACTCCGCCGCCTTTTCGGGTCAATGCACCTAACCAGCACGTCTTTCGGACTGTGGGAGGAAACCGGAGCACCCGGCGGAAACCCACGCAGACATGGGGAGAATGTGCAAACTCCACACAGACAGTGACCCAAGCCGGGAATTGAACACGGTTCCCTGGCACTGTGAGGCAGCAGTGCTAACCACTATGCCACCGTGCTGCCCAATGATGTGGAGATGCCAGTGTTGGACTGGGGTGGGCACAGTAAGAAGTCTCACAACACCAGGTTAAAGTCCAACAGGTTTATTTGGAATCACAAGCTTTCGGAGCGCTGCTCCGTCATCAGGTGAGTGGAGAGGTGGGTTCACGGCATACATAGACACAAACTCAATTACAAGTTAATGGTTGGAATGCGAGTCTTAACAGGTAATCAAGTCTTTACAGGTACAGACAATGCGAGTGGAGAGAGGGATAATCACAGGTTAAAGAGATGTGTATTGTCTCCAGCCAGGACAGTTTGTGAGATTTTGCAAGCCCAGGCAAGTCGTGGGGGGTTACAGATAGTGTGACATGAACCCAAGATCCCGGTTGAGGCCATCCTCGTGTGTGGAACTTGGCTATCGGTTTCTGCTCAGCGATTCTGCGTTGTCGTGTGTCGTGAAGGCCGCCTTGGAGAACGCTTACCCGAAGATCAGAGGCTGAATGCCCGTGACTGCTGAAGTGCTCCCCAACAGGAAGAGAACACTCCTGCCTGCTGATTGTTGCACATTAAACTGTAGTGTGGACAGCCATTGGCAAATAGATCACCCACTGCATTTTACTGACCATCCCTCCGCTTCCTCCGGCAAACCAGATCACAGGCGGCCATTAAATCCTGCCCAATTTCTTAGTCTACAATAAAAAAAGATTTAAACAGAAAATCCTTTACATCGAGTTATAGAATCATAGAATCCCTAGAGTGCAGAAAGAGGCCATTCGGCCCATCGAGTCTACACCGACACCAATCCCATATCGGCCCTATCTGCATAACCGCACATATTTACCCTGCTATTCCCTCTAACCTACACATCCCTGGACACTAAGGGGCAATTTAGCATGGCCATTGCACCTAACCCACACATCTTTGGACTGTGGGAGGAAACCAGAGCACCCGGAGGAAACCCACACAGACACGGGGAGAATGTGCAAACTCCACACAGATAGTAACCCAAGCTGGGAATCGAACCCAGGTCCCCGGCTCTGCGAGGCAATAGTGCTAACCACTGTGCCACCCAGGTGAACAGCAAGAGTGTAATATGCATTGTTGGGAATATATTATAGATCAACGAATTGAAAGGAAAACTTGAGGTAGATTTGCCCACAAATTAGAAAGAGGTTTATTGACAGTGGAACAACAATAGTTGATTGCAACTAATCAAAATTAGACCCGGTTGGGGAGTAGAGAAGATTCAGGTGTGATCTAATAGGGACCCACAACACTCTGAAGGATTATAAAAGGGTAAAGTGTCAGGTTGCTTCCGCTGCTCATCAAGGCGGTAATGTGAGGTCATAAATATAACGGAACCATTGAAGAATAATTCAGAAGCCTTTTAAAAGATAGAAGTCTACTTTTTTTTTGAAAGTGCCAAAGGAAACACACAGACAAGTTTGAGTTTATTTAAGTTTAAGTTTATTTATTAGTGTAGGCTTACATCAACACTGCAATGAAGTTACAGTGAAAATCCTCTCGTCGCCAAACTCCGGCTCCTGTTCGGATACACTGAGGAAGAATCTAGCATGGCCAATGCACCCTAACCTGCGCATCTTTGGACTGTGGGAGGAAACCGGAGCACCCGGAGGAAACCCACGCAGACACGGGGGGAACGTGCAGACTCCGCACAGAAAATGACGCCAGCCGGGAATCGAGCCCGGGTCCCTGGCGCTGTGAGGCAGCAGTGAGAAACATTGGTGCAGATTTGATCGACGTTGTACCACTTTCTAAGCTGGGCAGCCTCTGATTCCCTGACAAATGTGCAAATTAATCTTTGCGTGTGAACTGATGGTGCACTCAGATCACTGCAAGCAGAATAGCGTTGGTAGGGTGGGAGAAATAACATCAGTGTGCAATGCAAAATGAATTGGCAGAACACCAAATACGCTTGGTGCGGCAAAGGGAATTTTTGACTCATCCATTTTCCTCACCAACCCCCCCCCCCCCCCCCCGCCGCCCCCGACCCCCCGACCCCCCTGCCGTTGCTTCAACAGTGACTCCAACAATCCTTGGGTAGAAAACATTAAATCACACCCCCCCCGCCCCCCTCTCCCCATCCCACCCCCGGCCATTGGAGGGCTAAGTGCTTCACCTTGCAGTCTGTTTTCTCTTGAGGGCCTTGTCAAGAGGCCTCACTTTCCCACACAGAAGCGACATTCGAAGATAAAATATCCCTAAAGCTGAACGCAGACTCTCAACACCAGCACGCACCAGCTGTAACCATGGCAACTCACTCCTCAGATCTACAGCTGAGTGCCAGCAATAACACAAACAAAAACAAAACCAGGCGACAGAAAATAATGCGCTTACCCATCATAACTAAATTTTTAAAAATTACCCGCTTAATACCATCAGATAAAACAAGCTGTCGTTTTATCTTTAATTAGCGTCAGTAATGAAATCATAAGACCGATGCTGAGATGCGATTGAATGAAGCAAGCTTGCTGGATAACCAGCTGGAAGACACATTCCTTCATTGCATCTTTGACAACCACTTACCAGCTGCACCATAACAATTACACATAACATGCTCTGGTCAACGAAAGACAAGGAGATTTCCGCACAGTGAAATGTTTCCCCGAATGCTATTTTTTCCCTTTTGGTGATGTTTGGTGAAGGTGGAGGAGATGTTTCCACCTGCAAAGGGGGAGTTTGAAACGAGAGGCCATCAGTATACGAGAGTCACCAATAAATCCCCAAGAGGAAACGCAGATGAGACCTCTTTGCCCAGGGAATGGTGAGAACGTGGAACCCACGCCCACAAGGGATGATGTACACGAGACGCATTTAAACAGAAAGCTAAGTCAGCACATGAGTGAGAAAGAGAGGAAGAGACAGAGAGAGAGAGGGGCAGAAAAAGTACCACATTAATTTGATCTGAAGAACGTTGAGAATTTTGAGAATAGGAGGCGAAGGAAATTTGGCATGTCAGCTGTGACTCTCACCAACTTTTACAGATGCACCATAGAAAGCATTCTTTCTGGGTGTATCACAGCTTGGTATGACTCTTGCTCTGCCCAAGACCGCAAGAAGCTACAAAGGGTCATGAACGATGTCCAGTCCATCACGCAAACCAGCCTCCCATCAATTGACTCCATCTATACTTCCAGCTGCCTCAGGAAAGCAGCCAGCATTATTAAGGGCCCCACACACCCCAGACATACTCTCTTCCACCTTCTTCCATCGGGAAAAAGATACAAAATTCTGAGATCACGTATCAACCAACTCAAGAACAACGTCTTCCCTGCTGCCATCAGACTTTTGGATGGACCTACCTTATATGACTGTAACACTACATTCTGCACTCTCTCCTTTCCTTCTCTCCTATGTACTCTATGAACGGTATGCTTTGTATAGCGCACAAGAAACAATACTTTTCACTATATCCCAATCCATGTGACGATAATAAAGCAAATCAAATATTTAAGATGGTTATTCATTTTCTCTTTCTTGCTCTCTCTTTTCCTCTCCCCTCTGCTTTTAGAAGTCTACAAGATTATGAGGACCATGGACAGAGTGGATAGTCAGAAGCTTTTTCCCAGGGTGGAAGAGTCAATTCCTAGGGGGCACAGGTTTAAGGTGCGAGGGGCAAGGTTTAAAGGAGATGTACGAGACACGTTTTGGCACAGAGGGTGGTGGGTGCCTGGAACTCACTGCCGTGTGAGGTAGTGAAAGCGGATACGATAGTGACTTTTAAGGGGCATCTTGACAAATACATGAATAGGATGGGAATAGAGGGATATGGTCCCCGGAAGGGTAGGGGGTTTTAGTTCAGTCGGGCAGCATGGGCGGTGCAGGCTTGGAGGGCCTGTGCTGTAATTTTCTTTGTTCTTTGTTCCTTTTCCTTTGGGAGTGGGGAAAGTCATTACTCGGGATAGGGGCATTAAAGGCAGATGTGAGAATCTGATTGAACATAGATAGGTTGGGGGGAGGGGATCGAGATGAGGAGACTGGGAGCGAGGAAGTTAGCTCGCAAACACAGAGAAGGGTTATAGACAGTGCAAGAGGGAGGATGGACGGGGGATAGAGAAGGGGAGAGCTCAGACCAAAGGATTGAGATGTGTTTACTTTAATGCCAGGAGTATAGTGAATAAAGGGGATGAGCTCAGAGTGTGGATCGATGCCTGGAAGTGTGATGTGGTGGCCATTACAGAGACTTGGATGTCTCAGGGTCAGGACTGGATACTCCAGGTGCTGGGATTCAGATGCTTCAGGAAGGACAGGGAGGGAGGCAAGAGAGGGGGTGGAGTGGCACTGTTGATCAGTGATAGTGTCACAGCTATAGAGAAGGTGTATGCTGTGGGAGGGATTGTCTACAGAGTCTCTGTGGGTGGAAGTTCGGAGTGGGAAGGGGTCGATCACTTTGCTGGGAGTTTTCTATAGGCCGCCCAATAGTAACAGGGAGGTGGAGGAGCAGATAGGGAAACAGATCCTGGAGAGATGCAGTAATAGCAGAGTTGTTGTGATGGGAGACTTTAATTTCCCAAACATAGATTGGAATATTCCATGGGTAAGGGGATTGGATGGGGAGGAGTTCGTTAAGTGTGTTCAGGAGGGTTTCCTGATACAGCATGTGGACAAGCCTACAAGAGGAGAGGCTGTACTTGATCTGATACTGACCAATGAACCTGGACAGGTGTCAGATCTCTTAGTGGGAGAGCATCTTGGGGATAGTGATCATAACTCTATCTCCTTTATGCTTGCATTGGAATAAGAGAGGATCAGGCGAGCTAGGAAAGCGTTTATATGGAATAAGGGGAAATATGAAGACATAAGGCAGCAAATTAGAGGAGTAAATTGGAAGGAGGTATTCTCGGGGAAATGTACTGAAGAGAGGTGGCAGTTTTTCAAGGAATGTCTGTCTAGAGTTCTACAGGACAATGTTCCGAGCAGACAGGGAGGTGTTGGTCGGTTAAAGGAACCGCGGTGCATGAAAGCTGTGCGGGACCTAGTCGCGAAGAAAAGGAAAGCGTACAAAAGGCTCAGAGAGCTTGGTGAAGATAGGGATCTAGATGAGTATACGGCTTGTAGGAAGGGACTAAAGAAGGAAATTAGGAGAGCCAGAAGGGGTCACGAGAAGGCCTTGGCAGATAGGATTAAGGAGAACCCTAAAGCGTTTCATAAATATGTGAAGAGTAAAAGGATGAGACGTGAAGGAATAGGGCCTATAAAAGGTGAAGGCGGGACCAGTAGAAATGGCAGAGGTGCTCAATGAGTATTTTGCCTCGGTTTTCACAGAGGAGAAGGACCTGGGTGGATGTACTGCGGGCGTGCGGTGGACTGAAAAGATTGAGTATGTGGACTTTAAGAAAGAGGTTGTGTTGGAATCTTTGAATGGCATCAAGATAGATAAATCGCCGGGTCCGGATGGGATGTACCCCAGGTTACTGTGGGAGGCGAGGGAAGAGATTGCAGAGCCTCTGGCGATGATCTTTGCGTCGTAGTTGGAGATGGGAGAGGTGCCGGTGGATTGGAGGATTGCGGATGTGGTTCCTATTTTCAAGAAGGGGAATAGGGATAGCCCAGGTAATTACTGACCGGTGAGTCTAACCTCAGTGGTTGTTAAGCTGATGGAGAAGATCCTGAGGGACAGGATTTATGAGCATTTAGAGAGGTTTAGTATGCTCAAGAATGCTCAGCACGGCTTTGTCAAAGACAGATCGTGCCTTACGAGCCTGGTGGGGTTCTTTGAAAATGTGACTAAACACATTGATGAAGGGAAAGCGGTAGATGTGATTTATATGGATTTTAGCAAGGCGTTCGATAAGGCTTCTAGAAAAAGGGAGAGGGCTTGGGATCCAAGGTGCTGCTGCCCTGTGGATCGAGAACTGGCTTGCCCAAAGGAGGCAGAGAGTGTGTATAGATGGGTCTTTTTCTAAATGGAGGTCAGTCACCAGTGGTGTGCCCCAGGGATCTGTTCTGGGACCCTTGCTGTTTGTCATTTTCATAAATGACCTGGATGAGGAAGTGGAGGGATGGGTTGGTAAGTTTGCCGATGACATGAAGGTTGGTGGGGTTGTGGATAGTCTGGAGGGATGTCAGAAGTTACAGAGGGACATAGATAGGATGCAAGACTGGACGGAGAAGTGGCAGATGGACTTCAACCCAGATAAATGCAACGTGGTCCATTTTGGCAGGTCAAATGGGATGAAGGAGTATAATATCAAGGGTAAGACTCTTAGCAGTGTAGAGGATCAGGAGGACCTTGGGATCTGGGTCCATAGGACTCTAAAATCTGCCCCGCAGGTGGAGGAGGTGGTTAAGAAGGCGTATGGTGTGCTGGCCTTTATCAATCGAGGGATTGAGTTTAGGAGTCCGGGGATAATGATGCAGCTATATAAGACCTTCGTCAGACCCCACTGCGAGTACTGTGCTCAGTTCTGGTTGCCTTATTACAGGAAGGATGTGGAAATGATTGAAAGGGTGCAGAGGAGATTTACAAGGATGTTGCCTGGATTGAGTGGCATGCCTTATGAGGATAGGCTGAGGGAGCTCAGTCTTTTCTCCTTGGAGAGACGTAGGATGAGAGGAGACCTAATGGAGGTATATAAGATGTTGAGAGGCATAGATCGGGTGGACTCTCAGAGGCTTTTTCCCAGGGTGGAAATGTCTGCTACGAGAGGGCACAGGTTTAAGGTGCTGGGGGGTAGGTACAGGGGAAATGTTCGGGGGAAGTTTTTCACACAGAGGGTGGTGGGTGAGTGGAATCGGCTGCCGTCAGTGGTGGTGGAGGCAAACTCAATAGGGACTTTTAAGAGACTCCTGGATGAGTACATGGGACTTAACAGGATGGAGGGTTATAGGTAGGCCTAGAAGGTAGGGATATGTTAGGCACAACTTGTGGGGCCGAAGGGCCTGTTTGTGCTGTAGTTTTTCTATGTTTCTATGCTTCTAACCTGATGTCTGTGGGAGGGGCTGCGTGAGTGCGGGGTGGGTGTAGTAAGAGCAGAATCTTCCAGTCCCGCCAGCCTCGGCAGAGCTTCATTTGGCACGAGGCTAATCATTAGTTCCCCAATGGCAGAATGAACTTTAGCAAGTATACTTATTTTTAATTGTTGATGGGATTTGGGCATCATCATTTATTGCGCATCGCTGAGGACATTTAAGAGTCAACCACCTTGTTGTGGCTCTGGAGTCACATGTAGGCCAGACCAGGTAAGGAGGGCAGACTTCCTTCCCTAAACTTCAATCAGGCCATTGAGGTTGGCCTATTGGAATATGAACTCCCTGATTAAGGAGTCAATTGAGGGGCCAATCAGGGAGTCTTTTCCTTGTATTTAACCGGGAGTGTCAGTTCCTGTGGTATTCCTGAAGGTAGGCTGCTGACCGATAGCACTCTGTGTACTGCTGCTGGAATTGTAAATAAAGGGGTTTTGGTGAAGACTTATTACATCACCCTAACTCCAATTCTCTGAGGTCCAAATACCAGCATCATCTGCACCCCCCCCCCCCGACTCTGTCTGATCCCTAGGCCCAGCACACATTGCTACCGACCCCGTCCCAACAAATGGCGGCCAAATCTCCATTACCTTTTCATCTTGACTGAGGAGAGCTGTGACTGCCAGGCCAGAGTGCGTCCTTCATAAGATGAGGATATCGCCCGCACAGTGTGGGGCCTCCCTGTACAAATAGATCAGTTATCCACTGGTAGCACGAGGTCTGGTTGGACTCATGTCTGAACAATGAATAAAACAAATCTCAGAGGCTGATTGTTACAATGTACAAACAATCTTTTTATTAGGCTAGACCATTTATCACCTACTCATGAGAAAGGAACAGAGATCCTGCGAGGATGCTTGGGGATTTGGATCTGGGCCCTGAATGTGTTCCTTGAAGAAATTTGCAGCAGATTTAACCTGATACCCAGCCTGCACTGTGAATAATTAATACTTTCTGTGAGTGAGTGCATGGAAGTGTGTGTGTGTGTGAGAGAGTGTGTGTGTAAGTGTTTGTGCATGCGTGTGTGTGTGTATATGTGTGTGTGTGAGAGAGAGTGTGTGCATGTGTGTGTGTGTGTGTGAGTGAGTGTGTGTGTGAGAGAGGGTGTGTGTGTGTGTGTAAGAGTGAGTGTGTGAGTGTGTGTCTGAGTGTGTGTGTCTGAGTGTGTGTGTCTGAGTGTGTGTGTCTGAGTGTGTGTGTGTGAGTGTGTGTGTGAGTGTGTGTCTGAGTTTGTGTGTGAGTGTGTGAGTGAGTGAGTGCGTGTGTGAGTGTGTGTGAGAGAGCGTGTGTGAGTGCATGTGAGTGTGTGTGTGAGAGAGAGAGCATGTGTGTGAGCATGTGTGTGTGAGTGAGTTTGTGAATGTGTGTGTGTGTATGAGTGTGTGTGTGTGAGTGTGTGTATGTGTGAGTGCGTGTGAGAGAGCGTGTGAGTGTGTGTGTGTGAGGGTGTGTGTGAGGGTGTGTGAGTGTGTGTGTGGGTGTGTGTGAGGGTGTGTGTGTGTATGTGAGTGAGTGTGTGAATGTGAGTGTGTGAGGGTGTGCGTGTGTGTGTGTCAGTGAGTGTGTGTGTGAGTGTGTGGGTGTGTGTGAGAGCGTGTGCGTGTGTGATTGTGTGTGAGTGAGTGTGCGAGTGTGTGTGTGTAAGGGTGTGTGTGAGTGTGTGCATGTGAGGGTGTGTGTGTGTGAGTGTGTGTGTGTGAGGGTGTGAGTGTGTGCGTGAGTGTGTGCGTGAGGGTGTGTATGAGGGTGTGTGTGTGTGAGAGAGCATATGTGTGTGTGTGTGCATGTGTGAGTGTGTGAGGGTGTGTGAGTGAGGGTGTGTGTGTGTGAGGGTGTGTGTGTGTGTGCATGTGTGAGTGTGTGAGGGTGTGTGTGTGTGAGGGTGTGTGCGTGTATGGGTGTGTGTGTGAGGGTGTGTGTGTGTGAGGGTGTGCGTGTGTATGGGTGTGTGTGTGAGGGTGTGTTTCATTCATGCTCCTTTCAGCTGCTCTTTATTCTTGGGCTCCACCCACTGGTTCTAATGCAGGATCAGCTTAATTCAAGCCATTGGCGTCACTACTTACGCACACAGCGACCTGGGGTGGAGGTACATGAAAACAAACGCTGCTGAAACTGGCTGGAAATGATTGTTGCCGATCCTCTTTGTTCTCTGGTCGCAGAGAGGCAGCAGCCAGTGTCCCAGCTGTCTCTCTCTCTCTCTCTCTTTTTAATAGCTCCGGTCTATTCAAAGTTCAGAATTTTCAGCTCCAAACAAATGATAACCATTAAACTGTCAGTGCTGTGTGAGGACAAGAGCAGCCACTGCAACGCCAATGAACGCTTCCTTCAAATCCACACTTATTGAAATCTCATTCAGCCTCATTGATTAAAAATGAATAAACAGCAAGGAGAGAGTAGAAAATAACCGTCTCTCCACCTTCTTTCATTATTTATTCTTTACTGAGGCTGTCTGCGATTCAACAAAGGGCAGCAAATGAAGGGAAAGAAATATCATGGGGCGACTTTGATTTTGCAAAAGATAACTTTGATTTATTTATTTTATTTATCAGTCACAAGTCGGCTTACATTAACACTGCAGAGAAGTTACTGTGAAAATCCCCTAGTCGCCACACTCTGGCGCCTGTTCAGGTACAATGTGGGAGAATTTAGCACGGCCAATGCACCAAACCAGCATGTCTTTCGGACTGTGGGAGGAAACCGGAGCACCCGGAGGAAACCCACGCAGATACGGGGAGAACGTGCAAACTCCACACAGGCAGGGGCGGCGCGGTGGCACAGTGGTTGGCACTGCTGCCTCACAGCACTCGGGACCTGGACTCGATTCCCGGCTTGGGTCACTGTCTGTGCGGAATCGGCACGTTCTCCCCGTGTCTGTGTGGGTTTCCTCCTGGTGCTCCGGTTTCCTCCCACAGTCCAAAAGACGTGCTGGTTAGGTGCCATTGGCCGTGCTAAATTCTCCCTCAGTGTACCCAAACAGGCACCGGAGTGTGGCGACTCGGGGATTTTCACAGTAACTCCATTGCAGTGTTCATGTAAGCCTACTCGTGATTAATAAATAAACTTTTTGGACAGTGACCGGAGCCAGGAATCGAACCCGGGACCCTGGCGCTGTGAGGCAGCAGTGCTAACCACTGTGCCACCGTGCCGCCCTGTTAGATCATGGCTGATCATCCACCCTCTTCCCTGCACTGTCCCCACGACACTGGATGCTGTTAGTATCTATAAATCTATTGATTTCTGGTCTTTTGCAAGGTGTTATGGTATTCTGTGACCCCTGAGCTGGTGTAACATGAGCAAACCTTCCCTTGTGAAGGTGGGCACAGCAGATAGAGAACAACCTGGATTTAAACCAGGTAGACCTCACAATCCGCAGCAAAATGCTTTGCCAATGAGACACCTTACTCTCACAGAGATGGGCGGGGGTGGGGGGGCGGGGGGGGGGGTGGGGGGGGGTGGTGGGTGGGGGGAGCTGGTGGGGGGTGGTGGCGATTCTCCGACCTCGCCACTCCTGGCACAGATAACACCCGTCCCGGAGAACAGCGTGCGGGCCTAAAAATTGGTTTCGCGCCCGGTTGCCAAGTGGTTTGCAGTCCTCCCATCCCCGTTCTAATGGCGCAAACCAGATGGCACCCAGAATGGGCGCAAGTTCAATTAGTATATTTAAAGTAGCATTTAAATTATGCAAAGCCCAACGCACGGAATTCACGAGTTCTCGGGCGTGGCACAAGAACAGCGAGAATCACCATTGATCTCCAGTAGGGGAGACCTGGCGCGATGGTCACGCCAGAGGTGGGGGGGACACTTGGAGGCCAGTGAAGCAGTGGGCGGGCAGTGCCCACCTGGCAGGGCTCACCTGACACACTGGCAGTGCCCAACACACATCCTGGTGGTGCCAGTTGGGCTGGGGCAATGCCTTGAGGGTGGGGCCTGAGTGGGGGCTGTGACAGGGATGGGGCTATGCGGAGGGCGGGGGGAGCCCCTATGCAGCAGTAGATCATATCGGGGGACTTCTTGGAGGGTGGCATGTGGGGGTCATGATGGGGGGGGGGGGCATGTCAGGGGTCAGGTAGGCATCCCACTGGCTGGACCCCATTGGTCCGATGTCGGTGACTCGTGTCGAGGAGTGGGTGGGGGAACATGCCGCCAATGACGTGGGGGTGTCAATATCCATGGGGGGAGGGAGGGTGTTTTCCAATGCACTGTGAGATCGGGGCGCCCTTTCAAAATGGCATCCGATCATTCTGAAACCGGGTCAACAAGTTCCCCCCCCCCGATATCGGCGTGGAACTCCCAGCTCTCCAAAAACAGTGACCCAGTGTGGGAGGATTGCAGAGAGCACCAGAGAGAGACGGACACTGATCACTCTGTTATGACCCCAGGGTGGGGCGAGACCCTAGGGGAATTTGAAAAGCAGGATGGGAATTTTAAACTCAAACACCCGCTCGGTCAGGAGGCAAAACAGGTTGGCCAGCACGGTAGCGGCTGGGGGAGGGGGATTGGCGAACAGGATGAGGCACAAGTTAGGACATGGGCAGCAGAGTTTCGGGTGACCACAAGTTTGAGAAGGGAGGCTGGCTAGGATGGCATTGGGATAATGGGGGCGTCGAGGACACAAACAAGGGTTTCAGCAGCAATGTGAGTGAGGCAGGAATGAAATCAGCTGCAGTTAGTGAGATGAAAGTCGGTGACCCGCCATTGGGTGGCAGTGGGACCTTCCGTCCCACAGGTGGGAACAGCAGAAATATTGTCTGCACCAGGATCAAATATGACAGCAAACACTGATTGGACAGATGTTTTTTCTAATAAAATCTCTACAGTACAGAAGGAGGCCATTTGGCCCATCAAACCTGCACTGACAACAATCCCACCCAGGCCCTGTCCCCATAACCCCATGCATTTACCCTAGATAATCCCCCTGACACTAAGAGGCAATTTAGCGTGACCAATACACCTAACCTGCACATCTTTGGACTGTGGGAGGAACCCGGAGCACCCGGAGGAAACCCACGCGGTCACGGGGAGAACGTGCAAGGCTCCACAGAGTCACCCGAGGCCGGAATTGAACCCAGAGTCTTGGCGCTGTGAGGCAGCAGTGCTAACCAGCATGTCACCGTGCCACCCATTGCCGCCCACATGGTATTTAAACCCACTTATCACTGTGCATCCAGGCCTAATGATATGTGTTATTGAGGTCACTTGCATCTTTATGTATCAGACGAATCTCCAACGTGGCAAGTAGCCCGCCTGGTCCTGAATGGGAATCTGCTCTCTCTACGTCTTACTGAACTGCTTTTGTTTTTACCTAACCGTACCGAGCACTTCGCTTGAACTTGGCAGCAAAACGGGGAGGTCAGTTCCTGCTCTCGACGCAAGAGACGATAAAAGCTGAGGGGGCCCACTTTACAATATTCTGTGTTGAATTACATTAATGAGCAGTGGAAGAGAGACGGTGAAGCGAAAGACTAACTACAGAGACCTTCTCTACACCAGGGCTATTCATATCGAAATACTGGCCTAGTTCTCAGGGCCTGGGGAAGCTGCCAACTCTATATTTCTTGACAAAATGTCCTTCAACTAAAGAGCGTTCCCTAGAGTTCTGCTCAATGGGAGGGTTCTGAGGATTTTAGGTACAGTTATTTGGATTTTCTACAAAGAATAAAATCCCATCTTTAACCGATAAAAGGCAGGTATTCCCTGCCCACACCAAGAGCTAGCCCTGGGATTGGTGCTACGTTGGACTGCCTGTAGAATATTCTGCCGAGCATGAGGATATGGGTTGGTTTCTGGGGTCCCCTCATCATATAAACCTGATCTTAGCTGGATTGTTTAAGGGATACAGCAGGGTTGAGGTGAGTGTGGATATTTCTCCTTGAGGAAGGAAGCAGAGGGAAAGGAAGGAAGGAAGGATCACTGTGGGTCACTGTGTGGAGTTTGCACGTTCTCCACTTGTCTGCGGGTGTTTCCTGCAGGTGCTCTGGTTCCCTCCCACGCTCCAAACATGTGCGGGTTAGGCGGACTGGACATGCTAAATTGCCCCTTAATGTCCCAAGGTGTGTAGGTTAGGGAGATTAGTGGGGTTAATATGTGGGGTAATGGGATTGGGGATGGGTAAGATTCTCTGTCAGAGTCGGTGCAGACTTGATGGGCCTAATGGCCTCCTTCAGCACTGTAGGGATTCTATGATAAAGGTCAGTAGCCATATGATTGGATCATAGTTCCAGCAGGCAGAGACTTCATAGAAGCATAGAGTATAAAATGAGGCCGCTCAGCCCATCGTGTCTGCCCCAGCATTCTAGGCAGGCCAATGTCCCACTCGCTCAGTTAGGGAATACATAAAATCATAGAATCCCTGCTGTGGAGAAGAGGCCATTTGGCCCATCGAGTCTGCACCAGCTCTCTGACAGAATATCTTACCCAGGCCCTCTCCCCGGCCCTATCACCGTAACCCCACACATTTACCACGGCCAATCTATCTAACAAAGCCATCTTGGGACACTAGGAGACAATTTAGCATGGCCAATCCACCTAACCCGCACATCTCTGGACTGTGGGAGGCAACAGGAGCACCCGGGGAGAACGTGCAGACTCCACACAGACATTTAAAGTTTAAAGTTTATTTATTAGTGCCACAAGGCCTACATTAACACTGCAGAACATTAACACATGACACTACTATGGAAATCCCACACTCCGGCACTTTTTTGGGTACACTGAGGGAGAATTTAGCATGGCCAATGCACCTAACCAGCACATCATTCGAACTGTGGGAGGAAACCGGAGCAGCCGGAGGAAACCCACGCAGACATGGGGAGAACGTGCACACTCCGCGCAGGCAATGACCCAAGGCAGGAAGCAATCCAGGGTCCCTGGCGCTGTGAAGCAGCAGTGCTAACCATTGTGCCGTCATGGAAAAGATACCTAAAGTAAGAGGGAAAATAAATTGTTTTCTAAAATGAGACACTTGAAATAAGATTCAAATATTCTTAAGAATAGCTGGAGTGGCTAATCCCACTGGTCCAGTGCTGGATTAAGTAGCACCACAGGCTGGTTAAGGCAAACAGAGTGCTAATCCCCAATATGAATGATGAAAGGTTGCTTACATACATCATGTTCAGTGGTGGTGAGCTGCTGTAATAGTCAGGGCACTCTGGAGTATCTCGTGACAGGCGGCAATCTGGTTCAAAACGGTTCCCAGACCCAGGAGACAGCACTTAGATCACCAACCTCCACCATCACAGAACTGAGGCAGATACTTGACGGTTAGTTTACACCTGTCTTCCCAAGAATCCTTGCCGGCTAAAAGCACTATTACGCCAACCCGATTAGCGAGCTCTGATATGAATTTTCTTTCTGTCCCCTGTGGCTGCAGGCCCTGGGCTTCACTTCTACACTTTTCCAGACACAGTAATTACTCAGACTGCCAAGCTTGGATGCTAAATAAAGGAACAGACCTTAAAACGGAACTGATTAACTGCTGCGGGAAATTCCTCCTCAGTCTCCACAAGTATTGCCATTTTTAGTCCCACAATCCACTGGGATTATCCAATCTATTCAATAAATTCTACATGTGTCTGCAATCACCCAGGTGCAAGAAGCCACTTGACAGTCCAAACCGGGAAACAGTAATATTTCATTTTCCGCATCCATTATTTTGGCTGTTTCTTGGGAAATGGGAATTAGGAGCAGGAAAAACCCCTTGATCAGCACTGCTGCCTCACAGCGCCAGGGACCGGGGTTCAATTCCGACCTCGGGTCACTACCTGAGTGGAGTTTTGCATGTTCTCCCCATGTCTGCATGGGTTTCCTCCGGATGATCTGATTCCTTCCCACAGCCCAAAAGACAAAGAACAAAGAACAAAGAAAATTACAGCGCAGGAACAGGCCCTTCGGCCCTCCAAGCCTGCACCGACCATGCTACCCGGCTTAACTAAAACCCCCTACCCTTCCGGGGACCATATCCCTCTATTCCCATCCTATTCATGTATTTGTCAAGACGCCCCTTAAAAGTCACTATCGTATCCGCTTCCACTATCTCCCTCGGCAGCGAGTTCCAGGCACCCACCACCCTCTGTGTAAAAAATCTGCCTCGTACATCTCCTTTAAACCTTGCCCCTCGCACCTTAAACCTATGCCCCCTAGTAATTGACTCTTCCACCCTGGGAAAAAGCTTAATACAAAGGCGTGCCGGTTAGGTGCATTGACCGTGCTAAATTCTCCCTCAGTGTACCCGAACAGCCGCCAGAGTGTGGCGACTAGGGGATTGTCACAGTAACTTCATTGCAGTGTTAATGTAAGCCTACTTGTGACTAATAAATAAACTTTTAGCCTGCGCCATTCAATAAGATCATGGCTGATCTGATGGTGGTCTCAGTTCCACTTTCCTGCCTACCCCCAATAATATTTGACTTTTGGACTTGCTAAAAGCCTTTCTCTTAGAATCCCTACAGTGCAGAAGGAGGCCATTTGGCCCATCGAGTCTGCACCGACCATAATCCCACTCAGGCCCTGTCCCCATAACCCCATGCATTTACCCTAGCTAGTCCCCCTGACACTAAGGAGCAATTTAGCATTTCTGGTATGTTTCTGCCTTATCCAGTCCTGAATTGTCCGAGACATTCAGGGTTCCCTGAACTTATTGCTCTTTTTTGAATGCTCCCGCTCCCCGCCCCCACAGCTGCACTGTAGATTTTCCCGCAGGGAGCTGTTCCCACTCAACTTTGGCCAGCTTCTGCTTTATAATAATAAAATCTGTCTTTCCCCATTCCAAAGCCTCTTGCAGGCCATCTTTGTCTTTGTCCATAACAAACTTGAACAGTACCGTGTTGTGGTCGCTATTGCTAAAATGCTCCCCCACTGCCACATTGATCAGTTTTCCCGCTTCGTTTCCCAGAACCAGATCCTGCACTGCTCCATCCCTTGTTGGGCCCTCTAGATATTGATGCAAAAAACTCTTCTGAATACATTTCAAGAAATCCGCTCCCTCTAAACCCTTTACACAATGACTATCCCAATATATGTTGGGAAAGTTGAATACTCAAGTATGATTACCCGATTATTATTCATACACATCTCAGTGAATTGTCTACATATCTGCTCCTCTATTTCCCACTGACTTTATGAGGACCTATAATAAACTCCCAGTAATGTGGCCGCACCTTTATATTCCAAAATTCTACCCGCAAAGCCTCGTTTGGAGACCCTTCCAAGATATCATCTCTCCTTATTGCAGTAATTGACTCAACTAATAGTGGTATACCACCTGCCTTTTTACACCCTCCTCTGTCTCGTCTAAGGATCATATACCCCAGAATGTTGAGTTGCCAATCCTGCCCTTCCCTCAACCATGTCGCTATGATGACAGACACCTCCATTTGTCAATCAATACCCTTAACTCACCAGTCTTACCTATTACAGTCCTAGCATTAAAGTAAAGACTATCCAGCCTAGCCTTACACTCATTACACTCAGCATAGCTGAACTCACTCTGACTTGCTTCCTTTACTATAGCATGCTGTGTCTCTATTTCACTGATGTCCTGTGTCCCTTCCCCGACAGACGAGTTTAAACTCCTGCCAACAGCACTGGCAAACCTACCCGCAAGGATGTTGGCTCCAGTGTGGGTCAGGTGCAGACTGTCCCATTTATACATATCCCATCTTCCCCAGAAATGGTCCCAATGATCCAGGAATCTAAAACCCTTCCTCTTACACCAACTCTTGAGCCACTCATTCATCTGCCCTATTTTCCTATTTCTATACTCACTAGCACGCAGCACTGGGAATAAGCCGGAGATTACGGCCTTAAAGGTTCTGCTTTTTAATCTACTGCCTAGCTCCCTGAATTCCTAAAGCAAGACCTCATTCTTTAGGTTACCAATGTCGTTGGTACCAACATGTACTATGACCTCTATCTCATCACCCTCTCCTTTCAGGGTGCCCTGCAGCCATTCAGTGGCATCCCAGACCCTGGCACCAGGGAGGCAACACACCAGCCTGGAGTCATGTCTTCTCTGCAGAAACACCTGTCTGCTCCCCTGACTAATGAATCCCCTATCATCATCGCTCTTCCTTTCTTCTTCTTCCCCCCTGTACAGTCAAGTCACTTGTGGTGACAGAAGCGTGGCTCTGATTGCACTCATCCAAGGCACCAGAGCTCTCACCACCTTCCAAAATGGAAGCCCAGGGGACTTGTGCGCTACCTGCCTGTTCTTCCTGGGCTGTCCGGTGGTCACCCATTCCCACCTTTCCTCTCATCCCTTAAGCTGTGGTGTGACCATCTGCAGGGTCCATTCATTCCTTTTGAATGGACGAGGACAGCACTGGTACAATGTTGAAATGAATTTCTTTTATTGAGCAGAACTTAATGAAAATTAAATGATTGCAGAAACAAAAAGAAAGAGAGAAGTTGGAAAGACTGGCTATTTCACTGCCAACCCCCTGTACTGATCCTGAACACACTGAACGCAAGAACAAAGCTGAACTGCAAACACAGAGCTGAAACTACAATATATATCATTCGGTATCTTGTTATCGAAATTGTTTTGCACATGCTGTCTCCAACTTGCAGAAACAGGCCTTGCAGATGTTCGTAGAATCCCTACAGTGCGGAAGGAAGCCATTCGGCCCATCGGGTTTGCACCAACAACAATCCCACCCAAGTCCTATCCCTGTAACCCCATGTATTTACCCCACTAATTCCTCTAATTTACGCAACTTGGGACACTAAGGGGCAATTTATCACGGCCAATCAACCTAACCCGCACATCTTTGGACTGTGGGAGGAAACCGGACCACCCGGAGGAAACCCACGCAGACACGGGGAGAAAGTGCAAACTCCACACGGACAGTGACCCAAGCTGGGAATCGAACCCGGGTCCCTGGCGCTATGAGGCAGCAGTGCTAACTACTGTGTCACCGTTCCGCCCTCATGTTTCTGAAAACCTTGTTTGGTTTATAAAAAGCCTGTTTTGCTTGCTGTGTACTTTTCAGAAATGTAGTCAACTTCTAGCTAATCCAGCATGCCTTCTGAGTTTTAAAATGTAGTCAAGTCTTAGCTTTAACCCCTACAGTCTAGCATTTAAATGTAATTGCATCGGCAGAAATATCTTAAGATGAAGTCTTGGCATAGATGAAGCAAAACATACACAGGATCCCTCAACACCACCTTTCTAAACGTGCTACCTACGTAGCTCCCAGCATCGTGGATGCGCCACAGTGTCTCCAGCCACTGTTTAAGCTCCGAAACTCGGAACTCCAGCTTCTGCAGCTGGGAGCACTTCCTGCACATCTGGTCATCTCGGACCGTGGCCGCATCCAGGACTCCCCACATGTGACAAGCCACTCGGCTGTTCTCTCCTGACCTGTCTCAAATGTAAAATTAACACCTTAGACTGGAACAAATGGGCGGCACGGTAGCACAGTGGTTAGCACTGCTGCTTCACAGCTCCAGGGTCCCGGGTTCGATTCCTGGCTCGGTTCACTGTCTGTGTGGAGTTTGCACATTCTCCTCGTGTCTGCGTGGGTTTCCTCTGGGTGCTCCGGTTTCCTCCCACAGTCCAAAGATGTGCGGGTTAGGTTGATTGGTCAGGTTAAAAAAAATTGCCCCTTAGAGTCCTGGGATGCGTAGGTTAGAGGGATTAGCGGGTAAAATATGTGGGGGTAGGGCCTGGGTGGGATTGTGGTTGGTGCAGACTCGATGGGCCGAATGGCCTCCTTCTGCACTGTAGGGTTTCTATGATTCTATGATTCTATGAAATCTCGATAGTGACAATAAATAATACTTTTTTAGGGGAGGCCTACTGGTATTACCGCTAGACAATTAATCCAGAAATTCAGCTAATGTTCTGGGGACCTGGGTTCGAATCCCACCACGGCAGATGGTGGAATTTGAATTCAATAAAAAATGACTGGAATTAAGAATCTACTGATGACCATGAAACCATTGTCGGAAACACCCATCTGGTTCACTAATATCCTTTAGGGAAGGAAATCTGCCGTCCTTACTTTTTTTTTCCATTCACTTGTGGGGCATGGGCGTCACTGGCTGGCCAGCATTTGTTGTCCATCCCTAGTCGACCTTGGAGAGAGTTGAGAGTCAACCACATTGCTGTGGCTCTGGAGTCACATGTAGGCCAGACCAGGTAAGGATGGCAGATTTCCTTCCCTAAAGGACATTAGTGAACCAGATGGGTTTTTCCGACAATGGTTTCATGGTCATCAGTAGATTCTTAATTCCAGGGATTTTTGATTGAATTCCAATTCCACCAGCTGCCGCAGCAGGATTCGAACCCGGGTCCCCAGAACATTAGCTGAATTTCTGGATTAATAGTTTAATGATAATACCACTAGGCCATCGCATCCTCAACCTGATCTGGCCTACATGTGACTCCAGAGCCACAGCAATGTGGTTGACTCTCAACTGCCCTCCAAGAGCAACTAGGGATGGGCAATAAATGTTGCCAGCCCATGTCCCCCGAATGAACGAAAAATTAATTATTAAATAAATAATATGTTTCCTTTTCAGTTCAACTATTTAAACAGTTGTAATATCAATTTCCCACCAATCAGCTTACCGCTTTCCTGTGCCTTTACTCTTGGGTTATGTTCAAACTCAGTGCTCTGTCTGAGCATTGGCAGTCCTGGTGAAGTGTGTTCCTCAGAGGTCCTCAGAGGCGCTCTCCGCTGCCCAAGGATGAGCGGCAGAACGTTCAACTGGCATCTCTTTTACAACTATCCTGTGAACATTAAAATGAAACTGCGGCCGACAGAACACTGAACTGTTTTAATAACCCAGCTGATCTCCCGTGGATTTGCTGACAGATATTTTGAGGTTTGAAACACAGTCGAGATGTTCAACTACCAAGCTGGAGCTGTGTTTTAAGATAACCTATCCCTTCCCTTCAAAGCCGCTGTTCCAATGCTCCCCAGGGGGGGAAGCAGCCCAGACAGACACATGGTGGGATGAGTTAGAGGTTAGTTGTCATAAAAGGTTCCTTAGATTGACAGCTACTTTGTGGAGGTGCCTGACCTTCAAGGTCATTCATAAGCATCAAAAGGTGGCCAGTTTTCTTCCTTTTATAATACTTATAACATTGTGGGCTCTGTCGATTCTAGGTTTGATTGACACGTGCTAGTTGTAAGATCTTTCAAGGTGGAAATACATAAAGGGATTGGGGAGGCAGTGTGGCTTTCGTACCTGAAGTTTGATGATATCTCAAGGACTATCCATGTTAATTTACTTTTTGGACAGGGCGTCGCTGGCTGGGCCAACATTTATTGCCCATCCCTCGTTGCACTTGTTCAGAGGGCAGTTGAGAGTCAGCCATATTGCTGTGGCTCTGGAATCACATGTAGGCCAGACCAGGTAAGGACGGCAGATTTCCTTCCCTGAAGGACATTATTTGATTTGATTTGATTTATTATTGTCATATGTATTGGGATACAGTGAAAAGTATTGTTTCTTGCATGCTATAGAGACAAGCATACAGTTCATAGAGAAGGAATAGAAAGGGTGCAGAATGTAGTGTTACAGTCAAAGCTAGGGTGTAGAGAAAGATCAACTTAATGCGAGGTAGGTCCCTTCAAAAGTCTGATGGCAGCAGGAAAGAAGCTGTTTTGAGTCGGTTGGTTCGTGACCTCAGACTTTTGTATCTTTTTCCCGATGGAAGAAGGTGAAAAAGGATATGTCTGGGGTGTGTGGGGTCCTTAATTATGCTGGTTTCTTTGCTGAGGCAGCGGGAAGTGTAGACAGAGTCAATGGTTGGGAGGCTGATTTGCATAATGGATTGGGCTACATTCTTGCGGTCTCGGGCAGAGCAGGAGCCATACCAAGCTGTGATACAACCAGAAAGAATGCTCTCTATGGTTCATAGAATCATAGAACCCCACAGTGCAGAAAGAGGCCATTCGGCCCATCGAGTCTGCACCGACCACAATCCCACCCAGGCCCTACCCCCATATCCCTACATATTTTATCCACTAATCCCTCTAACCTATGCATCTTAGGAAACTTACGGGCAATTTTATCATGGCCAATCAACCTAACCCGCACATCTTTGGACTGTGGGAGGAAACTGGAGCACCCGGAGAAAACCCACGCAGACACGAGGAGAATGTGCAAACTCCACACAGACAATGACCCGAGCTGGGAATCGAACCCAGGTCCCTGGAGCTGTGAGGCAGCAGTGCTAACCACTGTGCTACCGTGCCGCCCCTGTAAAAGTCTGTAAAAGTTGGTGAGAGTCGTAGCTGACATGCCAAATTTCCTTAGTCTTCTGACAAGTAGAGTCGTTGGTGGGCTTTCTTAACTATGGTGTCAGCATGGGGGGACCAGGTTGTTTCACATTAGTGAACCAGATGGGTTTTTCCGACAATTGACAATGGTTTCATGGTCATCAGTAGATTCTTAATTCCATATATTTTTTTACTGAATTCAAAATCCACTTTCTGCCGTGGTTGGTGGGATTTGAACCCGGGTCCCCAGAACATTAGCTGAGTTCCTGGATTAATAGTCAAGCAACAATACCACTATGCCATCACCTCCCCAGGTAATGCAATGTATGGATATTCTGAAGTTGATTGGCAGATAAAGGATATGTTTATTTTCCCATACACAAAAGATATTACAGAGGCCAGACCTGGAGACAGCATGTACAATACTTCTGCTACTATTTTGCCTCCTTGAACCTGTTCCCACAAGGAATGATGTACACAAGACGTGTTTAAAGAGAAAGCTGAGTCAGCACGTGAGCGAGAAAGAGAGGAAGAGAGAGAGAGAGAAAAAGAGAGGCAGAAAATGCCCATTTGATCTGAGGAATGTTTGCACATTTTGAGAATATTTAAGTAGGAGATGAAGGAAATTTGGCATGTCTACTACAACTCTCACCAAATTTTACAGATGCACCATAGAAAGCATTCTTTCTGGTTGTACCACAGCTTGGTATGCCTCCTGCTCTGTCCAAGACCACAAGGAACTACAAAGAGTTGTGAATGTAGCCCAATCCATCACGCAAACCAGCCTCCCATCCATTGACACTGTCTACACTTCCTGCTGCCTTGGAAAAGCAGCCAGCATAATCAAGGACCCCACGCACCCTGGACATTCTCTCTTCCGTCACAAAAAAGATACAAAAGTCTGAGGTCACGTACCAACCTACTCAAGAACAGCTTCTTCCCTGCTGCCGTCAGACTTTTGAAGGGACCTACCTCGCACTAAGTTGATCTTTCTCTGCACCCTAGCTATGACATTAACACTACATTCTGCACTCTCTCCTTTCCTTCTCCAGATACAGTATGCCTTGTCTGTATAGCGCGCAAGGAACAATACTTTTCACTGTATACTAACACATGTGACAATAATAAATCAAATCAAAAGATCATGGCTAATCTATGCCGTCCTCAGCTCCTTTTCTGTGCCATTTCCCCATTGCCCTCTATTCCGCAATCTATCAAATATTTATCCACCTCCACTTTAAATACTTCTAATGATCCAGTCTTCACCACGCTTTGGGGCAGAGAATTCCAGAGATTCACCACCCCTCTGTGAGAAGAAATTTCTACGCACCATCATCTATGGAATGATCCTTCCCTTCAGAACTTTAGTAATAGTCTTTTGCTCATCCTTCCAAAGTTGTCACATCCTCCATGATAGCACTGCCTTTGGTTATTAATCCAATCCTTAATGCTTATCACCTGAACAACTTTTTATATCTTAATCCATTATATTTCATAGAAATCATAGAAACCCTACAGTGCAGAAGGAGGCCATTCGGCCCATCGAGTCTGCACCGACCACAATCCCACCCAGGCCCTACCCCCACATATTTACCTGCTAATTCCTCTAACCTACACATCTCAGGACTCTAAGGGGCAATTTTTAACCTGGCCAATCAACCTAACCCGCATATCTTTGGACTGTGGGAGGAAACCGGAGCACCCGGAGGAAACCCACGCAGACACGAGGAGAATGTGCAAACTCCACACAGACAGTGACCCGAGCCGGGAATCGAACCCGGGACCCTGGAGCTGTGAAGCAGCAGTGCTAACCACTGTGCTACCGTGCCGCCCACAGGCAGCTTGTGACAATCGCGAGTTCAATCCCTGTACCGGCTACGGTCATTTATGGAGGTTCTGCCTCCTCACTTAGCCTCACAATTATCGAGTGGCGACCCCCATTCCCCCCTCCCCCAAGCTCTGAGTAGCCAAAACGTCTCTCGAATGCAATGATATTGTGCTATTTTGATATATTTTATGTTTTAGGAGGGACTGCGTTAAGAGGCAGTGTTTTGTTACAAACAGTAGGTTTGGCTGAATATGTTCAATGGCTCCCTCTGCTGCTGTCTGCTGGCTTGCAATGAGCTTAGGCCCCGCCCCTCCCCCTGCTGGCAGGAAACAGATTTGGCTTCCTTTTTTGACAGAGTGAAGTAAGATTCCATTTTTAACTCGCCCAAAAAAATGCGCGATTTTCTCCCATTTTCACATTCATTTGGTACTTAGAATATTTTGGTAAGATCGCCCCCCCTAGGATTTTGTCCATATCCCCATCGTTGAAGGTGGCCTAATTATGGATATCACTCATTTTAGGGGCTACAAGATAAGGTGAAGTTAAAATATCCACCATCTTTACCCACTGAAACTCATGGCTCCTTCACACTTAGCTGTCACTCTGCTTGCATGTATGTGGCCTTATCAGTGGGGGAGGTGATGGCCTAGTGGTATTATCGCTAGACCATTAATCTAGAACTAATGCTCTGGGGACCCGGGTTCAAATCCCACCACGGCAGGTGGTGGAATTTGAATTCAAGAAAAAAAATCTGGAATTACGAATCTACTGATGACCATAAAACCATTGTCGATTGTCAGAAAAACCCATCTGGTTCACTAATGTCCTTCAGGGAAGGAAATCTGCCGTCCTTACCTGGTCTGGCCTACATGTGACTCCAGAGCCACAGCAATGTGGTTGATTCTCAACTGCCCTCGGGCAACTAGGGATGGGCAATAAATGCTGGCCAGTCAGCGACGTACGTCTATGTCCCACAAATAAAAAAAAGCTCTGTCCAGTACAGTGCATAACAAATGACATAGATTATAAAAAGTATTACTGGGAAAAGAGGCATCCTTTGTTGAGCGTTTTTGTCTCACGCTCATCAGAGCATGTTTTCTCTTTATATTTGGTATTCTTGCAAATTGTCCTGATGAGTGCAGGAGGAAAAACTTCCACAAAACATGTCTTACTCTTCAACAGTACTCAGGTTTACTGCCAAGTGACTATTTATACCAAAGATCTTTGTACATATGTTTCCATTATTCTTAGCTATTTCAAGACTTCACACACAGTGTGAAACACTCGTATGATGATTGATTTTAGCAAAGAGCTTTTCACAATGCTTGATGTATGATCTTGTTTCTGTTCATTCCCCTTAGTTGTCCAATTCTGCTATCCATTCATCATTGTAAGCCTCTGGCAGGTCAACTAATACTGTTCTGGGTCCTGCTCCTAAGAACGGACATATATATACTTTTTTTATTCATTCGTGGAACATGGGCGTCGCTGGCTGGCCAGCAGTTATCGTTCATCCCTAGTCGTCCTTGAATTGAGTGGCTTTCTCGGCCATTTCAGAGGGTGGTTGAGAGTTAACCACATTGCTGTGGCTCTGGAGTCACATGTAGGCCAGACCGTGTAAGGATGGCAGATTTCCTTCCCTAAAGGAAGGGTTTTGAACAAAGAACAAAGAACAGTACAGCACAGGAACAGGCCCTTTGGCCCTCCAAGCCCGTGCCGCTCCCTGGTCCAAACTAGACCATTCTTTTGTATCCCTCCATTCCCACTCCGTTCATATGGCTGTCTAGATAAGTCTTAAACGTTCCCAGTGTGTCCGCCTCCACCACCTTGCCTGGCAGCGCATTCCAGGCCCCCACCACCCTCTGTGTAAAATATGTCCTTCTGATATCTGTGTTAAACCTCCCCCCCTTCACCTTGAACCTATGACCCCTCGTGAACGTCACCACCGACCTGGGGAAAAGCTTCCCACCGTTCACCCTATCTATGCCTTTCATAATTTTATACACCTCTATTAAGTCTCCCCTCATCCTCCGTCTTTCCAGGGAGAACAACCCCAGTTTACCCAATCTCTCCTCATAACTAAGCCCCTCCATACCAGGCAACATCCTGGTAAACCTCCTCTGTACTCTCTCCAAAGCCTCCACGTCCTTCTGGTAGTGTGGCGACCAGAACTGGACTGACAATCGACAATTCATAGTAGTCAGCAGATTCTTAATTGCAGATTTTTTTATCGAATTCAAATTTCACCATCTATTTTGATATGTTGTATATTGTAATGTGTAACCAGGGATTAAGCAACTAAGGCAATATTTCCAATCTGGAGATGTGTCAGACCAGGAGTCTAATGGGTCTGATGAATCACTGGTGACTCTCGGTTTGTGTTGCTGATTAACCTTGTAGCACTAGAAAGATGACGGCTGTTTACTATTCATCTGGCAACTGTTGAAAACTATCTGCTGGCTTTGTATTATAGACTTTTTTTTTAAATTCACTTGTAGGACATGGGGGTCACTGGTTGTCCAGCATTTATTGCCCATCCCTAGTTGCCCTCATTCAGAGGGCACTTAAGAGTCAACCACATTGCTGTGGCTCTGGAGTCACATGTAGGCCAGACCGAGCAAAGGACGGCAGATTTCCTTCCCTAAAGGACATCGATGAACCAGATGGGTTTTTCCGACAATCGACAATTCATGGTCATCAGTAGATTCTTAATTCCAAACATTTTTTATTGAATTCAAATTCCACCATCTGCCGTGGCGGGATTCGAACTCAGGTCCCCTGAACATTAGCTGAGTTTCTGGATTAATCGTCTAACGACAACACCACTAGGCCATCGCCTCCCCATGTTGGTCTCAGGGGTGCAGTGTAAATCCCCCAAAATGTTACCAGATGTCCAATGATTAAACTATGAGGAGAGATTGCATGAACTTGTATTTGTTGGCATACAAGAAGATTTAGGGTTAATTTCATTTGAGTTCATGAATTTTGAAAGGAATCGATAAGGTAGAAGAGGGAAACTTTTTCCATCAGTTTGGGAATCTTGTACCAGAGGTTCCATCCGTAATATCAGAGGCAGGACATTCAGGAGAGAAATCGGGAAAAACTTCTTCACCCAAAGTTTAGAACTCTTCCTTCTCAAAGAGCCGTGGATGCTCGCTCAATTAACAGTGGTACATTGGAGACGAATTGATTTTTGATGCCTGAAGACAGGGATAAGGAGCCAAGGGGAGTGGATGGAGTTGGGTCACGGATGAGCCATGATTATCTCTCAGTGCTGGAACATGCTTTAGGAGCTGGATGGCCTCCTCCTGCTCCTACACAAAGTTTCACAGGGATCCATGTGCCAAGCAGTCACCAAGCATTCCATATGGAGCATTGAAAGGCAACATATCCTTGGGTTTGAGCAGGGAGAAAATGCAGGGAGATGCCTTTGGGTTATGCAGACAAGAGGCATGAACCCTCTCGGGTGATGCATGCTTGGATAAAGTAAGTAAATTCTCCATGGGTGTAAATTGAGAGAGGTGGATACTCAATGAGACCTTGGAGTCCTTGTTGCTCAAAGTAAGCGCGCAGGTACAGCAGGCAATAAAGAATGTAAATGGTATGATGACCTTCATAGCAAGAGGATTTGAGTATAGGGATAGGGATGTTTTGCTGCAATTGTATAGGATATTGATGAGGCCACACCTGGAGCATTGTGTGCAGTTTTGATGTCCTTGTCTGTAGAAGAATGTCCTTGCTATAGAGGGAGTACAGCAAAGGTTTACCAGACTGAATCTTGGGATGGCAGGTCTGTCATATGAGGAGAGACTAAGTCGGTTAGGATTATATTCACTGGAGTTTAGAAGAGTGAGAGGGGATCTCATAGAAACTTCCAAAATTCTAACAGGATTAGACAGGGTAGATTCAGGAAGAATGTTCCCGATGGTGGGGGAGTGTGAAACTAGTGGTCATAGGTTGAGGATAAGGGATAAACCTTTTAGAACTGAGGTGAGGAGAAATTTATTTATCCAGAGGGTGATGAATGTGTGGAATTCACTATCACAGAATGTAGTTGAGGCCAAAACGTTATGTGATTTCAAGAAGAAATTAGATATAGCTCTTGGAGCTAAAGGGATCAAGGGATATGGGAGGAAGGGAGGGATCAGGATATTGAATTAGATGATCAGCCATGATCAAAATGAATGGCGGAGCAGGCTCGAAGGGCCGAATGGCCTACTCCTGCTTCTAGTTTCTATGTTTCTATTCTCCCAGATGACCATAGGCTGCTCTCTGCTTTTGAGGGAGAGAGCTGACTGGTGGTGATTTAACCTGAGGGTCACCACACCTCAGGCGAGGGGCTAGATCGAGAAGGCCTTCATGAATAACCTCAGTCAGTCCAAGAATTGAACCCACGCTGTTGGCATTGCTCTGCGTCACAAACCAGCCAACTGACTCCCCAGTAGAAATGTAGTGTCTTTCAAGCCAGAGTTGAACCTAAGAATTTCAGTTTTCATCAGCGACAGTCCTCCGCTCTACCAGCTGACCTATCAAAGGGGAGCAATAAATATGACTTATAGTATTTTCCCTTACTCTCAGTTTAAATCAAATGTTTCTGCCCGGTTCTGTCTAAGCAATGTTTCTGTAGTCTACTGGTTATCACATTCGCCTGGTGCGTGAAAGGCACACTTGTGTAAACGCAAAAAGAAACACTTTTTTTCCCCTTTACTCATGCATCGGATGTGGGCGTCGCTGGCAAGGCCAACATTTGTTGCCCGTCTCTAATTGCCCTTGAACCGAGTGGCTTTGCTCGGCCATTTCAGAGGGCAGTTGAGAGTCAACCACATTGCTGTGAGTCTGGAGTCACATCTAGGCCAGACCGGGTAAGGACGGCAGATTTCCTTCCAGATTTGAATTTTGCAACAATCGATGATTGTTTTCACGGTCACCATTACTGGGATTGGATTTACATTCCAGATTTATTAACTGAATTTAAATTCCGCCCATTACCGTGGTGGGATTTCAGAACATTAGGTTACTAGACCTGTGACATTGCCACTACAACAGTGGTTGAGGCAGACATGTTAACGACATTTAAGACTTACATGGTTCGATACATAAACAGGTGGGGAATAGAGGGATATAAGCGGTTGATCTAGATAGGACAATGTGATCGGCGCAGACTTGGAGGGCCGAAGGGCCTGTTCCTGTGCTGCGCTGTTCTTTGTTCTTTGTTTTTAACACTGCCTCCCCCTTGGTGAAGTGAACTCGGAATAAGGTAGAAGAGTATTTCATAAGAGTAAATCAGTGGGCTGAAGGTGACTGAAGCTTGAAAAAGCTTTCAGGTTTGGCTTCCTTCATAATTATTGAGTCAAATTCCATTTAAATTTGTGCAAGATGAGATAAATGTCTCCTCAATGGTTTTCTTTTGTTACAATTGAAAATCGTGGAGCTCTCTGTCAGACATAGACAGCCTTTAATTTTCTCCTGCTGTTTTTTTTACAGTCTCTCCGAAGGATGCGCTGACACAATGCCCTGGGAATACTCACAATAAAGCCTGCTTGCTGGATTCATAAATTTACCATTTATTGGCAACATTCAGAATGACATAATCGTCTATGCAGCTTTCCTGTGTGAAGGTTATTACAAATCCCTTCATCCGTGCCTGCAAATGCAGTTTCCACAGTAAGTCTTGTAGCTCTGACCATCAGAGTTATATACCATATAAATGTAATTAGAGCGCCAAAGCGCCAACAAACACCTCTTTAACTGAGTACTCGCACACTGGAGATTGCACTGTTTATTCACTGTGCAATACAAAAAGTAGCACACTGAGAGATCCGTAGCTGGCAGGCTAAAACTATAAGCTGGATTTATTCAGGAAAGTTAAGATTGCAAAGATGCAAGAAATGGCAGTAAGATGGATAGAAACATTTTTTTAAAAATTCATTTGTGGGACTTGCTGGCTGGCCAGCATTTATTGCTCATCCCAAGTTGCCCTTGAGAAGGTGGTGGTGAGCTGCCTTCTTGAATCGCTGCAGTCCACGTGCTGTGGGTTGACCCACAATGCCGTTAGGGAGCGAATTCCAGGATTTTGACCCAGTGACTGTGAAGGAACGGTGATATATTTCCAGATCAGGATGGTGAGTGGCTTGGAGGGGAACTTGCAGGTGGTGGTGTTCCCATGCATCTGCTGCCCTTGTCCTTCTAGATGGAAGTGGTCGTGGGTTTGGAAGGGGCTGTCTAAGGATCTTTGGTGAATTGATGCAGTGCATCTTGTAGATAGTACACACTGCTGCTACTAATACACACGAAAGAGCAATAACAAGTTGCTGTTACTGCATACTGTTTTTTTCCCATACTGTTTTTTTCCCTTTGAGGAATGGTGGGGGAAGTATTTCCAAGTTTATTATTAACCTGTTGGACTGCGTTGGACATTCCTTCTGTGGCCAACAAGTCCTGGCGTTGGACTCGAACCCAGAGTTTCTGGTCCAGCAGTAGGGGGCGCTACCACTGCCCCACAAGACCTCCTTTCAACAATAACAAGGATTCATCGAGCACCCTTAACACAGAAACAAATATGCAAAGTGGTCTACACAAACGTCATCAGACAAAGATTGTTGCTAAGCCAGCTACAATAATGATTCATGGTCGAGGGTAGAGGGGGTGTGGTGACCAAAGACTTGATCAAACAGGTGGCTTTTAATTATAAAGATTGATTCAGTGTAAAAGTTTAAAGTTTAAGGTTTATTTATTATTGTCACAAGTAGGCTTACACTGCAATGAAGTTACTGTGAAAATCCTCTTGTCGCCACACTCCGGTGCCTGTTCGGGTACACTGAGGGAGAATTTAGCATGACCAATGCACCCTAACCAGCACGTCTTTGGGACTGTGAGAGGAAATCGGAGCATCCAATCCATGCAGACACAGGGAGAACGTGCAGACTGCGCATTGACAGGGGCAGCACAGTGGCACAGTGGTTAGCACTGCTACCTCACAGCGCCAGGGACCCGGGTTCGATTCCCGGTTTGTACATGTGAGGTGATGACTTGCTCAGAACCTAGTCTAATCAGTCAATAAAGATGATTCCTGGTTTGTTGAGAAAGGAGTAGGAATTGCTTCATAGGAATGGGCTGAGTGCGAAGGGTCTCCTTTGATCTGTAACATTGAGAGCTTGCTTGCACGAGTGAAGTACAGCAAGCTTGCTTCATTCTGCAATTCAGCTTGGGGCTGCCTCTAAAGAAGATACTTTAACGCATTGGTTAGCAATGCGGCCTCACAGTGCCAGGGACCCCGGTTCGATTCCCAGCTTGGGTCACTGCCAAAAGCAAAATAAAGTAAAAGTTTATTCGTGCCACAAGTAGGCTTACATTAACACTGCAATGAAGTTACTGTGAAAATCCCCGAGTCGCCACACTCCGGCACCTGTTCGGGTACACCGAGGGAGAATTTAGCATGGCCCAATCCACCTAACCAGCACGTCTTTCGGACTGTGAGAGGAAACTGGAGCACCCGGAGGAAACCCACGCAGACACGGGGAGAACATGCAGACTCCGCATAGACAGTGACCCAAGATGGGAATGGAACCCGGGTCCCTGGCACTGTGAAGCAGCAGTGCTAACCACTGTGCCACCGTGCCACCCTCAATAGCTGTCATTTGAGTAAACCCTTAACTCTGCAGCCTCAAGTCCACTTTTTTTCCTGTCCCCCAACAACCCTTGACTCCCTTGTCAATCAAAAATCTATCTAACTCAGCCTCGAATGTACTCAATGATCCAGCCTCCACTGCTCTCGGGGAAGAGAATTCCACAGACTAAGGACCCTCTGAGAGAAAATCCTCACCTCCATCTTAAATGGAAAACCCCTCATTTTTAAACTGTGTCCCCCTAGTTCTAGACTCTCCCACAAGGGGAGCACAGTGATTAGCACTGCTGCTTCACAGCGCCAGGGACCCCAGTTAATTTCCAGCCTCGGGTCACTGTCTGGGTGGAGTCTGCACGTTCTCCCCGTGTCCGTGTGGGTTTCCTCCGGGTGCTCCGGTTTCCTCCCACAGTCCAAAAGATGTGTGGGTTAGGTGGATTTAGCCATGCTAAATTGCCCCTTAGTATCCAAAGATGTGTAGGTTAGGGTGGATTAGCCATGGTAAATGGTTACGGGATGAGGGCGGCATGCTCTTTTGGAGAGTCGGTGCAAGCTCGATGGGCCGAGTGGCCTCTTTCTGCACTGTAGGGATTGTGTGGTTCTGCGGAAACATCGTCTCAGCCTCCAGCCCTCTGTCAGGTCCCCT
The DNA here is from genome assembly GCF_964213995.1 of Mustelus asterias. Lineage (NCBI taxonomy): Eukaryota > Metazoa > Chordata > Chondrichthyes > Carcharhiniformes > Triakidae > Mustelus > Mustelus asterias. The sequence continues at coordinate 65,308,767 of NC_135823.1, forward strand.
CACCATAAGATCATCATTCATTCTTCGAAACTCGCATGGACATTGGCCCAACCTGCTTAACCTTTCCTCATAAGACAATCTCTTCACCCCAGGAATCAATCAAGTGGACCTTCTCTGAACTGCTTTTAGAAATCATAGAAACCCTACAGTGCAGAAGGAGGCCATTCGGCCTATCGAGTCTGCACCGACCACAATCCCACCCAGGTCCTACCCCCACATATTTACTTGCTAATCCCTCTAACCTACGCATCTCAGGACTCTAAGGGGCAATTTTTTTTTTTTTAACCTGGCCAATCAACCTAACCCGCACATCTTTGGACTGTGGGAGGAAACCGGAGCACCCGGAGGAAACCCACGCAAACACGAGGAGAATGTGCAAACTCCACACAGACAGTGACCCGAGCCGGGAATCGAACCCGGGACCCTGGAGCTGTGAAGCAGCAGTGCTAACCACTGTGCTACCGTGCTAACCACTGTGCTACCGTGCAGTTATATCCTTTCTTAATTAAAGAGACCAAAATTGTACACAAGACCCCAGATGCAGTCTCACCAAGGCCCAGTACAGCTGAAGCAGCAATTTTATATTCCAATCCCATTGCCATAAACACTAGCATTCCAATCACCTTCCTAATCACTTGCTGTACCTGCACACGAGCTTTCTGCGACTCATGTACCAGAACACCCAGATCCCTCTGTACCATGGAGGTTTGTAATCTCTCCATTATAATAACATTATCATAACTTTTCTATTCTTCCTGCCAAAGTGGACACGTTCCCATTTCCCACTAAAATAAAAGTAAAATACTGCAGATGCTGGAATCAGAAATGAAGGCAGAAAATGCTGGAAAATCCCAGCAGGTCTGACAGCATCTGTGGGGAGAGAATAGAGCCAACGCTTCAAGTCTAACAAAGGGTCAGCTTGATTTGAAATGTTGTCTCTATTCTCCCTCCACAGATGCTGTCAGACCTGCTGAGATTTTCCAGCATTTCCTGTTCTTGTTGACGTGTTTTCCGGCATTGTACTCCATCTGCCAATTATTTTGTCCACTCACTTAACCTGCCGATATCAATTTATAGACTCTTTATGTCATAGACTCACAGAATAGAATCCTTACAGTGCAGAAGGAGGCCATTCGGCCCATTGAGTCTGCACCGACCGCAATCCCACCCAGTAATCCATCCCCGTAACCCACACATATTTACCCTGCTGGTCCCCTGACACTAGGGTCAATTTATTATGGCCAATCAACCTAACCCACACATCTTTGGACTGTGGGAGGAAACCGGAGCACCTGGAGGAAACCCACGCAGACAATGTGCAGACTCCACACAGACAGTGACCCGAGCCGGGAATCGAACCCAGGTCCCTGGTGCTGTGAAGCAGCAGTGCTAACCACTGTGCCACCATGGCACTCTCCTGAAACCTCATGAAAGCTTACTTTCCTGCCTATCTCTGTGACAAACAATTATACCCAATTGTTTATCTCCTTGGTGTCTGTGTGAGTTTGCTCTGTGCAAATTGGCTGCGACATTTCCCTTCCGATGATGACCATTCTCTGAAAGTACATCATTGATTGTGAAGTGGTTTGGGAATGTGCTGGAAGGTGCAATATGAAGACAATTGAAGAAGCACTTCTTTGGTTGCTTGGTAGCATGTTAGTATAGATCCGCAATAAATAAAATAAACTGAATGGGTAAAATAACGGATTGGAATTGCCACGCTGCTCAGCGTGGAGAGATCCCACATCAAGACCGCCACCCGGAGGTAGCCAGTGATACTGCAGCAGTTTGAAATGATCCCACAATTTTACTTGGTGTTTGGCCAATAATTTATCACACATCAGTGCAGCGTTTTGCATGTCAGTGAGTCTTTGGGCATGAATGACTTTTGGATAGTCCTGCAGTATTGTTGGATCTCACCAACTTTTACAGATGCACCATAGAAAGCACTCTTTCTGGTTGTATCACAGCTTGGTACGGCTCCTGCTCTGCCCAAGACCACAAGATACTACAAAAGGTCGTGAATGTAGCCCAATCCATCACGCTAACCAGCCTCCCATCCATTGACTCTATCTACACTTCCCGCTGCCTCGGCAAAGCAGCCAGCATAATCAAAGACCCCACGTACCCCGGACATTCTCTATTCCACCTTCTACCGTTGGGAAAAAGATACAAAAGTCTGAGGTCACGTACCAACTGACTCAAGAACAGCTTCTTCCCTGCTGTCGTCAGACTTTTGAATGGACCTACCTCGCACTAAGTTGGTCTTTCTCTACACCCTAGCTATGACTGTGACACTACATTCTGCACCCTCTCCTTTCCTTCTCTATGAACAGTATGCTTTGTATAGCGCGCAAGAAACAATACTTTTCACTGTATACTAACATATATTTGGGGCAGCATGGTGACACAGTGGTTAGCACTGCTGCCTCACAGCACCAGGGACCTGAGTTCGATTCCAGGCTTGGGTCACTGTCTGTGTGGAGTTTGCACGTTCTCCCCATGTCTGCGTGGGCTTCCTCCAGGTGCTCCAGTTTTCTTCCACAGTCCAAAGATGTGCGGGTTAGGTGGATTGGCCATGCTAAATTGCCCCTTAGTGTCAGGGGAACTAGCTAGGGGTTATGGGGATAGGGCCTGGATGGGATTGTGGTTGGTGCAGGCTCGATGGGCCGAATGGCCTCCTTCTGCACTGTAGGGATTCTATGATTCTATGATGTGACAATAATGAATCAAATCAAAATCAAATAACTGATCAAATAACTGTTATGGAGTAATTTGAGATGGAAAGTGGTAATGTGGGCACTGTGCAGAGATGTCATATGAATTAAACCATTTGGCCCCTTCAGTCCTGCTCAGGTGGCATGGAAGAGAGACAATGTTTGAATCCATTAGATATCACCAGGTGAGATGAGATGGGTGAAAGAGTTTGAGCACCAGGTGACTTTATACCGTGGCATTGAAAGTTTTAAAGTTCAACGTTTTTAAAGGCTGAAGTTTATTAGTGCCACAAGTAGGCTTACATTAACGATGCAATGAAGTTACTGTGAAAATCCCCTAGTCGCCACACTCCGGTGTCTGTTCGGGTAACACTGAGGGAGAATTTAGCACGGCCAATGCACCCTAACCAGCACCGCCTTTCGGGCTGTGGGAGGAAACCGGAACACCTGAAGGAAACTACGCAGATATGGGGAGAACGTGCAAACTCCGCACAGTGACCCAAGCCGGGAATCGAACCCGGGTCCCTGGTTGTGAAGACCAGCAGTGCTAACCACTGTGCCACCCGTGCCACCCCATGAAGCATGCCCCGTGGAGTGAATGTGCTGATTTTTAATTGGGTGCAAGTGGGTGGGTTTTGAATGTATTAAAAGGAAGTGACAGCAGAGATAGTGGATCCATTGATTATAACGTTTCTATATCTAATGAACTTATGAACTTACAAGTTGAACCCCCACACATGTGTAATTCTGAGATGTGAGGTTGTCACCCAGACAGTGTAATGGAATCCTGGCCTGGTGATTACACAGCCTCACTGCAAACATATGTCCATGTCTGCTTTCATAACCGCGGTGAGAGATGATGATCGACTCCAGTATTTCAGTGAGTTACGCAAGAGTATCAATATTGCCACAGCATCAAGTAAATTACCCAATGACCATGTCTCCACCAAGCTGTGCCAGTGTGAAATTTGTGTTACACACTTTGCTGGAATTAAGGCTGGAATTCTCCAGCCGTTCACACCCCATCGCTGCTGCCAGCCAGAACGGAGAACCTGGCGCTCAGCCAAATCTCCGTTCACTGTTTTAAAGTTCAAGTTTATTTATTAGTATCACAAGTAGGCTTACATTAACACTGCAATGAAGTTACTGTGAAAATCCCCTAGTCACCACACTCCGGCACCTGTTCGGGTCACACTGAGGGAGAATTTAGCGTGGCCAATGCACCCTAACCAGCACACCTTTCAGACTGTGGGAGGAAGCTGGATCACCCGGAGGAAACCCACACAGACACGGGGAGAACGTGCAGACTCAGCACAGAAGAAGGAGATCGGCTGAACTTGTTAACAAATGGAGAAGACCTGAAGGGCTGAATGGCCTCCACCATCATGGAACCTGCTAAAGAAATTTCTCATTTCACCCCTGGCTCTTTGTCAATTACTTTGAATCTATGACCTCTGGATACCGGCCCACTTGCTCCAGTGAAACCCCACATAATTTTGAATAACTCCATTAGGGTTTCCCCTTAATCTTTTAGATTGGTTTTCAAGGAGGTTGGCAGCAGTGCTGAAGGTGTTCTTCAAAGTGTAATAAGACAGATTCCTGAATATGATGCTCGACATGAAAAACCTGCAATTATTTAGGCCATCGCTCAAACCAGCCTCCCATCCATTGACTCTGTCTACACTTCTCGCTGCCTCGGAAAAGCAGCCAGCATAATCAAGGACCCCCACACACCCCGGACATTCTCTCTTCCACCTTCTTCCATCGGGAAAAAGATACAAAAGTCTGAGGACACGCACCAACCGACTTTCTTTTATTCATTCATGGGACTTGGGCGTCGCTGGCTGGCCAGCATTTATTGCCCATCCCTAGTTGCCCTTGAGAAGGCGGCGGTGAGCTGCCTTCTTGAATCGCTGCAGTCCATGTTCTGTAGGTTGACCCACAATGCCGTTAGGGAGGGAATTCCAGGATTTTGACCCAGCGACTGCGAAGGAACAGCGATATATTTCCGAGTCAGGATGGTGAGTGGCTTGGAGGGGAACTTGCAGGTGATGGGGTTCCCATTTATTTGCTGTCCTTGGCCTTCTAAATGGAAGTGGTCATAGGCTGGGAAGGTGCTGTCTAAGGATCTTTGGTAAATTGCTGCAGTGCATCTTGTAGATAGTACACACTGCTGCTACTGAGCGTCGGTGGTGGAGGGATTGAATGTTTGTAGATGTGGTGCCAATCAAGCGGGCTATTCTGTGCTGGATGGTGTCAAGCTTTATGAGTGTTGTTGGAGCTGCACCCATCCAGGCAAGTGGGGAGTATTCCATCACACTCATGACTTGTGCCTTGTAGATGGTGAACAGGCTTTGGGGAGTCAGGCAGTGAGTTACTCATCGCAGTATTCCTAGCCTCTGACCTGCTCTTGTAGCCATTGTGTTTATGTGGTGAGTCCAGTTGAGTTTCTGGTCAATGGTAACCCCAAGGATGTTGACAGTGGGGGATTCAGTGATGGTTACACCATTGAATGTCAAGGGTTGGTAGTTAGAATGTCTCTTATTGGTGATGGTCATTGCCTGGCATTTGTGTGGGGAGAATGTTACTTGCCACTTGTCAAACCAAGCATGGATATTGTCCAGATCTTGTTGCATTTGAACATTTGAATTGGCCATGCTCAATTCTCCCTCAGTGTACCCGAACAGGCACTGGAGAGTGGCGACTAGGGGATTTTCACAGTGACTTCAATGCAGTGTTAATGTAAGACTACTTGTGACTAATAAATAAATAAACTTTAACTCAATAGCCTCATCCCCTTCACTCCAGGTGCTATATCTCACTGTTTCTTGAAAACATACAATGTTTTGGCCTCAAATACCTTCTGTGGTAGTAAATTCCACAGGCTAACCACTCTCTGGGTGAAGAAATTCTTCCTCATCTCAGTCCTAAATGATCTACCTATACTGTCTAGGAAGGCAGCACATCACAATGGTGGATGTGTTGGTGACTAATCATGTAAAACCTCCAGGAAAACACTTTATAAAATTAATTTTACAGGGCAGCACCATGGCACAGTGGTTAGCAAAGGAGATTGTAATCGACTTCAGGAAGCATATTAGAGAACATGCCCCTGTCTACATCAATGGGGACGAAATAGAAAGGGTCGAGAGCTTCAAGTTTTTAGGTGTCCAGATCACCAATACCTGTCCTGGTTCCCCCATTCCGACACTATAGTTAAGAAAGCCCACCAACGCCTCTACTTTCTCAGAAGACTAAGGAAATTTGGCATGTCAGCTACGACTCTCACCAACTTTTACAGATGCATCATAGAAAGCATTCTTTCCGGTTGTATCACAGCTTGGTATGGCTCCTGCTCTGTCCAAGACCGCAAGAAACTACAAAGGGTCATGAACTAAGCCCAGCCCATCACTCAAACCAGCCTCCTTTCCATTGACTTTGTTTACAATTCCCGCTGCCTCAGAAAAGCAGCCAGTGTAATTAAGGACCTCACGCACCCCGGACATTCTCTCTTCCACCTTCTTCCATCGGGAAAAAGATACAAAAGTCCGAGGTCATGTACCAACCGACTCAAGAACAGCTTCTTCCCTGCTGCTGTCAGACTTTTGAATGGACCTATCCCACATTAAGTTGATCTTTCTCTACACCCTAGCTATGACTGTAACACTACATTCTGAACTCTCTCATTTCCTTCTCTATGAATGGTACGCTTTGTCTGTATAGTGTGCAAGAAACAATACTTTTCACTGTATACTAATACATGTGACAATAATAAATTAAATCAAATAGCACTGCTGCCTCACTGCACCAGGGACCCAGGTTCAATTCCAGCCTCGGGTGACTCTCTGTGCGGAGTTTGCAAGTTCTCCCTGTGTCTGCATGGGATTCCTCCGGGTGCTCCAGTTTCCTTCCATAGTCCAAAAATGTGCAGATTAGGTTGATTGGCCATGGTAAATTGGCCCTTAGTGTCAGGGGGATTAGCAAGGTAAATACGTGGAGCTATGGGATAGGGCCTGGGTGGAATTGTTGGTGCAGGCTCGATGGGCCAAATGGCCTTCTTCTGCACTGTATGGATTGTATTCTATGACATGAGCATCGTTAGCTGGTTGAGCACCTATTGCCCATCCCTAACTGCCCTCCATTTCAGAGGGCATTTGAGAGTCAATCACATTGCAGTGGCTCTGGAGTCACATGTAGGCCTGATCAGGTAAGGACGGCAGATTCAGATTTCCTTCCCTAAAGGGCATTGGTGAACCGGATGAGTTTTTACGACAATCGTTATCTTTAGAATTTTAATTCCAGATTTAAATTTCATCATCCGCCATGGCAGGTTTTGAACCCAGGTCACCAGATCTTCCTCTTGGTCTCTGGACTACTAGTCCAGTGACAATACAACTGTACCACTGCCTCCCACGGTTGGCAACCCTAAGAAACAATGGAGTATTTTTGAATCAGTTGCCAAGTGATCCTAATTGTGATAACTCCCATGATCTGCAAGGGGAATCACTAATTGACCTCCCAGTTGAACTCGTTGAGGCCCAGTTGGGGTGGCACAGTGGTTAGCACTGCTGTCTCACAGCACCAGGGACCTGGGTTCAATTCCTGCCTCCGGTGACCGTCTATGTGGAGTTTGCCTGTATTCCCCATGTCTGCATGGGTTTCCTCCAGGTGCTCCAGTTTCCTCCCACAGTCCAAAGATGTCCGAGTTAGGTGGATTAGCTATGCTAAATAGTTTCAGGGGGACTAGCTAGGGTAAATGCATGGGGATACGGGGATAGAGCCTGGGTGGGACTGTGGTTGGCGCAGACTCGATGGGCTGAATGGCCTCCTTCTGCACTGTACGTTTTTATGATTCTTTAATCTGAGCTCTCTGGGGATTGGCAATGAGCAAACCAGCTGGAGCTTGTATACTGAGCCCTGTATAAAGCAAGACCCTGAGAGTGTCCATTAACCTTGGCTAGTGGTTATTGTTTATTTTAATTTTGTGCAATAAAAGCACGGTTCCTTCACAGCCAACTCCTGGAGTTATTGTACAAATCCATCTTATGATATAAATCATACCTAGATATTTTCAATCTAGAATGACTGTATGAATTGCAATTGGAATGTGCTACAGTTCCTCAGTAAAACCCTGGCAAAACTATTCGGAGGCCTGAGCTGCTCTCAGGGACATGATGAGTGGACTACAACTCCCATGATGCCCTGGTCCCCGCGGTGTGTTGTGGGAGCGAATCTGGCGGAAGGTCGCCACCGCTCCACATGACTCCCCGCGCGGTGCGCGAAGGGAAATGTATGCCGACCGCGGCCTGTAGGGAACTACAACTCCCGTCCTGCTTTGCGGGGCGGCTTGCCCGTCTCTTCCGGCAGGGCCGCGCGTGCGTGCTGTGGCAGCCGGCGTGAGGACGGTGGCGGACAGCGGCGGGGGGAGAAGTTTCCAGATGGAGCCTCGGATCCTGGCGGCACTGGCGCTGCTGGCCGCAGCTTCAGCGGGGCAGCCGGAGGGGGATGGCGGCTGGTGAGAGGCGGAAACCGCGCTTCCTTTTGGAGTCAGGGAAATACTTGCATTTCTGTAGCGCCTGTCACCACCTCAGGGCAGAGAATCCCTGCAGTGCAGGAGGCCATTCAGCCCATCCAGTCTGCACTGACTCTTACCCAGGCGCCAAACCACTAACCCCACTATTAATTACCCCACTAATCCCCCTAAACTACATATTTTAGGACCCTCAGAGGCAATTTAGCATGGCCAATGCACCCTAACCAGCACATCTTTCAGACTGTGGGAGGAAACCGGAGCACCCGGAGGAAACCCACGCAGACACGGGGAGAATGTGCAGACTGCGCACAGACAGTGACCCGAGGCCAGAATCGAACCCGGCTCCTTGGCGCATTGAGGCAGCAGTGCCAACCACTGTGCCACCCAAAGCACTTCTCTGGCACTCTTTCCCCCTTTTTCTCAATTTTCCCTCTCTCCCACCCATTCCCCCCTCTGCCCCCCACATCTTCATCTGTCACAGCTTCTCTGCCGTTTGGCCATTCCCATCTTCTATTCTCTCTATGGACTGCAATCGGCACCTCTGAGCCTTTCCCCTGGTTTCTGTGGCTATGATTCATCTTTCATTCCCTCGCCCTGCAGTATAAATATCTCCCATTTTCTATGCCTTTTAGCTTTGACAAAGGGTCATCTGGACTCGAAACGTCAGCTCTTTTCTCTCCTTACAAATGCTGCCAGACCTGCTGAGATTTTCCAGCATTTTCTCTTTTGCTTTCAGATTCCAGCATCCGCAGTAATTTGCTTTTATCACTTCACTAGCAATGTGGTCTTTTTCACTGCGCAGTTCAAAGTGTTTTCAAATCCTATTCATGAACTCACTCTTCCCTTTGATTTGATTTATTATTGTCACATGTATTAGCACACAGTGAAAAGTATTGTTTCTTGTGCGCTATACAGACAATGCATACCGTTCATAGAGGAGGAAAGGAGAGAGTGCAGAATGTAGTGTTACAGCCAAAGCTATGATGTAGAGAAAGATGTGCCTGTCTCTCTAACCTCTTTCCAACCCTGAGATATCTGCACTTCTCTAATTCTAGACCCTTATTTGGAGTTGCTAACCTTCCAGGAATGGGCTGGAGTTTCCATCTTTCCTCCTGTAAGATTTGACCAAGCACTTGGTCATCTAATCTAAGATATCTTTGTGCAGTCATACTTTGTTTTAAACGCTCCTGTGACACACCTTGAGATGTTTCTTTTTGTTAAAGGTGACAAGGAAATAGAAGTAAAAGCAAAATACTGTGGATGCTGGAGCTCTGAAATACAAAGTATGCTGGATAAACTCAGCAGGTCTGGCAGCATCTGTGGAGAGAGAAACAGAGTTAATGTTTCGAGTCCCAGTATCTGCAGAAGGGTCATTTAGACTCAACGTTAACTCTCCTCATGTTTGGATTACTAAACAGATAGCAAACTCATTCTACAAACTGCATAATGATTCAGTAATTTTATATTTCTCAATTTACCATTGTGTAATCTCTTTAAATCTAATTTTTTTAATGATTCATTCATGGGACATGGGTGTCTCTGGCTGGCCAGCATTTATTGCCCATCCTTAGTTGCTCTTGTTCAGAGGACAATTGAGAGTCAATCACATTGCTGTGGCTTTGGAGTCACATTTAGGCCAGACCGGGTAAGGATGGTAGATTTCCTTCCCTAAAGGACATTAGTGAATCAAATGGGTTTTTCAGACAATCGACAATGGTTTCATGGTCATCAGTCGATTCTTAATTCCAGATATTTTTTATTGTATTCAAATTCCACCATCTGCCGTGGCGGGATTCGAACCCGGGTCCCCAGAACATTAGCTGAGTTTCTGGATTAATCATCTAGCGGTAATAGAACATAGAACATTACAGCACAGTACAGGTCCTTCGGCCCTCGATGTTGCACCGACCTGTGAAACCAATCTAAAGCCCATCTAACCTACACTATTCCAATATCATCCATGCGTTTATCTAATGACCATTTAAATGCCCTTAATGTTGGCGAGTCCACTACTGTTGCAGGCAGGGCATTCCACGCCCTTACTACTCTCTGAGTAAAGAACTTACCTCTGACATCTGTCCTATATCTCTCACCCCTCAATTTAAAGCTATGCCCCCTCGTGCTAGCCATCACCAACCGAGGAAAAAGGCTCTGTCCACCCTATCTAATCTTATCATCCTGTATGCCTCTATTAAGTCATCTCTTAACCTTCTCTCTAACGAAAACAGCCTCAAGTCCCTTAGCCTTTCCTCATAAGACCTTCCCACCATACCAGGCAACATCCTGGTAAATCTCCTCTGCACCCTTTCCAATGCTTCCACATCCTTCCTATAATGCGGCGACCAGAACTGTACGCAATACTCCAAGTGCGGCCGCACCCAGAGTTTTGTACAGCTGCAACATGACCTCATGGCTCTGAAACTCAATCCCTCTACCAATAAAAGCTAACACACCATATGCCTTCTTAACAACCCGATCAACCTGGGTGCCAACTTTCAGGGATCTATGCACATGGACACCGAGACCTCTCTGCTCATCCACACTACCAAGTATATTACCATTAGCCCAGTACTCTGTATTCCTGTTACTCCTTCCAAAGTGAATCACCTCACACTTTTCCGCATTAAACTCCCATTTGCCACCTCTCAGCTCAGCTCTGCAGCTTATCTATGTCCCTCTGTAACCTGCAACATCCTTCCGCACTGTCCACAACTCCACCGATTTTAGTGTCATCCGCAAATTTACTAACCCATCTTTCTACGCCCTCATCCAGGTCATTTATAAAAATGACAAACAGCAGTGGCCCCAAAACAGATCCTTGCGGTACACCACTAGTAACTGAACTCCAGGATTGAAGGATGAACATTTCCCATCAACCACCACCCTCTGTCTTCTCACAGCTGGCCAATTTCTGATCCAAACCGCTAAATCACCCTCAATCCCGTGCGTCCGTATTTTCTGCAATAGCTTACCGTGGGGAACCTTATCAAACGCTTTACTGAAATCCATATACACCACAGCCACTGCTTTACCCTCATCCACCTCTTTGGTCACCTTCTCAAAGAACTCAATAAGGTTTGTGAGGCACAACCTACCCTTCACAAAACCGTGTTGACTGTCCCTAATCAAATTATTCCTTTCTAGGTGATTATAAATCCTATCTCTTATAATCCTTTCCAAAACTTTGCCCACAACAGAAGTAAGGCTCACTAGTCTATAATTACCAGGGTTGTCTCTACTCCCCTTCTTGAACAAGGGAACAACATTTGCTATCCTCCAGTCTTCTGGCACTATTCCTGTAGACAATGACGACATAAAGATCAAAGCCAAAGGCTCTGCAATCTCCTCCCTAGCATCCCAGAGAATCCTAGGATAAATCCCATCCGGCCCAGGGGACTTATCTATTTTCACACTGTCCAGAATTGCTAACACCTCCTCCTTATGAACCTCAATCCCGTCTAGTCCAATAGCCTGTATCTCAGTATTCTCCTCAACAACATTGTCTTTTTCCTGTGTGAATACTGACGAAAAATATTCATTTAGCGCCTCTCCTATCTCTTCGGACTCCACACACAACTTCCCACTACTGTCCTTGACTGGCCCTAATCTTACCCTAGTCATTCTTTTGTTCCTGACATACCTATAGAAAGCTTTAGGGTTTTCCTTGATCCTACCTGCCAAAGACTTCTCATGTCCCCTCTTCTTAGCTCCCTCTTTAGGTCCTTCCTGGCTAACTTGTAACTATGATGTGGAGATGCCGGCATTGGACTGGGGTAAACACAATAAGAAGTTTAACAACACCAGGTTAAAGTCCAACAGGCTTATTTGGTAGATTATAGAAGAGGTAGATTATAGGAAAATAGTTCCAGTCTCCAAGATGTAGGTGTGGCTTTTGCTACCAAATAAACCTGTTGGACTTTAACCTGGTGTCGTTAACTTGTAACTCTCAAGCGCCCTAACTGAGCCTTCACATCTCATCTTTACGTAAGTCTCCTTCTTCCTCTTCACAAGAGATTCAACTTCTTTAGTAAACCATGGTTCCCTCGCTTGACCACTTCCTCCCTGCCTGACAGGTACATACTTAATATACGTAATACCATCGCCTCCTAGGAACATAGGAATTAGGAGCAGCAGTAGGCAAATTTCAAGCTTGCTCTGCTATTCGATCAGATCATGCATAAACACAGGAGAGGCAAGTTGGCATTTATTTTGATAGTTGATTTTAGTAGTTGTAGATGTAGAGTGAACCTTAACACCTCTTGAATCAGCTTTCACCTCATCAAGAGATTTTTGTCTTTGAAATGGCTGTGAACAAGGATTTATCGTTAGAAATTGTGAGCAAGTGCGGCAAACTGCTGTGTATTTTGATCAGTGTCTTGAAAGTTATTTCAGATGTTTGAACTGTTCTGGTGATTAATGACTTACAAACATTGGTATCACTAATGCCTTGATTGCTTTCAGGAACAAATTGTTTTATTTCCCTGCTGAACTGTCAGTTTCAGAGAAAAATTTTCTTACCGTACCTCTGAGTCACAATGCTAGAAATATGGACCAGTGCTGTGGCTGGTTATCATATAATGGCGCTTTGGGAACCTTGCCGGAGGCATTTGAAAAACCTAAAAAGATTATAGGAAAATAGTGCCAATCTCCAAGGCTGAATGTTGATGTGAATGGTATAAATGCTGCTTGCAAATAAATATTTAACCGTGAGTTTGTGGCCCAGATTTTAGTGAAGATGCTTGGTTGTGAGTTCAGATATCATGAAAATCATTCCCCATTTGAGGTTCTTGAGAATTTAATGAAAAAAAGAATAGTATTTATTTTCAGTCGTGTCCTAAGAATGTCCCGAAGTGTTTCCCAGTCATAGAATCATAGAAGCCCCACGGTGCAGAAGGAGGCCATTCGGCCCATTGAGTCTGCACTGACAACAATCTCACCCCAGGCCCTATCCCCGTAACCCCACACATTTACCCCACTAAGCCCTCCAACCTACACATCCTGGGACATTGAGTCTGCACCAACTCTCCAAAGAGCATCTTAACCAGGCCTACCATCCTGTCCCATCCCCGTAACCCTGCATATTTACCATGGCTAATCCACCTAACCTACACATCTTTGGACACTAGGGAGCAATTTACCATGGTGAAACCACTTAACCTACACACCTTGGGACACTAAGGGCAATTGTGCATGGCCGACCAACTTAACCTGCACATCTTTGGACCGTGGGAAGAAACTGGAGCACCCGGAGGAAACCCAAGCAGACACGGGGAGAAGGTGTCCACATAGATGGTCACCCAAGACTAGAATTGAATATAGGTCGCAGGGCTCTGAGGCGCCAGTGCTAACCACTGTGACTGTGCCATTTAATTAATAACTTGTGAAGTCCCTGTTATTTTATCGGCAAACTCATGTCACATTACAGCCTTCTGGCTATCTTGCCAATTTACTGTCCTGAATGTTTCTGAATGCCCACTAACTTGGAACCAACATTTTTACACCTCTCTTTTGCAGGAAAACAGACCACTCCATGCAGATGGTTGACACAGGGCCCTGCAACGTGGAAGTCAGAGACTCTTTGACCTATCCTGAATTTGTTCACCGGTATGTTTGAGCAGCTGAGCACACCTTCTGGCCCCCCGTCCTCTTGGAGCTTGAAGTGCATCTCACCTGTTGTCCGTTGCCAAAATCTTTTCACCTGCCTTGCGCACCTCCACCTTTTTGACTCTGAATTTGCTGAAAACTTGTACCATGTGGGTGGTGCAATCCGTGATGTGTACCATTATTCTAGCGCGAATGTTCCAAGAAATTGTGTTGCTAATGGGGCATCAGGCCAGGCTTAGTATTAATTGATTGAATTAGTACATCAATCACTGATTAATTCATAGAAATCATAGAAACCCTACAGTACAGAAAGAGGCCATTCGGCCCATCGAGTCTGCACCGACCACAACCCCACCCAGGCCCTACCCCCCCCACATCCCTACATATTTTACCCGCTAATCCCTCTAATCTACGCATCCCAGGACACTAAGGGGCAATTTTTAACCTGGCCAATCAACCTAACCCGCACATCTTTGGACTGTGGGAGGAAACCAGAGCACCCGGAGGAAACCCACGCAGACACGAGGAGAATGTGCAAACTCCACACAGACAGTGACCCAAGCCGGGAATCGAACCCAGGTCCCTGGAGCTGTGAAGCTGTCACACTATTTGTAACTCCCACAGTTGCGTGGACCTGCAGAGTTTCACTGGCTGTCTTGTCTGGAGACAATACACATCCTTTTAGCCTGTCTTGATGCTCTCTCCACTCCCATTGTTTTGTTTCTTAAAGACTGGATTAGTTGTAAGTATTCGCATTCCAACCATTATTCATGTAAATTGAGTCTGTGTCTTATAAGTTCTGTTTGTGAACAGAATTCCCACTCACCTGAAGAAGGGGCTCAGAGCCTCGAAAGCTTGTGTGGCTTTTGCTACCAAATAAACCTGTTGGACTTTAACCTGGTGTTGTTAAACTTCTTGCTGTGAAGCAGCAGTGCTAACCACTGTGCTACCGTGCCGCCTGGTAGCACAGTGGTTAGCACTGTGGTCAGCTATGTTTTTTTTTTGTCTGGAATCATGAGGGGTATAGATAGGGTGAACAGTTGGAAGCTTTTTCCCCAGGGCAGAAATGACAATTACAAAGGGGGCACAAGTTCAAGGTAAGGGGGGAAAGGTTTAGTGGAGATGTGCGGGGGAAGTTTTTTACACAGAGGGTGGTGGGGGCCTGGAATGCACTGCCAAGTGAGGAGGTTGAGGCAGATATGTTAGCCACATTTAAGACTTATCTGGATAGGCACATGAACAAACGGGGAAGAGAGGAATACAAGCGGTTGGTCTAGGTAGGACAGTGTGATTGGCGCAGGCTTGGAGGGCCGAAGGGCCTGTTCCTGTGCGGTACTGTTCTGTGTTCTTTGGCTTTTAATTTCAGGTGGGTGTGTCAGCTTGTGTAACAAATGTCTCTCTAAAGACAGCTTTTAAGTGGTTGATCTAATAAAACTGATAAATCCGTGATGGGGTTTTCGCTTGGATTCGTGGATTCAGGAGGTGAGAGTCAGCAGTGACACGCATCATTCATTCCATCTGATTTCCTGCGACTTTTGCAGAATTGCCACTCGCTGAAAACCAATCGAAAGCCATTATTGTTTTGATTTGATTTATTATTGTCACAATATACAGTAAAAAGTATTGTTTCTTGCGCGCTATACAGACAAAACATACCGTTCATAGAGAAGGAAAGGAGAGGGTGAAGAATGTAGTGTTACAGTCATAGCTAGGGTGTAGAGAAAGATCAACTTAATGCAAGGTAGGTCCATTCAAAAGTCTGACAGCAGCAGGGAAGAAGCTGTTCTTGAAGAAGTTGAATTAAAGCATTGTTAGAGAGTTTAAAAGAGTTAGAATGAAGTTTTAGAAGCATAGAACGAGAGTAAAAGATAGAATGAGAAGGTACGCTGGGCACAGCTCGCAAGACGTCGCTTCGCTCCGGCGCCAACTTGGGGAAAAAAGAGCTGCTAAAAAGAGCTTCAAACTTTCTTTGCAATGAGACTGAACTCGAGTGCAATATCTGGGCTATCCTGTTCAAAATGTGAAGATATTGTTACTCCACCCCGATTAAAAACAACAGCAATCACGCACTTACTGCATTTAAGCCATGGTTCCCGCTGCTGCCATTTAAACCGAAAATTAATGATGAGGCAGACCTGGCAGCAGTGTGATTTACAGTCTCCTGGCTGAGGAAACAAGTTGCTTTCTTTCCCAGAGGCTGACTTTACAAAGCTTCACACAGACATAAATTTCTGCCCATTGGTCCAACTTAGCTTAGCGAATCCATCTGAGCCATCTACAGGGAAATATCTCCCTTGATCAGTGCAGAGCTGTTAACTTGGCAAGCAGCCTGATGCTTTGTGAGATAATTCCCACATCTCCTGTCTCGATGGATCCAAGCAAAAACCTGAATTGTCATTTTTAAATAATGACATTTTTAAATTTAGCCTCTTAAATAATCATAGAATCCCTACAGAGCATAAGGAGGCCATTTGCCCCACCATAGACTCCCTACAATGCAGAAAGAGGCCATTCAGCCCATCGGGCCTGCACCGACACTAATCCCACTTAGGCCCCATTCCCCGTAACCCCACGCATTTACCCTGCCAATCCCACTGACACTAATTTAGCATGGCCAATACATCTAAGGAAGAAGTCTCACAACGCCAGATTAAAGTCCTGGTGTTGGCAGCACAAGCTTTCGGAGTCTCAGGCTCCTTCAGGTGAGTGAGGAGTTGTGTTCACGGACAGGGAATAAACAGACACACACTCAATTTACAAGATAATGGTTGGAATGCAAGTCTTTACAGGGAATCAAGTCTTAAAGATACAGACAATGTGAGTGGAGAGAGGGCCAAGCACAGGTTAAAGAGGTGTGTATTGTCTCCAGCCAGGACAGTTAGTGAGATTTTGCAAACTGGGCAAGTCGTGGCGGTTACAGATAGTGTGACATGAACCCAAGATCCTGGTTGAGGCCGTCCTCATGTGTGCGGAGCTTGGCTATCGGTTTCTGCTCAGCGACTCTGCGTTGTGTGTCGTGAAGGCCGCCTTGGAGAACGCTTACCCGAAGATCAGAGGCCGAATGCCCGTGACTGCTGAAGTGTTCCCCGACAGAAAGGGAACACTCCTGCCTGGTGATTGTCGAGTGGTGTCCATTCATCCGTTGTCGTAGCGTCTGCATGGTCTCGCCAATGTACCATGCTTTGGGACATCCTTTCCTGCAGCGTATCAGGTAGACAACGTTGGCCGAGTCGCAAGAGTATGTACCGTGTACCTGGTGGATGGTGTTCTCACGTGACATGATGGCATCCGTGTCGATGATCTGGCACATCTTGCAGAGGTTGCTGTGGCAGGGCTGTGTGGTGTCATGGTCACTGTTCTCCTGAAGGCTATGATCTGTTTGAGGTTGTACGGTTGTTTGAAGGCAAGAAATGGGGGTGTGGGGATGGCCTTGGTGAGATGTTCGGCTTCATCGATGACATGTCACCAACTTCTAGAGATGCAACATAGAAAGCATTCTTTCTGATTGTATCACAGCTTGGTACGGCTCCTGCTCTGCCCAAGACTACAAGAAACTACAAAAGGTCGTGAACGTAGCCCAGTCCATCACACAAACCAGCCTCCCATCCATTGACACTGTCTACACTTCCCGCTGCCTAGGCAAAGCAGCCAGCATAATCAAAGACCCCACGCACCCCGGACATTCTCTCTCCCCCCTTCTTCCGTCGGGAAAAAGATACAAAAGTCTGAGGACACGCACCAACCGACTCAAGAACAGCTTCTTCCCTGCTGCTGTCAGACTTTTGAATGGACCTACCTTGCATTAAGTTGATCTTTTGCTACACCCTAGCTATGACTGTAACACTACATTCTGCACTCTCCTTCTCTATGAATGGTATGCTTTGTCTGTATAGCATGCAATATGCAGTACTTTGCACTGTATCCCAATACATGTTAGAACAATAAATCAAATCAAATCAAACAACTGTATAAAGCAAAATGCCAGTCAATGGGAGCATGGATTACACTTTTTACCTGCTATACTTCTAGTGTCCAATGAAGACAAAATGTTTGGATGTTCCAATCGCTCAGAGGAAAAAAATTAAACGTAAGATGTCCTTGTTTTACAGGTATGCATATTCCAAGCCAGTGATTATCCGAGGAATCACACAGAATGAGGTAAATAATCTTTTTTTTCCTGTCAAAACTTGAATGAAAAGCAATTTTTCAGCATCTTGAAATACTCCTAAAATATGTCATATTTGACACATCTGTGCGTTTGTGTTGAAAGATGACCAATCTTAGTACAAAATATATGCTCTATCACTTAGAATCATAGAATGATATGAAACAATGAGGCCATTTGGCCCATCATGCCTGTGCCAACTCTTTGGTAAAACTATTGAATTATTCTCACACCTCTGCTCTTTTCCCCTTGACCTGTAAATTCTTCCCCTTCAAGAGTTTATCCAGTTCTCTTTTGAAAGTTTTATCCCCCTTTCAGGCTGTACATTGCAGCTCACAACAACTTGATGTTCTTAATAAAAGTTTCCACATGCTACCTCTGGTTCCTTTGCTCATTACCTTAAATCTGTGTCCCGTGGATCCTTTGTCCGCTGGAAACAGTTTCTCCTTATTTACCCTGTTGAAATCCTTCATTATTTTGAGCTCCTGTCTCAAATCTCCTCACCATAACTGCTCTAAGGGGAACAACCCCAGCTTCTCCAGTCTCTCCACCTCATCCCTGGTAACATTTTACTGAATCTCTTCTGCATCCTCTCTAAGGTCTTGACATGCTTCCTAAAGTGTGGCACAGAACTGGGGGGGCACAGTGGTTAGCACTGCTGCCTCACAGCATCAGGCATCTGGGTTCGATTCCCGGCTTGGGTCACTGCCTGTGTGGAGTTTGCACATTCTCTCCGTGTCTGCGTGGGTTTCCTCCAGGTGCTCCGGTTTCCTCCCACAGTCCAAAAGACGTGCTGGTTAGGTGCACTGGTCAAGCTAAATTCTCCCTCAGTGTATCCGAACAGGAGCCGGAGTGTGGCAACTAGAGGATTTTCACAGTAACTTAATCGCAGTGTAGATAGTCAATATCTTTTCCCAAAGGTAGGGGAGTCTAAAACTAGAGGCATAGGTTTAAGGTGAGAGGGGAGAGATACAAAAGTGTCCAGAGGGGTAATTTTGTTTCACACAGAGGGTGGTGAGTGTCTGGAACAAGCTGCCAGAGGTAGTAGCAGAGGTGGGTACAATTTTGTCTTTTAAAAAGCATTTAGACAGTTACGTGGGTAAGATGGATATAGAGGGATATGGGCCAAATGTGGGCAATTAGGACTAGCTTAGGGGTTTAAAAAAAAATGGCATGGACAAGTTGGGCCGAAGGGTCTGTTTCCATGCTGTGAACCTCTATGACTCTATGTTAATGTAAGCCTGCTTGTGACCAGTAATTTAACTTTAACTTTAGAATTGAACACGGTATTCCAGCTGAGGACTAACCAGTGTTTTATAAAGCACTTCTGACACTTGTCCAGACATATGGGATGAAAATCCCCTGATTTGGGAAATCTGATGATCTACTGGATTTGCACCCCGTCCTTCCATATGAGGGGGCTTTTAGGAAACCATTCGAGCCGTGCGCTGCCCTTTTTCATGTTGGTATTTAAAGTGAAATGAGTTTGATACATCAGTCTGGTATTCCTGGTGTTATACTGCCATCTCATTCTGCATTGACCCAGCAGTCGAGAGAGTTTTAAATTAAATGACACACCGATAATGTAATGAAGATTACCTCTTAATATTAGGCTTCATATTAGTGTGGTCAATGTGTACTATACAACTTGCTGAAGGATTTTGCCTTATAAGTTGGAGATTTAATTGATGTAAATGGACACAGTCACAACGATGGTGCCATCCTAACCAGACTGCACAGCAAGAATATAAATAAGTAACTACATTTGGATAGCACCAATATCTCTATGAAATTCCCAAAGTCCTTCATGTATCACAAATTATTTTTGAAGTGCACTAATAGTTTATGTAATGAACATGGCAGTCATTTAGTGTGTGAGAAGGCCTCACAAATGTCAAAGAGATGAATAATCAATACAGTAAAAGCAGAGGATGCTCAAAATCTGGAATAAAAACACATGCTGGAAAAACACAACTGGTCTGGCCCGGATTTTCAGAGAGGGAAGTAGAGTTAATGTTCCGGTCTCCTCTTCGGAACTGGTATTGAATGATCAGTTAATCTGTTCCTGGTCCTGTTGGCCGAGTAGAATCATAGAATCCCTACAGTGCAGAAGGAGACCATTCGACCCATCGAGCCTGCACTGACCACAATCGCAACCCAGCCCCTATCCTCATAACCCCACATATTTACCCTGCTAATTCCCCCTGACATGAATGGTCAATCCACCTAACCTTAAAAGTTTATTTATTAGTGTTGTAAGTAGGCTTACATTAACACTGCAGTGAAGTTACTGTGAATATCCCCTAGTTGCCACACTCCGGCGCCTGTTCGGGTAACACTGAGGGAGAATTTAGCATGGCCAATGCACCTAACCAGCACGTCTTTCACACTGGGAGGAAACCTGAGCACCCGGAGGAAACCCACGCAGACATGGGGAAAACGTGCAAACTCCACACAGTCACCCAAGGCCGGGAATCGAACCCGGGTCCCTGGCGCTGTGAGGCAGCAGTACGAATCACTGAGCCACCGTGCCGTCCTGTTGGCTGGGCCTTGTTATGGAGGGGATCTTTAATATCCACCTGATTTTCTGGAACTGACAGCAGCAGGAGCTAGTCCCCATGCTTCCCCCAGCCAGTGAAGACGGTGCAGTGTTGCAGGGGTTTGCCTTCTCTGAAACACTAAAGGCATTTTTTTTTTTTAGTGATTTCAAGAAATTGGTCTACAATTTGTTTTCTGGGACTTATTCAAGATGCAGTCAAAGCCAGCCCAGTACATCAACCAACAACCACCTGCTGACTGTTACTGTGCCAAACACAAATATATATAATTGTAGACTGCCGTTGTGTGACAGCACAGTTGTACACTGGTTACCGGGGCTGTAATTTAAACTCGTGTTCAAGTTTTAATCTCGTACTCATGCTCCAGTCATGTGGCTCATGATGTAATTTGCACTCATCTCTTAAATTACAGTCTTATTATTCCCTCCCAAACCAATCCATTATCCGCGCATCATGTGATGTTGAAATATGGGGATGTCATTACTAAGCCAACAGCAGTTATTAGTGTCAGGAGCACCGCGACTGGAGATAATGAAATGCCAAACCCTCTCTGAAAGCTGTACTGCGACCTGGCATTGTGTGTGTTTGAATCTTGCAGCAATTCCGGGCTCTCTCTTCAAAGCAAAGTCTCCTGCAGGAGTTTGGAAATCTGCTGGTGAGACTGAGCACAGCAAACACTTACTCCTATCAGAAAGGTACACATTAAATGTTTCATAAACACATTCCATGCTTCTTTGTAGGCTAAATATGAATTTAACCTTGCGGCTTTACAGTTTCCTGAGTGCATTAGTTCAATATATTTTGCTTCCATTGCCCTTTTGTTTTATGCTTATGAAAGTTTCTGGGCCACCCTGCTTGCATCAGCTCTTTGCTAAAGCAATCTAAGACTGTCCCACCCTTTCTCTAGAACACTATGTTATGCTGTTCCAAATCATCATCCCAATTTCCTGTTGCAAGATCCCTTGGTCTCTGATTCAAGACGAACGCTGTTGGTCACCTTTATCTGCCTGCATTTTCAGAGGCTTGTTTATTTGAACTCCCGAGTGCCTTTTCACCCAGACTAAAGCAGCATTTTTCCATTAAGTGTATTCCCGATTTCCTTGTTTCAAAGAAGAACAAAGAAAAGTACAGCACAGGAACACGTCCTTCGGCCCTCCAAGCTTGTGCATGATGCCTTAACTAAACTAA
The DNA here is from genome assembly GCF_964213995.1 of Mustelus asterias. Lineage (NCBI taxonomy): Eukaryota > Metazoa > Chordata > Chondrichthyes > Carcharhiniformes > Triakidae > Mustelus > Mustelus asterias. Next base: position 65,330,532 of record NC_135823.1, read on the forward strand.
AGAAAAACCTTCCGCCCTTACTCGGTCCATATCCCTCTATTCCCATCCAGATGCCTCTTAAATGTTGCTAATATGCCTGCCTCCACCACTACCTCTGGCATTCCAGGCATCCACCACACTCTTTTTTCCCCCTCACCCAAGCAAGGTGCAAGCAACTGCCCTCTTCATGTTCCCAGGAAGGTGCTACAAGGTTTGAGGAGCGTCAATTGGTTCTCTGTCCGTTCAGCGTTGTGTTAGATGGATCCGTCTTGTTAGATGGATCCGTCTTTCTCATTGGTGCGCTCTTGGCATTGGGCCCCTATCAACATGCATTGTTTGCTTACTGAATCTGTTGAAAGTGTACGTGTAAAACATGGTGGCCAGAACAATTTGCTCTCCTAATTTCCATCTGCTGATTGGCTTCACTTTTCTATCTATCTGTCTATCATTTGGGTCCATTAGGGCTCTGTGTAAGAAGTGTTTCAGTTACCAATCAAGGAACCATTATGAATTAAATGTAAGCAGAAATGCCTACCTAAAACAATGCAATGCGTTTCTTTTCTAAACTCACTGCCCTCCCTGCAAAATGCAAGCAGCATTGTAAGTGCGAGAAAATTGAGGATCAAAAGAATATCCGCAGTTGTCATGCAAAGCGCTATAAACACAAGCAAAAGCACGTGCTGTCCTTGTAACTGTTCTTCCACTGAAACTAAATGGTTTCTCTTCCTCACAGTCGATGTTCCTTTCAGAGAGTATGTTGAGCAAATGCTGAAGCCTCAATCTTTGGATTCCTTGGGTAGTGGTGAGTTTTCCTTTGATCGTGTAGCTCTAATTAAATCAGTATTGATTCCAAGAGCTGTCCCTTCGTACACGATAAGATGCATGCAGAATGACAATAATAGGTCAAAAGATAAAGTGTTCTCCACGGCTTCCCTGTTCAAAAGCTTTGACTTGGTTTGTATTTTGAAATATATGGGTCACGTCAGTACCAGTTCCAGAATGATTGTTCAAGATTGGAACACTTAATTGAATCAATAACAAAAGGGAGCTCTCATCTGATACCAAAACAACTTGTCTCACAAGTCACTTTTAACTAGAGGCATTTCAGATGAAGATGTAGATAGGCAGGAATGTTTATTTCTGTATCACATTAGGCCGTGTTTAACTTGTTAGCTGCTCCATCAATACCACCCTCCTCTGATCTACAAGAGTCAGAAAGTGAGCAGCCTGAGCAAAGCCCCCTTCCTGCTTTTTTTAAACGTCTGTGGGGAATCACACAGCAAAGATCAGGAAAGTGTGGCATGGTGGAAGTGAACCTGTATTCCACCAGTGTCATGCATTGAGGAGGAGGTCTCCAGTGCACTGCACCACCTACCATTGAGGTATTGTTAACTAAACTAATAAGTATACCTGCCACGGCACGGTGGCACAGCGGTTAGCACTGCTGCCTCACAGTGCCAGGCACCCGGGTTCGATTCCCAGCTTGGGTCACTGTCTGTGCGGAATCACTCCCCGTGTCTGCGTGGGTTTCCTCCGGCTGCTCCGGTTTCCTCCCACAGTCTGAAAGACGTGCTGATTAGGTGCACTGGCCGTGCTAAATTCTCCCTCAGTGTACCCGAACAGGGGCTGGAGTGCGGCGACTAGGGGATTTTCACAGTAACTTCATTGCAGTGTTAATGTAAACCTACTTGTGACACTGATAAATAAACTTTATTGTGACCCACTGCAATGACCATATGGTTACAGTGGGGCAAGAGCGTGTCTGGTGATCAAGGTGTGCAATCATGAGCTGTGTAAATAGTATCTGTGATGTTTCCTGTTTGAATAGAAACATTCTACTTCTTCGGAGATAACAATTTTACAGAGTGGGACTCGCTCTTCAAGACATACATCCAGCCTCCATACCAGCTACCTGGGACCACAGGAGCTTACAGCTTCGGGATAGCAGGTTAGTCGCTAACCTCAGCACTGCTGGTCTTGAACAAGATAAACCCATTGACAATAGATCCCTTTTGTGGCCTGTGTAATATTGCATTGGTGCAAGCCTAATTGTACTTTGTAGTTGCCAGTACAGATGGATCTGGCAAACAGAGACGGTCTTTGATGGAATAGTAACTCTGAATACAGATGATACTGGACTGAGTTCGGGTTTGAAGTATTGAAGTCACAGCCGAAAGGTAGCAGCAAGGTTGAGAGATGGAAGCTGGCAGCAAAGCCCTGGGGATCAAATCAGTGGTGAAGAAGAGGGTGCATGGTCACTGGATTTGAAGGGGCAAGAACAATGAGACCAAGGGGTCTGTGCCATTAGATAGAGGGAGGGCAGGTAACAGGAGCAGGAATGCAGCAAGACAGATAATGTTGGAAAAGAGATCAGGCAGTTTGACCTTGCGCCAAGCATGTCTGACAATGAAATCTTAATTAAAGCAGCGGGGGTGCGCAAGATTGGAACATGTTTATTTGACATATTTCAATCTTTTACTAATCTCGAGAGATCGGGAGTGGCCACGTAGCTGACAACCAGCAACAATACGACAGTGACCGGTTGAAGCAAGAACCAAATGGCCTCCTGCACAGTTTTAATCTCCAGGGGAGTTGGGGTTTTTTTTTCTTTGCTATGTAAACAGGGACGTTTAGAGGAGAGTTAGTTAGTCTTTAAAAAGGCAGGGTGAGAAAATCAAGAGGCTTGAATTCCTTCTACCAGCTCAGCAAGAGCAGTCACTTGACTTCGGAGAGTCACAGCTGTCTGCAGCTGGTACGTGGAAACCCAGGAGTCGCAGAGACGAGGGGTGGGATTTTACGGCCTTGCTCGTCCCGAAGCCATAAAATCCCGCCCGAGGTCAACGGTCCACCTCTCGCCCGCTCCAATTCCCGCAGTGGGTGGGACGGTAAAACTTCAGCCAAGAGGTCTCAACAAGGGCACAGTCTCTTACTGACATAGAAGTGTGAGACTTAAATCTGGGAGAGGAATATTACTTGTGAGAATGATTAGCTATGTTAGTTCTAACCTCTATTAAAAGGAATAACATCCTGGTATTGGTATTAATGATATTCTGTAATATTCTATTGTCTCCACAATGCATGTTCAGAATGGGTGTGAAGAAAGCATGTTCTCATCCTCTTGATTGTAAATCATTTGGAATGGAATGAAGGAGAAACTAAAAAGTGTTTTTCCTGTGGGGGGGGGGGATTGGTTTTTAGGTGCGGGTACTGGAGTACCATTCCACTGGCACGGAGCGGGATACTCCGAAGTTATATACGGACGAAAGGTAAGATATAGTTTCCAATAGAACTCACTATCTGCAAGAGAGGAATTATCATAGGCGTCATTCAGAGCAGAACCAAAGAGCAAAGGCCATTCAGACCATTGTCCCCGTGCCCGTTCTCAGAAAGAATTATCCACTTAGCTTCCATTCTTTCCACACAGCCCGGCAATTCTTTTCCTTTTCAAGGTCCCTTTTGAAAATTACTATTGAGACTGCTTCCGCCATCCTTTCAGACTGCACTCGACATGCTCTCCAACACCCTTCATTGAACCAGGGTGAATCCCCCGGCTTGATGTAATGGTGGTAGAATGGTGGATATGTTAGACCATGAGGTTACAGATGTGGTGTTTCTGCTAACTGCCCACATCGCCTCATGGGTGCCCAGTTCAAAGTTGCGAGATCTGTTCAAAATCTATCCCATTTAACACAATGGAGTGTATCCAGATTTATTAACTGAATTTAAATTCTACGATGGGATTTGAACTAGTTTCCCAGAGGATTAGCCTGAGATTCCGGATTACTCGGCCAGTGATATTATCACTGCACTATCACCTTCCCATAATATCCCCTGAATATAACTACAAAATAGAATCATGAAGTCTTAGAAAGTGGCCCATCGTTTCATCAATGACCTTTCTTCCATCATAAGGTCAGAGTTGGGATGTTCGTTGATGATTGCACAATTTTCAATACCGTTCCCAACTCCTCAGGAGAAGTCCATGCCCTTATCAGCAAAACCTGGACAACATTCAGGCTTAGACTGAATAAGTGGCAAGTAACATTCGAGCAGCCAACGCATGGGAACACCACCACCTGGAACTTCCCCTCCAAGCCACTCACCATCCTGACTTGGAAATATATCACTGTCGCTGGGTCAGAATCCTTGAACTTCCTCCCTGACAGCATTGTAGGTTTACTTACATCACATGGACTGCAGCGGTTCAAGAAGGCAGCTCACCACCACCTTCTCGGTAGGGATTGGGGATTGGCAATAAATGTTGGCTTAGTCAGCGACGCCCACATCCCATGAATTAATTTTAAAATTCTCTCTTTGGTCTGGATGAGTGCAGCTCAAGAAGCTGAACTCCATCCAGGACAAAGCAGCTCCACTTCATTAGCACTCACCTCCCCCATCCACTCCCACACAGTGACAGCAATGTTTACCATCCACAAGATGTAATACAACAATGCACCAAGGCTCCTTAGACAGTTCTTTCCAAACCTGAGACCTCTGCCATCTGGACAGACAAGGGGAGGAGGAGACACATGGGAATACCACCACCTGCAAGTTCCTCTCCCAAGTCATTCACCTTCACCGTGCTGACTTGGAAATATATTACCGTTCCTTCAGTGTCACAGGGTCAAAATCTGTTGTGTCAAACAATGATATATTGTAAGAAGTCTCACAGCACCAGGTTAAAGTCCAACAGGTTTATCACCTGAGGAAGGAGCAGTGCTCCGAAAGCTCGTGATTCCAGATAAACCTGTTGGACTTTAACCTGGTGTTGTGAGAGTTCTTAATGTGCCCACCCCAGTCCAACACCGGCATCTCCACATCAATGATATATTGTTGATGTTTGATTGATAATTTTATGTATGTGACCTGCTATTCACAGGGTGTGATGATGGTGTCTCTGAGGCTCGGACATTGTGTTTCTAAGCCTCCACTCCCGGCATCCTTATCAATTCAAAGGGTTTGTCCCCTTTTTTTCACCAAATAAGTGAATGAAACAATGGTCTTGTATGGATCGGTTGTAAACTATTGGATTAAATAGACTCTGTAAACCACTGACCATTTGCTGCATTGAACTGAGTTATTAAAAAAAGTTTATTTAAAAAGTTTATTAGTCACAAGTAGGGCTTACATTAACACTGCAATGAAGTTACTGTAAAATTCCCCTAGTCGCCACACTCTGGCGTCTGTTCGGGTCAATATACCTAACTAGCACATCTTTGGAGTGTGGGAAGAAACCGGAGCACCCGGAGGAAACCCACGCAGACACGGGGAGAACATGCAGACTCCACACAGACAGTGATCCAAGCCAGGAACCGAACCCGGGTCCCTGGCACTGTGAGGCAGCAGTGCTAGCCACTGTGTCACCCCACGGTGCGGAGTTATTACAAGATATTACAGGGTTATTACAAGATATTATGGAGTTATTACAAGATATGCATGTGATTTTGTGTTTTTCAAAAAGTTGTACCTTTTAAACTTCCTGTTACTGAGATACACCAGAAAATTAGTTCATCGATATTCAAGTTCTGGGCCAATTCATTTGTTCTAATTACTTCTTAAATATTTTGGACAGCGCTGGTTCCTTTACCCACCGGAAAAAACACCAGAGTTTCACCCAAACAAGACCACTCTTTCATGGGTGTTTGACACTTACCCGTATTTAGCAGAATCGGACAAACCCATGGAGTGCACTATTCAGCCAGGAGAGGTAAGCAAAGATGATGTGTATTTGATACAATGTGTATGTGGACAATTGGCAAGGATGGCAATACCAAAAGCTTGGTATTTACTGCGAAGCCTTGAATGTGGAAAAAGGTCGTAAGATGTTTTCGAGGTGTAAGATTCAAAAAGGAGATATTAAGGGGGATAACTGATGTTCTAAGGAAGGTGTTAAGGAAGGAAAGGGAAGGAATTGCAGAGAATGAAAAGGAAGGAACTGGTCTTAATTGTGAATTTTCCAGTCAAATATCCTTTCAGATGCACCATTAGGGCACACCTACAAAATTATGGATCGTAAGGGTGAGGTTTGTGATCTCAATATTAACACATCTGCTGTACTGTACACTGCAGTGCACTGGACATAACCCCCTCACCCCCGCTTCATTTATTGCATCATTTTTACTTGTTTAAATTTTTAAAGTTTATTTATTAGTGTCACAAGTAGGTTAGTTGATTAGAAATCTACCTTGTAGTGCTGTTGTCCATTATCCTACATATATAGTGATTGCGACAGTGTTTTACGCTAGTTTTGAGTCGAGGAGCTGATTAAAAGATGAGGCAAAATCTAGTATTTGATCACCTTTCTATCCTTTGATCCAGTGTGAATCATGTCTTTGACCATTAGTTAACCAGATTAAGTTTAGGTTTATTTATTAGTGTCACAAGTAGGCTTACATTAACACTGCAATGAAGTTACTGTGAAAATCCCCTAGTCGACACACTCCGGCGCCTGTTTGGGTAGACTGAGGGAGAATTTACCATGGCCAATGCACATAACTCACACGTCTTTCAGACTGTGGGAGGAAACCGGAGCACCCAGAGGAAACCCATGCAGACACGGGGAGAATGTGCAAACTCCCCACAGGCAGTAACCCAAGTCGAGAATCAAACCCGGGTCCCTGGTGCTGTGAGGCAGCAGTGCTAACCACTGTGCCACCATGCTGACCTGTGTTGCGTTGATCTTTTCAATGTTAATTGGAACTTGTTCTTCCTTTTGCAGGTGTTGTATTTTCCAGATCATTGGTGGCATGCAACCCTTAATATCGACACCAGTGTCTTCATTTCCACGTTTTTAGGATAAACTCACCTGAAACTTCACCTGACTCGCCATTTTCTTCCAACACTCCCTAATTCTACACTTGATTGAGACAGCACAAACCTTCTTCCAAAGAAACTGCCCAAAATGGGCATCGCAATGCACGCGATTGGGGGGAAAAAATAGTCATTGCAGTCCATCTGCCTGGAATGTGTTCATGGCATCAACGAGGAGCTTTTCTTAATCAAATATTTCTAAGACACTATACTCCCCTTCTCCCTCCCTCCCTCTGGTGGTGGGGGAAGTGGGGTGGATGGAGGAGAAAGGATAACATTTCCAACGCTCTCTGTGTTTGGCTCAGAATGTTGCCACTTTGGGGCCGGGTCAAATCCTTTGGCCACACCCAAATCCATTGATGACACTGTTTGAAGCAAAGTTGCTGCAGATGGACATAAAGGTGACCAGAGACATTAGCAGGATGTGCAGATGGCACACTGACTGATTGCAGAGTATGCCAGTCACTAGTCGTACTGTTTCAACGCAGGAATCCAAAATGGTAAATCGGAGCCGTCTAAACTCAGGCCCACAAATTCTGCTCTTCGATCTACAAAACCCATGAGTAATTAGTGCTGGCTGTGTTACTAACTAAATAATTCCCACTGGCTGTAGAATTGTTGTAGATAGTAACCTGAATCTTCCAAGCAGCAGCAACCCTGCACACATTGTGCAAGAAGGTTCTCGTGGCGTGACACTGCTATGCATTTCATAGAATCCCTACCATGCAGAAAGAGACCATTCGGCCCATCAGGTCTGCCCCGACCACAATCCCACCCAGGCCCTATCCCCATAACCCCCATGCATTTCCCCTCGCTAGTCCCCCTGAGACTAAGGGGCAATTTAGTATAGCCAATCCACCTAACTGGACTGTGGGAGGAAGCCTACGCAGACACGGGGAGAATGTGCAAACACCACACAGACAGTGACCCGAGGCCGGAATTGAACCCGGGTCTCTGGCACGGTGAGGCAGCAGTGCTAACCACTGTGCCAGCGTGCTGCCCATTTCTTCTGGGATCTACCCTTCCCAGCTGTCAAAGAACGGCATAGCACAGCATCCCAGGGGAATTCTATCAGAGTGGCGTAGAATCAAAGCACCACCCTTTTACAACATTAGCTGCTGTATTCCAGCAAGTTGAAAGGGTCCAGTGGTTGAATTCACTATCCTGCTATAATGTACTTCAACAAACTTAAACCCAGCTGTTCTGCACGACGGTGCGTTTCTTAATGTTGAGATTATGCCTTTTACTACATTAGCATCCCCGAGTGTCAATCCAAAACTGATCATATTCCAGAAATGTGCATTTGGCACACCTCGCATTCTCAGCAGTATTCAGAGCAAGCAAGCCAAGACAAAAGTTTGGACTGCCTGGGAGCAACAGTTGTATTATATGTAGTAATATGTTTATCTGCCAGACAGGTGCAATAAGTAGTTGTCAAATCAGAGTTGTTATTACAGAAATCATGGGGGCGATTCTCCCATCCCACTCTGCTAGAAAATTAGCAGAGTGGGATGGGAGAATCGCCCCCATGATTTCCTGCTGGAGTGAAGGGTTTGGGCGGCGGGGGGGGCGGGTGTGTGCCCCCTGGGCATGAGTACCTTAGCAGTGCCAACCTGTGCCCCTGCCAAAGGGGCAAAGTGCCCATAACCAGGTGGCACCTTGACACTGCCCATCTGGCATGGGACAGTGCCAAGGGGACAGGGTCAAGGGGGCAGTTGGTCCCACTGCCACTGGCGCACACAGTCGGGTAGTGGGGGGCAGCACTGCCAGTGCCCCGGGCTGGCCTGCAATGATTGAGCTGGCCAGCAAACGGGAGGCTGACAGTGCAAGGCATGCTTATTTCAGGAGGCGTTATTCAGCCTCTTGGGCAGGAATAAGCCCTGCCCCTGAAATCTAATGATATTCACGCTGGTGTCCTCTGCATTGCACAGAGTGTGGGAGATTGTAATGTGAACTCCCACTGAAATAAAGTGTGAATTATTCCAGTTTTCTCGCCAATTCAACACACAGAATTTTTTTGGGAGAATTCTACCCCATATCTCAATCAAAGAATAATTCACCAATCTTGGGAGCAACTGCAATTGAAAGGACCACAGTTTAGAGATAATACTATATTGTGTTGGCACCAGTTATGACCCAGATCTGCTTTGACATTAACTCTGACGATGGGGTGAAAAAAATGACTGCCTATCTTGTTCCAGCAAGGATTAAAATTAACTAGTACGTTTGTGAAATGTGGATTCTGGAAACACTCAATCAGTGTGGGGGCAATAGCTGTAGACAGTAAGAAGTCTCACAACGCCAGGTTAAAGTCTGACAGGTTTATTTGGAATCACGAGCTTTCAGAGCGTTGCTCCTCCATCAGGTGAATGGATTCCCATCTCCTCCACTCACTTGAAGGAGCAGCGCTCTGAAAGCTCGTGATTCCAAATAAACCTGTTGGACTTTAACCTGGTGTTGTGAGACTTCTTACTGTGCTTACCCCAGTCCAACGCCGGCATCTCCACATCATAGCTATGGAGTGAGTACATGTTCCAGATGTGAACTTTCACCCAAGGGTCCAATGGTGTAGATGGGAAGAAGTCACATCTGTATGTGTAATATGTCCCTAATCAGTGATCCCTGACCATTCTTAAATGTTTATTATCTTTAATTGTGATGGTCAGCTATTTATTTATGAAGCTGCAGCGAGGGAGGGTAGGTGTAAGTTCTGCAAGAGTAATATTTATAGATGTTTAGATGCAGATGCATTATGTTTTAATGGCTTTTGATAACGCCAAATGTAAGATGACGACTTGAGATGCTTCAGAATCATTTCACAGAAGGATAGAACTTGAAAGCTGACACATTTCAATAAAGTACAACTCCAACCCCATTGTCTTTGCAATAATTTATTTAATAGGAATTTAATGTCAAACGTGAGCAACCCTCTGATATAAGTTAATGAACTGTTTCGAACATGTCACTTTTACAGCCTTAATACGACTTCAGGTACCATTGTAACCTAGCTTCCCTTCCCACCAGAAAAGTGCAGTAAGTAGTCTCACAACACTACCTCATGAAGGAGCGGCGCTCCGAAAGCTCATGCTACCAAATAGACCTGTTGGACTTTAACCTGCAGTTGTGAGACTACTTACTGTACCTATCCCAATCCAAAGCTGGCAACTCCACATCATGGCTACGAGAAAAGTGAAGACTACTCCAGATTAACAGAGGGACCTTCTAACAATTTACGATTGAAGATCTCAAAACAGTGATCAAACTGTTTCTTTGCTAAAGGATCCCACGTGCAAAAGATCAAATCAAAGCTCTAGCACATCCTGCTATGCATAGACAATTAAAATCTCATTGGAGGAGGCTCCACCACTATCCCCATCCTCGCTGGGTGAGCCCAACACATCATTGCAAAAGACTAAGCTGAAGCATTTGCTACAGCTTTCAGCCAGAAGTGCTGAGTGGATGATCCATCTCCTCCAAATATCCCCAGCACCACAGATGCCAGGGTTCAGCGAATTAAATTCACTCCACGAGATATCAAGAAATGGCTGAAGCTACTGGATACTGCAACAGCTATGGGCTCTGACAACGTACGACCAATAGTACTGAAGATTTGGTTCTCTAGAACAAGCCAACCTGTTCCAATACAGCTACAGCACTGGCATCTACCCGGCAATATGGAAAATTGCCCTGGTATGAAAAGCAGGACAACTGCAACCCAGCCAATTACGACCCCATCAGTCGACTCTGTCATCGATAATGCTAACATAGAAACACAGCAACTAGGAGGAGGAGGCCATTCAGCCCTTTGAGCCTGCTCTGCCATTTGTTTTGATCATGGCTGATCATCAAATTCAATATCCTGATCTCCATCCCCCCCCCCCCCCCCCGCCAATATCCCTTTAGCCCCTAGAGCTGTATCTAATTTCTCACTGAAATTAGACTAAATTACACTTTGGCATCAAGCTATCAAGCAACACTTAGCAATAACATGTTCACTAATGCTCGGTTTGGGTTTTGCTAGGGCCCCATCAGCGCCTGATCTCTTTACAACCTTGATTCAAACATGGGCAAAAGAGCTGAACTCCAGAGGTGAGGTGTGACTTCAGGGCAGCATGTGTGGCATTAAGCAGCCCCATCAAAACTGGAGTCAATGGGAATGAGGCAGAAAACTCCACTGGTCACATCTAACACAAAGGAAGATGGTTGTGGTTATTGGAGGCCAATCATCTCAGTCCCAGAACATTGGTGCAGGAGTTACTCAGATTACTCTTCAAGGCCCAACCATCTTCAGCTACTCCATCAAGATCCTTCCCTCCATCAGGTCAGAAGTGGGGATGTTCGTGGATGATTGTGACTCCTTAGATACTGAAGTAGTCTATGCCAATATGCAGCAAAACCTGGACAATAGATTCAGGCTTGATCTGATGAGTAGTTCTGTTGGCGCCACAAGTGCCAGGAAATGCCCATCTCCAACAAATGAGAACTTTAACCATCTCCCTCTGACATTCAATGGCATTACCACCATAGTCTCTGCCATATCTACATCCTGGCAGTTATCATTAATCAGAAATTGAATGCACTAGGTATATAAATATTGTGTCTACAAGAACAGGTCAAAGGCTGGGAATTCTGCAGAGAGTAACTCACCTCCCACTTCCCCAAAGCCTGTCCATCATCTACAAGGCACAAGTGAGGAGTGTGATGGAATATTCTCCAGTTGCCTGGATGAGTCCAGCTCCAACAACACAAGAAACTTAACACCATCCAGAACTTGGCAACCTGCTTGATTGGGACCCTATCCACCACCTTAAACAATCATTCCCTCTACAACTAATGCACAGTGTATGCACTACAGCAAATCACCAAGGCTCCTTCAACAGCACCTTTCAATTCCACGACCCCTATCTCCCAAAAGGTAAAGGGCAGCAGATGCACAACACCACCACCACCTGGAAGTTCCTCTCCAAACTACATACCATCCTGACTTGGAACTCTCACCGTTACTGGGTCAAAAAATCCTGGAACTTTAATAGCATGGTGTGTTCCGATAATACCAACTATAGTGGTTCAAGAAGGCAGCTCACTACCACTTTCTCAAAGGTAATTAGGGATCAACAATCGCACTGGAAGGGGTGCAGAAGAGATTCACCAAGATGTTGCCTGGAATGGGATAGGTTGGATAGGCTTGGGTTGTTTTCTCTGGAGCAGAGAAGACTGAGGTGCGACCTGATTGAGGTGTTCAAGATTATGAGGGGCTTGGACAGAGTGGATAGGGAGCAGCTGTTCCCCTTATTTGAAGGGTCAGTTACGAGGGGACATGAGTTAAAAGTGAAAGGGGAATTTGAGGAAAAATGTTTTTACCCAGAAGGGTTGACGGTCTGCAATGCACTGTCCGGGAGGGTGGTGGAGGCGGGATGCCTCACATCCTTTATAAAGTATCTGGATGAGTACTTGGCACGCCATAAGGTTCAAGGATATGGGCCAAGTGCAATTAGGTGGGCAGGTCAGGGTCTTTCATGCGTTGGTGTGGACTCAATGGGCCGAAGGGCCTCTTCTGCACTGTAGGATTCTGTGAATAAATGCTGGCTTAACCAGCAACACCCACACCCCATGAACAAGTAAACAGATAGCAGATAACACTGGAACCTGGTCTGACATGGTGCCCTTCATTCATTTAATGCAAGTGGAAGTTTTCATGGCTCTTACCTGCCATTTTTGCATATTTCACAGACACAAGGATGCGCACAATAGTGAACAAGGTATAATTCTGAAGGACCATAAAATGATTTCCAAGTTGTTCAAGAGATCAATGTTTATTCTCAGGAGGAAGAATGCAGGGAAAATGAAGTATAGTCAATTTGCCAATAAAAGAAAACATGGAAACATGGAAAGAAACTTCCTGGTTCTGAGTCTCTCAGCCCAAATGCTGAGAAGAAACCGGGAACGCCAGGCCTATGATGTCTTAAAGTGTGAAGATTAATTTGGAATATTGTTGCAGAGACATGTTGCAGAATCTTTTCATCTTGCATTCAAACGCAAGAATACCAAATTTCAAACCATCACAATGGGTGCAGCACAGTGGCAAGCACTGCTGCCTCACAGCGCCAGGGACACGGGTTCGATTCCCGGCTTGGGTCACTGTGTGAAGTTTGCACGTTCTCTTAGTGTCTGCATGCATTTCCTCCGGGTGCTCCAGTTTCCTCCCACACTCCAAAGATGTGCTGGTTAGGTGCATTGGCTATGCTAAATTCTCCCTCAGTGTTCCCGAACAGGCGCCGGAGTGTGGCGACTAGGGGATTTTCACAGTAACTTCATTCATAGAATCATAAAAACCCTACAGTGCAGAAAGAGGCCATTTGGTCCATCGAGTCTGCACCGACCACAATTCCACCCAGACCCTACCCCCTTATCCCTACATATTTACCCACTAATCCCTCTAACCTACGCATTTCAGAACACAGAGGGGCAATTTTAGCATAGCCAATCAACCTAACCCACACATCTTTGGACTGTGGGAGGAAACCGGAGCACCCAGAGGACACGAGGAGAATGTGCAAACTCCACAGACAGTGACCCAAGCCAGGGATCGAACCCAGGTCCCCGGAGCTGTGAAGCAGCAGTACTAACCATTGTGCTACCATACCACCCGCTATACCCTCCCCCCACCCAAAACCATGTCCCAATAAGCCCAATTTAAGTCTTACAAAATCCAAGATCGCACATCACTCCCATGATTTATAATTGATATTGCCAGTCTAGGATAGGAAGGGGTCTGAAGAATAAGTCTCCCCCCTACCCCACCCCACAGCATGGGTTAGCATCATCAGAGGTTACTTGCCTGTCTCAATCTGGGATGATGGAAGGGACAGAGATGAAAGCAAACCCATGAGCGAGTTCCTTTTTTGTTTTTAAAAAAAAAAGTACTTCCAAATACATTTTTATACACAAGAAAAAAGACAAATAATGTCACAGAACAATAAACACAAATTAATTCCTCCCATGGCCATGTAGAAGAAACTCTTGTTACTTTATTAGATCACATGGTTTTACTCCTAGTCAGATACTGATCAGGTAATATTGTCAATTCATTACAGAATGTAAAACCTCCTTGACTATCATGACTAGCCAACACACTGTTAAACGAACATTGACTCTTCAAGTCTTAGACATAGTATTAATTCTGATCTTGGAAGGGTGATTTTCCCTCTCAAACAGCGAATTAGGAAGAGGCCTCAAACCCACAGCAAAAGGTGACTTAAAAGATGTCTTGTTCAGGAAGTTTTTACAACTTTACAAGTCTAGGATGCAATTCAGGAAATGTTTGTGTAGCTGTAACTGGAAAGCAGTACACTCAATGTGTTCTATACTTGACCAGGATTCACACTCTAGATTCCTACGCCAGCAAATGTTTCCTAACTGTGGCCAGGTAACCCGAGGATCATTAACCCGACTGTGATCAGTAGTCAGGACAGCATTCGAAAAAACTCGTTGCAAGTTCAGCTGCCCCCCTTTCTGGACTGCAAGAAGCAGGACTGAGTGAGAGGGATGAGTTTGGAGATTTAAATTTTGCACCCCCCCACCCCACCCCCACCTCAAAAGCCTATTTTAGTTTGTGAATCATACCCTCCCGTGGTACAGAAAAATGTTGAATGAACAAATGAACAAGTCAGACCAGTCACATTCTTTGGCTGCAGGAGGGCCGCACAGAAATGACACGCATTTTGAACTGACATTGGTGCAGTGGAGTATTCTCTCTACAGTTTGAGCCGCAAGAGTGATTTGAGCCATGTTTCCGATTATCCAGACCATCCTACATACAGCACGAATTAGCTACTGCATTGTAAACTGTGAATTCTTACAAATGTCTACCTCGGTGTCTACTTAATAAAGATTACACAAAGGAAACCTCAACAGCCTGGAAATCCATAGATAAAATATTTAATCTTCAAGGTAAAACTGAACAGAAATCGTAACAGTTGCAAGTCTCCAGTCATTTTTACCCACACTCATATGGATTCAAACAGAGTGTTCATTTGTTATAGACAATGAGCAACTGAAATCAAATGAAATATGAAGCTGATGGAGTATATGAAGTTAAAATAGCCCATTCCACCTAACGCAGGTACACAAAACAAACCTATTTCTTGGACTCGAGTTCCTGATTGTATTCAGGGATACCACACAGACATACACTGGCCATGGACTAATGCCAATGGAAGCAGATGCAAATGAAAGCCATTACACCCCTAGGGTGGATGCTAGTAGAACAACTGTCGCCACCTCCCATCACTCCTTCAATGCAGCTGGATGCCACCAGTGCTGAAACCCATACTTCACTTTGGTATCCCATCTCCATTCACACGATCACAGGTAAGCAGTGGGAGCAAGGGGCAAGGGATGGGAGACATCTCAGTGTTGGCAGTTACAGAGCTGAATAATTTATACATAATCATCAAAATTCCAATTATTTATAATTTTATTAACATAATGAATACCTTCTTTAAAAGGGACTTAACACCCGAGAAGTGTGAATATTTCAATACTTGCATTCAGATGCACCAGATATATTCTGAACTTCTGAGAAGTATTAAAGTAAATAAAATTATTGGGAATCATAGAATCCCTACAGTGCAGAAGGAGGCCATTCAGCCCATCGAATTTGCACCGACCACAATCCCACCCAGACCCTATCCCCGTAACCCCATATATTTACCCCGCTAATCCCTCTAACCTATGCATCCCGGGACACTAAGGAGCAATTTTGCATGGCCAATGCACCTAACCCGCACATCTTTTGGACTTCTGGGAGCACCCGGAGAAAACCCACGCAGACACGGGGAGAACATGCAGACTCCACACAGACTGTCGGACCGCTAAGTGAAATACTGACAGAAATGCACCCAAGACAGGAGTCTCTTGGGCAATAGCACATTTTCTTTCAGAAAGCTTTTTAAGATAGAAGAAAAAACACTACACGGGGCAAATGATCAAGATTATTTTCACCAACGGTTATCCTCGGATTTAAAAGGGGGGGGGGGGGGGGGGGAGGGCAAACTACAAAGGTCTGGGGACTAAGTTCCATACCTCTGAATTCCAAGGTTTTCTGCTCTAGTATTCAGTTACTACGTGTAGGCATTTCATGCACATTTGCAGCAAGTGATTAGTTTGTCCTTTCGAATGGGCGATCTACTCTGATCATGTCTATGTTACTGTCGACATGAGCCGGCACATTGGGCTTCAAGGGGCTGAACTAAAATGATCCATGGATACTTGCTACTGAGGTCATGACTTTTCAAAACTTAATCACAGGCGCTGTCCTTAATTCACAGATGGCAGGCACTCGCCCTTCAACTATTCCGGATCTATTACTGGTGTGCCGTGCATCGATTAGTTAGGGAATTTCAGGAAAGAAGGAAGCTCAACTAACTCCGCGGGCGCGGCCGTGAAGATCAGCTCCAGAGTTTACTGGCTCACATCGACCTCACACTCCCTACCTGGAGACACGTTATCACCTGGTCTAGAGCAAACCCAGCACTAGCACTGAACACACAAGATGTAAATTCCATTGCCCAATCCTACAATGTCCTCTCGGCGTGCACCGGCTGATGATGGTACTGACAGCAACCACGGAGAACTCTGCAGTCTGGATTCTTGCCGAACCGGCCTATCGGCTGAGACACAAAGCATTATGGCAGCAAGCAGAGATAATGAGGGTGGAGGAAAGGGGCAAAGAATGAAATATGAACTGTGCACAAAACAAGTTTAAACCTGCCCTCAGGGGAGACATTACACATTCAGAATTGCAGGCTGCTCAAGTGCTCTTGATGTCAGGGACTTTCATTTCTCAATGCAATCAGATACCGATATTCCACAATCAAAAAAAGCTCACCTCAAAAGGCCTACAGAATTTAATTCATGTATCTCTCATTCTTAAAGACTAAAATTTGACAAAGAAACCAAAACTGAGTAAAAGAGACTACCCCCACTGCACCAAGCATTATTAAAGAGCCGGTAACACCTTAATAATTTTTCTAGGTTCAGATTCTCTGTGGCAAATGAGATTTATATACATGCATGTAAAGAAATTTAAACGCAAGCAAAATGATAAGTGACCCCCACAGGCACAGAGCCACAGGCGCCTCCTGCACATCCCCTTTCTCTCGCTCGATCTCTGTGGCTTGCCCACTCTCACTCAGCTGGTTAGTACACCTCATCGAGTCGCTGCTGCAGTGCAAATGTGCAAGTCCTGATGGTGTTAAATCCAGTTCAGTATTCTTCCACCCAGCCATTTTCTGATATAAATGCGTCAATTACCTCCTTCATAGCCAGGTTTGGGATCAGCTGTTCTTGGGTCAAAGGGCTCCGAGTTACGGGATCAAAGTGACCCACTCGCTGCAGGGGGGGGGGGTGGGGGGGAAGAAAAGAAATATACAGATTAAATGTGTTTGCTTTGATGTACAATAGAGGATCATAATACTTGCTGAGTGCCACAGTTCATCAATTCTTTTCCTTTCCTGACCTGAAGATGTTCCTCTATATCTTTCCTGTCATACGTGATTCCACTTGGCGTGATGCACGGCTCCCTCATCAACTCAAAACTGATCTTTCCACAAAGGTAGTCGGGAATATCTCGCTTCTATACAGAACAGAGTGGGTCACATTAGATGCAGTACAGCAATAACTGAGGAATTTCTGCTAAGTTAATATATATATATTAATACTCAGTGATAACCTGTTAATTACTTAATAAGCAATGATTGTCATAATTAATGCCCATGTTGAAGAATTATCTTACAATTATATGTAAACTGGAATTCATTGCCAGCTTTTAAATTCTTCCCAAGCTTCAGTTATTCACTCTGGCTGGGATGTCATGGCTGCTCATGCCGGCGGGATTTTCCCATCCCGCTGCAGTGAACAGAGATTTGGCTGGGTGGCAAATTCTCCGACCTCGCTGCAGCGGGAACGTGGCATGAATGGCCGGTAAGATCACACCCTGTACAAATTAACAGAATCCGTTGATTAAATCATCACCATGTAATAACTCTGAGTATACACAAGTCTGCCTGTATCACTCTAAAAACAGAAATAACACAGAAATATTTTAAAATAAAAAGCTTTCACAAAAGTATGAATCTGCCAACTGGAGTTGGTTAAAGCAAGATGGCATTTAGACAAGATTCTTCCCGCAGACAATTTTGCGCTACAGAGTCCTCCCCCACAAACCCCCCCCGTTTCTCCCCCGACCTGCCATGGGGGTCACCTTCGGCAGGCCCGGAAGTAGAAAGGGTCGAGAGCGTCAGGTTTTTAGGTTTCCAGGTCACCAACAACCTGTCCTAGTCCCCCCATGCCGACGCTATAGTTAAGAAAGCCACACCAATGCCTCTATTTTCTCAGAAGCCTAAGGAAATTTGGCATGTCAGCTACGACTCTCACAAACTTTTACAGATGCGCCATAGAAAGCATTCTTTCTGGTTGTATCACAGCTTGGTATGGGCTCCTGCTCTGCCCAAGACCGCAAGAAACTACAAAAGGTCAGGAACGAAGCCCAGTCCATCACACAAACCAGCCTCCCATCCATTGACTCTGTCTACACTCCCCGCTGTCTGGGCAAAGCAGCCAGTATAATCAAGGACCCCATGCACCCCGGACATTCTCTCTTCCACTTTCTTCCATCGGGAAAAAGATACAAAAGTCTGAGGTCACGTACCAACCGACTGGACTTGCATGGACTTACCTTGCATTAAGTTGATCTTTCTCTACACCCTAGCTATGATTGTAACATTACATTCTGCACTCTCTCCTTTCCTTCTCTATGAACGGTATGCTTTGTCTGTAAAGCACACAAGAAACAATACTTTTCACTGTATGTTAATACATGACAATAATAAATCAAATCAAATCAAATCCCGACGGTGGAAAGTGTCGGAAAATCCCACCCCATGTTTCGTCAATTCAAGTTTATTTGCTGCAACCCAGGTGGACCACCAAATATTTTCTCTGCCCCTTTCTCTCTCTCCTCCCAGCTTGCCTCCTCCTCCACCCAAACCCCCACCAGACGGTGCAAGCACATTCAGAGGACTGGGAAGGAAAATTAATGTTTCGGCGCCAATAAAACCTAGCACCAGTTTGACCTTCACTGTGGGATGCATCAATCCCTAATTTCCCCATTCGGAAACCCACCTTTCTCTTTTCATCCACCTGGGAGAATAAATCATCCATTTCGTTCATGTACTTGTCCTGGGAAATACAAGCAAAATCCATCGTTAAACATGAACATAAACACATCAAATTGTAATTGCCAACTGTTCATTACCAACTTAACAGGATAGACTTGCTTTGAAAAGACAAAAAAGGAGTATGTTTCTTTGATTCATCAGTTCAGAAGCATTTTACCCACATTTATAAATAATATATCCCTTTGTTTGTGCAGAAAACCTTAAAGTTTTTCTTTTATTTCATCCTTGCACAGTGGCCAAGCAATAAATGGAAAAGTGGGACACAATCCCACTATGAGGGGAAAATAATGGTCAGAGAAAAGAGCACATACTTACTTTTCGTTGTTGATTGGTAAAGGTTTCTGTACGCTCAAATGGACAGTTTTTTAAAAAAAAGATAGCAGGCGATGTTCGATGCAAAAACCAGCAGTATTGAAGCCTTTACATAAGAACATAAGAACTAGGAGCAGGAGTAGGCCCTCTGGCCCCTCGAGCCTGCTCCGCCATTCAGTAAGATCATGGCTGATCTTTTCGTGGACTCAGCTCCACTTATCCACCCGCTCACCATAACCCTTAATTCCTTTACTGTTCAAAAATCTATCTATCCTTGCCTTAAAAACATTCAATGAGGTAGCCTCAACTGCTTCACTGGGCAGGGAATTCCACAGATTCACAACCCTTTGGGTGAAGAAGTTCCTCCTCGACTCAGTCCTAAATCTGCTTCCCCTTATTTTGAGGCCGTGCCCCCTTGTTCTGGTTTCACCTGCCAGTGGAAACAACCTCTCTGCTTCTATCTTATCTATTCCCTTCATAATCTTATACGTTTCTATAAAGTCTCTCCTCATTCTCCTGAATTCCAATGAGTATAGCCCCAGTCTACTCAGTCTCTCCTCATAAGCCAACCCTCTACATTGAGGTTGCCAACAAAACACAGAGCAGCTCTTCAAAATTTGATTTATTTTTAATTTCTTTAATCCTGTCACAAACAATAGAAAACTAACCCCAGCATCACCACAGGAAGTGGAATCGAATTCAATTTTTAAAAATCTGGAATTAAGAATCTACCGATGACCGTGAAACCATTGTCGATTGTCAGAAAAACCCATCTGGTTCACTGATGTCCCTTTAGGGAAGGAAATCTGCCATCCTTACCCGGTCTGGCCTACATGTGACTCCAGAGCCACAGCAATGTGGCTGACTCTCAACTGCCCTCTGAAATGGTCCAACAAGTCACTCAGTTTCAAGGGGCATCTCAGGATGGGCAATAAATGCTGGCCAACCAGTGATACCCATGTCCCACAAATGAATCAAAAAAAGTATATCCCAGCTCGAGGCAATCCAGGACAATTGCTCAGTCGGTCACTAGTTGGTTTGGTTTGAGGGAGGAGCTGCAGCATTAAAGCAAATATAGACTGTTTAATACGGCTATGTGTTTGATTGCCTGTTACAGCCACGCTATAACTGATAATTGGCAGAGGGATCTTTGCACTAAGAAATGGGAATTATTCAGTAATTTGCATAACATGAATTATTAGATAATTTGAATTAAGGGACTTAAAGTTATGAAGCTCCAGCTATTAGCGATTTAGAGATTTTGAAGAGAAAAATCGCTGAAGGGAATTGGATAAATCAGATAACTTCTGTAGTTGGCAAGGCAAAAAAATTAAAGAAACACTGCACGTAAGAGCAATAAGAACATAAGAAATAGGAGCAGGAGTAGGCCATCTAGCCCCTCGAACCTGCCCCGCCATTCAATAAGATCATGGCTGATCTGAAGTGGATCAGTTCCACTTACCCGCCTGATCCCTATAACCCCTAATTCCCTTACCGATCAGGAATCCATCGATCTGTGATTTAAACATTTTCAACGAGGTAGCCTCCACCACTTCAGTGGGCAGAGAATTCCAGAGATTCACCACCCTCTGAGAGAAGAAGTTCCGCCTCAACTCTGTCCTAAACTGACCCCCTTTTATTTTGAGGCTGTGCCCTCTAGTTCTAGCTTCCTTTCTAAGTGGAAAGAATCTCTCCATCTCTACCCTATCCAGCCCCTTCATTATCTTATAGGTCTCTACAAGATCCCCCCTCAGCCTTCTAAATTCCAACGAGTACAAACCCAATCTGCTCAGTCTCTCCTCATAATCAACACCCCTCATCTCTGGTATCAATGTTATTGAAAGTGTTACAATCTATTTTCCAGTATCCAAAACAGCAAATTTTAATCACATGTATGTTACTGTGACACTTGATGCGTCCCTGTACTATTCAATATCTTTGTTTATCAGCTAAAGACAACACAATCTAGCTGTAGCATCATTCTACTGACACTCACGTGAAATCATTTTCTGGAATTGGAGAGATGGGGGTGACCGAGGAGTATAATCTGAAGTTATTAATAAGTTTAAATAGCAATTATATCAAATAAAAACCATTCCTTTGCCATGAGTCAGGCAAGGTTAATAATCACAACTTAGTTGGCAAAGGGTTCCCTTTGGTGAAGTATCATAATTAAAGTATTGACGGATACAGCATTCATCATTCTTATCGACTGGCAGAGCACGGTAGTTAGCACTGCTGCCTCACAGCGCCAGGGACCCGGGTTCGATTCCCGGCTTGGGTCACTGTCTGTGTGGAGTCTGCATGTTCTCCATGTGTCTGCATGGGTTTCCTCCGGGTGCTCCGGTTTCCTCCCACAGTCCAAAGATGTGCGGGTTAGGTGCATTAGCCATGCTAAATGGCCCCTTGGTGTCAGGGGGACTAGCTAGGGTAAATGCACGGAATTATGGGGATAGGGCCTGGGTGGGATTGTGGTTGGTGCAGACTCGATGGGCCGAATGGCCTCCTTCTGCACTGTAGGATTCTATGATTAATGATTCAATGCTATTTATTGATGCCTGCATTGTAGTGAGCAGAATACATATTTTCCAGAAGTGATTTGTGATTAGGGTTAAGTCTTGAACCAGAGATACTTTATTCATGGCAATGTCTGGTTACAGAATCTGCCCTGAACACAAGGAAAATGACTGGAGAAACTGAACTGTGACCCCCATCCAATTTTCTACTTGCTAAAATAAATAATCATTTCCCCAGCTATGAAACAATGGGGGTCTTTTATGGAGGTAACGGGAGTCTCGACTGCTTTCTCCAAGTGAGCTGGGTGACCTCCTTTGGGGAAGGACCACCAATTTACAAGCCAATCAGGCAATGAGCAGGCCACCAGTGGGTCTTCCAAGGGATCAGAACCCTGGGGTGGAAGTCCCACCCACTGAGTTCTGCTGGCAAATCAGAGGCCAGCAGCTCTATTGAATGTCAGTGGCAGCCCCCTGATCGCAGAGCGACTCACGCTAGAAGTGAAGTGAAGTTTGGGGGGGCGGGGGCGGGGGCGGGGTCCCTCCGGATGATCCGGTTTCCTCCCACAGTCTGAAAGACGTGCTGGTTAGGTGCATTGGCCATGCTACATTCTCCCTCGGTGTACCCGAACAGGTGCTGGAGTGTGGTGACTAGGGGATTTTCCACAGTAACTTCATTGCATTGTTAATGTAAGCTTACTTGTGACAATAATAAATAAACTTCAAACTTCATAATTGGAACTATGAACCACAGCATTCCTGCACCGGATTTATGAAGACCACAGATTGTACATCTATATTACTCCATTTTAATGCACAAACAGTAAAACACTCACACGGAAGAAAACCGGCCTTACGTGTTTGGCTTCTATCTTTGCAATTTCCATTCGGGTTCGGGAATCATCCATGTTCTCTTCATAGTGTTTCCGTTTACACTGTTCCACTTCCCTATTGAATGGAAAGAGTAACACTATTAACTAGCAGCACATCCTCACGCAGTGGGACCCGACACTTCAAACTTACTGCGACAGAGCAATGGAACTGCTTCAACTCTGGTGGATTCTCGGGTCAGAAAGGCCAAAGATTACAGAATCTTCACAGTGCAGGAGGCCATTCGGCCCATCGCGTCTGCTCTGGCTCTCTGAAGAAGCATCCTACCTAATCCCACTCCCCCTGCCTTATCCCCACAACTTGCACATTCATTCTTTTCAGATAGCAATCCAATTCCTTTTTGAAAACCTCGATCGAATCTGCCTCCACCACCCTCTCAGGAGGTTACTTCCAGACTCCACCCACCCTCTGGGTGAAGACATTTTTCCTTTACTCACTTTGCCCATTATTTTGAACTATGCCTTCTAATATTTGATACTGTCTCGAGTGGGAAAAGTTTCACACCCTAGAAACTCTGCCCATTCCCCGGATCTTGGATACCTCGACCAAGTCTCCTCTCAGCCTTCTTTTCTCCAAGGAAAATAGTCCCTTCTGCTTCAATCTATCCTCAGCTACAGTTGTTTATCTCTGTACTCTCTCCAATACCTTCACATCCTTCCTCAAGCATGGCGCCCAGACCTGGATGCAGTACTCCAGATGAGGCCTAACTAGTCTCTTATACAAGTTCAACATGACCTCCTTACTCCAAGGTTCTTCCCATATAGTCCTACCATAATACAATCAGGAACTGATAAGAACTCAGTTGCTCCTGGATTTGCACTGAGGTTTCTAAGAGTTTGTAAAGGTAGCAACGGAAGGTCTTGTGGTGCAGTTGTCATGTCCCTACCTCTAGGCCAGAAGCTCCAGGTTCAAGCCCCACTTCAGAGTGCATTCAGAGCATGGTCAGGTAGGTCGATTATCGACCTGTAAATCCTTTCAATACACCTGACGGCAGCAGGTGGTAAGAGTGCGAGAGTTCCCTGCTCAGCGATACTCCGGAATGCAACAGCAAACCACGGCAGTACGTTGCCAAGCGTAGTCATAGACCAATCCAGTGGAAGCCCATGGTCACCATAGGGGCATCCTGCTGGCAAGGGGCGTCTGCCCATTACTTAGAAGATAAGCTATGCAAGCTGGGGTGAGACCAAGGATTCATATTACAAAGACCTCACGCAATTCAAGGTGCCCATCAGCTGGCACATTGGCAGTAGAATGCCAGGCCTAGAAAGCTCCAAATGGCATCCACCAGTGTCCAGGTTAAGACTGGACAATGAAGATTTAACTCTTGCAATTTTCTAAAAAAGTGTTTTTTTTAAAAAACAGCATTTCATTAGAGAGATCAGGGGGGAATCGCTGTAAAATGGGATTAGCGCACCTTTAGTAGCAGATATTGTCGTTGCAGACTCAATGGGTTGAAGGGCATATTCTGCACTGTATGACTATCAGCAGTTGGGAAACCTCTGCTCTTGATTGGGCACAGTTATGGTGCAGGGAGTGGCACCGGCCTTATTTAAACCCCTCCATCACTTCACCCTTCCCTACTCTGTAACTTTAACCAAAGGTGCCTTCCCACCACCTCACAAAATACACTCCCTCGTGTTTTCCCCTTAAATTTCCACGGTTAGCGGCAGCACCTTCAACAAAGAAGGAAGAACAGTACAGCACAGGAAACAGGCCCTTCGGCCTTCCAAGCCTGTGCCGCTCCTTGGTTCAACACTTCCTCATTTGTTTTCCAAACTCCTCAAGACCGTCCTTATTTCTTTGACCAAATTTTTGTTCAGCCCTCCCAATCTCTCTCTTTCCAGGTGTGTTTGGAGACAGTTTGAAATGCCTTGGGAGATTTTCCCGACATCAAACGGTGCCCAATAGATTCACAGTGCCGTTCTTATTGAGTGCTTAAAATACAACAATATGATCTACAAGAGCAAATCCATTCCTGGTAGCAATTCAAACTGCTTAAACCTTTGACACAATGTGCAAAATTAATGCTGCAAGAGCAATGGGAACCCATACGGAAACCTTAGAAATCGGAACCAGAGGGAAAAAAATACACTTGCGTGGATTTGAATTTTCCATTTTATGGTTTGGCAACAAGACCATATCTGGTAGATAAGACCCCGACACTAAAGCTGCAAACTAATTTCTGTTTGGGATTGCCGGGATGGATATTGCCAGTGAATGTAGGTTAACACTAGGAGGGAACCGATCTGACAAAGGGGTAAAAGGTTGGCTCTAAGATTCTCTCTCCAGGGATGCTGTCAGATTTTCCTCAGATTTTCCAGCATTTTCTGTTTTTGTCACAGGTTAACACTACTTTAGTGGCATGCCTTAAGCAGCAGAACTCCACCACTCTCATAGAATTGTAGAATCTCTACAGTGCAGGAGGCCATTTGGTCCATCGAGTCTGCACCGAACACAATCCCACCCAGGCCCTATCCCTGTAAGCCCATGTATTTACCCTGCTAATTCCCCTGGCACTAAGGGACAATTTAGCCTGGTCAATCTACCTAACCCGCACATCTTTGGATTGTGGGAGGAAACCGGAGCATCTGGAGAAAACCCACGCAGACACGGGGAGAACATGCAGACTCCACATAGACATTCACCCAAGGCCGGAACTGAACCCGGATCCTGGTGCTGTGAGACAGCAGTGCTAACCACTGTGCCACCGTGCTGCCACTAAATCTGTGGAATGGGTCATTCAAATAAAACAGGAGGAATGGCTTCTCTGCCCCACATTTAATGCAGCTTAGACATCTACCTTTCATGTCATCCATTTCCAGAAAACAAGGATGGCAAAAGCAGCTGGAAAAGCCAACTGAAATACTCGGATAAGAAGTGAACCTGTCACATTTGGGATTAATGTTATTCATAAGTCTCGAGAAGGCTTTTCCATATGGGAACCAATGCCTCACCTTGTCCTGAGAGTGAAGGCTCCTAACAAAGGGTAGAATTGTTCTGTTACAGCTCCACCTTCTTTGTAACACCCTTAGCTTCAAATGAATATAAAATTAAGCATGCTTTTTCAAAGTATTTACAGTTTAAGCCCTGGATAAAAGCAAATCACTGCGGGATGCTGGAATCTGAAACCAGAAGAGAAAATGCTGGAAAATCTCAGCAGGTCTGGCAGCATCTGTAAGGAGAGAAAAGAGCTGACGTTTCGAGTCCAGTTTGAGCCCTTTTTGTTGTTCTCTGTCCTGTGAATGGAGGCAATCGAAACTAACCACTCCGTACCTTTCCTTCTCTGAGAGGATCAGTTTGGTGAGGTAGTCGTGGAGATCATTTTCTTGCTCAATTCTTTTGTCTTCAATGCTGTTCCATCGCTTCTTCTTCGCTATCCTCAGCGCGCTCGGAATATCATCCCCAAAATTCAGCCTTTGTTCTTTTGCTAAATTATAAGCTGCAAAAAGGAAGATTTTATTCAAGCTACAGAAACAAAGCAAAAACAAATATCACCCAACATTCCCAAGAATGAACAGGGCTCAAATCAGAATCATAGAATCCTGACAGTGCAGAAGGAGGCCATTTGGCCCGTCAAGTCTGCACCAACCACAATCCCACCCAGGCCCTACCCCCGTATCCCCACTTATTTACCCTAGCTAGTCCCCCTGATGCTAAAGGGCAATTCAGCATGGCCAATCCACCTAATCTGCACATCTTTGGAGTGCGGGAGGAAGCCGGAGCACCCAGAGGAAACCCACGCAGACGCGGAGAGAATGTGCAGATTCCAGAGTCCCCTGGGGTCGGAATTGAACCCAAGTTCCAGGTGTTGTGAGGCAGCAGGACTAACCACTGTGCCATGCCACCCAAAGGGCAGCCATTACTTAACAGACATCACATTTATTCATACTTTAACCAAGCACAAACCATGGAACTGAACCTAATTTTGCCAAGATCAGAAGTGGAATTGTCGGAGAGTGTTATATTTATTTGGCAATAACATTGTTCATTAGTGGACGGGAAGCTTTTTTTATGCATGTGGCCAATGATGTATCTAACCTGAGAGTGCACATTGCTGCCAAAGGCTAGTAAAAATGTTCCACCCACCCTCCACCATGTCCCACAAGCCCTCTGCCCCGACTTGTCAGCAATATCCCTAACTTAGGGATGTCGCCCATCCCTAAGTTATGTAGAACCATTATATAGAACCCAACTGGGCAGCATGGTGGCACAGTGGTTAGCACTGCTGCCTCATGGCACCAGGGACCTGGGTTCGATTCCCGGCTAGGGTCACTGTCGGTGTGGAGTTTGCACGTTCTCCCCGTGTCTGCGTGGGTTTCCTCCGGGTGCTCCGGTTTCCTCCCACAGTCTGAAAGCCGTGCTGGTTAGGGTGCATTGACCCGAACAGGCGCCGGAGTGTGGCGACTAGGGTAATTTCACAGTAACTTCATTGCAGTGTGAATGTAAACCTTACTTGTGACACTAATAAACTCTACTTTACTTTTTTTTTTAAGTAGAATACTTATTCTGAACAGAACAATGACTAATTATAATAACTCTTTGGGATTGCCATCACCTCCAACCACTGTCTCTTTGTAATTTCCATCAGTAACAGCGGCCTGTTAAAGATTGCAGTCCTCTCTTTAAAATTTCAGAGACAGAAACTACAACAGCGTCAATTCAGAGGGTTCTTTAAAAATTACAACCTGATCAAACTGAATCCACGCAATATATTTGCTAAGTTTCTCCTGTTATTTATTCTCCCAAATGGCAGTGAAATATCTAAATTAGAAAGTCTGTGCATGTTTACACACACAAAACATGTGGGGGCAGCACGGTGGCACAGTGGTTAGCACTGCTGCCTCACAGCACCAGGGACCCGGGTTCCATTCCTGTCTTGGGTCACTGTCTGTGCAGAGTCTGCACGTTCTCCCCATGTCTGTGTGGGTTTCCTCCGGGTGCTCCGGTTTCCTCCCACAGTCCAAAGGTGTGCGGGTTAGGTTGATTGGCCGCGGAAAATTGCCCCTTTTTGTCAGGGGGATCATGAGGATATATATGTGGAGTTATGGGTATAGGTCGGTACCCTGGGTGGGATTATTGTTGGTGCAGACTCGATGGGCCAAATGGCCTCCTTCTGCACTGTAGATTCTATGATACATGCACACCTATGTACTTTGAAAACAAAGGTATTTAGTGGAGATCTTCATCAGTCCAACAATGATGTGGCTCCATATGTCAAGACCAGATTAAAGCACCAGGGTCTTGACATAAATAGAACTTTGGCAGCTTGTATACAACACCCCATTGTCAATGATAAAGGATTTGCAAAGACAACAAATTTAACCCTTAGACCACTTGTACTACTTAGCCTGGTCACCCAAGTTAAGGTTTCAGTTCACACACAAAGCCAGATAAAACCTGGTTACACTTAGAATCATACAGTGCAATAGAGGCCCTTCGACCCATCAAGTCCGCACCGACACATTAGAAACATCTGAACTCTCACCTGATCCCACTTGCCAGCACTTGGCCCATCGCCCTGAATGTTATGAGGTGCCAAGTGCTCATCCAGGTACTCTTTTAAAGGATGTGAGGCATCCCGCCTCCATCACCCTCCCAGACTGTCACCACCCTCTGGGTAAAAAACCTTTTCCTCACATCCCCCCTAAATCTCCTGCCCTCACCTTGAACTTATGTCCCTTTGTGACTGACCGCTCAACTAAGGGAAACAGCTGCTCCTTCTCCACTCTGTCCATGTCTCTCATAATCTTGTACACCTCGATCAGGTCGCCCCCTCAGTCTTCTCTGCTCCAATGAAAACCCAAACCTACCCAACCTCTCCTCATAACTTAAATGTTCCATCCCAAGCAGCATCCTGGTAAATCTCCTCTACACCCCCTCCAGTGCAATCACATCCTTCCTATAATGTGGCAACCAGAACTACACACAGTGCTCCAGCTGTGGCCTCACCAAAGTTCTATATAACTCCATCATGAACCTCTCTGCTTCTGTAATCGATACCCCGATTGATAAAGGTGGAAAATTGCACACATCTGCCAGCGTCCTTCACAGGCACCTGGCGATGGTTACTATAGGAAGTGCCGTGGTGGTGTACTTGGACTGTCCGGGTGAGCACACTGGCAAGACAGAACACAAGGAGCTCTACACTGCGCCCAGCCTGTACCGCAGAAGAGCTTAGAAATGCTGGATATAGGAGTGAAAAAGTGAGAAAGTGGTTTGACTCCACTGTGCTGGTACCCATAGCCTTGTTGAATAAAGCTAACTGATTGCACTTATCCAAAGTAGAACTGTGTTTTGATTATCTCACTTTGATTGAGGTCACAGTGGGAATATTTACCAAAATAGCCAGTGTACTTGTATAAAAATTGAGAGTGGGATAGTGCAGGTCCAATTAGCTTAAGGGAGCGCAGATATATTCTTACACTTATGGACAGCTCAATTTGAGGGAACTACATGGTCACCACTTCCCAAGGTCACTGCTTAACTGCACTTAAAATGATTAGAAAGTTTCCTTAAAAAACCTTAAAGCAATGAAATTGTTGTGGGGTCATTAATCAAGGACACAGTCATGTCAAAAGACCAGCTCTTGTACACTGGTACAATCTGCACCCTTAATCATTCACATGCGGAGTTCCCATTTGTTAGCAGCTCCTATCTGTGGGCCTACAGAGATAAGATTACAAGGCATTCCGACAGACGCAGTTCAGTAAACATTTGCATGCTGACTGGCCAAGGAACGATGAAAAGCAGGACCCCTGACCTCGTTGCAGGTTGCCAATCGCCTCATCATAATTCTCCATTTCCAGTTGGCACTGCCCCAGGAAGAAGTGGGCTTTAACAGACTGGCTGTCCAACTCCAGGGCATGCTTACAGTCTGCCACCGCCTTATCAAACTGCTGCATCTTCACGTAACACAGGGCACGGTTTGTGTAGTAAACGGCCACAGATGGGTTACGGTTCTGAAAAACAAAGCCAAAGAGACGGAAGTAAATATGAGAGTGAAGGGGTAAACTGGAAAGTTACAGCTCTAATTAGCAAACTAAACATAGAACAGTACAGCACAGAACAGGCCCTTCGGCCCACGATGTTGTGCCGAGCTTTATAAACAATACTAACACAATGAAATCACTGCTGCGCTCAGAATAATACTGTATTAGAAGACAGTGAATACCCTTGAAATTTTAATCAGGAACGAAATGTCTTTTGGAGCTTGCACATTTGTTAACTGTTAAAATTGATTTCTCTGTAATCTATTGCTTCTCGTTCTGCTTTTTCAGGCAACAGCAGAAGTGTAAACATATATTTTTTTAAACCAAAGCACAGGTAAACATCGGGAGTTTCCAATGACTGGCAAAGTATTACAACATTGAGTGGAGCCTTTCTAAATCAGATGCATTTGGATCCCATCTCATTACGGTTCTTCTGGATTCTTGCTTTGGGAAAGGAGAGAAAACAGAAACAAAAAGATTTTTCACTTTCTCCCGGGCTAAGGGTTTGCTTCCTGGGTGGCTTAGGAGTGAAAACCTTAATTTCCATCCAGAATTTTCTGTCAAGAATGCACTCTTTTACCGGCACAGTGGTTAGCACTGCTGTCTCACAGCGCCAGGGACCTGGGTTCAATTCCTGGCTTGGGTCATCATCTGTGTGGAGTCTGCATGTTCTCCCCGTGTCCGAGTGGGGTGCTCCGGTTTCTTCCCACAGTCCGAGACACATGCTGGTTAGGTGTATTGGCCGTGCTAAATTCTCCCTCGGTGTACCCGAAAAGGCGCCAGAGTGTGGCGACTAGGGGATTTTCACAGTAACTTCATTGTAGTGTTAATGTAAGCCTACTTGTGACACTAATAAATAAACATTAAACCATTTCAAAGGAGCCTATGAATCTTTGTATAAATATCTCAGGATTTTGGCCCAGTCATCCAGCGATTATGGCTCTTCACTGCATTGCAAATTTGGTAAAGACAATCTCACAAAGTGCCCAACTGCTGCAAGATATGTTAGAAAAGCCACAGACTCAGGAAAGAAGCTGATGATCTGAGTATCAGGTGTTCTTTTCTCTGGATACATTCAGACACATGCTTTATCTACATTTGAACGCCCTCGAACATAAACTTCTAAGCAGCTAGTGAACATGAGTTTACGTCAGATTCCTTCCCATGACAAGAGTTTGGAATGAAGAAGTCAATCCGAGGACTTAAGTCTATAACGACCGGCCACCAGACACAAACTGGACTTACCCAGCAGCCCGGAGAGCATCCGAGGCAGATCTGAAACGTTAAACTCTGCTTTTTCTCTCCACAGATGCTGCCTGGCCAGCTGAGTATTTCCAGTACTTTCTGTCTTTTACTTCAGATTTTCAGCATCCGCAGTATTTCGCTTTTGAATGATACGAAAAAGAAATAAACATACAAATTAGGAGTGGCAGTAGGCCACACGGCTCTTCGAGCTTGCTCCACCATTCAGTAAGATCATGGCTGATCCAACTATAGCCTCTTGCCTACCCCCAATAGGCTTTCACCCTTTTGTCAAGAATCTATCTAGCTCTGCCTTGAAAACATTCAGAGAATGCTTCCACTGCCTTTTGAGGAAGAGAGTGTTTCAAAGACTGAACTCCAAAGACCACATCACAGACTATTTCTTCTCGTCTGTCTTAAATGAGTGACCCCTTATTTTTAAACAGTGACACCCCCCCCCACCCCTCCCCCAGATCTAGCTTCTTCCACAAGAGGAAACATCCTCTCCACATCCACCTTGTATAGACCCCTCAGGATCTTAAATGCTTCAATCACGTCACCTCTTACTCTTCTAAACTCCAGTGAATACAAACCTAGCCTTTCTTCATAAGGCAACTCACCCTTTCCTGGTATCAGTTTAGCAAACGTTCTCTGAACTGCTTCTAACGCATTTACATCCTTCCTCAAATAAGACAACCAGTACGGTACTCTAATCCAGATGTGGTCTCTCCACTTGCCTGGAATGGCTGCAGCTCCAACAACACTCAAGAAGTTTGACACCGTCCAGGACAAAGCAGCCCCGCTTGATTGGCACCACATCTACAAACATCCACTCCCTCCACCACCAACGCTCAGTAGCAGCAGTGTGTACTATCTACAAGATGCACCGCAGCAATTCACCAAAGATCCTTAGACAGCACCTTCCAAACTCATGACCACTTCCATCTAGAAGGACAAGAGCAGCAGATACAGGGGAACACCACCACCTGCAAGTTCTCCTCCAAGCCACTCACCATCCTGATTTAGAAATATATCGCCGTTCCTTCGCAGTCGCTGGGTCAAAATCCTGGAATCTCCTCCGTAACGGCATTGTGGGTCAACCCACAGAACATGGACTGCAGCGATTCAAGAAGGCAGCTCACCACCACCTTCTCAAGGGCAACTAGGGATGGGCAGTAAATGCCGGCCAGCCAGCGACGCCCATGTCCCACAAATGAATACTGTGCAACTGAAGCATAACCTCCCTATTTTCACATTCAATTCCCCTCACAATAAACATTAACATTCTATTAGGCGTCCTAATTACTTGCTGTACCTGCATACTAAGCTTTTACAATTTATGCACTACGACGCCCAGACCCCTCTGCATCTCAGAGCTCCGCAATCTCTCATTTAGATAATAAGCTTCTTTTTCATTCTTCCTGCCAAAATGGACAATCTCACATCTGCCCACATTGGGCAAAGTTCTGGCCTCCTTATGTCCTCTTCACAACTTACTTTCCTATCTATTTTTGCATCATCAGCAAATTTAGCAACCATGCCTCCTTTCCCAAAGCAAGAAGTGGAGGCTCCAGCACTGATCCCTGAGACATACCACTCGTTACATCTCACCAACCAGAAAATGACCCATTTATGCCTACTCTGTTTCGTCAGCTAGCCAATCTTCATGCCAATACGTTACCCCCTACACCCTGAGCTTTTATTTTCTGCAATAACTTTGATGTGGCACCTTACCAGCTGAAACATTAGTAAAGAGGTGTTTTCTACTGAATCATCACCCAATCGCAAGTGTTGAAAGGGAGATATGCATACTGGTGCCTCTTAGTGAATCCTCCCCAATCAATTATACTGTAGAACAGGTTGGCAGATACAGATTGGACCAGACAGTGTGCTGATCACCCATTATTTGATATTGAAAGCTTCAATTGAATCCCACAGACCAATGCTCCAATTTATCTTGTCGATGGGACAATTCTCCACCTGTTTTTCCCTTCAGCATTTTGGTGAACCTGCAACTATCTGAGGCCATAGCCGATAACAGCAATGCCATTATTGAGGAAAGGAACAAGACAAAAGAAAGAAATTTGTACACCTGGTCCACCAACATCAACAACTGACTATACAGTGATTTTAAAGTCGCCAATGACCTCTCCCGCAACTGGGACAATGGGGAAATATCACTCCTTGATCCTCTTGCCCTATCTACAGTCTTCGACATGACTGACCACCCCACCCTCCTCTAACACCTCTCCACTGTTATCCAGCTGGGTGAGACTGCATTCATCTGGTTCCATTCCTTTATCAACCCAGTTGTAAACAGAGGATCACCTGTAATGTCTTCATGTCTCGTCCTGCTCCTGTAATATTGAGCGGAATTCTCCCCCAAAAATTCTAAGTGTCGAATTTGCGTGAAAACTGGAGTAATTCACACTGGTTTTTTCAGCGGGAGTTCAGAGAAGAATCTCCCACACGCTGCGCACTGCGGAGGCCACCAGCATGAATATCATTGAAAACTACGGGGTAGGACCTATCCCCGCTGGAAAGGCTGAAATCAGTGCGCTGAGCGGGCTACTGCACGCGCACTGATCGGTCAGTGCCGAGATCGGCGCATGCACAGCGGCCCTGCAATGGTGGCCTCCCGATTGCTGGCCAGCTCGATCACTGACCAGCCCAACGACCCCCGGCCCAATTGCTGGCCCCCCCGACCATTCCCAGGACCACTCTCTCCCGGCCCAACCCGATCTCCAGCAACCGCCCCCCCCACCCTACCCTCACAGTCCTGACCCCACCACACAGTGCCGACCGCACCCTCCCCTGCAGTGCCGACCCCCTAGCAGGCTGACCGCACTCCTCTCCAGCCCGCTCCGATCGCTCCCCTCCCTCCTTCCCCCACCGATCCCTATGCAGAGTGGCAGCAGTACCGCCCACCCCCCACCGATCGCTCCCATCAGGCCCTGCCCCCGAGGTCCCCATATGCCCCCACCGCCTTGCCCGATGGGTAGTGCCAAGGTGCCCCCTGGACATTGGCACTTTGCGCCCCTTAGGCAGTGCTGGGGCAAAAGCTGGCATTGCCATTGTGATGATGTGGAGGGCGTTGGACTGGGGTAAACACATTAAGAAGTTTAACAACACCAGGTTAAAGTCCAACAGGTTTATTTGGTAGCAAATTTGGTGGCTTTTGCTACCAAATAAACCTGTTGGACTTTAACCTGGTGTTGTTAAACTTATTGCCATTGTGCCCATGCCCAGGGGGAACCACCACCCCCCGCCACCTGACCCTTCGGGGGGCCCCAATTGCCCCTCTCCCTTTCACTCCAGTGGGGTGGGAGATGCTAGCGGGCCTGTCGTCTTCAGACCTGGGCCCACTAATCATATTTAAATTAGATGCAAATTACTACTTAGATGGCCTTTGTGCTTCCCTGCTGATTTCTGGCACGGATCTGGTGCCGCCAGAAATCCGGCACTGGGAGACGCGAGCGGGTGAACCCCTCCAATCAGCTGAAGCAAGAATCTCCCAACTCACTGCATAAAAAGTTAGCACAGCGGGGTGGGAGAATCACGGCCATTATCTCTGGTGACCCCGAAGACCTATCCTTAGCCTCTTCTACTCGTCATTTACATGTTATTCCTTGGCGACACCACCAGAAAACAGTGTCAATGTCCACTTGTACACTGACATACCCAGTTCCACTCCAACAGCACCTCTTGGCCACTCCACAGTCTCTGTATTATCACACTGCTCATCCAACGTCCAGTACTGAGATTCCATCACAAACTCTGTCTTTAGTTCCAATTACATCCCTCTCCCTGGTATCCTCAATAGTCTTGATGTGGAGATGCTGGGGTGGGCACAGTAAGAAGTCTTACGGAACCAGGTTAAAGTCCAACAGGTTTATTTGGAATCACAAGCTTTTGGAGCGCTGCTCCTTCCTCGGGACTCACCTGATGAAGGAGCAGTGCTCCGAAAGCTTGTGATTCCAAACAAACCTGTTAGACTTTAACTTGGTGTTGTGAGACTTCTTACGATTCTCAATGGTAACATTCAGAAGAGAACTGCATAAATAACTTGAAAGAATACAGGATTATGGGGAAGGAGTGTGGGAATAATTGGATAGCGATACCAAACCACCTCGACAAGCACTTTGAAGCTTCATCAGTCAACGATTCCAGGTATGAAACCTTCAACTGGGGGCAGTCTGATTTTACAACATTCACCCACATAGAGCCAACCTAAAATTCCCAAGTCCTGGATAACAAATGCATATAGTATACTTGCATTATTACACGGTATTCATTGCTAACCATGTGAAACAATCTCAGAATTCCCCCAGATTTTAATTTAAAAGTGACAGTACCTGATATTACCATTAAGGCATTTCCTCTCCTCCTAGCCTTCATCACAGTAACAACTTGGGGACGAGGTAGAAATGGCCGAAAGCTTCAAGTTTAGGTGTCCAGATCACCAACAACCTGTCCTGGTCCCCCCATGCCGACACTATAGTTAAGAAAGCCCACCAACACCTCTACTTTCTCAGAAGACTAAAAACATTTATCATGTCCGCCATGACTTCTCACCAACTTTTATAGATGCACCATAGAAAGCATTCTTTCTGGTTGTATCACAGCTTGGTATGGCTCCTGCTCTGCCCAAGACCGCAAGAAACTACAAAGGGTCGTGAAGCCCAATCCATCATGCAAACCAGCCTCCCATCCATTGCCTCGGAAAAGCAGCCAGCATAATTAAGGACCCCACACACCCCGAACATACTCTCTTGTCGGGAAAAAGATACAAAGTCTGAGGTCACGTACCAACCGACTCAAGAACAGCTTCTTCCCTGCTGCTGTCAGACTTTTGAATGGAACTACCTCGCATTAAGTTGATCTTTCTGTACACCCTAGCTATGACTGTAACGTGACATTCTGCACTCTCTCCTTTCCTTCTCTATGAACGGTATGTTTTGTCTGTATAGCACGCAAGAAACAATACTTTTCACTGTGTATAATACATGTGATAATAATAAGTCAAATCAACTTCCTATTTAGCAGGATCAAATTAAATCAAAGGTATTTTTATATTTGCCACCAATACAGCTACTTTAAATATATAAGAATCTGTATATTAAAAATACTTAAAATAAAGTTTGTCAAATTTCATTCTCCTTTAAGCTGATGTGGAAAGGAAAGAGGTGGATTTTTATCCAGTAAAAGTGCTGTGGTAGTGATTGTAAAGTATTTATATATTTTCACCATGGAAAGCATCAGGAATGTTCTTTTCCTAAACCAACATTTCCTCTTAAATGGGGATTTCTTTTGTTGTAACGTTCCTGCCCGGTTTCGAACAGGGAACTTCCGCGTGTGAGGCGAACGTTATAACCACTACACCAGAGAAACTGGCGACTGTCGCAGCTAAATCCAAAGACCAACTGCGGAAAAGCTCCATGAGCCTGACGTGATTCGAACACGCAACCTTCTGATCTGGAGGTAGTGGCACCACAAGCTCACAGTGGTTTCATTATCACTGTTATTAGGCAATACTGGAGGATGGTTTCGAACCATCGACTGCTGGGTTACGGGTCCAGCACGCTTCCGCTGCACGACTTTGCTACGGTATAAATAGGGAGAACATGAGAACCAAACTCAAACCAATGTCAATCATTAAAGACAGCGCATCTATGGACTGTGGGAGGAAACTGGAGCACCCCCCCCCAACCCCCCCCCCCCCTACCCCTACCCCCCCCCCCCCCCCCCCCCCACAGACAGCAAATGTGACTCCAACCCCAGCACATGACAGGCCTTTATGCCCAGGTGTAGCGTCCAGCCAGCTAAACCCTAAAGTTGCTGCTTCTACCCACTGCGCAAGTCTCTGCCATTCACCTGAACCTCATGACTGCCGCCTTTCATTGCTCACAGCTGCACAGACAAAAAGAGAAAAACAGATGGCGCCAGAGGAAAGAAATTAGAAACAAAAAAGATCCTTTTCTTTCATTAATTAATGGGAATGTGGGTATCACTGGCTGGGCTAACATTTATTACCCATCCCTAATTGCCCTCGATTCATACAGCACCTTTCACATACTCTGGCCATCCAATCATGCTTTACAGTCAAGGAATTACTAATAAAACCCAGTAAGTAGTCTCACGACACCAGGTTAAAGTCCAGCAGGTTTATTTGGTAGCACGAGCTTTCAGAGTACTGAAGGGGCAGTGTATAACAAAGCTCTGGCGCACTTTATCTAATGGCTGGACACCCCTCTCCTAACCAATGGCATGTTCCTTCAAGTATGAAGAGTGGTTGTTTCGCAAAAAGCTAACCTTTCCAAGATAGAAAAAAATGTTAAGATTACTACTAAAGGTAAACCTAAGGGTAAAGGGCAATACAACAAAAAGGGATAGACTTTCTCGAGCTGTTTGACAGTGGATGACTCGAACTATTCAGTGGCATGTAAAGGTAAAACCATAACCTTTAATTTTGTTTATTCAGACCGCAAGTAGGAGTGTTTGAAGAATTAAAAAATTTATTCAACGTCAGCTTCAAGCACAGCGAGGTTAGAGATCTCACAGGTGAGGTGAAATGCAAATGGTGGGTGCCTGGAACTCGCTGCCGGGGGAGGTAGTGGAAGCAGATACGATAGTGACTATTAAGGGGTGCCTGGACAAATACCTTTTCCCAAAAGGTAGGGGGGTATAAAACTAGAGGGCACAGGTTTAAGGTGAGAGGGGAGAGATACAAAAAGGTCCGGAGGGGCAATTGTTTCACGCAGAGGGCGGTGAGTGTCTGGAACAAGCTGCCAGAGGTAGTAGTAGAGGCGGGTACAATTTTGTTTTAAAAAGCGTTTAGATAGTTACATGGGTAAGATGGGTATAGAGGGATATGGGCCAAATGCGGCCAATTGGGACTTGCTTAGGGGTTTAAAAAAAAAGGGCGGCATGAACAAGTTGGGCAAAGGACCTGTAAACCTCTATGACTCTATGACATGAATAGGATGGGAAGAGAGAGATATGGTCCCTGGAAGGATAGGAGGGTTTTAATTCAGACGGGCAGCAGGGTCGGTGCAAGCTTGGAGGGCTTGTTCCTCTGCTGTGATTTTCTTTGTTCTTTGAAATAGATTTTCCTTGGGTCACAGCAAACTGCTATCAATCATGGTGACTGCAGCACGCAAACAGAATTTCTACATTGAAAATCAGACTGTGTGCGAGTCCACTGGTCACTGTTCTACAACACAACACAAAAAGTTCATGATTCTAAATAATGCTCATTCAAACCCAGGATCAAATTGGGGTGGTACAGTGGTTAGCACTGCTGCCTCACAGCGCTAGGGACCCGGGTTCAATTCCTGGCTTGGGTCACTGTCAGTATGGAGTTTGCACGTTCTCCCCATGTCTGCATGCGTTTCCTCCGGGTGCTCCAGTTTCCTCCCACAGTCCAAAGATGTGCGGATTAGGTGGATTGGCCATGATAGATTGCCCCCTTAGTGTCAGGAGGACTAACTAGGGTAAATGCATGGGGAGAGGGCCTGGGTGGGATTGTGGTTGGTGCAGACTCAATGGATTGAATGGCCTCCTTCTGCACTGTAGGATTCTATGAAATTATTAAATATTAGAATCAGTAAAGGGGAGGAACAACATTCCATTTGAAACTGTGTGTGTGTTGACTGCCCCATTCCATGTTAAGAATGTCCACTTCTACACTGGATTTGCAGCACAGAAATGAGCCAGTTGGCCAAACAAGTCTCTGCTCTACACAAGCTTAAGAGCCTTCAGCCCTTATGCTATTCACCTCTTCCACTTTCTCACCGCTCGAGTAAAAAAGCTTTCTCCTGAATTTCCTATCAGGGCGGCACAGTGGTTAGCACTACTGCGGAACAGCGCCACGGTCCCAGGTTCGATTCCCAGCTTGGGTCGCTGTCTGTGGGGAGTCTGCACGTTCTCCCCATGTCTGCGTAGGTTTCCTCTGGGTGCTCCGGTTTCCTCCCACAGTCCGAAAGATGTGCTGGTTAGGTGCATCGGCCATGCTAAATTCTCCCTCAGTGTACCCGAACAGGCGCCGGAGTGTGGCGACTAGGGGATTTTCACAGTAACTTCATTGCAGTGTTAATGTAAGCCTACTTGTGACACTAATAAATAAACTTTTAATTTTTAAGGTTCATGAGGCTACTTCATATTAATGACAATTAGCTTTGGACACCCTCGAGTGAAAACATCTTCTCTGAGTCGAGCCCTTCATTATTTTAGAGGCCACTATTATACTATTCCTCAGCCTTCTCTGTTCAGGAGTAAAGAGATCAAATCTGTCCAGTCTTTCCTCGTAGCTACAATATCTCAATTCCTGTAATACCCTAGCAAATCTTTTTCCACAATATCCAAAGCATCTTGATACCCTTTTTGTAATCTGCCTTAATTGTAGATTTGCCTGCAATAGCTACCACAAATGCAGATAAAAGTTTTTAATGTAAAATTTTCTACTTGTCAGCAAGCGTAATGTTCTATAAAGATACACACACACAGACAAAACGATCTCATGGGGTGAATAGAGAACATGGTTAGCAAGAGTAGAAAAAAAACGCAAGATCTGTGAAAAATGTAAAATAAAAAGCAATCAAAAATGGATCATAGAATCCCTACAGTGCAGGAGGCTGTTCAACCCATCGAGTCTGTACTAACCACAATCCCACCCAGGCCCTATTCCCATAACCCCATGCATTTACCCTTCTAATTCCCTTGACACTAGGGTCATTTTACCATGGCCAATCAACCTAACCCACACACCTTTGGAGTGTGAGAGGAAACTGGAGCACCCGGAGGAAACCCACGCAGACACGGGGAGAACATGCAAACTCCACACAGACAGTCACCCCCAAGGCAGAATCGAACCCGGAACCCTGGTGCTGTGAGGCAGCAGTGCCGCCCATTTAATAGCATGTGGCTCACCCCCTTATTCTCTAAGACCTCTCCACCACTTTAAGAACCGGAGCATGTTACTTAGCCCTTCGAGCATATCCTGTTATTCAGTGAGATGATGGCTGATCTGTGACCTAACTCCACGTACTCACCTTTACCTCATATCCCTTAAATACCATCAAGGCACAAGTCAGCCTTATGCTGCAACACCCTCCACTTGCCTGGGCGAGTGCAGCTCCAACAACACACAAGGACAAAGCAGTCTGCTCGATCGGCACCCAACGATTCCCCACATTAAATGCGGCAGGGCATCGACTGAATATAATTATTTGCTAATTGTATTCTTATGTGCAAGAAATACACTTTACAACTTTCTTCAGCAAATTTTACAATTTACACGGTAAGGTTTTCACGAAAAAGACTTGAGAATCTGCCAACTAATTACTGAATTACTGATTATTACTAATTACTGGACATTGTAGTATTATAGAACATTGTACTATTATTGATAATAGACACCTAGGAGTAATGTTTTAAAAGAATTCACTATCTATCACAGATCTTTGGCACTGGATCCAGTTCACGGCAGCAGCAGGTGGTTATACTGAATCCTGTCAAACAAGGGGACTAGCTGCATTGCGTAGCACATCTGGCTTTTACTCAAAGGACACAACTGCTTACATCAGGTAATCACCTAATAAATAAGAGCAGCTGATGTTAAATGCAGCGATGTGTGATACATTCACATGCATGACAATCTACATTTGATTCATCTATCTGCCTCTGTCTGGCAGTTATACTGCTTCTAGCAAAGCTGGGTTAATGTTCTAAAATCTATCTTAAACCAGAATGATCAGAAAATATTTTAAATCTTGCACGACTTTATAAATATAAAGGGAAATTTGATTGACATCTTGCCCCGAGAACTTTCTCTTTGTGTATTGGAAAAGAATACTCTTTTTCAATGCTTGACGCTGCTGAGTAATCGCTGACACAGTGATTCTGGAGTTGTGTTACCCTGGTGATGTTGGTTCAGGGGAACCACCCCCCCCCCCCCCCCCCCCCCCCCGCCCCCCTCCAAAATGCAGCTCCAATGCAAATTACAAGAGGAGAGGGGGGAGACATTAAAGCAATCAGAGTCTCCTCCTGAGCTACCCTGGCAAACCAATGAGAGGCTAGGCCGTCTCCACGTCCATGTCAGGGGAGCAACCTTGCAAGAAAGGAGCTGGTACTTTGGGGGTCCCCATACCAAAGACACAAATTGACAACTGAGAATAAAACAAACCAAAGCTGTTTCAAATATCCTCCCTCTAGAATTCCCTTCCCCTGGAATATGAAGATAGGAAGAGGAGGCGGCTATTTAACTCCTCTAGCGCTGCCCGCCATTCATTTAGATCATGGGTGATCTGGATCTCAACTCCATCTACCCACCTTGGTTCTGTAACCCTGAATACCATTCCCTAATAAAATTAAGATAATGAATGTTAGCTGCATTTAACTCAACAAAATGGTCCAAAATAAATTATAGAAAAATCTTATTACTTGAGTTGGTATGGGGGTCAACCAGTTTAACCTTATTTATCATCACAAGTCGGCTTACATTAACACTACCATGAAGTTACTGTGAAAATCCCCTAGTTACCACACTCTGGCTCCTGTTTGGGTACACTGAGGGAGAATTTAGCACGGCCAATGCACCTAACCAGCACGTCTTTCGGACTGTAGGAGGAAACCGGTGCACCCAGAGGAAGCCCACGCAGACACAGGGAGAACGTGCAAACTCCACATAGACAATGACCCAAGCCAGGAATCGAACCCTGGTCCCCGGTGCTGTGAGGCAGCAGTGCTAACCACTGTGCCACCGTGCTGCCCAGCCAAGGTGTATTTTGAGATTGTCAGGGGAATTTTCCTGTCCCGCCCGCCACAGGAATCACAGCGGGCCAGGGGAGGACCATGCAAAGGCCCATAGACCTCGGGTGAGATTTTTCGGTCTTGGGGCGAACGCAGCTGGAAACTCCCACCCTGTATGTTGTTTCTAATTTTCAATCAATAAAGGTTATAATGATCATGCAACCCAGCCTGGCATATCAGTTTTTTGGTGATGCAGGTATTACTTGTGAAAGGAATCACCAAGGGGGCTACACAGCAAGCTGCCTGATATAAAATAAAATAGAATCCCTAATATGCAGGAAGAGGTCATTTGGCCCACTGAATCTGTACCAACTCTCTGAGAGTATCTTACCCAGGACCTCCCCCCAACCCTATCTCTGCAACCCCACACATTTAGCATGGCTAATCCATCTAACCTACACGTCTTTGGACACTGAGGGGCAACTTACAAAGGCCAATCCACCTAACCTGCACATCTTTGGACTGTGGGGTGGCACGGTGGTTAGCACTGCTGCGTCACAGCGCCAGAGACCTGGGTTCGGTTCCTGGCTTAGGTCACCGTCTATGCGGAGTCTGCACGGGTTTCCTCCGGGAGCTCCAGTTTCCTCCCAAAAGACGTGCTGGTTAGGTGCATTGGCCATGCTAAATTCTCCCTCAGTGCGGCGACTAGGGGATTTTCACAGTAACTTCATTGCAGTGTTAATGTAAGCCTTACTTGTGACACTAATAAATAAACTTTAAACCGGAACACTTGGAGGAAGCCCACGCAGACAAAGGGAGAACATCCACACAGACACCCAAGGCTGTAATCGTCCCTGGTGCGGTGAGGCAGCAGTGTTAAGCGCCGTGCCACCAGATATGAAGTGGATCCAACACGTTGTACAAATTCTGCTAACAATCCATAATCAATAGTTTGTTACTGGCCAAGTGGGGATTGTGTAAACATTATGACTGGATTCATTTCCATTCAGCATCACTAAGTGTGAAGGCTGACCTTCATACCACCCACACATCACAGCCAGGATAAACAGTGAGCGCATAGACCCAAAACTTTGCTGTGTATTTTCGTACAATATCTATTTTGTTTCCATCTGTGACTCTCCACTCTAAATATTAAGTGAATACAAGTAATATTTGATCAGTGCTAGCATGCAGCCTTACCGATCTCCACCAGCAACAGGGACACTCTTTCCGCTTCAGTTCCTTCCTGACCTGCTGATTTTAAAAAATATTTATATTTATGGTGCCAGGGAGATAGAACCTTAGAGTGGCTCCATGACAAATCACTCAATGCACACAGTTTGAGAGCACTGATGAGGCAGCCTAGGGAAGACCACCTCATCATCATACCTAGATCCTACAAATACGATGCCACTGGACAACAATGTAATGGTCCACATGTGCTTCACATGTTACATAGAGTCATCGAGGTTTACAGCATGGAAACAGGCCCTTCGGCCCAACTTGTCCATGCCGCCCTTTTTTTTAAAAACCACTAAGCATTTGGCCCATATCCCTCCATACGCATCTTACCCATGTAACTATCTAAACGTTTTTTTAAAAGACAAAATTGTACCCACCTCTACTACCACCTCTGGCAGCTTGTTCCAGACACTCACCACCCTCTGTGAAAAAATTGCCCCTCTGGACACTTTTCTATCTCTCCCTTCTCACCTTAAACCTATGCCCTCTAGTTTTAGACTCCCCTACACCTTTGGGAAAAGATGTTGACTATCTAGCTGATCTATGCCCC
Organism: Mustelus asterias; assembly: GCF_964213995.1. Lineage (NCBI taxonomy): Eukaryota > Metazoa > Chordata > Chondrichthyes > Carcharhiniformes > Triakidae > Mustelus > Mustelus asterias. The sequence goes on from NC_135823.1 coordinate 65,374,048, forward strand.
TCATTATTTTATAGACCTCTGTAAGATCACCCCTCAGCCTCCTACACTCCAGAGAAAAAAGTTCCAGTCTATCCAGCCTCTCTTTATAACTCAAACCATCGAGTCCCGGTAGCATCCTAGTAAATCTTTTCTGCACTCTTTCTGATTTAATAATATCCTCTCTATAATAGGGTGACCAAAACTCAACACAGTATAGATAATACACAGTATGTACACTGTATATTATCTATTTAGATACAAATCATACAGTCTAGGATCGCACTAGAGCAGAAATACTACAACATCTTATCAAAACACATCACATATCTGTGCCTCCCCTGACAAAGAGAATTCTAATGTGTTCAACATTATGCTCAAAGATAAAGGGGTATAAAGAGATTGAGTGGCTAAAGCGAAGGCAGATGGAGATCAATGTGAGAAGTCATTTGGATCTGAGCAAGACAAATCAGAATCAAAATAATGTCCAGCATTAGAGGCAATTCCGTGATCGGACAGCACTCGCTAAACAATCCTGATTGTGCTAAGAATTACACAGAAGATCAATTTAAGACGGCCAGTTGGGCTCACAGTGTGGCTCACTTACACATGCTAAAAGTCACATATTCATACACAGGGCCCTGCCCTTTTCAGACAGAAGGCAAATCTCCATACTTGTGTCTTTTTCAACTAATTAAAAGCTTGGGAGCAGTCATTAAACTGTTCATTCCCCAGAGCAATGGCCTATCCAATCAGAGTCAACCTGCCTGGTTTAAATTTGAACAAAGCTGGGCACTTAACCGTTCCATGCTGCATTCGTCATGGCAACGCCTCCACCAATCAGAGCCGAATTGCCAACCAATCAGCGCTCTATCCTCATGCGGTATAAATTGTTCTTCTTCCTTACTGTTGGTAATTTCTTGCAAGCTGTCCTGATAAGTGCAAGACGTAAAGCTTTGACAGTATAGCTGGAATCTTATCGGCACACCCGCCCCAATTCCAGGGGCAGGCGAGGCTTGGAGAACGGCATTTACAGGTGGATGTGCCGGTAAAATTCCACCCCATGTCTCTTTTTTCAGCAATGCTCAAGCTCGGTACTACCAAACAACTCTCAGATTTAGGTTTAGGCTTCCATGTATACAAGTCAGCAAACATTCGGTGTGCAGGTACAAAGAGCAATCAGAAAGGGTACTGGAATGTGGAACTTTACCTCAACGGGGTAGAAAAGCAAAGGATGCCCCAGTTGTACAGAGCTATTGGTATTTCAGGAAAGATTGGTCCTAGGTTCAGTACAATGCAAGTTCAACAGAATGAGACCACAAGTAAAATCGTGGAGTAGGTTGCGTAAATTTGGTGCGCATTCATTTTAACGTACAAATTTGGAGCAGGAATAGGGAGATTATGTTGGAACATTAGTTCAACCACAACTTGAACAGTGTGTGGGGCTCTGGTCACCTCATTACAGAAAGGATATAATTACAACAGACAGGGTAAAGTGAAGGTCTGTGGGATTGTTGCCAGGACTGGGAAATTGCAGCTATGAGGAAAGATTGGAAAAGACCATAAGACATAGAAGCAGAATTAGGCCACTCGGCCCATCGAGTCTGCTCCGCCATTCAATCACGGTTGATATTTTTCTCATCCCCATAACTCCTGGTCCCCTTATTAATCAAGAACCTATCTATCTCTGTCTTAAAGACACTCAATGGCCTGGCCTCCAAGCCTTCTGTGGCAAAGAGATTCACCACTCTCTGGCTGAAGAAATTCCTCCGGATCTCTGTTTTAAAGGATCGTCCCTTTAGCCTGAGGTTGTGCCCTCTGGTTCTAATTTTTCCTACTAGTGGAAACATCCTCTCCACGTCCACTCTATCCAGGCCTCGCAGAATCCTGTAAGTTTCAATAAGATCCCCCCAATTGAAAAACTGGGATTGTTCTCCCAGGAATAGAGGAGGCTGAGGGGAGATTTGAATGAGATGTGCAAAATTGTGAGGGGCATGGATAGAGTCGATGGCAAAAGGCCTATTGACTTTAGCAGAGAGGTTAGAGATTAGGGGACATAGATTTAAAGTGATTGGTAGAAGGATTTGAAGAGGTGGGGAGATGAGAAGATACATTTTCACCCAGAGGTTTTTGGGGGGTTTGTAACTCACTGGCTGAAAGGGCAGTAGAGGCAAAAGCCCTCAAATTATTTAAAACATCTCTGGAGGTGCACCTCAAGTTGCCATAATGCAGCGCTACGGACCAAATGTTGGAAAGTGGAATTAGGTTGGGTGGCTCATTTTTCAGTCAGCGCAGACACGATGGGCCAAGTGGCCTCTTTCTGTGCCGTAAACTGTCTGATTCTAAGACTAGGCCATTCAGCCTCTCGAGCCTGTGCTATCATTCGATAAGATCAACTCTACTTAACTGTCTGAATCTATCGCCTTTGACTCCCTTGTCAAGTTTGAGTTTAGAAAGTGGAGGGTCAATGCCCTATTTCTGTTCATGGGGAGGCGGCGGCCTAGTGGTATTATCGCTAGACTATTAATCCAGAAACTCAGCTAATGTTCTGGGGACCTGGGTTCGAATCCCACCATGACAGATGATAGAATTTGAATTCAATAAAAAAAAATATTCTGGAATTAAGAATCTACTGATGACCATGAAACCATTGCCGATTGTCGGAAAAACCCATCTGGTTCACTAATGTCTTTTAGGGGAGGAAATCTGCCGTCCTTACCTGGTCTGGCCTACATGTGACTCCAGAGCCGCAGCAATGTGGTTGACTCTTAACTGCCCTCTGAAATGGCCCAGCAAGTCATTCAGTTCAAGGGTAAATAGGGATGGGCAATAAATGCTGGCCCAGCCAGCGACGCGAATGTCCCACGAATGAATCGGAAATAAAGCAGATGACAGCAGAATATTCATACCCAGCTCATCCTATTCCACAAATTCCCAAGGGACCGTAAAACGGATTACAATCCAAAGGGCAAGAGGAAAGCTTTAAAAAGAGAGAGGATTTTCCACCCACCCCTAGCCTCCGGCTCACATTCTGCATGTTCAAACACAGTGATATTGCAAAACTGTGGGGAAAGCAGGGCCGGGGAAGATGAACAGTAGCTCAGTTAAAGAATCGAGACATTACAGGAGGTCTTCAAAGTAATTGGGATTGCACTGCACAATGCAAAATAGTCAACAATGAATAATGAGGATCAATTCTATCTGTCCTTATAATGAAAAAAAAGAATAACGAGCTGACATCCGGAAATAAAGAGGCAGTATTTTCATCAACAAATGTTGTTCTTTGCTTTGGGTGGAATGACCATGCAGTTAGTAAAAAGTGCAACTGGGCACAATTGGTATCTAATGTTCTGCTTGTCAAGAACTCCAGTGCACTGTGTCCCTTAAACATACAGCTTGAAGACTGCACGCAGTCTTTTGGCATTCTGTAAGGTACTGATTCACATCCATCTCTGCAGCAACGGCACAGATTCAGAGTTGCGTGTGGAAGTGAAGCAAAATTAATCACTCTTATTTTACATTGCGATCCAAACATGTACACGTGTACATTAGCACATGTGCCCATACATATACATGCTCTGGCCTGCGAGCACACACAGTGCACACATTGTATGCACAAAGATGTACTGGTGTGTGCCAAATGCGCAATCATGCATGTGTACATCTCTCTACACATGTGTAGGTGTGCAGATACACACATGGGGACGCAATGGCATAGTAGTATTGTCACTGGACTCGTAATCCAGAGACCCAGGGTAGTGCTCTGGGGACGTGGGTTCAAATCCCACCACGGCAGACGGTGAAATTTGAACTCAATAAAAATCTGGAATTATAAGTCTATGAAACCATTATTGATTTTCATGAAAACTCATCTGGTTCACTAATGTCCTTTAGGGAAGGAAATCTGCCGTCCTTACCCGGTCTGGCCTACGTGTGACTCCAGACCCAGAGCAATATGGCTGATTTCTAACTATCCTCTGAACTGAACTAGCAAGCTATTCAGTCCAAGGGCAGTTAGGAATGGGCAACAAATGCTGGCCTTGCCAGTGATGCCCACATCCCATGAAAGAATTAAAAAATGTGCATAAACACACGTCTGCAAATGCATGTATGCACATGCGCGCACGTGCACACACACCGGTGCCATACACACACACACACGTGTGTATGCATGTGCACGCACAGACATTGACGTACACACATGCCCCCAACTGGCCAGTTAATAAAATATGGACTAAAACCGTGCTTCAGTCTTTGCAGCATCACAATAGCAATGTATCTGTACATTAGTATATCATATAAAAACACCAAGAAACAGGAAGAGGAATAGGCTATTTGGGTCCTTCAAGCCTGCTCCACCATTCAATAAGATCATGGCAGACACAAAAACAGAAAAATGCTGGAAAATCTCAGCAGGTTGGACAGCATCTGCGGAGAGAGAATAGAGCCAATGTTTCGAGTCTAGATGACCCTTCTAGACTCCAAACGTTGACTCTATTCTCTCTCCGCAGATGCTGTCCAACCTGTTGAGATTTTCCAGCATTTTTCTGCTTTTGTTTAAGATTCCAGCATCCGCAGTATCTTGCGTTTAAGATCTTGGCAGATCTGGCTGTGGCCTCAGCTTTGCTTTCCTGTCTGCCCTCTCCATAAATTTTAGTTCCCTTGCCTATCAAAAGTGTATCTAACTCAGCCTTTAATGTATTCAATGACTCAGTCTCCTCTGCTCTCTGAATTCCAAAGAATAACGACCCGCAGGAAAGAAATTTATCATTTCACTCTTGAATAGGAAAGATCCGATTCTTAAACTGTGCTCCCTGGGCAGTAAGAGTTTTAACAACACCAGGTTAAAGTCCAACAGGTTTATTTGGTAGCCAATACCATTAGCTTTCGGAGCGCTGCTCCTTCGTCAGATGGAGTGAATATCTGCTCTCCCCTGCAGTGGTTAGCACTGCTGCCTCATAGTTATTGCAAGACATTTTACACTCCAACATTTTGATACTTGCTGTACAAGCATGCTAACTTCCCATTTAAATAACATTCTATTTTTATATTTTCTATTATCCTCACCAAAGCGGGTAACATCACAGTTTTCCACATTATAATCAACCTGCTAATTTTTACCTTCTCAATTAACCTGTCTATATCTCTTTGCAGACTCTTGCTTTCCTACATATATGGGGCGGCACAGTGGTTAGCACTGCTGCTTCACAGTGCCAGGGACCCAGGTTCAATTCTGATCTCGGGTGACTTTGTGGAGTTTGCATGTTCACCGTGTCTGCCTGGGTTTCCTCTGGGTGCTCCGATTTCCTCCCACAGTCCAAAGATATGTGGGGTAGGTTGAAGCATGGGGACACAGGGGGGATTGTTGTTGGTGCAGGCTCGATGGGCTGAATAGCCTCCTTCTGCATTGTAGGGATTTCTTTTTTATTCGTCCACAGGATGTGGCCAGCATTAATTGCCCATTCCTGGGGGCATTTAAGAGTCAACCACATTGCTGTGGTTCTGGAGTCACATGTAGGCCAGACCAGGTAAAGACGGCAGATTTCCTTCCCTATAGGGCATTAGTGAACCATGTTTTTTTTTACAACAACTGACAATGGTTTCATGGTCATCATTGAATTCTTAATTTCAGATTTTTATTGAATTCAAACTTCACCATCTGTCGTGGCGAGATTTGAGCCCAGGTCCCCATAGCGTTAACCTGGGTCTCTGGATTACTAGTATAGCGACAATACCACTACCTCCCCCTAAGATATTATATCAATATAACTGTATCAAAACACAAGTGAAACAGGACAGCAGGACCCTGCCACAACGGTGTGATGATGTGGAGATGCCGGCGTTGGACTGGGGTGAACACAGTAAGAGTTTTAACAACACCAGGTTAAAGTCCAACAGGTTTATTTGGTAGCAAATACCATTAGCTTTCGGAGCGCTGCTCCTTCGTCAGATGGAGTGGAAATGTGCTCTCAAACAGGGCACAGAGACACAAAATCAAGTTACAGAATACGAATCCCTACAGCCAACCAGATCTTAAAGATACAGACAATGTGGGTGGAGGGAGCATTAAGCACAGGTTAAAGAGCTGTGTATTGTAACAGGCAAGACTGTTCTCTTCCTGTGGGGGAGCACTTCAGCAGTCACGGGCATTCGGCCTCTGATCTTCAGGTAAGCGTTCTCCAAGGCAGCCTTCACGACACACGACAGCGCAGAGTCGCTGAGCAGAAACTGATAGCCAAGTTCCGCACACATGAGGACGGCCTAAACCGGGATGTTGGATTTATGTCACATTATCAGTAACCCCCACAGCTTGCCTCCTGGACTTGCGGGCTATCCTGTCTGGAGACAATACACATCTCTTTAACCTGGGCTTAATGCTCCCTCCACCCACATTGTCTGTATCTTTAAGATCTGGTTGGCTGTAGGGATTCGCATTCTAATCAGTATTCTGTAACTTGATTTTGTGTCTCTGTGCCCTGTTTGAGAGCACATTTCCACTCCATCTGACGAAGGAGCAGCGCTCCGAAAGCTAATGGTATTTGCTACCAAATAAACCTGTTGGACTTTAACCTGTTGTTAAAACTCTTACAATGGTGTGATCCAGCAATGATATTTATGACATTATCTACAAACAATGATAAACATTAAGTAGCTTATGATCAGCATGCGTGATTCTTATGATTTCCAAAAACAGAGCCTTCAACCACATACCCTATAATTATGCAACAGGTTCATAAACATATCTTTACATCACTTTGGATCAGGTGCAACGTAATTTCTGTTGCAATTTACAGTATGAATATTTCCCAATGTTTACAAATGCACATAATAAATTATATACATGCTGGATTTGGATCAATCAGGTTTCAATTACATCTCCACTGAATATGGCAGAACTAACTGGTGGACTGTATATGGAAATATCCAGCACCTGAACACAATTGTTACTGTTAAACAAGTCATATGGCGGCACGGTAGCAGTGGTTAGCACTGCTGCTTCACAGCTCCAGGGACCTGGGTTCGATTCCCGGCTTGGGTCACTGTCTGTGTGGAGTTTGCACATTCTCCTCGTGTCTGCGTGGGTTTCCTCCGGGTGCTCCGGTTTCCTCCCACAGTCCAAAGATGTGCGGGTTAGGTTGATTGGCCAGGTTAAAATTGCCCCTTAGTGTCCTGAGATACGTAGGTTAGAGGGATTAGCGGGTGGATATGGGGGTAGGGCCTGGGTGGGATTGTGGTCGGTGCAGACTCGATGGGCCGAATGGCCTCCTTCTGCACTGTAGGGTTTCTATGATTCTATGAACCCCTTCTATTCTGGCGTTTGACATTCAGATACTATAAAGCAGGAATGACAAAGCGCAATGAATGAATGGGGGGCATTAACGTGTCACTGGGCAGTCTATCTGAGGCTGAGCTGCTGTGTGTGGGGGTTTTTTTTGCTCTGTGGCCTCTCACTCTGACCCTGAGATACTCACTATGGCCTTGCTGTAGGAGGCCGCGGCTTCCTGGTACTTCCTGCTGAGAAACAGGCGGTTCCCTTGCTCCTTCAGCTCCTGGGCGGTCAGACTCTTCTCGGGGCTTCCAGACATGTTGTGGCTCCTTCCCCCCCTGGGGTGAATGCAGAGAGAGGGGGAGGAGGAGGGGTGCTGAAGGGAGAGGGATAGGAGGGGGGATGGGAGAGGGGGGGGATGGGAGAGGGGGGGGATGGGAGAGGGGGGGGATGGGAGAGGGGGGGGATGGGAGAGGGGGGGGATGGGAGAGGGGGGGATGGGAGAGGGGGGGATGGGAGAGAGATAGGGGGTGGGGGACTGGAGGGGGGTGGGGGGACTGGAGGGGGGTGGGGGGACGGGAGGGGGGTGGGGGGACGGGAGGGGGGTGGGGGGACGGGAGGGGGGTGGGGGGACGGGAGGGGGGTGGGGGGACGGGAGGGGGGTGGGGGGACGGGAGGGGGGTGGGGGGACGGGGGGGGATGGGAGGGGGGTGGGGGGACGGGGGGGACGGGAGGGGGGTGGGGGGACGGGAGGGGGGTGGGGGCGGGAGGGGGGTGGGGGCGGGAGGGGGGAGGGGAGAAGGCTGCTGCTGAGGGGGCCTGTAGTCAGTGGGAGAGTCCCAGGCTGCGCAGGAGGGGACCAGGCCCTGTGTGTGTGTGGGTGAGGAGGGAGAGGGATCTCCGGGTGATTGCAAGCCGGGCAGAGTTTGGAAGCGGGTGACAGGGGGAAGGCCCCGTGGATCCGGCCGGGAGCGGGGTGGCGGGGGGAAGCCGACCGGGAAAGGAACCTCCTCGGCGGCAGCCGCTGTTTGTGTACAAACCGCAAGTAACCAGCCGCGTCATCCAGCGGCGCCCGCCAGTGACGTCGCACGACCGCTGACGTCATCTCGGCGCGCCGAGAACGGGCAAACGACCCGGCTCCGGGTCTGGTGACGTCATCTCTCGGCGCCGGGAGGAGTGACGGAATCAAAGCGCGCGGCGCCCCAGTGAAGCCTGCCCGCCGCCAGTTTGTTAATGGAGGATTTCTCCTTTCGTCAGAGGCGGTTAAATCCAATTAAATATAACCCGGTAAAACAATCAATTAAACCGCATGGGGTTCACAATACAAACATCAGTGGTGTAAATCTGATCGTCAGAAAGACAGAGTCAAGCCGAATCCTCCGTTCTGAAAGGTTTTTAAAAAGAAGTTTATTGGCAGCCAATTTGGATCATGGGCACTTTTCTATTTTGTCCATTGAGTGAACAGCTCTTCAGTGGAGCGGCCCGAATCAAACCTCCGCCTCACACTCCGAGTTTTGGGGTTTGATCTGAGGTCGGATTTCGTTTCCTGGGAGTTTGGGCGCAAATTTCAAACTTTCAGCATTTTGAGCAAAAGTTTGTGTCACTCAGGATGGCCAACTGGGTGCCGGGGGGCTTGCAAAATGAGGTGAGGTCTGGAGGCCCTCCTGTGGGGCGGAGGAGGGTTTAAAACCTACAACTTATCAACAGTTCCAAAGAAACGCCATGCTGGACTTTTATTTTATTCATTCGTGGAATATGGGCGTCACTGGCTAGGTCAGCATTTATTGGCCTTTTGGCTAAGATCAAGTGTAGCGTGGAGAGGATGCTGCACTTGGTTGAGGTCATTAGGTTATGCTGAGGCTTCATATGAAGCAATTTTTAAAAGCGGCATCTCGGCCTTTTGGCTAAGATGCAAATGAGCCCAAGTCTTGGAGGAGGAACCTCCCCCTTCTCCAATCAGCTTGGCTCATGTAGATCGGGCCCAGGACAGGGTGGTTTGGTCGCTCGCCCTGTCTTGTCAGCCTGGATCGGAAATGTCTCAACTTGTTGAGACTCTGAATTGGATTTGATTTGATTGAATTGGAAAAGTATAATAAATAAAAAAAATTTATTGCCCATCCCTAGTTGCCCTTGAGAAGGTGGTGGTGAGCTGCCTTCTTGAACAACTTTGTGGCTTGCGAGGCCATTTCAGAGGGCAGTTGAGTGCCAACCACATTGCTGCAGCTCTGGAGTTTGAATGGACCTACCTCATGTTAAGTTGCTCTTTCTCTCCACCCTAGCTATGACTGTAACACTACATTCTGCACTCTGTCCTTTCCTTCTCAATGAACGGTATGCTTTGTCTGTATAGTGTGCAAGAAACAATACTTTTCAGTATACTAATACATGTGACAATAATAAATCAAATCAAAGACAAGACTAGGTGAGGACACAGATTTCCTTCCCTAAAGGACATTAGTGAACCAGATGGGCTTTTACAACAATTGACAATGGTTTCATCATTAGATTCTTAATTCCAGATATTTTTTATTGAAATCAAATCCTACCATCTGCCGTGGCGGGATTCGAACCTGGGTCCCCAGAACATTAGCTGCATTTCGAGATTAATATCACTAGGCCATGACCTCCCCCCTCATTTGAAGCTCTGTTTCCCCCTCCGCAGAGAACTTTTCCTAGCGCTTTGCTCTTACTTCAGATTCCCAGCCTCCGGGATTATTTCACTTTTTATTACAGCTTATCTTGCTGAGTCACAACGTTCTTATCGTTCTTGATGGCCGGCTCATTTATTTGAAGTTCTGCTCGAATCACTCAAACTCACCCTGGGGACCCCCAGGCTCGATTTCCCCCACGAGTTGTCCTCGAAATGCCACTCTTTAAAGGACATGGGACTAATAGTCAAAATAAGAGGCACCCCCTTAAAATATGGCGCAGTCTGGCAGATTCCACATTGAAGGAAAAAAGATATACATTTCCTTGAGTTTTTCCCCCCCAGCTCAGGCAAATCTTTAAAGGTTTAGGTCTCAATGGAGATTGGTACAGCAGTGTTTTAAGCATGTAAACCTAGTTTGGACTAATTTTGCATGATAAATTTATTTGTAGGTTGAATCTGCTTGGAAAGTGAAGCCATGTCTGGAGAATTGTATAACTGCAAGGATCCTGCTGTATGGAGATCTGTGTTTGCTCTTTATTCGGATGTGGTTGAAGCAAAGACGGCAGCATCCAAAGGAGGAAAAGCGGGCAAACTGACTGCACTGGATCAGTGGTGAGCAGTAGATCTTTTATAATTTAGGTGAGGCCACCCAAGCGAGAAAGACAAAATCTTGCAGAGGAAGAAAACTCTACTGTTATTTTTCTATTTTGACCATGCACTCAGCTCTGAAACTAAAGGCTGGATATTCATCTTGGAGATGGTAGTCAGGCCATTCACCGTAACTTCATTGCAGTGAATTTGGAGTGTTGTGAGCAGTTTTGGGCCCCGTATCTAAGAAAGGATGTGCTGGCCTTGGAAAGGGTCCAGAGGAGGTTCGCCAGAATGATCCCTGGAATGAAGAGCTTGTTGTATGAGAAACGGTTGAGGACTCTGGGTCTGTACTCGTTGGAGTTTAGAAGGATGAGGGGGGGGGGGGGGGATCTTATTGAAACTTGAAGGATACAGCGAGGCCTGGATAGAGTGGACATGGAAAGGATGTGTCCACTAGTAGGAAAAACTAGAACCAGAGGGCACAACCTCAGGCTAAAGGGGACGATCCTTTAAAACAGAGATGAGGAGGAATTTCTTCAACTAGAGAGTGGTGAATCTGTGGAACTCTTTGCCGCAGAAGGCTGTGGAGGCCAGGTCTTTGAGTGTCTTTAAGACAGAGATAGATAGGTTCTTGATTAATAAGGGGATCAGGGGTTATGGGTAAAAGGCAGGAGGATGGGGATGAGAAAAATATCAGCCATGATTACACGGCGGAGCAGACTCGATGGGCCGAGTGGCCTAATTATGCTCCTGTCTTTTGGTTTTAATGTAAGCCTACTTGTGGCAGTAATAAATAAACTTTAAATTTCTTGATGTCTCAATCCCGCCTCCTGCCCAGCTGTGCTCATTAGCACAAATATCAAGTGGGGAGTCAGGGGTGGCCTGGAGTCGGGTCTGCAGGCCTGGAGTCTGATTTCATTCATTAATGGCTTAGCTGGCAGGCTTATCTAAGGTGTTACTGTTTCCACATCTTATTGAATACAGGACGGTACACAGAAATCCCAGCCCTGTTCTGCAATCCTGAGCAGAGTTTGATTTTAACCCAAAGACTTGGATTATAGATCACGTGCTGCAGCTGTTTCTGTGTTGAATGGAGAGTGAGGACTCCTCAAAGAGCCCTTAGTTTTTTTGTATGTTAACAAAGTCTGCTTTATTTCGAGTCCGGTCTGCAGGCGGCTCTGTAGGGCTAAAGCGGAAATGCAGGCAGGCCAATGCTAAAGCAGACATACATGTTAGAAGGCCATTGTGCTCATGGAGACATGGACACAGTTCTGTAGCTGTGTGAGGCCTCATCCATACACCCTTGCCTCCTCTATTTACCTCTCCATACCCACCCATCCAGTATCCACTACATACAGAACTCACCAACATTATCAGAACATTGGGAAGTTTTTGAGATGCTCATAAAACTGTCAAAATAAAAATAGTACTTCAAATGCACTTGAAAAGAACTGTCATCTTATTAGACTCTCATTAGACTCTCCCGGGGGGCACAGTAGCACAGCCGTTAGCATTGCTACTTCACAGCACCAGGGACCCGGGTTCGATTCCCGGCTTGGGTCTCAGTCTGTGTGGAGTTTGCACGTTCTCCCCGTGTTTCCTCTGGGTGCTCCGGTTTCCTCCCACATTCTGAAAGACATACTGGTTGGGTGCATTGACCCGAACAGGCGCCGGATTTTGTGGCGACTAGGGGAATTTCATAATAACTTCATTGCATTGTTAATCTAAGCCTTACTTGTGATTAATAAATAAACTTTAAAATTCAAAAATTCAATTTAAAATTTAACTTTACAAAATTTAAAACTGTCATGATAAACAAAGTAATTCAAATGCCACTGCAGGGGGTGGGATGGGGGGTATTCTATTGTAGTTATTCTAAAACTGTCAAAATAATCAAATTTTCACTTCCCTTGACAGCTGTATCAACAACCCCTGCTGAGCTGAATCCACTAATGGATTTGGAGTTTAACCATGCATTTCTAATGAGACTGCATTGCACAACTGTGTCAAAAAAACCCTCCAGAACTGAATATATTAAAGCTTTTGAATTCAGTCATAGAGCACAGCCATCTGTTCAAGCCTTGAAACAGTAAAACAAATGGATGAGCCAAAATTGAATTTAAAAGATAAAGTACTGGGGCAATTGGCAATCTGAATTTGAATATTGTTCTATGCAGAAGAGCATTTTATCCAATATATTTTAAAGTTTCCATTCAATGTTTTCTTTCATTGCTTCCTCCACATCCTGATGCGTTGAGTTAAAAAAATGAAGGGGGAAAGTAAAGATGAAGTAAAGTGTTGTGATTAATAACTTCCGTTATTATTACACATTGTAGGACAGAAAAATATTTAAAATCTCTGCAGTGCTCTTCACTTGGAAAAATACATCTCCAAACACGCAGAGCAGAGTGCGAAATAATAGACTCGGGGGATAGCAAATTCACACTCGAGGGAAATAGTCATAAGGACGTTTTGAAGCAAACAGAGAGGTGGTAAAGCGGTGTGCTGAGGTTGGTACTCAAGAGTATGGGAGCAAGGTGGCTGAAGGAGTGATTGCCTAGAGTGGAACAGAGGGAATAAAAAGTAGGCAAAGTTCACACGGGACTGGAGGAAGTCACAGAGATGCGGACAAACAAGGTTGGGAGGGTTTCAAGGTAAGGACAGGAATCGTAAAGGTGATTCTCCACAACACAAATATGATGTGGAGATGCCGGCGTTGGACTGGGGTGAACACAGTAAGAAGTCTCACAACACCAGGTTAAAGTCCAACAGTGGATAAAGGCAAATTACTGCGGATGCTGGAATCTGAAACCAAAAGAGAAAATGCTGGAAAATCTCAGCAGGTCTGGCAGCATCTGTAAGGAGAGAAAAGAGTTGATGTTTCGAGTCCATTTGACCCTTTGTCAAAGCTTTAAATTTCTTGATCACAAAGCTTTGACAAAGAGTCATCTGGACTTGAAACGTCAGCTCTTTTCTCTCCTTGCAGATGCTGCCAGACCTGCTGAGATTTTCCAGCATTTTCTCTTTTGGTTGAAGTCTAGCAGGTTTATTTGGAATCACGAGCTTTCGGAACGCTGCTCCTTCATCAGGTGAGTGAGGAGTGTAAGGAATCCACTCACCTGATGCAGGAGCAGCGCTCCGAAAGCTTGTGGATTCCAAATAAACCTGTTGGACTTTAACCTAGTGTTGTGAGACTTCACATCTGATGTGGGCAGGAGTGATGGGGATATGAGCCTTTGTAAGGGTGAAGAAATGAGCTTTCTCATTCGGAATGAATTGTAACTTAGGAATGGTAGATTTGGGAGACTGGCAGTGAAATTGTTCGGAAAGCCCAGCCAGAAGATAATTAAGGTGGGAGGTCAGAGATTGCAGTGAATATCTGCGGTTTATGGAGATCGTGGAGCGAGGTGTTAGTGATAAATTTCTGAGACCTGGAGGGACCACTTCTCCTCCCAGCTCATAAGCAATGCACTTACTACATGGATCCAGCTCCACTTACCTCCCGAGGTCCAGGAAATGCAGCAATCATTGGTTAAAAATCCCATTCAAATGCAGCTTTCTTTAAAAGTTTCAGTAACCAACCCATCTCTGTTTCTTCCCACCGGAGCCAAATGCAGTCTTTCTTTGGGATTTAAATGGATTACTTGAACAATGGATGTGCTGATTGATTTGATTTATTATTGTCACATGTATTGGGATACAATGAAAAGTATTGTTTCTTGATCACTACAGACAAAGCAGACTGTACATAGGGAGAGCGTGCAGAACGTAGTAGTCATAGCTAGGGTGTAGAGAGAGATCAACTTAATGCGAGGTAGGTCCGTTCAAAAGTCTGATGGCAGCAGGGAAGAAGCTGTTCTTGAGTCGGTTGGTACGTGACCTCAGACTTTTGTATCTTTTTCCCGACGGAAGAAGGTGGGATAGAGTATGTCCGGGGTACGTGGGGTCCTTGATTCCGAGGCAGCGGGAAGTGTAGACAGAGTCAGTGGATGGGAGGCTGGTTTGCGTGATGGATTGGCCTTCGTTCACAACCCTTTGTAGTTTCCTGTGGTCTGAGACAAGGCAAGAACCATACCAAGCGGTGATACATCCGGAAAGATGTACCTGTGGTGAATGTGTAAAAGTTGGTGAGAGTCATGCAGCGGACATGCTAAATTTCCTTAGCCTCCTGAGGAAGTAGAGGCATTGGTGAGCTTTCTTAACTATAGTATTCCTATGTGGAGGGACCACGACAGGTTGCTGGTGATCTGCAAAGACTATTAGGCAACACACACCAACAGAATTCCCTACTCTATTAAAGTGCCATCAGCCTAAAAATAAAAGTAGCTGCGACTTTATTTAATGTATGTGTGAATGGTGTGTGGCCTGTAACAGGGAAGGGGAAATTTAATTCAAACACTTGCTCGCTCACTCAGTCTGACAGGTATTTATGGGCAATTTGGCCAATACTTCGTTTTCTCATTCAGGTATCAAGAAGAATTACCAAGGGCTGTTTCTAGTCGCAGAGAGAAATACCTCACTCATGCCGAGCTGGTTCAGTTGATGGAATGGAAACTGACAGTAAGTCTGCTGGTAGTGCTGGATTTAAGTACTAAATGTCATAAAAATCAAGTTTCTTTCAGGGTGTTTGTGTATCACTGTGTGACATTCAACACATACTTCTTTTCCATCCTCCATGCCTTAGGGAACAGAGTTTAATTATTCCTAGCCTGAGATCACTATCTTCACACAGGCGAGGATCAAACCTGGCACTTTTGAGTCTGTGGTTTGCTGTTACGCAGAGGTGTTACCCCCTGACCAGGCCTTCTGAGGTTTATATCTTGGAAGACAATTCCCCTTTTTACAGAGTGAAAGGAGAGGTCTTGAGACCAAGCGAGTAACCTCTGGGCCAGGAGCTTCAGGTTCAAGTCCCTGTCCAGGGCGTGTTAGATGTGGAAAGGTTGATAGTGAACCTGCTAATCCTTCCAACATGCCAATGAGCGGGAGAGATTCCTGATCAGACATGCTTGATGTGCTGCGAGGTCCTTCAGCTTGGCCTTTATCTATTGAGTTTTAAAATTGGCACGTCATGTTGACGCTTTATAGAACCTTAGTTAGGCCGCACTTGGAATATAGTGTTCAATTCTGGTCACCACACTACCAGAAGGATGTGGAGGCTTTGGAGAGGGTACAGAAAAGATTTACCAGGATGTTGCCTGGTATGGAGGGCATTAGCTATGAGGAGAGTTTGGAGAAACTTGGTTTGTTCTCACTGGAGCGACGGAGGTTGAGGGGCAACCTGATAGAAGTCTACAAGATTATGAGGGGCATGGACAGGGTGGATAGTCAGAAGCTTTTTCCCATGGTGGAAGAGTCAATTACTAGGGGGCATAGGTTTAAGGTGCGAGGAGCAAGGTTTAAAGGAGATGTACGAGGCAAGTTTTTTACACAGAGGGTGGTGGGTGCCTGGAACTCGCTGCCGGGGGAGGTAGTGGAAGCAGATACATTAATAGGATGGAAATAGAGGGATATGGTCCCCGGAAGGGTTGGGGAGTTTTATTTCAGTTGGGCAACATGGTCGGTGCAGGTTTGGAGGGCCGAAGGGCCTGTTCTTGTGCTGTAATTTTCTTTGTTCTTTATAGCGAGAGGTCATTCACAGACTAACTGGACAGAGTGACAGAGAAATTCCCGTCTTTTGATAATGTTTGTGGTAGGATTAAAATCTGATATAACTTCTTTCCAATCTTCAGACTCTTTAATGACATTACTGTTCATTATTATTTGTTCCTTTTGCTCCCCCTAAAGTCCTGAGGATGTCATTAGCTGCTCTATGAATACAAAACTCCCATTTAGACAAGGAGGCTCTGAACCCCACACTCTCCGTGAAAACTCAACGAACATTTTATACAGACTTAAATGCTGTGTTATTGTGTGGATGGTGTTTCCCGATGGACCTGCCTTCTGTCTTTGCCCATTGTGTATTTAGATTTCAGAAGCCCATGTTTGCAAGTGTGCAAAGGCAACAGACCACGTGGCAGTACCTGGAGTTTACTCATTACCGAGTCAGTCCTGATACTGTAAACATGACCGGCAGAAAAAAACTCATGTAGTAAATATGCCCTGATCAGAACAAAGAAAATTACAGCACAGGAAGAGGCCCTTCGGTTCTCCAAGCTTGTACCAACCATAGTGCCCATCTGAACTAAAACTCCCTACCCTTCCGGGGACCATTATTGGTATCCCCTCAGGGAAAAATGAAATAAAAATCCAAGGCCAATAATGGAACAAAACCTGGAAAATCCTTTTGGAAGTCGACAGCACAGCCAGGAGACCACATTGACAATTCTTGTATTATCTGGTATCTCACATACCTCTTTATAAGGTGCTGTCTTATAAGGGAAGGTGGTGGCATAGTGGTATTGTCACTAGACTAGTAATCCAGAGACCCAGGGTAATGCTCTGGGGACCCTGATTCAAATCCCACCATGGCAGACGGTGAAATTAAATTCGGTAAAAAAAATCTTGAATTAAAAGTCTCATGATGACCGTGAAATCGTTGTTGATTGTGGTAAACTAATTCAACTAAGATTGTGGTTCACTAACGTCCTTTAGGGAAGGAAATCTGCCGTCCTTACCTGGTCTGGCCTACATGTGACTCCAGAGTTGCAGCAAGGTGGTTGACTCTTAACTGCCCTCAGGGAATGGGCAATAAATTCTGGCCCTGCCAGCGACGCCCACATCCCATGAAAGAATATGGTGGCACAGTGGTTAGTACTGCTGCCTCAGCGTCAGGGACCTGGGTTCGATTCCTGGCTTGGGTCAGTGTCTGCGGACTCTGCACGTTCTCCCCATGTCTGCGTGGGTTTCCTCCGGGTGCTCCGGTTTCCTCCCACAGTCCGGAGGATGTGCTGGTTGGGTGCATTGGCCATGCTAAATTCTCCCTCAGTGTACCCGAACAGGCGCCGGAGTGTGGCGGCTAGGGGATTTTCACAGTAACTTCATTGCAGTGTTAATGTAAGCCTACTTGTGACACTAATAAATAAACGTTAAAACTGAATAAAAATAAAGTATCTTTCCCCAACCAGGAAGTAGTCCAACTCTCTCTTGAAGGATTGAAGAAAGTGAGCAATTCATTACAATGTCCAAAATAATTTGGCCCTAGCTTTGTATAATTTACATGGATTTACGGGTTGTACCTAAGCTATCCATCAAAGTACAATTTCCTACTTTAACTGTTTTATATCTTAAAATGAAATGACCCAGCTTTTTAAACTTATTTTCCTAACTTAAGTTTTTTTAAAACATTGGAATCATTCTAGGGGTCCTCCTCCTGAACCTTTCTCAATGTCTCTGCAATGATTGAGGGGACCAACTCTGGATGCAAATGTGGCCTAACCAAAGTCTTGTTTAATGACAAAACAGTTTCTTCCGTTCTATATTGAATCACCCAGTTATTGCAATCCAATACTTTCTTTGGCTGTAGTTTCTTAGCACTGGTCATATACCTTTAGAGAATTATGTTCTGTATCTGGAAAATACTCTTCTATCTCAACTGATTTCATCGAATAGAATCCCTACAGTGCAGAAGGAGGCCCTTTTGTTTATTCATTTGTGGGACATGGGCGTCACTGGCTGGCCAGCATTTATTGCCCATCCCCAGTTGCCCTTGAGAAGGTGGTGGTGAGTTTGCACTGACTCTCTGACAAGTATCGTACCCAGGCACGCTGACTCGCCCTATCCCATGGCTAATCCATCGAACCTACACATCTTGGGGAAACTAAGGAACAATTTACTATAGCCAATCTACCTAACCTGCACAGCTTTGGACTGTGGGAGGAAACCGGAGCACCCGGAGGAAACCCACGCAGACACGGGGAGAACGTGCAAACTCCGCACAGACAGTGACCCAAGGCTGGAATCGAACCCGGGTCCCTGGCGCTGTGAGGCAGCATGGGGGGTGGCACAGTGGTTAGCTCTGCTGCCTCACAGCACCAGGGACCCGGGTTCGATTCTCGGTTTGGGTCACTCTCTGTGTGGAGCTTGCACATTCTCCTCGTGTCTGCGTGGGTTTCCTCCGGGTGCTCCGGTTTCCTCCCACAGTCCAATGATGTGGGTTAGGTTGCTTGGCCATGCTAAATTGACCCTAGTTTTGGGGGGAATAGTAGGGTAAATATGTGGGTTTACGGGGATAGGGTGGGATTGTTGTTGGTGCAGGCTCAATGGGCCAAATGGCCTCCTTCTGTACTGTAGGGATTCTATGATTCTAATCACTGTGCCCTCACTTCCCTTCATGTTACCTTTCCTTGGTTGAATACCATTCATCAGAGTTTGGCCCATTCTCCCGCTGCGCTGCAGTCTGCTACAGAATGCCCCTCTCCATTACAATATAAAAATGTACATGAGCCTGAAATATCTTCACGTTTAGATATTGTAACCTTGGAACTAGACCTACCATTCTTGTGGTGTGCCAGCATACCTTCATAAAAGAGATAGTCTGGCTAATCTGTAATTTGGCTGGAGCCGATGGACACTGTGTATGTAGATGTGGGAGGAGGACAGTGATACACGTAGTGTCCCATGATCTCAGGTTGTCTTAGAAGGAATGTACCATGCAGATGTAATGTGACCAAGATGGGAAGCTGTGTTGTCTGTAAATGTAGCTGGCTGTGATCTGGTCGAGGGACTCCGTATCCAAGATGACCCAGTTGCTTATTTAAAATCTTTCAGCTTAAGTGAAATCATTCAGCTTGAGTCCATTTTAGTTTGATTTTTCTCTCCCTTTATTCGCAGAGGGGGAAGTTCCGCCCAACACTGCAGCAGATGGTGATGAGTAATCCCACTGACACCGTGGAGGACTGCACGCGGAAAGCCTTCAAGCTGCTTCCTGACATCTCAGCTGCAATCACAGAGATCAGTAAACTCAAAGCTGTAGGACCTGCTACTGCATCAGGTAGCAAAAGAAAACACTCATCAGATTACTTGCATTACTCGTTCATTCGGCCGAATTGTATTCTAATTGAAGCTTTTCTCTCAATCACGCTTAGCTGTGCTGGTGGCTGGTGCACCTCAAGAATGTGCGTTCATGGCTGATGAAGCAGTGGAGTCAATCCCAGGCCTGGTTCCCATTAAGTACACACTTAAACACTACATCCTATACTTGGATAAAGTGAGGGAGTGTGCAAAGCAACTCAACAAGAGTAAGTTTCTGCTGTTTTCACAGCTCTTCAGTTGCCGTACGCTGAAGGGAATCCTGCTGGTGTGTCATTGTAATATTGCTGAAAGTATGCCAGGAGTTAATGTTGCATACATTGGCTTGAACATTTTCTTGCAAAGGCCCAACTTTGTATGGTGGGTTAGTATAAAAACTAGCAACAGCGATTGGTGGTTGAATAAGAGTTGGGAGCAAGCTGTTGTACGCTTGTAATGTAAGCACTGGATCCTGCAGTGCAGCAAGAGGCCATTTGGCCCATCGAGTCTGCACCGACCACAATCCCACCCAGGCCCTGTCCCTACAACCCCAGGTTCAATTCCCAGCCAGTCCCCCTGACACTAAGGGGCAATTTAGCATGACCGATCCGTCTAACCTGCACATCTTTGGAATGTGAGAGGAAACCAGAGCATCTGGAGGAAACCCACACAGACACGGGGAGAACGTGCAAACTGCACACAGACAGTGACCCAAACCGGGAATCGAACCCAAGTCCTAGGCGCTGTGAGGCAGCAGTGCTAACCACCGTGCTGTCCCAGTGGAACTGTATGGTGCTGAAATTGCCACTGTCTTGTTTTGAGTCTTTTTCAGTGTGGAGCTGCTGTTTTTCCATGGTACAACAGTGACTATGCTTCACAAGTAATTAATTGTCTGTGAAGAACTTTCCAATTTCCTGTGGTTGTGAGTGATGTTCTATAAATACAGGCTCTACCGTTCTTTAGCCATACATCTCTGACCTACTCCAATGTGATATTGTGGTTTTATTGAATGAAGTGATCCACTTGAGAAAAGTGGGGCTAAGCTTTGGATCTCCTACTGCAGTATCTGGACCTTCTAAAGGTGTTTGATAAAGTACCACAGAGGAGCAAAACTGAAGCCCTTTGGATAAAAAGGGCAGTAGCAGATGGATAATTGGCTACAGGTTAGGAAACAGTTGTAGTGAAAAGCTGTTTTGAAGAGGGTAGATGGAGATGCCCAGGGTTCAGTAACAGGACCACTGTTTTTAATATGTACCAATAACTTGAACTGTGAGCTACAGGGCACAGTTTTGAAATTTGCAAATAGCACTAAACTTGGAAGTGTAGAAAGAAACGGTGAGTAAATACGAACAACAGGTTGGAGATTATGGTAAAGCGATGTAAAATATTAGTTTGGAGTACCATCTAAATCTCGGCATCACAGTTTAAGAAGATAATGAAGGCTCTGGAGAAGATACGGAAAAAATTCAATGGAATGTTAGAAGGAATGAGGAATTGCAGTTTTAAGGTTTAAAGTTTACTTATTAGTGCCACGAGTAGGCTTACATTAACACTGCAATAAAGTTACTGTGAAAATCCCCTGGTCGCCACACTCGGTACACTGAGGGAGAACTCAGCATGGCCAATGCACCTAACCTGCACATCTTTTGGACTGTGGGAAGAAACCGGAGCATCCGGAGGAAACCCACGCAGACACGGAGAGAATGTGCAAACTCCGCACAGGCAGTGACCCAAGCCGGGAATCGAACCCGGGTCCCGGATGCTGTGAGGCAGCAGTGCTAACCACTGTGCCACCGTAGATAGGCTGGAGAAGCTGGGATTGCTCTCCATGGAGTTGAGAAAACCAAGAGAGAATTTGATAGAAGTGTTTAAAATCACGAAGATTGAGTAAGTTTAGACAGAACAAACAGGGCGGCACGGTGGTACAGTGGTTAGCATTGTTGCCTCACAGCACCAGCGATACGGGTTCAATTCCCAGCTTGGATCAGTGTCTGTGCGGAGACTGCACATTCTCCCCGTGTCTGCGTGGGTTTCCTTTGGGAACTCCGGTTTCCTCCCACAATCTGAAAGACATGCTGGTTAGGGTGCATTGGCCGTGCTAAATTCTCCATCAGTGTACCCGAACAGGCGCCAGAGTGTGGCGACTAGGGGATTTTCACAGTAACTTCATTGCAGTGTTAATGTAAGCCTACTTGTGACACTAATAAATAAACCTTAACTGAAGATAAATTATTTCAAATTTTTGAAGGGTCGATAACCAGAGTGGTCAGATTTATGGTGATTGTCAAAGAAGCTGATGTGACACGTGGGAAACCTTTCAACGCACATTTAGGATTTGGAATGATAAGGTGGTGGATACAGGTCGAAAAGGGAATTGGATTAAATACTTTAAAAAAAATACAGGGATGTAGGGACAGAGCAGGGAAATGGGACTAACGGGATTGCTGTAAGAGACTAAATGACTCCTCCTGCACTGCAATGATCGCTTCTCGGCCTTTTGGCTAAGATCAAGTGTAGTATGGATGGTATGGATTGCCCGTCCGTGCTGTGCTTGGTTGGGGTCATTAGGTTGTATTATAAGCTTCATTTAAAAATGAAGCAATTTTTTAAAACCGGCATCTCGGTCTTTTTTGGCTGAGATGCAGATGAGATCAGCCTTGGAGGAGGTCGGCTTGCGCCTGCTCCAATCAGCTTGTCTCATGTAGATCAAGCCCGAGACGGAGGCTGCAGAACCTGGTCTGGCCACAGGGGATGCAGACTCTGTCTTGTCAGCTTGGATCAGGAATGTCTCAACTTGTTGAGACTTTGAATTGGATTTGATTGAATTGGAAAAGTACACAAAAAAAAATGTTCTGTGATTCTGAACACATTTTCAGGGGCTAGTTTGAGCAAGCTATCCTATTAGTTTCTTCCTTACTCGGACACCTCTGATACCTTGGACATCACTAGATTTACAGAGTAAATGGTGTTTAAGTAATGGCTGATGATTACAACCCTGATCTTCAAAGATAAACCTACCAGAATTCTACAGAATAACAGGAAGTAAATGAGAGGTTGCATTATAAGTGCAGGAGCTGTGGATCTAAAATGTTTCACCCCTTAGTGTGAGGTTTTATACCTTCCATTTGAGACATGCTGTACTCAGCGGTGTTGTTCTATTAAAAGGGAATGTGTTATGCAGTGATGGCTTGTGCTCCCGTGTTACGTAACATGAAAATGCTTGGTCTCTCCATGAGCTAATGATGGGTTTTAAGTAAGTTTTCCATAACTTGTAAGTTGCTGCCTGCATTTATGAAGAGCAGAATCACGTACACTTTATTATGGGTTTCACCCTCTACAGATGATTTAGTGAAGGACTGGACCCCTCACAAAATCGAACTGTGTCTTTGGACCTGGGCTGTGGCCCAACGGATTAAACCCTCGTTGCTGAAGGACATCGTACTGCGTCAGAGCAAAACAATGGACAAAGAAAAGGACACGAGGCCAAGACCTGTGAAAAGGCAGAAAACTCAATGATGAGCTTGTCAAGCCTTGAAAACAGCCACGTCATGAGTAAGAATAATTCAATTCCAGCATCACGCACTTGGGTTGGTGAAATAAACAGTCCTGAGGCTTGAACCCGTGCAGTAAGATCAGACACTAGAGAGTGACATTGAATGCTGAAGAATGGCAATCAACATTATTATCCCTCAGCATCCTGCAGTGTAGGAATCATTCTTGCTATTTTATATACTCTTGCATCTAACTAATCCCAGTTACTTCAATGTCATGGAATCTCTACAGTGCAGAAAGAGGCCATTCGGCCCATCGAGCCTGTACCAACAACAATCCCACCCAGGCCCTATCCCTGTAACCTCACGTATTTACCCTGTTAATCTCCCTGACGCTAAGGGACAATTTAGCACGGCCAATTTACCTAACCAGCACTTCTTTCAGACTGTGTGGAAGGAAACCAGAGCACCCGGAGGAAACCCACGCAGACACGGGGAGAACGTGCAAACTCCGCACAGACAGTGACCCGAGGCCAGGAATTGAACCCGGGTCCCTGGTGCTGTGAGGCCGCAGTGCTTGCCACTG
Organism: Mustelus asterias; assembly: GCF_964213995.1. NCBI lineage: Eukaryota > Metazoa > Chordata > Chondrichthyes > Carcharhiniformes > Triakidae > Mustelus > Mustelus asterias. The sequence goes on from NC_135823.1 coordinate 65,397,555, forward strand.
TGTCACTTCTATGCATGTTCCAGGTTTGTGTGCAAAATGATAACGTTGAAGTGATGATTGCATGTTATTGGGTTGTAATCCCTGATTCTAAAACACAGAGCTACAAATAAACGAAAGATTCTGCACAAAGTGTAAATACAAAACGTTAACTCCTTTCGCCATGTAAATGTTCGGCAGTGTCATCATTGCAATGTGACGAAAACACAAAGATCATTTTGACGACTCTCGGGTAGAGCAGCTTATAATGGGACCAGATGCTCTGCCTTGTTGAGAGCGGTAAATTATATCTCCAGTCGTTAACAATTGTTGGCCCCATTCACAAAGTACTTCACGCCAGCACTTTCCCCCGGTGTTCTATTTGTTGTCACTGATTTTGCACTCCGTAAAAAGTTTCACTTCAACTGAAACCATCAGAAACTCGGGGCCCCGACTTTAACTCACACAAAACCCATTCACCCCCTGTTAAAATCGTGCCGCAGTTTGAAGTGCGGCAGACGGTGATTACTTTTCCGCAAGTACGTGCGGCTGAAGTGTGCATTCTGAAGCAATGAAGATTGCACAAACACGTGTGTTTTAACCTCTATAATGAATCAAGAGACAAAGTCGGCTTTAAATATTTAAACACAATTTCCTTTATTCTATAGCTACTTAAACAACAGTAAATATTTGCAATGCATAAACCAAATACTCACTATCTGTTACTTAAAGTTGATTTGCACTTGCAATTAAAACCTGGCCAGGGTTTTGTTGTCACATGGATTCAGACCTTGGTTCTCCTCTTCCAGATGTTGTCTCTCCGTGTGAGCTTGATCCCCGGGATTTTCACACTGCCTTCTGAACAAACTCCTTCTGTTAGCAGAGTTAAAACTGCAAAGGTTCCTTTGCAACCAGCCAATGAATTGATCAAAAACCCCAATTGCATTGTTCGATTAGGCCAATCAAATAAAGCCAGAGTCCAGGGTGGCACGGTGGCACAGTGGTTAGCACTGCTGCCCCACAGCGCCAGGGACCCGGGTTCAATTCCCGGCTTGGATCACTGTCTGTGTGAAGTTTGCACGTTCTCCCCATGTCTGCGTGGGTTTCCTCCGGGTGCTCTGGTTTCCTCCCACAGTCTGAAAGACGTGCTGATTAAGTGCATTGACCCAAACAGGTGCCGGAATGTGGCGACTAGGGGGATTTCACAGTAACTTCATTGCAGTGTTAATGTAAGCCTTACTTGTGACGAATAAATAAACTTTTTTTTTACTTTGGTGGTATTGGTCACTCCAGACCGCACCATATTTAGGCTCCTTAAGTGCATATTGTTTACATTCCAATGCCCAGGTAAGGAACGCTGGCTCCAAAAGTCTGTAAAGAACCCCTCCCCGCCAAGGACAAGCTGTTATCTTTGGCACCCTCTGTCCTTTGATAAATTCCAAGCCACTGGCCACAAGAAATCCCAGCACAGTGAAAAAACAACTTTAACCAAAAAAAGGTTTGTTTGATTGAAGATCTTTCAGCATATTAAAAGTAAAATCTCTGCAGACCATCCAGCCACAATCCCAATGCTCGGGGGAGGGTACTTTCCATTTTGTTTGTGTTATTCTTCTCAGGGTTTCCACAAGTTACTGCAAGCAGTGGCTGCGACCTCCAGGAAGTGACTGCCTTGGAATCACTATCTCAGTGCCGTTTTTAACTGAGCTGTTTACTGTGACCGAATTTGCTGTATTTTCCCAATTCCTGATCTGGGAATATTTTGCCACTCCGAAATCTGGCAGCCCTCGTGCTACTTCTGCTTTGCTTCATAACGCAACAAGATGTTTCCCTTATTTTGTACTCAATTATATGATCACTTTGTGCCTGCCGTCTTAATAAATTGGTGTTACTCCATGCTCCCGAGTTTACTGTAACACCACACTGTCACCAGTGACGCATTCTCTCTACAGTAGATTCATGCACTAGAAATGGTGACCTTTAATAGCGCTGATTCATAAATCATAGTTTTCCAGCTGACTTCTTTAAAATTGACTTTTATTCTAATAGCCTTTTCATCTCACTTGCACTGAAGTATTTTTTTAAAATAAAGTGCAGAGAATATATGTGTTAATTTCTAATAAAATGCTGTGGTTGAATACAAAGTGTAAGTGTGTGGGAAGTTTGCAAGGTCATGTCCACGAACTTTATTCAACCCATTGTGGAGCATTAGATGTAGGAATCATCCAAAGTGAAGCCTGAAGAAAGCAATTTTTTTTTCAAGGTTTGTCTAGGATGAAGACTCGATTTCAGATTGTGGCACGGTCTATTAGTGCATTACAGCAGCGATTTCAACAATAACAGCAGTTTAGATCTCTATAACATCTTTAATGCAGTAAAATGTCCAAAGCACTTCACAGCAGACGGAAGCTGACACTCATTTAACGAATAGTGTGGAACTGGTTATGTTTAAGTGAATGTTAATGCTAAATAAATAGTAGCTAGTAGTCTTCAACTTTTATCTCTTGTGATGAGTGTTTAAAGTTTATTTATTAGTGTCACAAGTAGGCTTACATCAACACTGCAATGAAGTTACTGTGAAAATCCCCCAGTCGCCACACTCTGGCGCCTGTTCAGGTACACTGAGGGAGAATTTAGTATGGCGAATCCACCTAACCAACACGTCTTTCGGATTGTGGGAGGAAACCGGAGCACCCGGAGGAATCCCACGTGCACACGGGGAGAACGTGCAGACTCCACACAGACAGGGACCCAAGCCAGGAATCGAACCCGGGTCCCTGGCGAGAGGCAGCAGTACTAACCACTGTGACGCGTGTGCCTTTGAGTTGCCATCTCTATCTGAGTTAGAGGCGATGTGGAGATGCCGGCGTTGGACTGGGGTGGACACAATCAGAAGTCTCACAACACCAGGTTAAAATCCCTTTCAGAATTCTCAGCTGGAACTCACTCGGACTATCTAAAATGAGGTTTGAACCCTGCACAGGTTTATTTGGAATCACGAGCTTTCGGTGCACTGCTCCTTCATCAGGTGAGGGGCATAGATCAGTTAGATAGTCAACATCTTTTCCCAAAGATAGGGGAATCTAAAACTACAGGGCATAGGTTTAAGGGGAGAGATACAAAAGGGTCCAGAGGGGCAATTTGTTTTACTCAGAGGGTGGTGAGTGTCTGGAACAAGTTGCCAGAGGCAGTAGTGGAGGCGGGTACAATTTTGTCTTTTAAAAAGCATTTAGACAGTTACATGGATAAGATGGGTAAAAAGGGATATGGTCCAAACACAGGCAATTGGGACTAGCTTAGTGGTTAAAAATAGGGCGGCATGGACAAGTTGGGCCAAAGGGCTTGTTTCCATGCTGTAAACCTCTATGACTCTAAAACCAGTTACTGAAAGAGGGACAGCGAAGTGTTCCAGCCTGCTAAAAACAGAGGAGAAAAACCGAAAGCTGTAAGTAAAATCCTGGATAAGACAAAAATGGCTGTCAATGTTTAATCCCTGCTCCTGTCAAAATGAAAGACAAAATAAAAAAACAGGTGAGAGATTTTGAAAATCTGTAAGGCAGATGTAATTTGTGAATGGTGTGTGTTTGACTTTAGCGATCAGGGTGAAGAGTTTACTGGTGAGTATCTGACTGCATTAACACAGCTCACAGAATCCTGAGAAATCGGGCAGCTGAAAGGTGATCTCATTAAGTTATCACAAACACTGTCTGCGGAGATCTCTCAGCATTACCAGAGATCCCACCCATTCCAGCCATAGACTGTTTGCCCCCTGCCATCTGGGAGGCACCACGGATGCATTCAAGCCCGTACGACCAGGCTAAGGAACAGCTTCTTCCCCAGAGCTGTTACCCAGCTGAACTCCGTCCTTTCACATATTCCCAGGCGATGGACATTGTGTAATATGCACCTATACACTCAATGACTATTGGCACTATTTTATAACGACTACTTGCATTTGCTTTTTTCTTTGTATCTTGGGAGCTGCAAGCTCATTTTTCATTGTATTTGTATTTGTGCACCTTACAATGACATTAAAGTTGAATTGAGTACAATTTTTCGGCATAAGAGACCTTGCAGTGAGAGCAAGTCTGCTGAGAGAGGAGAAACGTATTCTCTTAGAAAGCGATTGACATGGACAGAAACGCGAAGGTTGCAACGCGTCAGCCAGAGCTCGTGTGGCAGAACACCAGGAGAGAATCCAGGTCGAAAGAACGGAACAATCACAAAGGGCAGGATGCGAATTCTGCGGACAACATCATACGAAGGATTGTCCAGCACGGGGAAAGCAGTGTTTTAACTGCAAGAAGCAGAATCATTTCACACACAAGTGTTTGGCCAGAGAGAAGCAAAACAAGCCAATACCGATGTTCACTGAAAAGATATCAGCCAAGGAGTCTCTGATGAAACACTGTACACTTGCCTCCATCAAGTCTATCAGTGATAACTGGATTTGTGACTGTTGGAATGATGACTGCAGAGGGAGAGCGCCAAGTGAACAAGGAGTGTCAGATTGACACTGTTGCAGCATCATCACCTTTACAGATCTGTGCAAAGTGGCGCAGTATAGCAAACCAGAAATGAAGCCCTCGAGAGAGGCGATAGCACGATGCTCATACCGAGCAGACAGATTAATCTGAGAGCCCAATGCAATGACAGGATTGAAGATCTGGAGTTCCAAATAATAGCCGGTACGCAACAGCCACTTGTCTCAGCTGGAGCAAGTCTAAAGCTTGGACTGGAGAGAATAGAGCCAACATTTTGAGTCTGGATGACCCTTCGTCAGAGCTTTGAGGGGGGAGGTGGGTGGAGGCAGTTGCTCGATACTCTTCCACTCGCTTATTTCTGTCCTTTCAAGAATACTTGTGAGTAGGAGGATAGGCAATCTAAATGTCTTTTTTTTAGCATTTACGATGCTAAAAGAAGACATAGGTCCAATTACACATGGAAATTGAGGGTTCGATTCCTGGCTTGGATCACTGTCTGTGCGGAGTCTGCACGTTCTCCCCGTGTCTGCGTGGGTTTCCTCTAGGTAATCCGGTTTTCTCCCACAGTCTGAAGGACATGCTGGTTAGGTGCATTGACCCGAATAGGCGGTAAAGAGTGTGGTGACTAGGGGAATTTCACGGTGATTTCATTGCAGTGTTAATGTAAGCCTTACTTGTGACACTTTTTAATTAAATGAGCACTTGAATCTGTCTTGGCCTTTTAGCAATTCACGGCTTTCTGTCCTTTGGCCAATTTAAACCGGTATTAAATTCGGCTGGTTGTACAGTCATGCAAAGTTGATTAGTCACAAGGTCAGGACAGGATACATCTAAGAACCAAGGGTAGGCAGAAGGGATTAGTTTAATTTGCTGTCATGTTCAGCACAGCATGGTGGGCTGAAGGGCCTGTTCCTGTGCTGTACTGTTCTATGTTCTGTGGTAACCCTAAACATGCCAACAGAGATTTACAATGTGTTGCAACACATTGACTGCCATTGTTGCTGAACAGATCATAGGACAGTATGAACGCGTTACAACCTCCGCGTTTCTGTGCATGACAATCGCTTTCTTGAGAGTACGTTTCTCCTCTCTCAGTAGACTTGTTTTCTCTCCATGGTCTCTTATGCCGCAGACAATTGTATTTTCGTGGCACGGTGGCACAGTGGTTAGCACTGCTGCTTCACAGCGCTAGGGACCCGGGTTCAATTCCCAGCTTGGGTCACTGTCTGTGTGACGTTTGCATGTATAACTGGAGAATATCTAGAAGTAGATGCGAGTTTGAGATCAATTCAGCTTCAGTGGTGAAGAGTTCCAGTTGCCCTCTCAAGTCAAGCCGAAAACAAACAAATTAGAAGAGCTAGAAAAGGGAGTCATCAAGAAAGTGACAATTTATGTAGACTGGGTTGGCAGCATGCAGGAAAGTGGGATTAGAAAGGGCACCTAAGTGTCCTTGGGCTGGCACGGACAAGATGGGCCGAATGGCCTCCTGTACACTAAGTTTTCTATGGTTCTATGATAGCAGTGAAACAAGCTGAAAAGTTGAGAATATGCTTGGACCCAAAGGTTGTAAATAAAGCACTGAACAGATCTCATTACCCCATGCCAACCCTGGAAGAAATTTTGATAAAACTTGCCAAGGCAAAGATCTCCACTATCCTAACTGTGAAGGAAGGTTACTGACAAGTGAGGCTGAATTAAAGCATCAGCTTTCTAATGACACTCTGGACGCTGTTTGGGAGACACAGATGGTGGTCCATGCAGTTTGGTGTTTCCACTGCTCCAGAAGAATATCGATGTGGACAACATGAGGTAGTCAGTGATTTACCCTCAATGGAGGCCATTGTGAATGATCTACTCATCTACGGACGTGGAGACACAATGGAAGAAGTCATAGCTGACCATGCTCAGAATTTAATACGACTGCGAGAGTGAGCCCACCATATGAACCTGAAGCCGAAGAAGAAAGAAAATTGCAATTGAAGATGCCTGAATTCAATATATACGGCACGGTGGCGCAGTGATTAGCACTGCTGCCCCACAGCGCCAGGGACCCAGGTTCAATTCCTGCACTGTCTGTGCAGAGTCTGCACGTTCTCCTGGGTCTGCGTGGGTTTCCTCCGGGTGCTCCGGTTTCCTCCCACAGTCCAAAGATGTGCGGGTTAGGTTGATTGGCCACGCTAAATTGATCCTTAGTGTCAGGAGGATTAGCAGGGTAAATATGTGGGATTACGGGAATAGGGTCTGGGTGGGATGTGTGGTCGGTACAGACCCGAATGGCCTCCTGCACTGCAGGGATTCAATGTAACTCATATACTGACAATAAAAGGCCTTCACCCAGATCCAGAGTTGCAGCAGCCATGCAGCAACCAATAGATGTGAAAGCAGAGCAATGATTTGTTGGATTCATGAATTATTTAACAATGTTTTTACCCAATTTGTCGTCAGAATGTGAACCATTCCACAAGCTCACTGCCAATGATGTGCAGTGTTACTGGGACACAGAACAAGGAGCAGCATTCACTAAAATCAAACAATTTGAGATGAAAATGCCAGTGCTAAAGTGCGATGACATCAATGATGAAGTCACCTTGCAATGTGACACCAGTGAGACAGGTCTTGGAAGGACAGTTATGCAGCAAGGACTACCTTGCATTTGATTCCAGGGCACTAACACAAGCAGAACTGATCGAGAAAGAGAACCTGGCTATTGTTTTTGCTTGTGAACATTTCCACCAATACCATTAAGAGACCGGCACGATTTAACAACTGTGTGAAATACATGTGTATAGAAAGATGAGAATTTGGGGTGGTGTAGTGGATAACTTGGGTAATTCGCAGTTACACATGAATAGTGCATGCAAAGTTGTCTGTTATGAAAAGGGGGATGTTTGCGCTTCATAGAATCATCGAATCCCTACCGTGCAGAAGGAGGCCATTTAGTCCATCGAGTCTGCACTGACTCTTACCCAGGCTTAGCCCATAACCCCACGTATTTACCGTACCAATCTCCCTTACCTACACATCTTGGGACACTATGGGCAAATTTAGCATAGCCAATCAACCTAACCTGCACATCTTTGGACTGTGAGAGGAAACCGGAGCACCTGGAAGAAATCCATGCAGATGTGGGAGAAGGTGCAAACTCCATACAGTCTGTCACCCAAGGCCGGAATTGAACCCGGGTCCTTGTTACTTGAGAAAAGATATGCTGGCGCTGGAGGGGGTGCAGAGGAGATTCACTAGGTTGATTCTGGAATTGAGAGGGTTGGCTTATGAGGAGAGACTGAGTAGACTGGGCCTATACTCATTAGAATTCAGAAGAATGAGGGGAGACCTTAGAGAAACATATAAGATTATGAAGGGAATAGATAAGATAGAAGCAGGGGCGTTGTTTCCACTGACAGGTGAAAAAACTAGAACTAGGGGGCATGGCCTCAAAATAATGGGGAGCAGATTTAGGACTGAGTTGAGGAGGAACTTCTTCACCCAAAGGGTTGTGAATCTGTGGAATTCCCTGCCCAGTGAAGCAGTTGAGGCTACCTTATTGGATGTTTTTAGGGCAAGGACAAATAAATTTTTGAACAGTAAAGGAATTAAGGGTTATGGTGAGTGGGTGGGTAAGTGGAGCTGAGTCCATGAAAAGATCAGCCATGATCTTATTGAATGGCGGAGCAGGCTCGAGGGGCCAGATGGCCCACTCCTGCTTCTAGTTCTTATGTTCTTAAGTTCCTGACACTGTGTGAGGCAGCAGTGCTAAACACTGTGCCAACGCCCATGCTATGCCATTTCAAAATGCAATGATTACTAACTGTCCTATCTGGCTTGCCAAAGTCATGTGACCTCTGCCGTGAGGGAATGTCTGGGGCAGCCATCTTTAATTCAGTTCAATAAAGACATCCCCCGCAGGAAAGACAGTCACCTCTGAGTTCGTAACAGGTTAGGATTTGGAATGGGATAAATACCTGAAGGTTAAAAGGTTGCAGGGATATGTCGAAAGAGTGAGGGAGTGGGACTGACTGAATTAATCAGAAGTGCCCGTACAGACCCGATGGGCTGAATGCCCTCTATCCGTGCTGTACTGATGTATGATTCCGTCACTTCACAGAAGGAACATTACACCACGTAATACAATATGTGCAACCCCTGCTGCTAAACTGTATGAAGTATCTATAATCGCTTTGCATTGTTGAAATCAATGTTCGGGTTAATTACAGGTCAGGCTGGCTTTTCTTCTTTTCCGTGCTAAGGTAATTGGAAGCTATACACGTTCTCATTCAAGAGGTGAGAGGTAACCTGGAGCTTGGTTTGTGCAGTTTATCTGCAGACTCCAACTAATTTTGTAATTTTTCTCTTGTGAAATACTTTGAATCATAGAATCCCTACAGTGCATTCAACCCATCGAGTCTGAACCAACCACAATCCCACCCAGGCCCTATTCCCATAACCTCACATATTCACCCTGCCAATCCCCCTGACACTAAGGATCAATTTAGCATAGCCAATCAACCTAACCTGCACATCTTTGGACTGTGGGAAGAAACTAGAGCACCCGGAGGAAACCCATGCAGACACGGGGAGAATGTGCAAACTCCACACAGTGACCGAAGTTGAAATTGAACACTGGTCCCTGGCGCTGTGGGGCAGCAGTGTTGACCACTGTGCCACCGTGCCGCCCGTAAGTGTGATCCGGAACACTCTGCACGCAGGAGAGAAATGTTGCAGGTGCTGGAAAGAAAAACAGAGAATGCTGGAAATAGTCAGCAAGTCGGACAGCGTATGAAGAGAGGGAAACAGAGTTTAAACTGGCAAAACGCACTGGACGCGCAGACGGAGAGATTTCTCATGGCACTTAACAGAGTGAGCCAGAGGGAATGCTGTTCCAGGGGACAGAGCTGGTTGCTGGAGTGTGGAAGTGGGGAGGTATGGACAGGACATCTCCAGTGAAAAAAATTGGAAAGAAGTTGGTGAGAAATCAAGACAGAAACAGTGAAACAAGTGGTTTTCAATTCACACCTGGAAATTTATTTGGTTCCTTCCTCACTGGAGGTGGATAAATATTCTACAGATCGATAAATATATCGTCTGCCGTCAGTGGTGGTGGAGGTGAACTCAATAGGGTCTTTTAAGAGACTCCTGGATGAGTACATGGAGCTTAATAGGATGGAGGGTTATAGGTAGGTCTAGAAGGTAGGGATGTGTTCGGCACAACTTGTGGGGCCGAAGGGCCTGTTTGTGCTGTAGTTTTTCTATGTTTCTATGACTTAAATGAGTTTTGATTTTCAGTATGAAATAAAATCAGCTGATATAAGACCATAAGATATGGGAGCAGAATTAGGCCATTCAGCCCATCGAGTCTGCTCCGCCATTTGATCATGGCTGATCTCAACCCCATTCTCCCACCTTTTCCCCATTACCTTTGATCCATTTACCAATCAAGAGCCTATCCATCTCTGTCTTAAAGACACTCAATGGCCTGGCCTCCACAGCCTTCTGTGACAATGAATTCCACCGATTCACCACCCTCTGGCTGAAGAAATTCCTCCACATCTCAGTTCTAAAGGGTCGTCCCTTTACTCTGAGGTCGTGGATAGAATATTTGCCCGGACGCAAGAAATTCTGAATAAAATCTGACATTCTCGTGTGTTTAATTTGTCACACGTTCCATGCTGTAAACTACCCTTTTGAATATTGTCACCTAGAAAGGAAAACTGTCTCAGAAAGAGTTAAGGTTTTATCTGGGCAGGTACCTTTGAAACATTCCAAGTGTTCATGCTCTGTCATACTTTGTGGTTCTTGCATGAAAAAGAATGACTGAGTTTTGGGCTATTCCATCACTGGACTGAAAAACAAGAAAGTTCAATTTGCTCCCTAGCCGTGACCAAGTTCCGAATAGAACAGTTGTTTCGGGTGTCAGGCCGTACAAGTCATATGTCCTGCCAGTGGAGCTAGTCTTGAGTGATTAGCATCTCGATGCTGGACATGTTGGCTTGGGAGAGGATGCTGTTGTAGGCCACCTTTCTGCTGGATTTGGAGGATCTTGTGAACTCACTGCTGTTTGTACTTCTCCAGTGCTTTGAGTTCCCCCAGTAGATTATCCAAGTCTCTGAAACACAGCACGGGGCGGCATGGTGGCACAGTGGTTAGCACTGCTGCTTCACAGCGCCAGGAATCCGGGTTCGATTCCCAGCTTGGGTCACTGTGTGGAGTCTGCACATTCTCCCCGAGTCTGCGTGGGTTTCCTCCGGGTGCTCCGGTTTCCTCCCACATTCTGAAAGCTGGTTAGGTGCATTGACAGGCACCGGAATGTAGCGACTAGGGGAATTTCACAGTAACTTCATTGCAGTGTTAACGTAAGCCTTACTTGTGACTAATAAATAAACTTTAAAAAATCACACACATGGTAGGGCAGGGATCATTGCTGACCAGACAACCATGACCTTAGAAATGAGAAGTAGCCCCTGAAACGTACCCTATGCCTGATGCGTTCTGCAGCCAGACTTTTACCAGCCCAGTGGAGGCAGGGGAGTGTGGAAATTTGGAACACAGCATATTGAGCCAACTCCCTGGTGGGTTCCTATTTCCATGAGTTTTTCCCGGAGGCAGGCTCCCAGTGGTAACAGCAGTGGCGGGAGCCAGTTAAGTTACTTAATATGACAATCAGTTCTTATGCTGGCAATACATTGAATTTTGTTCAGTGCTGCATGGGCCTCAAGCAGTGGCAGGAATCTGGTAATGAATCAAAAGTGGCTTCATGTTGGCGATTTGTGCCAGCATATGGCTTTGCTGAGTTAAGTAAAAGTGAACAGAAAGATTGTAAGTGGCACATCCACAGGCATTTGGAACCATTCTCCCTGCACACTGATTCCTGAGTTGGTTCTGGCCGCAATTCAAAAGGTGCCACTTGGACCTCTGTTTAAGTGCCTGCACCTTGTGCCTTCTCGCCTTCTGTCTGTTTGGGTAGTTCTCCCCTTTCCCAGGGGGTCTGCTGGACAGCCACCCCCTTTGGTCCCTCCATTGACTCTCCCATGCCTGTGTGCCAGCCATGGACAGTCGGTGAATGCGGAGTCCTTTTAATTGACCACCTCCCACAAAAATCGGTTGTTCCAGCCTCCGAAATGTGCAGGGATCGGGTTCCCAACACCTATGGGAATATTCAGCTCCGCGTATCCCAGTGCAGGCAGGCCCAGCCAGCATCAAAACTCTGCATTTAGGCAAATGTGTGCAATTGTTACAAGACTGTTTGAAATGAATGCTCGGAATAGAGCTGGAGATGGTGGAATTTTGATGTGGGATGGTCATCTTCCCAAGGTAGGACCACACGCTATTTATTTCAGTCTTCAATGGTCAAATCAAGTAAGGAAACTTTTCAAAAAGCAGCAATGTTGAGGCAACCAGCAACCAGTAACATGCTGTTTGCAATCAATAGTGTAGTCCCCAACGTCCCAGGACATTGTACGCACTAAACCAGCTGTGCCACTGAACTATATTAAAGAGCTGATCATGTATTGAGCATTGCTGCCTCACAGTGCCAGGGACCCGGGTTTGATTCCCAGCATGGATCACTGTCTGTGCGGAGTCTGCACGTCCTCCCCGTGTCTGCGTGGATTTCCTCTGCGTGCTCCAGTTTCCTCGCACAGTCCAAAGACGTGCTGGTTAGGTGCATTGGCTATGCTAAATTCTCCCTCAGTGTGCCCGAACAGGTGCTGGAGTGTGGCGACTAGGGGATTTTCACAGTAACTTCATTGCAGTGTTAATGTAAACCTACTTGTAACACTAATAAATAAACTTAAACATTAGATGTAAGAGTATTGGCCAGTGACCTATTCACCTTAATCTTGGCAGCACTGTGCCAGACAATATGATGGGCCATTAAGCAATAAGTGGACCCCTTCCACTTTTAGCTATATCTAAATTTTACACTACTTATACATTCTTCTAGTAGGCAGTAAAATTAAGACATAGCTAAGAGTGAAAGGGGTCCAGACATGAGTTTAAACTGATTGTATTATATGGCCCATCTTGTTTGCTTGTGCTTATTTGTATTAAATTTCATCTGTTACTGTTCTGCTCATTTGTAGATTCCTCAAACCTTTTTCAATCTCCCTGGATACTTCCCCCTCCTCCCAGTTTAGCATCATCTGCAAATTGGACCAGTTTGCATATGAATCCTGAATCTAAGTCGCTATCATATATCTTAAGAATGGTGGGTTCCACCACCACACCTGGTCTCCCCAATTGGCATCTCCTTCCCATTTCAACCCCTCTCCTCAACCAGGTTACACTGTGAAAATCCCACCATTTTAGTTCATGCACTGGTCATTCATGGGGCGACGCGGTGGCACAGTGGTTAGCACTGCTGCCTCATAGCGCCAGGGACCCAGGTTCGATTCCCAGCCTTGGGTCACCGTCTGTGCGGAGTTTGTACGTTCTCCCCGAGTCTGCATGGGTTTCCTCCCACAGTCTGAAAGACACGCTGGTTAGGTGCATTTACCCAAACGGGTGCCAGAGTGTGGTGACTAGGGGATTTTCACAGTAACTTCATTGCAGTGTTAATGTAAACCTACTTGCGACTAATAAATTAAAAGAAACTGAAAGGCTTTATTTTTGAAATCTGTGTATTGCACAATATGGTGTCCCACTGTCCATGTAGGACATAATTTTCTCAAAAGGTTGATTTTAGGCAAAATCTTCCTCTTGAAACCATGCTGGCTGTTACTAAATTATTTCTGTTGAGGCAATTGTTGAGTTTTCTCCTCAGTTGATTCCATTATTTTATTCGTTATTGAGGCATAACTCGTGAATCTGCAGAATGCCAATTTAGAATTGTCTCCATCTTGAGTACAAGTTCCCTGCTCGCTTGTCCAGAGTCTTCTGAAACCTCCCCTGCATTCCATTTGGAATGCAGTTCCAGTAGAAATTATTTCCACTCTTGTGGAATTATGGGTCATTAATGATGTAAATATTGAGTCAAGGGGAGGCAATGGCCTAATGGTATTAGTGCTAGACTATTAATCCGGAAACTCAGCTGATGTTCTGGGGACCCAGATTCGAATCCTGTCATGGCAGATGGTGGAATTTGAATTCAATAAAAAAAACTATCTGGAATTAAGAATCTATTGATGACCATGAAACCATTGTTGGAAAAACCCATCTGGTTCACTAATCTCTTTTAGGGAAGGAAATCTGCCGTCCTTACCTGGTCTGGCTGACATGTGACTCCAGAGATACAGCAATGTGGTTGACTAAACTGTCCTCTGAAATGGCTGTGAAAGCCACTCAGTTCAAGGGCAACTAGAGATGGGCAACAAATGCTGACCAGCAGCGACGCCCATGTCCCCTGAATGAATAAAAAAAAAATCTAACAATTAATTCCTCATATAATTGGTTCCACAGGTACCTCTTCATGCGGCACTGATGAATCCAGTTCTTGTTTCAAACATGTACAAAAGTCTTTTGTGATCAAGGTCAATATTTATTGAGACATTTTAGCTTGAAAACATCTGTATGAAATTTAACACATTTAGACTTAACCAGTTTAACCAGACTTTATAGGTCAAAGGGAGGATGGTGGAGGTCATTGATAACAATATAATTCTTGTCACTTAATTTTTTTTTTCAATATATCTTCACATCCCATTTGATGACATGTACACAAAATACAGTGAGGTTCTTGAGAAAATGGAGAACGAGTAAGATGAATTTTGTGTGTGTTTAAATTTGGGCTTTCTAACCTATTCCTGTTTAGACCATCGTACCAGATAAGGATGATCGAGATCGACAAGCAGCGGGAAACTTACCAACGCTGGGTGCTTTCTAACCTGTAAAATGATATTAGCTGCTGACACTCTGGCTGTGTTCCTGTGCTCACTTGGTTCCTAAGAGTTCCCACCTGCACTTAACCTATCTGGGCTTATGCAGGTAGGGTGCATTCCTACAGGGAATGAATGTATCCCTCCACATCACATTAAACAGCAGCACCACTTATACAGATGTTTCAGTGGTTTGGCTTGGAGATTGTATAGCACAGTGTTAGATTTCCACAACACCTGGTTCACCAAAATAAAAATTCATTCATCCATCCATCTATACTCTCAAAATCCCATAATTTGCAAGTGATGTCTATCACTTCTGCAGCATTTACTCAGTGTCTAGTCATCGAGTTACAAATCCTGCCAATCACAATGATGATAAAAATCAGTAGTCAAAAGGTCAGTTTTAACAGTTGTTCATTAAAGGTCCACCTCACGTTTCTTCAGTCACAAAGTGGTTCTGCAGCCACATAAACCTCTCTGTTGGGACAGGGTCCAAAGCCGAGGTCTGGCTACCTATGGTGGAGGCGGGATCTGCACACCCAGGAGATCGTATGCAAAAATGTTCCAGAAAATTGCGAATACAACAAAGACGGCGTATGAGAAAACCATGACCCACCAGGCACACTGCTGGTGGAGATTCTCTTCGTAGCTGCGCAGGATGATGAGTCCCATACTGATACCCACCACTGCACCAGCCAGATGTGCCATGAAGCTGGGCTGGGGGCCAGAAGAAGGAAGTGGAGGAGAAAAACGGAGCCACACAGCGCGGCCAACCTCAGAGCTCACTGCCAAAAGGAAAGAGAACGAGAGTTTTAAAAATTCAAAATGTGGAGAAGATAAAGACAATCTAATCTACAACGTCCCTTTACTACCAATATAAATTTTCCAAATGAAATGCAAATTATATTATTCCAGTCCTTCCCATGTGAATCTGAAGAGGTCTCGCATTTAGGGTGGCACAGGGTTAGCATTGCTGTCTCACAGTGTCAGGGACCCGGGTTCGATTCCCGGCTTGGGTCACTGTCTGTGTGGAGTTTGCACATTCTCCCGTGTTTGCGTGAGTTTCCTCCGGGTGCTCCGGTTTCTTCCCACAGTCTGAAAGAAGCGCTGTTAACGTGCATTGGCCATGCTAAATTCTCCCTCAGTGTACCCGAACAGGCGCCAGAGTGTGGCGACTAGGGGATTTTCACAGTAACTTCATTGCAGTGTTGATGTAAGCCTACTTGTGACACTGATAAATAAACTTCAACTTATTTTGCAAATTTAACGAGATCGGACAGGAAACAATCTAGAATAGAATAGAATCCCTACAGTGCAGGAGGAGGCCATTCGGCCCACTGAGCTTGCACCAACAACAATCCCACCCAGGCCCTGTCCTCATAACCCACCCCCCCCCCCCAACCCCTGACACTAAGGGGCAATTTAGCATGGCCAATCAACCTAAATTAAAAATAATAAATCATTATAGTTCGGTAGAAAGACTTTAAAAAGGTACTTACTGCAGACAAGTGCCAAGATCATTCGGAGTAGTTTATAAGGACACCTCATTCCAGCCCAATTCTGAAAGATAATCGATAACATGCTGTAATATATTCAGGAATTGTTATTCTCCAGTCATACTGTAAGTGTCAGCCTTGACTCGATAGTAACACACTCACCTTTCAAGTTTCCTCAGCACAAATTGGCTGCCACATCCGACTGTAAAAAACAATGACTACACTTGAAAATTAATGAACTGGCTGTAAAGCACTTTGTGAAGTGCCATAGAGATGAAAGGCCTGATGTGGGATAAGATCATTTACACACACTGTGGGTTTTATGCATCACGCAGAATTATTCGGGCGGTGCGTGTTTCCACGCTGTAACACACGCCTGGGTTTTAATGGGAAACTTTGAAGTGCTGTTGACACCTGAAAGCCTTGGTGGATTTTGCAACAGTAGTAATGGCGAGGCTGCCAGGGGTCAGTAACATAATGGAGTAAATTGGACAGCAACATCCAATATCTGCCTGTGTGCAGTTAAGCTCAGAGACCTGGAAATTGCGTTGAGAGTTACCCCGCTCCTTCCCAGAGTGCTGTGACAGTCCTCACTGATAGACTAAGCACTGAAACGGCCACAATGGCATAAAGTTGAGGTATTTATTCACTAGTTCCTTGCTAAGTATTTTGGAAAACGTTAGAGCTGGAGCATTCAGCATGAAGTGATTTTTTTTTTACTGGCGTGATAAGTGATGTTACTGTCAAACAACTTATCCAGCCCAAAATTTTAATTTTCAAATTGTGGATTTTTCATTCCTTCAAAAGTCATTCAGTGTAGAAGACTTCTTTAAAAAAAAGAGATTTTTAATTTTCCGTTCATCTTTTATCTTCCTCCCCGTGTTTGCATGGGTTTCCTCCGGGTGCTCCAGGTTCCTCCCACACTCCAAAGATGTGCAGGTTAGGTTGACTGGCCATGCTAAAAATTGCCCATTAGTATCAGGGGGATTAGTGAGGTGAATACGTGGGGTTACAGGGATAGGGCCTGGGTGGGATTTGTGGTTGATGTACACTCGATGGGCCAAATGGCCTCGTTCTGCACTGTAGGGATTCTGTGATAATATTATTTGTCAACATTTTCCCACATTAAAGTGTACAACAATGACCTCCAGTGATCACATGTGAAGTTAAATGCTGAAATCAGGAAGTTGCTATTTGGTAGACCATGCTCCTCCAGAAACTTTGATGTATCAGCGTATAACAGTGAGAGACTCAGCACTGAGATACATGAAACAGCATTACATTCCTGCATATGCCACATATCCCTTGTACTTGCATGCTGGATAGCCACTAAACTTCTCAAATGTTTAGACTTGTCCATACAAGTGTCAATTATTCTTTAACAGCACGATAAGTCTTAATTCCTGCCAAACAACCTTGCTGGTGCTTTAAAAAAGCTTTTACAAGTGTGGAGTTTCATGTCTTCAGAAAATCTTTTATTTACTTTCTCTTTCATTTTTGTGTGTTTCTGAATCCATCTTTCTTTCCCTCTATTTATTTCACTTTGTGTACATGATCTGACATTGAATTAAATATTCTAACTTACACCTCCTGGTTCAGAGTCTGCCAAATTCTGCAAAGACTTTCCAATCTGATCGGTTAAGGAGACACGCCAATGCTTGCCCTGCTCTCACGCATGACTGTCGCTTGCCCTCAGATCTCCTCCTGAGAATGCTGCATGTTTTGGATTTCTAAACACCACTAGTTCCAATGCAAAAACCCATAGGAATCCTTCAGATATATGTAAATATAATGTAGTGATGAATCTGTGGAACTCTTTGCCGCAGAAGGCTGTGGAGGCCGGGTCATTGAGTGACTTTAAGACAGAGATAGATAGGTTCTTGATTGATAAGGGGATTAGGGGTTATGGGAAAAAGGCAGGAGAATGGGGATGAGAAAAATATCAGCCATGATTAAATGGCAGAGCAGACTCGATGGGCCGAGTGGCCTAATTCTGCTCCTATGTCTTATGGTCTTATGAAACGCTTGGTGCCATTCATTTGTCACTGATCACAAGATTGGGGCCATAGGAAAGGCCCAGATCTAGAGTCAGTAACAAAGGAATGGAATTGTGGACCAAGATGTGTCCAAAGATGTGTGGGTTAGGTTGATTGGCCATGCTAAAAAATTGCCCCTTAGTGTCCTGAGATGCACAGGTAAATATGTAGGGATATGGGGGTAGGACCTGGATGGGATTGTGGTCAGTGCAGACTCGATGGGCCAAATGGCCTCTTTCTGCACTGTAGGGTTTCTATGATTTCTATGATTCTAAGATGGCGCCAGAGCGAGGTGATTTCTTTCAAGCTATTCCCATCATACCTCCTAATTCTATCTTTTATTCTCATTCTATGTTTCTAAAACTTCATTCCAACTCTTTTAAACTCTCTATGACTGTAACACTGCACTCTGCACTCTCTCCTTTCCTTCTCTATGAACGGTATGCTTTGTATAGTGCGCAAGGAACAATACTTTTCACTTTATACGAATACATGTGGCAATAATAAATCAAATCAAATCAAATGCTGTTCGCATCACTGACATCTGCCCACAGGATGCTTGTGGGGGGCTTTGGAGCATAGACTTGCTATCATTGGGTGTCTGATCTAGTTTGCTGCCTTCTACAGAGGACCTGTGGCATGTGCCAGCAATGTCATGCTGTTTCAGTGCCGAGTGTCTTGCTGTTATAGGCTGATACAGCAGAGTTTCTGGAGGAGCCTGGTCCATCAAACAGCAACTCCCTGATTTCGGCATGTGGTCATCAGAGTTTACACATCAATATCAGAGAATGTCAGTAGTCTCACCGTTATTTCCACCACAAAAAATTGGTTTATACAGTATGTTAGGGTGAGTACCACCCAGCATTAATGGTAACAAGTGATAGCGTTACCTCCCAGCTTCCAATTCAATTTCAATATGAACCTAGTTTCCCTCCCTCACTCTCTATCCAGACCCTAATACATCATTTTTTTTAATACACAAAAACCTTGCATCATAATTGGTTAGCACAGGGCACTGTTGCCTTTGGTTAAGCCAAACCACACTGACAGGGTGGAAGTCCCATTTTCCAATCCACACTGTGTTTGGCCTGGAAGTGCTCCGTGCTGACACAAGGGATGAACTGGAATGTGTTGGCACCTTCCAAACTGTGGATTTCACAACTCGATATACGTACATCTGTAGAATCATAGAATCCCTACAGTATAGACGGAGGCCATTCGGCCCACTGAGCCTGCACCGACAACAATTCCACCCTATCCCCGTAACCCCACATATTTACCCTGCTAGTCCCCTTGAAATTAGGGTTAATTTAGCATGGCCAATCAACCTAACCCGCACATCTTTGGACTGTGGAAGGAAACCGGAGCACCCGGAGGAAACCCACGCAGACACGGGGAGAACGTGCAAACTCCACACAGACAGTGACCCAAGCCAGGAATCGAACCCAGGTCCCTGGCGCTGTGAGGCAGCAGTGCTCACCACCGTGCCACCTTGTAGAAAAAAAGTTATTAACATGTACAGTAGAATCTATGATAAAAGGTTTCATGAGAGCACAACATTAAAATACTAAGTGGGATGTTTCTATCCCAGTGTTGTGGATGTAAAGATCCCCAGCACATAAAACATTACGACAGCAGTTTCTCCTGGGCGGATATAAATTCCTTAAGGTAATGATTGACATTCTGGTGTTTTGACAATTTGATGCTAACTCATTTTTCCACTGGATTTAGAATGTGACGATTCACCAGCCAAAAGATTGAGGAATTTGATAAAGTTAATCTTAATATGACTGAAAATAAATTTGTTCTTACAATTTTTAAACAGAAAATGGTAGCCAGTCAAGTAAACTCCAAAATCCTTTGCTTGGTGAGCATTAATCATTAGATATTTAATCGTCACATTTACTTTATTTAAACTTGCGTTTATAATCGATTGGCGGCGGCTTTTCCTAAACTTGCATTTGTCCCATTCTTTAGCATATTTACCCATCTGATTTAGTGTCCAAAGATGTGCGGGTTGGGTGGATTGGCCAGGCTAAATTGCCCCTTAGTGTCGGGGGGACTAGCAGGGTAAAAACATGGGATTACGGGGATGGGGCCTGGGTGGGATTGTGGTCGGTACAGACCCGATGGGCCGAATGGCCTCCTTCTGCACTGAAGGGATTCTATGATTATATGATTATCTTTTCTAGCTTTATGTGCATGTCTAAAATAAATGGCTTAAAAATTAACTCTAAAATAGTGAAGTATTTCAGGCAGACAGGTTAAGAATTTATATGCTGTTTCACTGCAGCATAACCTCCTGGACTACCTCTTGACGAATTGTGGAATCACTTTTTATAGACAGAACTTTTGATGTCACAAAACTGGTTTTCAAACCATCAACTCCCATCTAAGAAGATACGAGGATTGATTCTTCATACTTATCAGACAAGGCAACAATTAAAGAAAACAGCGATGTTGATTTTGATTATTTTGAATGCCGTGTAGCAGAGGAGCTCTTCGTGTAACTTTATTGATTGCACCATGTGCCTAAATCCTGCTGCTGCTGCTGTTTGTTGAGTTGTTGCCTAATTTCATCTTAAATTACATCCAAGACAGGGCACCGCTAGCATTCAGAACGAAGCCTAGTTCCAGCTTCAGCCGCCAGATGGCACTAACATGCTAGACTGGTCGAACACACTTACATCAGGTCCAATAATCAGAAGAAGCTGCTTCTGATCCGAGCCTGTTATATATACGACCCAAAGGTGGAGCCAGACAATGGAGTGGCCCCCGCTACCAAGTATGGTGCGTTCCCCGACAGCAGATACTCCCTCTCACTTCTATCTTCCTTTCCTTCTGGATAATATCCTTATATTAGTTGTGCAATTTCTTGAATAGTTTTATTTTTGTGTTTCACTGTTTACTGAGAATCAAGCCCTTGAAAGGATTCTTCTGTTAACTGATCATTCATTAACGCTGCCTTGGCTCTTCTGAAGTTTTGTGAGTTACATTTACAGCACCGAAAATCTTCTACTTTCGGATTTCAGACGACTGTTTAACACTGCACGAAGTCTGTGGAGTTGGTTCATCTTGATTGGCACATTAAACAATATTCAACTTCCAGCCTTCGATGATATGACACTACAAGAGGGGACATCTAGTGACCCAAAATTGCTGTTCCTGCAATGTGCGCTGTGCTAGCACTAATACATGTCGTGGTCAGGATTTACGCGCAACGACACACGTTTATGTGGCAGGTGAATCATTTACATCGCTGCTGTACCTGCCTGAAATCCATGGATACCGGTTCCTCGGTAAGCAGCACAGATCTTCTCAATCAGATATCAACTGCTATCTGTCGTGATGGATGTGCAACTTACCCAGTTTACAGCAGCTACAGAAATTAATGACAAAACATGCACCACCAGACAACAAATGAATATTACCTTCGACTGGGGAGGTGCTCTATTTGTACAACATTTGGGACAAAGATAAAAAGAAACATATCTTGCCAGGCAGATTGAATCATTAGAGTTGTTCTGATAACAAGGGCAGTTTTCCTGGCTCACTGGGCTATTTCAGTAAGGTGCTAGCTCACCCACTGTGATATTGAAAATAATATTAATATTGCACTAATGGGGCCACTCAAACCACCATTTACAATTGTAACATTAATCTGAAATGACCAAAACATAATTCCTCATGAAATTCACAAATATGGGTGAGTAATCACCCACACAGCTCTCATCCTGCCGTCTGCTTCTGCCCCACTCATGCCTCACATGGTAACGTGGCCCTTTAAAGGGGGTGATCCTTTGAGGGCCACGTGATTGGGCCAGACCCTATGGAGAGTCCATGCAGGAAGCTGAGCCAATCAGGAGCAAGGGCGCACGTCCGGGGATGGGGAGGAACCTCAGTTGGAGCCAGGGTGGAGAAGAAAGTAGGAGTGTGTTGCAGTTCTGTCAGATCCTTGTATATATATTATTGTTAATAAATCAATTATTACATGAAGCCACAACAAGTCACCATTGACTTTACTACACTGGCGACGAGGAAAAAACTTTGTTAGTTGTCAGGATATCACAGCGTGCAGTTAAAGGGAGAGGAGAGTGAGTGTCAAAGCTACAAAGAGACAGGTACATCCGTCATATAAAAATGCCTTTAATCAGAAAGATTGAACCGTTTGACCCAGAAGTGGAAGATGGGGCAACATATCGAAAGGCTGCATTATTTCTTCGTAGCTAATGAGATCACAGCAGAGAGAAAACGAAAGGTCTGTGGCCCACAAACTTACAGCCTAGTGAGGCGTCTACCATCACCTGACACTCCAAATACAAAAGTCTTTTGACCAGATAGTCAAAGTGGGCAAAGATCATTTTAACCCCCGACCTTCAATCATGACAGGGAGGCCGTTTCCAGTTTTGTGGCCAGATTGAGAGTGTTAGCACAGCACTGTGAGTTCGGCCCAGTTTTAGGTGAGATGGTAAGGGACCGTTTGGTCTGGGGGACCAACAGCCTCACAACGCAGAAAAAAACTGCTGGCTGAGACTAAAATCTCTTTAGAAAAAGCTGCAGAGATGCCTCAGGTAGCAGAGTGCATTGCGCAAAACACAAGGTGCAAGTACACAGCGTGCCCAGCGAGGTGAACCATTTGTGGCAGAAAGCGGTTGCTGTGGGGAACAGCCTGAGTGAGGGCACAGCAGAGCCGGAGAAGGGTGGTACAACACCTGGGCGGACGCTTGTTTTCAATGTGGGGGAAGAGCTCTCCCAAGAAACTTGCTGGTGCAGAAATTATGTCTGCTTCCATTGCAAAAAGAAGGGTCATCTGCAAGCATGGTGTGGAATGAAGCAGACAGAACAGAACACGGACAAGAAAAATGTTTAATTCCATTAAAGAAACTGGATGAAGAGCCCAACAGAGGATCCAAATTGTATACTTTAAACCAGGTCCTACTCAATAAGGTTCCTTCTATTGAAAAAGCCTTGAAGGTCAATGGCAGTTCTCAAAATGGAAGGCGATACAGGAGCCACAGTCAAAGGGGAGCAAGCATTCCAATACCTTCAAAAAGGTCTGCAACGCTTGAGAGTGAGTGATGCAGAAGCCATTTTGTCTGCGTATGCAGGAGAGAGGTTAGAGACAGTAGGGCCAGCGACAGTTACTGCATCCCACAGAAACTAAGGACTACCTGTCCTAGTGACTAAGGGTCACAGACCTTGTATCATGGGTCGAGACTGGTTGAAACAGATAAAATTAGACGGACTGGAGATATTGAATATTCGGGATGGAGGATTTCAAGAGCAGACACTCCGGGGTTTTCCAAAAGGAACTGGGATGAATAAAAGGGGCTAAAGCCAAAATTTATCTGAACTCCGAGGCAATGCCTACATTTGTCTTGGGCCCGCCTAATGCCTTGCGCACGTCATCATATGGTAGAAGTGGAGTTAGGACGATTGGAAGAATAGGGTGTCGTAAAACCTGTAGTTTTCTGAATGCGTTGCGCCTGTCATCCCCATTCGAAAACCAGATGGTACAGTAAGAATCTGTGGCGATTATAATTTAACTGTAAATCGAGGAGCTCAGATAGATAGATACCCCATTCCGAGAGTTGACGGCCCCTTAGCAGGGAGCCTTAAGTCACCAAGTTAGATCTCAGTCACGCCTACCAGCAGCTGGAGTTGGATGAAGATTCCCAGAAGTTAATTGCCATCAACACCCACAAGGGCCTATACCGAGTAAACACATTTACCCTTTTAAAGTTTATTCATTAGTCACATAACTACATTAACACTGCGAAAATCCCCTAGTCGCCACACGCTGGCGCCTGTTTGGGTACACTGAGGGAGAATTTAGCATGGCCAATGCAGCTAACCAGCACGTCTTTCAGACTGTGGGAAGAAACCAGAACACCTGGAGGAAAGCCACGCAGATACAGGGAGAATGTGCAGACTCCACATAGACAGTGACCCAAGCCGGGAATTGAACCCGGGTCCCTAGTGCTGTGAGGCAGCAGTGCTCACCACTGTGCCACCGTGCTGCCCCTTGGAGTCTCATTGGCCAGTGCCATTTTCCTGCATGTAATGGAAAGTTTATTGCAGGGCATTCCTAAAGTAGTGAAGTACCTGGCTGACATCCTAATTACAGGAATGTCTCCTGAGGAGCACAGGGAAAACCTAGGGGAGGTTCTAAGAAGATTGAAAGAAGCGGATATCTGTTTAAAATGAGAGAAATGCACTTTCCAGGCGGGTGAAGTTATACACCTGGGGTTCAGGGTAGACACTAAAGGCCTTCATCCTTTGGAGGATAATATTAAAACCATAAAGGAAGTACCACAGCCTAAAAATGTATCCGAGTTAAAATCGTTCCTAGAAATGGTGAATTATTACGGCAGATTCCTACAAAACGTGTCTACAATTTTAGCCCCACTTCAGTTTTTGAAGAAATATCAGCGATGGAAATGGGGAGAAGCACGAAATGAGGCATTTGCCAAAGTTAGCAAGCCTTACAGTCATCGACACTGCTCGTACATTTTGATCCAATCAAACCATTGGTGGTTACTTGTGATGCATCACCATATACAGTTGGAACAATCTTGTCCCACAAGATATCCGATGCAGCAGAGAAGCCAATTGCATTTGCGTCAAGAACCTTATCAAATGTTGAGAAAAAGTATTCTCAGGTTGAAAAAAAAAGTCTGGTGGTAATTTATGAGATGAAAAGTTTCATCAGCAGATACATGGTAGACATTTCACCATAGTGTCAGATAACAAGCCGTTGTAGGATTTATTCCAAGATAAACCAGTGCCACCAATCACCTCTGCGCAGGTGCAGAGATAAGCTCTATCATAGAATCCTACAGTGCAGAAGGAGGTAATTCAGTCCATCAAATCTGCACTGACCATAATCCCACCCAGGCCCTATCCCCATAACCCCTAGCTAGTATTCCTGACACTAAGGGGCAATTTAGCATGGCCAATCCACCTAACCAGCACATCTTTGGACTGTGGGAGGAAACCAGAGCACCCGGAGGAAACCCACGCAGACACGGGGAGAACGTGCAAACTCCACACAGACAGTGACCCAAGACGGGAATCGAACCTGGGTCCCTGACACTGTGAGGCAGCAGTGCTAACCACTGTGCCACTGTGATGCCCCTTGTTAGCATTTACAGCTGAGGAGTATCGGAAAACTATCACGTCAAACAGTATTGGCCAAGTTCAGTCAGTCCCTTACCATCCAGCTTCCAATGGTTGTGCAGAATGAGCTGTACAAACGTTTATTTATGAAACAGCAAGTTGACAGGCCACTGCCTTTGCGTTTGGCAAGTTTCTTGTTGTCACACAATATCACGTCACATGTTACCACAGGGGTTACGCCAACTGAATTATTAATGAGACGCCGTCTGGATTTGGTATTTCCAGATTTGGCGGGGAGGGTGAAGGCTCGGCAAACCTCCCAGAAAGAAAACTGGCTCGAGGAAAAGGGACAGTGCTTTCCAGGTTGATGATTTAGTTATGGCCAGGATCGACCAATATGGATGGCTGGCAAGATTGTAGAAAGAACCAGTCTCCTATGTTGTAGAAATACAAAGTCACCGTGTAAGAAAGCATGTGAATCATTTGAGGAATTATAGAATCCCTACAGTACAGAAGGAGGCCATTCAGTCCATCGGGTCTGTACCGACCACAATCCCACCCAGGCTCTATTCCCATAACCCCACACTAGGGTCAATTTTAGCATGGCCAATCAACCTAACCTGCACATCTTCGGACTGTGGGAGGAAGCTGGAGCACCCGGAGGAAACCCACGCAGACACGGGGAGAAAGTGCAAACACCACACAGTCAACCGAGGCCGGAATTGAACCCGGGACCCTGGCGCTGTGAGGCAGCCGTGCAAACCACTGTGCCACCCACGAAGAGAGTTGGGTCTGATACAGGGAGCCAACAGGTGTGTGCTGCAGTGGATTAGTGTTTGCCAGTTGGTGATCCAGGGATTCCTGTTGTTAATGTTGAGCCGAGGCAGCCCACGGTTCCCGAAGCTGAAGAGACAGTAGTTACTGAAGAGGATGTCGACCCTGCATTGATGAGTTTGTCTTTTGAATTTGCCTGCCCAAATTCTATACTCACTGACGGACCCAGTACTGAGCTGAGACATTCCTCCAGATCCCAAAGTCTCCAGACTGATTAACTTTGCAATGAGCTTCTCTCTGGGGTGTCCCCGACGTATTATTGTGCCATGTATGCCTATGTTTAATGATATTCCTTTTGTTTCATCCATAAGTGAACTCAGGAATTGGGGAGGAGGGGGAAATGTGTGGGAGCTTGGCTCCTTTAAGGGAGTGATCCTTTAAGGGCCACGTGATCGGGCCAAACCCGGGCATGTCCAAAGATGTGCGGGTTAGGGGGATTGACCATGCCA
This sequence comes from Mustelus asterias, assembly GCF_964213995.1. NCBI lineage: Eukaryota > Metazoa > Chordata > Chondrichthyes > Carcharhiniformes > Triakidae > Mustelus > Mustelus asterias. The sequence continues at coordinate 65,423,758 of NC_135823.1, forward strand.
AATTGCCTCTTAGTGTCAGGGAGATTAGCAGGGTAAATATGTGAGGCGATGGGGATAGGGCCTGGGTGGGATTGTTGTCGGTGCAGGATCGATGGGCCGAATGGCTTCCTTCTGCACTGTAGGGATTCTATGGACAGGCTGCGTGGAAAGCCGAGCCAGTCGGGAGCAAGGGTGTGCATCCTGGGACAGGGAGGAACTTCGATTGGAGCCTGGGAGGAGAAGAGAATAGGCGCATGTATTGCAGTTCTGTCAGATCCTTATCTTGTATATATATGTTATTTTATATATTAATAAGTGAATTATTACTTGACGCCACTTGAGTCACCTTCAACTTTACTACACCTCGTAAAACAAGAGGCCTTGAAGATGCTCTCAATTATTATGTGATTTAAAATTCCAGTCAGCCGGGTCGGAGTGGGAATGGAATCGGAGTGTCCTTCAGCTCTGTTTTACAACTGTCCTCCTGTCTGGTTTCCTATGGATGGTGGAGAGAGATCAATTTACAATTACTTGGAAAAGGAAATCTCACTCCAATCCCTGGCATACAGGGCAAACTGACGGTTCCTCTCACATCTCCCAGTGACCTACTGCGGCTTGTTACCAGCAGGAATACGGGAATTCTTAGCTTGCCTGCCCTCCTGGTCGGGAAAAGAGGAACAGGAGTGCGGTGGAACCTAAAGAAATTGGGAGAAGAATGTCATCCTGAATTTTGAACAGATTTTTTCTATCCACTTTCCTACAAGCCTGCTCCAAGACACTTTAAACAACGGCAATGCCCTGACGCTGTCCTGCCTTCGGCTGGGACCTTGCTGTGGGACGTAAACCCTCTACAAGGCACAACACATGATTCAGGGTTTGTGCTCTGCCAAAAGAAACAGCTGATGCTCTACAGCATGCCCTTTGACCTTCAGTGTCGCCTCAATATTTTGTATAACTGCTTTCGGGAAACACAAATTAAACTATTACCATGACAACATTGGCCAAATGTGCCGAACAGAGTGCGTAGACACCACCGGAGGCCCCAACCAAGGGTGCTCTCATATCCGTCACAGAAACAGTCAAGGAGCCTGCAATGCAAAAACAGAATGGAGCGTAAGTAATTAGATTAATGGAAAACCCCCGCGTCAATCCAATCAGCCAGGAAGTGTTTCCAATCTACACGGAGAATAGAACATTAAGTTCTTTAAACAATTCAGTCTGAGTCAAGACCCAGCTTCAGCATCACCTACAAATTTAAGCAGGTGACATTTCCAACTTTCAACATGATTTCCTGACCTCGGAGTCACTTCTTACACTAAGTTCATTCATATATAGCATTCTTATCTGGGTAGCTGTCTCCACCTTTGCCCAATTCTCCTACTGGTCTTTTTCATAGAATCCTACAGTGCGGAAGGAGGCCATTCGGCCCATCAAGTCTGCACTGACCACAAACCCACCCGAGTCCTATCCCCATAACCCCATGTATTTATCCCAGCTAGTCCCCTGACACTAAGGGGCGATTTAGTATTGCCAATCTACCTAAACCGCACATCTTTGGGAGGAAACCAGAGCACCTGAAGGAAACCCACGCAGACACGGGGAGAACATGCAAACTCCACACAGACAGTGACCCAAGCCGGGAATCGAACCCGGGTCCCTCACTGCTGTGAGGCAGCAGTGCTAATCACTGTGCCACCGTGCCGTCCTCGCCCTCGCACTTTATAATTAAGTGGATTTTCCTCAACACCCCTGAACTAGTTTATGTTATTCCCCACTGCCTTATTTATCCTTTCCTCTCTTGCCTTTACTGGCTTCCCTCTTGCCTAATACCTGGTTTGCTGGAGGTTAGCGTGAAACCTACTTCTGGTTGTCTGATGGTCAGTGTAGGGTTTGTGTCTGGCTATTATTGTCTTGGCTATTTTAGGATGTTTGCAGTCCCCTATCATTCATGCATCCTGTGGTTAATATTGGGTTTGAAGTCAGTGCCCTCACTGTGAATATCCTGCCATTTCCTATCAGTCATTAGTCTGTAACCAATTCCTTGGTCAGCATTGTTCACTTTGAGAAGTAGTTGTTGACTATCTAAGAATGTTAGAGAAGAGATCACGAGTCTGCAGCACAGTTGACATCTTTCTGAACTTTAATTTCTATTGACTGTCGCTCAATGTCAAGATCTACCTGAATGACTTCAAAATACTCAAGCTGTGGTTAATTATCCTTCTTAATCCAATATTTATGGATCTTTGTATTATCAATTCCAACAATTCTGTCTTTTTCAAAGAATAGGATACCTTTTGAGCAGTGGACCTCTAATGAGTGTGAATCAATACACCAACAAGGCTCTTAAAACATGACTGAACTCAACAGAATCTTTTAGATGTATTGGAAAATTCATTTACTTTTTCTTCCTTACATCCCACGAAGAAGTGCCCCTGTTAATAATATCCAATAACTGTTCACATTACAAATACTTAGCCCTCTACTTACCCAATGTGTTTATTGCAAGTGCAGAGACAAAAAGATCCAATTGCAAAACAAAGATAGTTTTAAGGGATTTATACTTGTTTTGGTAAACATTAGAAATAAGATATAGTTTTAAGTGTATTTAATTTAATGTTTCTGTGCCTGGAAAGGTAAAACTTATAGTTAGATTCATGCTGGACAAAGGTGTTTGTATGTGTGGGGGTTGGTTAAGTTCCAACTGTGTTTGTATTGTGCTTAGAGAGGGCAATGCCATGAAGAATAAATAAAAAGCATAAGCATGTGGGTGTAGCTTAGCAACTTGAGATCCTTTTTAGGGGAAAAAGCTTTTTAAGCTTTAGTTTTAGCTGCATACATTGCAGTTGGAGACAGGACACTGGGGAATGAACCTCTCTCAACTCTCCCAGGAGAGGCTGGACAGGACAAGGGGTTGCAAAAATAAGCTTCCTAAAGAACTAGTCTAGATAACCAGGGATTGGGACAGATAGAACGTTTAAGACGACTGGAGTTAAGAGAACAAAGATCGAGATATTTATCAGAGGAATTCAAGGAAGAGTAAACAGTGTTCTGGATTAAAGAAGCAATTGCGGTAATTAGATTTAATGTGGGACAGCAGACTTCAGAGGTGAATGAAACATTTGATGCCATTTTAAAATAATCTGAGAATGGGGAGTTAAAGCAATTGTGAACAGTTTGTACAGCAGTCAAGACAAAGAAATCCTAAAGAGGTTGGTATAAAATCCTGGACTGGATTCACTGTTAGAAGTGCAGAAGAAGCTTTATTTAAAAGAGTCATTTGTAAAATCAGGTCTGGAGTTTGGCATGCAAACTGCTGATGGGAAGCACTATTGTGAAATAATATTTTAAAGCGTGTTTTTTGGGGAGTGAAGTTTGGAAACTCTCATGTGACAATCATCTGGGAGGATTCTGAGGAGACATTCACTTGGAGTTCAGAGTGCAGAGTGTATTTGACCACAGTCATCTTGTGTACTTGAAAGGGACTTTGTGTTAATGAGACCATTGTAGCTTATGATGTACTTTATACTCCCTGTTAATCCTAGAATCTATATTTTTGTAAAGCTATGATGGGAGTAAAGAAGTATTGTATTATAATCCAATTTTTCCATGTTCAAAAAATGTTTTTCCTTTTTGTTAAAACTAATTAGTAGTCCTGTGATTCTGTTCCTCCATGTTTTATATAAAACGTAAAAGCTATGGTCTTTTGAGCCTGGTTTCATCCTGGGATCAACTTGGATCGGAACAAAAACATCCGTAACAATGATACGAATATTATCGCCGTGTTTACTGGTCATCACAGCCTGTTCTTATTATTTGTAATTTCAGTTCCTGCTAAGATTTGTTAACCCGCTGTGGTAAAGGTTTAGAACACTCCAGGACAGGTTCATGATGCAAAAAAAAACAGTAGAATTACTGTACTGCTTCTGTGGAAGATGTCCAACTGTTTATAATCAATAAGATTATTGTCTGCTGATTTCATTAAAACACATCGCAAGTTTTAGGAAAATATTCATCAACCCTTGTCCTAAGATACTTTGTGAATAACGGGTAACCTTTTGGTGCGTGAGGCTCCCATAGAGTGAAAAGAAGAATCGTTAATACAATATTTCAGGTCTACACCAATTAATCCCCAAGAGAGCAATGCATTTGTGGATTTTCTATGAATGACAATGATGTTGCTTTGAGCATGTCCAGAGGCCATAGTCTTCATGAGATAATAAAAAAAGTAATGTGAGGTGAGAAAGAAATGCTTCAAGAATTAACTATTTATTCCACTGAATGAAAGGTATGATAAAGTAACAAAGTTCTGTTTTTTGGTTCTATACTGGAAAGCTCCAGGTGTCAACATTTCCTCTGCAATTCTCTATTCCAGAAGGAAGTGATTAAATTTTAAGTTTATTTATTATTGTCACAAGTAGGCTTACATAAACACTGCAATTAAGTTACTGTGAAAATCCCCTAGTCGCCACACTCCGGCGCCTGTTCGGGTACACCGAGAGAGAATTTAGCACAGCCTAGAGTTGCTCCTAGCTGAATTACACAGTGCTCATCCAGAGATATCTAAGATGAAGAAACTCACCAGGAGTTATGTCTGGTGGCCTAGCATTTGGGGCGGCACGGTAGCACAGTGGTTAGCACTGCTGCTTCACAGCTCCAGGGATCTGGGTTCAAATTCCAGCTTGGGTCACTGTCTATGTGGAGTTTGCACATTCTCCCTGTGTCTGCGTGGGTTTCCTCCGGGTGCTCCGGTTTCCTCCCACAGTCCAAAGATGTGCAAGTTAGGTTGATTGGCCATGCTAAATTGCCCCTTGGTGTCCCAGGTTGCGTAGTTAGAGAGATTAATGGGTAAAATATGTAGGAATACAGGGATAGGGCGTGGGTGGGATTGTAGTCAGTGCAGATGCGATGGGCCGAATGGCCTCTTTCTGCACTGTAGGGTTTCTATGATCCTATGATTGATGCTGACATTTAGAGCCTAGTTCAGCACTGTGAACAGTGCCAATTACAACAAAGGTTGCCTGCTGCAACTCCACTGCAGCCTTGGGAATGGCCTGTGTGGCCACGGATATAAGTCCATATTGATTATGTTGGTCCATTCATGTGCACAAGGTTTTGTCAATGCACGTTCAAAGTGAATTGAAGTGTTAGAGGTGAAGTTTCTGACATCGCACACTACAGTTGAGAAATTTTGCCAATTTTTTTCACCCATGGAATACATGAAGACACAGTTTCTGATCATAGAATCCCTACATTGCAGAAGGAGGCCATACGACCCATTGAGTCTGCACCGGCCGCAATCCCACCCAGGCCCTATTTCCGTAACACCACATATTTACCCTGCTAATCCCCCTGACACTAGGGTCAATTTAGCATGGCCAATCCACCTAACCCACACATCTTTGGAGTTTGGGAGGAAACTGGAGCACCCGGAGGAAACCCACGCAGACATGGGGAGAACGTGCAAACTCAACAGTGACAGTGACAGTGACCCGAAGCCGGAATTGAACCTGGGTCACTGGCGCTCTGAGGCAGCAGTGCTAACCACTATACCACCGTGCCGTGATAATGGAACAGCCTTCACGAGTACTGAGTTTCAGAACTTCATTGCCTTCAATTGTATCAAGCACATTAGGACTGCGCTTTACCACCCAGCATCTAACTGACTAGCTGAACGAGTCGTCCAAACCTTAAAATCTGACCTAAAAAAGCAGTCAGGAGGAACCGTGAAGACCAGAATCTTCCGATTCCTTCTGGCCTAAAGGACCACTCCACATGCAACAACAGGAGTCCCACCAACTGAGTTAATTAACCGTTGTCTCAGAACGAGATTGAGCCTGGAAGTGGGTCTAGTTGGGTTCTTGGAGTTGTAACCAAAACTGGGCCCAGTCTTATCAAGTGGATGTAGAAGGAATGATCGTCCGGAAATACGTAGACCATTTGCCAGAGCGATAGTTACCCCAGGAACCAGTACGGCCATCAGGAACTATATTGCCATCTGGGAATGTTGCTGACTATCCAATCCTGGAATTCCCTCCCTAACGGCATTGTGGGTCAACCCACAGCACATTTAGGGGCGGCACGGTAGCACAGTGGTTAGCGCTGCTGCTTCACAGCTCCAGGGACCTGGGTTCGATTCCCAGCTTGGGTCACTGTCTGTGTGGAGTTTGCACATTCTCCTCATGTCTGCGTGGGTTTCCTCCGGGTGCTCCGGTTTCCTCCCACAGTCCAAAGATGTGCGGGTTAGGTTGATTGGCCATGCTAAATTGCCCCTTAGTGTCCTGGGATGTGTAGGTTAGAGGGATTAGTGGGTAAATATGTGGGGATATGGGGAGAGGACCTGGGTGGGATTGTGGTCGGTGCAGACTCGATGGGCCGAATGGCCTCTTTCTGCACTGTAGGGTTTCTATGATTTCTATGACACGGACTGCAGCGATTCAAGAAGACAGCTCACCACCACCTTCTCAAGGGCAACTAGGGATGGGCAATAAATGCTGGCCAGCCAGCAACGCCCGTGTCCCACGAATGAATAAAAGAAATCCAAGCACTGAAGTACCTGGTCGTCCTGTGACAGGCACAACCGATGTCTCCATGGAAACTGAATTGTCTGCCTGAAGAGGCACCTGTCATTGTGCTTTCAGCTGACAGCAAGAGTTTCAAGTTTTTAAGTGCCCAGATCACCAACGACCTGTCCTGGCCCCCCCATGCCGACACTATGGTTAAGAAAGCCCACCAATGCCTCTACTTTCTCAAACGACTAAGGAAATTTGGCATGTCAGCTATGACTTTCACCAACTTTTACAGATGCACCACAGAAAGCATCCTTTCTGGTTGTATCACAGCTTGGTCTGGCTCCTGCTCTGCCCAAGACCGCAAGAAACTACAAAAGGTCGTGAATGTAGCCCAATCCGTCATGCGAACCAGCCTCCCATCCATTGACTCTGTCTACACTCCCCGCTGCCTCGGAAAAGCAGCCAGCATAATTAAGGACCCCACGCACCCCGAACATTCTCTCTTCCACCTTCTGTCGGAAAAAAGATACAAAAGTCTGAGGTCACGTACCAACCAACTCAAGAACAGCTCCTTCCCTGCAGCTGTCAGACTTTTGAATGGACTTACCTTGCATTAAGTTGATCTTTCTCTACACTCTAGATATGACTGCAACACTACATTCTGCACACTCTTCTTTCCTTCTCTATGAACGGTATGCTTTGTCTGTATAGCGTGCAAGAAGCAATACTTTTCACTGTATGTTAATACATGTGACAATAATAAATCAAATCAAGTGGATCACCCGGGTGAGCTGAGGTTTCTGTTCTAGAACCTTCTCAGGAGTTGGCTGCAGCCATGACACTGCACGCCTCAGTATAGCCTTTACTTGTAACTAAACGTGCTGAGGCCACAGGCCTGAAGGTACCACAAGTACAAAGCACTTCTCTCCTGGTTTTCCAGCAGCAGTATCTGAGAGATCAATCATTAATTCTGGGAGATTCCCAGTTAATTAAGGAGGGTTGGCAAAGCTATGATGTCCCCATTGGGTCTATAAATTCATGGGCCACAGAGATAAATTTTCTCCTGATGATTAAGTAAAGTTTATTTATTAGTATCACAAGTTAGATACATTAACACTGCAATGAAGTTACTGTGAAAATCCCCTAGTCACCACACTCCGACACCTGTTCAGGTACACTCCGGCGCCTGTTCGGGTACACTGAGGGAGAATTTAGCACGGCTAATGCACCTAACCAGCACGTCTTTGGGACTGTGGGAGGAAACCGGAGCACCCGGAGGAAACCCACGCAGACACGGGGAGAATGTGCGAACTCCACACAGACAGTGACCCAAGCCAGGAATCGAACCTGGGTCCCTGGCGCTGTGAGGCAGCAGTGCTAACCACTGTGCCACCGTGATGATGATGCTGGAGAGTATTTATTTGGTATATAAAAAATTGTGGGCTGGATTTTCCAGCCATGCTCGCCCCGAAACCGGAAAATCCTGCCTGGGGTCAACAGACCTTTGCATGGTCCGCCCTTTCCCACCTGCTACGATTCCAGTGGTGGGCGGAACGGGAATATTCCCCCCAGAGAGTGTTTATTTAAGCAACAGATTACTAAATGTAAAGTACTACTTCCTTCAATGCCTATATGTCCTCTTAACGATGGTATTACTAATTTATTTTAAACAGTTAAATACAAGCATTGAAATAACACCTACCAGAAAATAGAGTGAGTTATTTATGCATATATATATATATAATATTCATTCGAGGGATGTGGTCATCACTGGAAAGGTTGTCATTTGTTGGCAATCCCTTATTTCCCCTTGGTGGTTATCTTTCTTGAATGCTCTATCTAACAGAGTGACGCTTGCTTGGTCATTTAGGGTTAGGGTTAGAGGGCAGCTATGAGTCCACCCAGGTTGACTGGAGTCACAGCTGACCCAGACTGGGAAGGGCAGCATGTCTCAGTCCCGAAGGGCATTGCTGAAGGAGCAGAGTTTTTAAGGCAATCTGACAGCTTTGCCATCACTCTTACCGACACCAGCATTTTATTTTAAACTGAATTCAATCTTGATGTGCCACAGTGAGATATGTGCTTTCTCTGGAGTTCAGGCCTCTGCACCATTAGTCATGTCGCGCTGTACCTGAAGGGTAGCCAGCCGTCCAAGCCGGGGAACTGAAAACTTGCACTTCGCCTGGTGCTAACCTGACACCCAAACGCCTACCTCTGTTTAGATGAAAGGGTTAATTAATCAGTCCCAGCTACGGGGTCACTAAAGTTCAAACACTTGATTACATCATTGAATGGAAAATATTCCTGTGTGAGAAACAGACTGTTTTAATTTAATGGCTCTGTCAGACAATGGGATTCAGTCTGCAACGGGGTCAGCCATTAATTGAATAAAAGCAAAAGTTCATTTCCACGTTGTATGAATGCTGCCTCTGTTGGATTTAATATCATAGAATCATCGAATCCTACAGTGCAGAAGGAGGCCATTCGGCCCATCGAGTCTGCACTGACCACAGTCCCACCCAGGCTCTATCCCCGTAACCCCACGTATTTACCCTAGCTAGTCCCCCTGACACCAAGGGGCAATTTAGCACGGCCAATCCACCTAACCCGCACATCTTTGGACTGTGGGAGGAAACCCACGCAGACACAGGGAGAATGCGCACACCCCACACAGACAGCGGCCCAAGCCGGGAACCGAACCTGGGCTCCCGGCGTCATGAGGCAGCAGCGCCAACTACCGCGCCACCAAACATTGTATTTGACACAAGTCAGGAAATGTCACACAACTGTTAACTTCTTGAAGTTTTACTTGTTGGCACAGGTTGGCATCCGGATTAAGTTCAGGGAAATGGCTTTACCACGACGTGCCTGGCTAAAACCAGGTGGTGGACTTTTAAAATTGTCGGATTACTTAGGACATCAGGAGCTGGGAGCCCCCGATTTTAACCTGTGAAGGCACCCAAAGTTGTCCTTACTTAAATATACACACCAGCTCCCGATGAAGCCATCCATCAGAACGTGACTTCAATTATCTCAGTCCCACAAGTAAGCTCTCCCTGCAACACACCTGCTCTAACCTCCCCTGATCACAGGTTTCCTGCTGACTGGTCTGAGAAGCCCACCTTGCTGTCTACCCATCTCAGTGTATGATTTCCCACAACTCCCTATCAACTTCCCAGCCCGAGCACTTTAAGTGAGGCTCCAGGGTTAAAATACACTGGACCAAATTCCTGAAGCAGCTCATAGAATCATAGAATCCTACAGTGCAGAAGGAGGCCACTCGGCCCATCGAGTCTGCACCGAACACAATCCCACCCAGGGCTCTATCCCCATGCATCTAGCTAGTCCCCCTGACAAAAAGGGGCAATTTAGCATGCCCAATCAACCTAACCCGCACATCTTTGGACTGTGGGAGGAAACCGAAGCACCCGGAGGAAACCCACGCAGACCCGGGGAGAACGTGCAGACTCCACACAGACAGTGACCCGAGGCTGGGAATTGAAGCCATGTTCCTGGCGCTGAGACGCAGCAGTGCTCACCACCGTGCCACCCACAATGATGAGCTGATGAGTTTCTCACTCCCATCACCGTCCAGCCCCTGAAACTTGACCAAAACTAAAATTTGATCCCTAGCTAGCAGGTGTGAACTGCTTCTGGAAGAAAACCAGCCTTCCCAAATTTTCCTGGGCCCCGCTTCTGCTCCCAGCACTGCTGTATTTTATAAAGGAATTCAATATTTTGGAGGCACCATAGGCTGAACTTGCATTGAATCGCCTTGTCACACTTGTCGCATCTTCCCTGACGACAGATACACACCGTCAATTAGCCACCATAGCTTCAGCAGGTGATGGAGTGAAACCCTCTCTCTGTGCTGCTCAGGAGGGCTTTTGGCACAGTGGGTAGCATCTGTACAGCTCCAGGTTCGAGTTCCACCCCAGGACTCAATGGCCAAGGAAGGTGTGTTCATAACGTGGACCAACAGGTTGAGTGTCCACCTGTAAATCCTTCCAACATGCCAGGGACCTGGCTTCAATTCCGGCCTTGGATGACTGTGTGAAGTTTGCACATTCTCCCTGTGTCTGCGTGGGTCCGGTTTCCTCCCACGGTTCAGAGATGTGCAAGTTAGGTGGATTGACCATGATAAATTACTCCTCAGTGTCCAGTGTAAGAGTGGAACAGAGACTCCTGACCAGCTACGTTTGTGGCGCCCCTAAGCTATAAACCTCTAGTGACAAATGATCTACCTGTTCCAGCAATTACTAGCTACGGAAGCAGACAAAAGTCCACCTTCATGCAACACTAGGTGTGGGAAGAGAATTGCACAATGCTGCTTACAGTTTTTTTCCTCAATGTTATGGCAGCTGATCAGGAAAATATGCTGAGGAAATTCTGAGCAGTTGCGCTGTGCAGCAAGAACTACCTGCCCCATGGACTGTCACTGTGCGAATGACTATCAGGGAGCCCTGAGATACAGGGGCAGCAAACACATTTAGAGCATCTTTGGCATTGATGACCTTGAGAAAATAAGGCCTAGGTCCAGATCCCAGGGCGACACGGTGGTTAGCACTGTTTCCTCACAGCACCAGAGACCTACCTTCAATTCCGGCTTTGGGTGACTGTGTGAAGTTTGCACGTTCTCCCCGTGCCTGCGTGGGTCCGGTTTCCTCCCACAGTTCAGAGATGTGCAAGTTAGGTGGATTGGCCTCTTAGTATTCAATGTAGGTTGGATGGATTAGCCATGTTAAATACACAGGGTTACGGGCATAGGGCAAGGGGTTGGGCTTGGGTGAGATGTTCTTCAGAGAGCTGGTACAGACTCGGTGGGCCAAATGGCCTTCTTCTGCACAATAGGGATTCTATGATATGGATTCTACGATAAATCCAGGAGTCAACAACAGTTCACATGGAAACAAACTATGGAAAGTCATCAAGAAGGGAGTGAAACCACTTGTATTAATGCAGTGATCTCTATAGTGTGTTTGCTTTTAGTGCTGCTGAGTGTGTTATATGGATCGTAATCCCTACTGCTGTAGGGTTTGATTCCAGGAGTTAAGATCAAGGCACAGATACTGGCAGCGCAGGTTTTCTGAGCAGTAGGAAAATAATTTTGGATGGAAAACTCTTTTTCACATAGAGCCATAGTCATAGAGGTTTACAGCATGGAAACAGGCCCTTCGGCCCAACTTGTCCATGCCACACTTTTCTTTTAACCACCGAGCTAGTCCCAAGTGGCCCATATCCCTCTATACCCATCATACCCATGTAACTGTCTAAATGCTTTTTAAAAGACAGAATTGTACCCACCTCTACTACTACCTCTGGCAACTTGTTCCAGACACTCACCACCCTCTGTGTGAAATAATTGCCCCCTCTGGACCCTTTTGTACCTCTTCCCTCTCACCTTAAACCTATGCCCTCTAGTTTTAGACTCCCCTACCTTTGGGAAAAGCTGTGGAGTTTTTGACTGTACAACATATGTGCTTTTGTAACAGGATCCTAACCCGCAAATTAGCCTGATCAGCAGGTTTGGCTCCCAGTAGGATCTCGAAGATTTGAGAGAAGAGTGCAGGTAGGGTGGGGCGGATCTGATCCCTGACCTGATAGGAAGGGGTGGGTTCCAATCCAGATGGGCTTCTGATCCCTGGGGTCTGAGTAAGAGAGGCTGACCAGCCCCTGACCCCAGGGGTTCCGTGCCCTGGTCGCAAGCATACGGGGTTGTGTAGCGATGTTAAATCCAGGGAAGTTAGTAAGCTTGGAGGGGGAACCGTCAGGGAAGCAATAAAGACTATTATTCCCTCCCTAAGGTTGTCTTTTCTTGCTTTGAGCAGCCGGATTTCCTCAGCCTGGTCCAAACAGTGCAGCCTGGGGGAAGTCCCAGAATTGGATCTCGGGCCTCATCTTTGGGTTGAGCTGCCAGCACCTATGACACTTCCTCACATACCAGATCCATGAGAATGGTGCATTTGGAGATGCCAACCCTCGGGTAAATTCCAGGGAAGGGGTTTGTTCAGATCATGGGGGTGGCAATGGGAGTAGATTGTTGGAGGGTGCCCATCGCCAGAACTGTGGAGTTAGGGGGAGCAGGAACACATGGTATTATGGCAGGTGAGCCACATTTTAACGTGTATTTCTTCTTCTACATTTTGTGTGAAAAATGTACAACAATGAGAATGTATAATCAAATATAATATTCTAATTCTTCATGGAAAATCACAGAATTGTTACGGTGCAGAAGGAGGCCACTTGGCCCATCGTGTCTACAAGATGCACTAAATCTGTAATTATAACAGCTGAATTTTCCTTCATACGAATATTTATAACATTCATTTTCAAAAGTTAATTCTGAGGTGTGGGGTTGGGGGTGTGTGAGGCAAGGGTAAAGGTCGCGTAGTACGCTTGCACCGGCCCTGATTTTGCACTCAATAACAGGCACAACACATACTAAAATGTATTTATTAGTGTCACAAGTAGGCTTACATTAATACTGCAATGAAGTTACTGTGAAAATCCCCCAGTTGCCACACTCCGGTGCCTGTTCGGGTAACACTGAGGGAGAATTTAGCATGGCCAATACACCTAACCAGCACGTCATCCGGACTGTGGGAGGAAACCGGAGCATCCAGAGGAAACCCACGCAGACACGGGGAGAACGTGCGGACTCCACACAGACAGTGACCCAAACCAGGAATCGAACTGGGGTCCATGGCACTGTGAGGCAGCAGTGTTAACTACCGTGCCGCCCATTTTTTCCACTCCGTGTTTAACACATTAAATGCAATGTCAAAGCATCAGAACTGAGGAATTCTACTGAGGATTCATATCTTAAATGCACAGAGGTTCAGTATTCATGTCATCGCAATCCTCAAAGCTAAGACCATAATATCAGCCAGAAATCGCTCAACAACATTGTATCTTGTCCTTTGCCTGCTACACATTTCAATAGCATTTTATATGAATGGTGGGCATTTTGACAGAATCCTTATGTGCATTGACACATTACTGACAAACTTGATAATACACACATGTGAAAATACTGCTCACTGCCACATACTGTCACTCAACGGTAAATCATGGTGTGAAGCCATCACTGGCTAGTTTTCTGTGTTATTCTGTGCACAAGTCAAAGTATATTAAGTCTGACGCCCACAACAATCACAGACATGAATATAATCCACCTGTTGAAAACAGTTCAGTGCACTTTTACAGGGCGATAAAAGTCACCACATTCCCAGAGGACCAAAGGATGCTCAACTCTTTTGTGGGGGAGAACTGACTGGTGGTGATTTAACCTGACGATCACCACACCTCAGGCAAGGGACAAGGTTGAGGAGGTGGCACAGAATTAGGGTGGCACAGTGATTAGCACTGCTGCCTCTCAGCGCCAGGGACCCTGGGTCAATTCCCAGCTCGGGTCACTGTCTGTGTGGAGTTTGCATGTTCTCCCCGTGTCTGCGTGGGTTCCCTCTGGGTACTCCAGTTTCCTCCTAGGACATTGTATGCACTAAACCATTGTACAAACTATATAAAAGAGTTGATCATGTATTGAGCATCCCTGCCTCACAGCGCCAGGGACCCGGGTTTGATTCCCAGCTCGGGTCAGTGTCTGTGTGGAGTCTGCATGTTCTCCCCGTGTCTGCATGGGTTTCCTCCGGGTGCTCCGGTTTCCTCCCACAGTCCGAAAGACGTGCTGGTTAGATGTATTGGCCATGCTCAATTCTCCCTTGGTGTACCCGAACAGGCGCCGGAGTGTGGCGACTAGGGGATTTTTACAGTAACTTCATTGCAGTGTGAAAATAAGTCCACTTGTGACAATAATAGATAAAAAAAAACCTTCCAGCTGGAACGGGAATTGAACCCACGTTGTTGATATTGCTTTGCATGATGTCCAGCCATCCGAGCTAAACCAACCCCAACAGCATGATACTTCAAAACAGACACTCCCTATTTTAGAGAGGTAAATAGAACATTCGAAACCTTACAGATTATCTAACTTTGATATTCAGGAATTAAAGAGTGAGCCACTATGTGTAATGGTAGTTATAAATTATCCTAGTAGTGCTGTCTCACTGGTGTTCTCCACACCTTGCACTGTGTGGCTGAGTCTATGTAACCTGATCATCTGTAAATCAACTTTCCTGCGATGAGTGCGGCCTCACAAACCTCACTGAAATAAAACCCCTTTGCAGAAATTGATTGATTGAAATGCCTGGCGGAGTGCTGAGTAATGTAAGAGGGGGATTTGGATAGAAATTTCTCTCTTTTTGTCTGTTCTTGGAGCGATTCAGTCAATCCCTGTCCATTATCAATGATTTACAGGAATATTACAGAGAGCATCCACAAATAATGTTGCAGCACTCTCGCTCAGTCAGACCCATTACAGAAAAGCCACTTTTAGGCTAGTTTAGAGACACAAATCATGATGACAGGTTATCGTAACAGCAATGAATATCTAAACTATCCACTATTGCTTTAATTGGGAAAATAGTAGTTGATCTAATAGAGAATTAAAAAATTGTTAAACAATCAGTCATTAAGGAGATTTATCAGAAACAAAACTGGAATGTTTCTTACTTTCCATTTCGCACACAGTATTATTATTTATACCATGTATTATATACAAACTATGTCTTATTATATATGGACTATATTATTATACATAGACTGTATGTAGTAATGCAGTCTATGTTTTATTTTGTAGAGAATGTGCATTACTGTTGTGGTCTTGTGGCGCAGTGGGTAGCATCCCTGCCTCGGGGCCAGAAGCTCTGAGTTCAAGTCACATCTGGCTAGTGATGCAAAGCAATGTCAACAGCGTGGGTTCAATTCCCGTACCGGCTGAGGTTAGAAGTTTAAAAAAAATTAATTATTCTCACATTAACACTGTAATGATGTTACTGTGAAATTCCCCTAGTAGCCACACTCCAGCGCCTGTTCGGGGACACTGATGGAGAATTTAGCATGGCCAATGCACCTAACCAGCACGTCTTTCAGACGGAGCACCCGGAGGAAAAACACAGACACGGGGAGAACATGCAAACTCCACACAGACAGTGATCCAAGCCGGAATCTACCCCAGGACTTGATGGCCAAGGAAGATGTATTCATAACGTGGCCAAACAGTTTGAGTGTCAACCTGCAAAGTCCTTCCAACACACCAATGGAAGCAGGTAAGAGCAGGAGAGACTCCTGGTCAGCCACACTTAACGCAGGTGGTGAGCAGACATGAAGTATTTCTCAGGGTCGGACAGGAGTCACGTGGGTTCAATTCAGTGGGAATCATTTCACTGTCCAGCGTCCCATATTGCTGGGCAACAGAAGGGAGGTAACGTCCATAAATTAATAACAAATTAAATCCCATTAGGTCAGGATGTGTATTGTTATTGGCTGGAGTTAATGACAGGATGACTATTGACTGATTTGTATTAATGTTTACTGGATAATGCCCACCGGAAAGGTGGGCAATATGATTTTGGGAATGTATAATTGCCTTCACAGGGGCATTGTTCTTCAGACTGATATCCGACTGCCCGCATTCAAGACCTTGAGTGCAGGGCTTCCTCATATCATTCTCCCATTCGATTGTTTGGTTAAATAAAGTCATGTCTTCAACATCAGTACACTGTATTTTGAGTCTTTGTATTAGCTTTAGTAGCTATAAATAGCCTCGAGAGGAAGCCCCCGTCTACAATTTGGCGCTGCGAGCAGGGTGATGTCACTGGTTTCAGACGGCAGGACAGGACTCCTAAGTGGGGGTGAGTATGTTTTTACATTGACCACCACAATTAGTTACAGGAGCCCCTGTCAGGCCATTAGGACCATAAATTGACTCAACTGAATCACTGTGAGGTGTGGTGGGGCACAGTGTTACTGAGGGTCGGAGAGGGCATGAGGAGTTCAGGGCACTTAATATGGAGGACCGGGTATGAAAAAGACCCCGGATCAGTCCGGGAGCAGAGCCAGAGAGAAAGCCGTGCCCACGGGGAGCCACACGTCGGGTGACGAGACTCCAAAAGAAAGAGGGAGCAGCAGCACACCAGGTGACAAGACTCCAACAAAAAGTTGGCACAAAGGTGAGGTTGTGCTAAGGCGTGTTAAAAATAAAAAAGAAAATGAGAAGTCCCCAAGGAGGGGGTGCAGGAGAGTAGTGAGAGTCCCGGGTTTGCTTAGAGCGAGACTTAAGGGGTTAAGAGACACAGAGAGAGACAGAGACAGAGAGACAGTCAAACAGGCTGTGATCCGACAGCCTGTGGAGAGGACAGAGGAGAGAGAGCTAGAGTTGATAGAGAAAAAGAATCCAGTGAGAAATTCTCAGAGGGGGAAGTAAGGGGTTAAAAAGTGAGAGCAGAGAGGTTATCTGGGTTGGAGAGAGAGAGAGAGAGTGGTAGGCAGGCTGTGGGTGAGAGCGAAAGCACCCTTGTGTGGATGCTTGGGAATTGCAGGTGACAGCAGAATTAAGACTAATGCAGACACTTTAAAAATCAAAGTAAGATACTAAAGTCTCAAGTTCCTTGATTTTTTGGGGGTTGATCAATGACCAAGGTCATCCTTTAAAAAAGAGGATAAGAATTTGGCAGAGATCTGGGCTCTTTGTGTCTGCATTGTTCTACTGGATCTTACCAAGCTATTTCACATTTTTTGTCAGGAGAGGTACGGAGTCCAAGCTGCAGTCGTGACCCAACGGCACGGGGGTAGATAGATTCAGTAGCCAGGGGAATGTATCAATGTGTAACGGCTTTAGCATGTGTCCCCTGGGTCCTGAGAGTGTCCCAGCCACTTACCTTAGTGGGAAAAATAATTCTCTACAGTCCACACACAAGCTTTTAGAAGCAGGGAGGTTAATAAGAGATTCTGATGGAAGACGTTTAAAGTGGGAAGCATATCTTTTGCCAGGAGACAAAACATGTAGAGATCAGCAGAGATGTAAGAGGAAATTCTGCAGGAACAGGGGTAACAGTGCAAGGAACAGAGCGTGAATGTATAGCGGAAGTGACAGAAGGAGCGAGCGAAGAGGGTTAGCAAAGGAACCACTTACCGGGGAGGGAGTGATTAATCTGTAAGTAGATGGAGCCAGGAAATATGTCAATGGCCAACCTCGCACGGCATGGGCGGTGGTGAATGACGAAGGAACAGTGATTTCAGGAGAACAAATCTCAGGGAGCAATTCAGCACAAGTAGCAGAGTTATTAGCTTTGACCAATGCTTTAGAATGGAGTAAAGGAAAACGAGTAAGTGTGTTCACAGATAGCCGATACGTCTTTGGCGTAGTCCATGACTACATGACAACTTGGAGAAGAAGGGGATTTGTAACATTTAGCGGAGACATACCCAGCATGAACATCTAATCAGGAATTTACTTCAGACGGCTCACAGTTCCTGAGAAGTTGCAGTATAAAAATACAGGCCCATCAGATGATTTCCACCCAGGCCCAAGAAGAAAACAGCAGAGCAGATAAGGCAGCTAAAAATCTGTTACAACAGAATTTGGAAGGAATCCAAAAAGCAAGTGTGGCAGCAGCACAAGCCAGGGAGGTCACAGACATCAATGTGAAACAGATACAGGAACAGGCGTCAGAGGAAGAGAAACAGGAATGGGAATAACATGGAGGACAGAGACGTCGAGACAGCATTTGGAGAAGGGAAGGTAGAATAGCCCCAGAAGTAATACAACAGACCTTACTGGAGGCATATGATGGATTAGCACACACCGGCAGGGGCCACATTTGTCAAAGGTGCCTGCAGTGCACCCTAGTGGAACCAGGTTGTCCCTGCAAGGTCAAGATGGGTAATCAACCACAGCCTTCTACAGGGCCCTTACCCAGAGTGCAAGGAAAGACCTGTTACCTAGTAATTATTGATCAGTTTACTTGGTGGGTAGAGGCATTCCCATGTAGAGATGTTACAGTCAAAACAGTGGCTTTGATATTAGTAAATGAGGTAATACCCAGATGGGGTATGCCTCTTCAGTTAGATTCAGATCAGAAAACCCACTTCACAGTGAAAGTTTTAAGAGAAGCCTGCAAAATATTGGGAATAAAGCAAATATTTCACATACCATACCACTCCCAGAGTTCAGGAATGGTAGAGCGGATGAACAGGACGTTAAAGAACAGTCTAGCCAGGGCAATTCTACAGGAAGGAAACAATTGGGTGCAGGCTTTGCCTGCAATGTTGTGACGACAAAGAGCTACTCCTTCTCGAGGAACAAGGTTATCCCCTTTTGAACTGATGACGGGAAAAGCAATGCGCCTCCAAAAGGATGCAATTACGGGTGGGGGAGAACTTGAAATGAGCCAAAGCGCAGTGTTTCAACGCATGAGAGAATTAATTGATAAAATACAGGTGGTTACCCTACAGCAACACAGAGACTGGACGAAACTAGCAGAGGAGAACACTCCTAAGTTACTTACACCAGGGGATAAGGTAATGGTGAAACTTATGACAGACAGGAAAGGGCTAGGGGTCAAGTGGGGAGGTCCTCAATGTAATCATTGCAGGACAAACATGTGCCCTCATTGATGAGAAACCCAGGCCGCGGTGGCGACACTGGACTCAGTTAAAACTTTATCTCAATAAGTAATCCTGAAGGGGTAAGTATCAGTAGATCACCTCAGTGGATTTATAATCCTACTGAACAGGGGGTAATAATGGCTCTTGTAATAGCTAGAGAACTTTGCTGGAGTAATTTGAATTTGTAGATTAGCAATTAGGTTAAGTCGGATAATAGCGCAAAATAATCAGGGTAGTATTAGAGGGAAAAGGATAGGAATGATTGAATTGATAAGGAACTAACTTAATGCTGCGAGGCATCAGACTTTTGTTTTATAGAGTTGTGAGAACTCTTGAAAAAAGAAGGCAAACCAAGCCCAAGTCCACATCCCAGCGGCAGAACAACGGAACTACACCCAACATTGATGATAAGAAGACCACATCAAGTGTATCGTGATTGTAATGTGGGATATAATTGAATTTTGCTTGTTTAACATTGACTAACGGTCAAAGCTTGTGTAAAAGAAGAATCATGGCAATTGTTATAATGAATTTCTGTGTTTTCATTTTTTCTAGTACTGAGTAAGCAGATATTAACTTAAACAGGACCAGCATCTAGGTTCTTTCAGCATCTTCCTCAGGAAACACATGTTAATATTTATATTTGGCACACACATGAGGACATTACATATTAGGATCTTTAAGTTAGGAGGTAAGGGAGTAGTTTCACACCAGTGAGGCCTGTGCAGGAAGGCTAACTGTACATAGAGGTACACACTTGTTTATAATTTAATAGGATCAGTTCCTAGTCTAGATTTAAAACAGCACCTGAACCGAGAGAAATCTATTGCACAGAGAAGTTGGGAAGTTCTGGCAAAAACTTAGGGGTAACAGAAAGTGATTACACAGTAAGCCCAAGGAGTATGCTATGCCTGAACCCACCCAGTAATGACCAGTCATGTAATACATCATATTGCTTCAGTGAACCATAATATCCAACTTAAAAATGGTACACTGGATTCGTGGAGATAGAGCCTACGCTTGGCTCCCTTGGATGGAAGGGATCTTGTTACCCTAAAGAAACTTCCGTCGTAATAAACTCCCTCATCTGCCACGACGCCAGTGTGTTATGACAGAAGGAGAACAGTTTTCGGCATAATAGTTACTGAATATGGAGTGGTTAGAACAATGCGACAGATAATTGTTCCATTGGGAACAAGTTGCCAGAAGCTGCCCTTGCGATGGTCAATGGTGAGATGGTTGCCATGCATACAAAGGGATTATAATGGCATTGGATTGCGTCTTGGCAGCAAGGGGTGGGACATGTGCAGTAATTGGATCAGCGCGCTGCACTTACATACCAGACAGTTCAGTAAACATAACTAATCTGGTTGTACACATCAAGAAGGAGGTGGGGAAACTCAAAGAACCTGAACCATTTACCTTGGGTGGTTGGCTCTCAGACTGGATAGGCTCTCCGGGAACATCAACCCTGGAAGGGATTATATTATTTTCATTGTGATCTTGGTGTTAGTAGTAATTGTATACCTGATCAAATGTGGAAGTGCACAACTTTCTAAGTCCACAGGAGGAACAGCATCAGTGACGGCAGGTAGGGTAAAGAAGAAGAGAATCTGAAAGTCGAAATACTTGGTAAGGACTAAAATTAGTTACTTAGGTACATCAATTTAGTGGCCTTAGTTGGTCCTTGGCCAACGGCCAAAAGGGGGGACTGATGTAGAGGGGCAAATTAGGCTAATAAACACATAACCATAGATTTAGGAATACTAACATGATACTAGCTTTAGGATGAATGATCTTGGATAATGGGAACGTAAGCCAGCCAGGGTCGTTGCCATAGAAGACAGCTCTGCATAATTAACAAATATTTCTCATTTAAAACATGTATTTTGAATTTACAAGATGGATGTGTTTTGCTTTTGGTTACATTTTGTGAAACTTCAGTCAGTGACAAAATACAGGGAGATGAAAGGAACAATAGATTCACGGAAAGCAGTAATGCTATCAGCAGTGGTCAGGAACAAGATGGCTACCAATGTTAGCCTTATGAATAAGGTCAGACAACTCCAAGAGATAACGCAGGTGGCGAGCAGACATGAAGAATTTCTCACGGTCGGACGGGAGTCACGTGGGTTCAATTCGGTGGGAATCATTTCACTGTCCAGCGTCCCATATTGCTGGGCAACAGAAGGGAGGTAACGTCCGTAAATTAATAACAAATGAAATCCCATTAGGTCAGGGTGTGTATTGTTATTGGCTGGAGTTAATGACAAGATGATTATTGACTGATTTGTATTAATGTTTACTGGATTATGCCCACCGGAAAGGTGGGCAATATGATTTTGGGAATGTATAATTGCCTTCACAGGGGCATTGTTCTTCAGACTGATATCCGACTGCCCGCATTCCGAGACCTTGAGTGCAGGGCTTCCTCATATCATTCTCCCATTCGGTCGTTTGGTTAAATAAAGTCATGTCTTCAACTTCAGTACACTTTTGAATCTTTATATTAGCTTTAGTAGCTTTACATAGCCTCAAGAGGAAACCCCAGTCTACACAGACTATGATTATTATATATAGGCTATGTATTATTATACAGACTAGGTTTTATAAAGAGGTCATGTATTATATATATATAATATATTTATATATCTATATATAGGCTATGTATTGTTATATACAGACTATGTATTATTTTTGGTGTGTAGCACTTTGTGGACTCCGAGTTGTGCAGACAGTTTTCTGAGTTGAAGGAGATAAAGACTTGCATTTATACAATGCCTTTTGTGGCCTCAGGACATCCCAAAGTGCCTTATGACAAATGATGTATGTTTCAAACAAAGTCCTTGTTTAAGTAACAGCGATTGCAATCCCCCCCTCCCCTGGTCTATATCTCTCCCTACCATTGCACAGACTCCCACAATTCTTAATTTTCCAAGTCAGACCAAACACCAGAAATATAAATAAAATGTGAAGAAAGTGTTAAAACTGGCATTTCCTACACTGCCACGCATCAGACTGGTGAGAATAAAATGGACTTTGACAACGTGGATATAAAATTGGCTGAATAACAGAAAGCAGAGAGTAATGGTCAACAGATATTTTTGGGGCTGGAGGAAGGTTGGTAGTGGAGTTCCCCAGGGGTCGGCATTGGGACCCTTGCTTTTCCTGGTACATGTTAATGATCTAGATCAGGGTGTGCAGGGGACAATTTCAAACTTTGTAGAGAAGGAGGCTAAGAGGATATTGAATAGAGGTGTTGGTGTTAAGAAGATTTGACAGAGAGGGGGTTGGTCAGGGTAGATGGGGAGAAATTGTTCCCACTCATAAAAGGATCAAGAACAAGAGGGCACAGATTTAAAATGATTTGCAAAGAAGCAAATTTGATGTGATAAAAAAAACTTTTTCACACTGCACTGCGGCGCAATGGTTAGCACTGCTGCCTCACAGCGCCAGGGTCCCGGGTTCAATTCCGGCCTCGGGTCACTGTCTGTGTGGAGTTTGCACTTTCTCCCCGTGTCTGCGTGGGTTCCCTCCGAGCGCTCCGGTTTCCTCCCACAGTCCAAAGATGTGCGGGTTAGGTGGATTGGCCAAGCTCAATTAACCCTAGTGTCAGGGAGATTAGCAGGGTAAATATGAGGGGTCTCAGGAATAGGGCTTGGGTGGGATTGTGGTCAGTGCAGACTCGATGGGCCAAATGGCCTCTTTCTGCACTGTAGGGATTCTATGATTCTATTCTATGACAAGTGGTTGGGGTCTAGAATGCACTGCCTGGGTGTGTGGTGGAGGCAGGTTCAATCAAGGGCATGAGATGATTATTTGAATAGAAACAATGTGCAGGGGAATGGCACTAAATAATGATGTGCATTTGGATAGCCTGTGCACAGTGGGCCAAATAGCCTCTTTGTGCACTGTAATAATTCTATCATTCTGCGATATTTGGATTAATTTTGAAACAGACAAATTAATAAACAGAATTTTTTTAAAATCACGATTAAAATCAGTGCCATTAATTTTTCAGGAATCTGTAATTTAAGACTGTGAATAATGCCGCCACGTCACTAATATTTTATAGGTCAAATTCCATTACTGAGCACAGTGCATATTCCAACTGGTTCAGTCTCATCACAACCTACTCCACCTAGAACATTCAAATTCTATCAATAACAACAGCCTGCCTTTACCCTCACCCAAACTCCTTTTAGAATCATCTGTTTAATTCTGTTTAAACCACTTCTCAGCATAATCAGCACATCTAAATGTGGATCAGAATCACACACGTCCTCCTTGTTCATCTGCCTGAGATTTACCCGTCTCCTCTCATCCCTCAGGATTGTCCCTATTTTCTTGCTCTCTGAATTTCCGTAAAGAAGTTGTGAGGTTTATTTTCTCTGCCACAACACCAGCGCCACCTTCCCCCTCGCTCGCACACACACGCACACACACTCACACACAGACAGACACAGACAGACACAGACACGCCTTTATGTAGTTATATCACTATTCAGCATCATGCTTTCTCGTTCTGCATGTGTAGATTCAGAAGGTCATATTGAATAATAGTGCAAACTGTCACATAGCTAATATTCTGCACTTGTACAGTACTCATGCAAAAATACCAGTAGCACAGTGGTTAGCCCTGCTGCTTCACAGCGCCAGGGACCCGGGTTCGATTCCCGGCTCGGGTCACTGTCTGTGTGGAGTCTGCACATTCGCCCCGTGTCTGCGTGGGTTTCCTCCGGGTGCTCTGGTTTCCTCCCACAGTCTGAAAGACGTGCTGGTTAGGTGCATTGACCCGAACAGGTGCCGGACTCTGGCGACTAGGGGAATTTCACAATAAGCTCATTGCAGCGTTAATGTAAGCCTTACTTGTGACTAATAAATAAATTTTACTTTTATAAAGGCATCATTTGCAGCAGAGGATGAGAGATACTGAACATGTTCTCTGAAATATTAATCTGTGGAACTCTGGGAGACTCTACTGACACTATCTTTGTACTTCAACTTTCATAGTGTACACGGGGGTGAGAAAACAAGTGCCACTACTGCTAATTACAAAAACAAGCCCGTTTCATTCAGTAGGAAAGAAAATATGTTGGTTGCAAGCAGAAAGAATTAGGAGATAATTTGGCAGTTTTATTTTAAGGCCGGTTTGCCATGGAACTTTGACATCCTTAAAATAAGATGCTACTTCCCTGTGAATTTGTTTAACTTCGCTCCGAAGCAATCCCTCTGCCCTGTGGTATGGAGATGGTTACAATTAATTTCCTTTTGCATCATAAATAACAGCGCAAGCTTATCCTTGGTGGTCAAAACATGCAAAGAGAGCTTTCAAAGAGGGTTGCTCCCCCAGAATAGACCTCAGCAGAGTAACCCAGCCATACTGCACCATCGATTTTATGCCACCACTTATTAACTCCCATGGAACCTGTGCTGAGGTGCCTTCAGTTTCGTGTGATGCAATGTATTATTGCAGCATCTGTAGAAACTAAAGTCAAGACCATCAGTAGATATGGGATGAGACTAACCGTAGAATCCCTACAGTGCAGAAGGAGGCCCATTCGGCCCATCGGGTCTGCACCAGCTCTCTGACAGAGTATCTTACCCAGGCCCTCTCCCCTGCCCTATCCCCGTAATCCCACACATTTACCATGGCCAATCCATCTAACGTGCACATTTTGGGACACTAAGAGGCAATTTAGCATGGCCAATCCACCTAACCCGCCCACCTGTGTGGGAGGAAACCGGAGCACCCGGAGAAAACCCACGCAAACACGGGGAGAATGTGCAAACTCCACACAGACAGTGACCCAAGCCGGAAATCGAACCCAGGTCCCTGGCGCTGTGAGGCAGCGGTGCCAACCACTGTGCCACCCCATACACCCATCTAAGAATGAAACGGAGGTTGAAAGCGAATGGTTCCTAAACAAGGTTGCTTTAACAACAACACCCACAATGGCAAATCATCAACTATATGAAGGGATCCTCAGACTTTGCACAGCAGTTCCATACTAAATAAACAATTCCACACTGTAATTTCCCAGTGGCTATTTTATTACATAATTCAATATTAATAGGAAAAAAATCTGTCAAAGTGCAAAAAAGGCTGAGCCGCAAAAATAACTTAAGATTATAATGAGGTGCTTAGCACGAAGAAAATGCAGCATATTTCCCAGTAAAACACAATAAAGAAATTAATGAGTAAATGGCTTGTGAATAACCCATGAGTGGTTTTCACGTTCACAGGGTTGTGCAGCCAGTCACTGTGAAATATAATTTGAGCTTTTGTCTAGAAATTGAATTGTGCATGTCTGCAGTTTGGATGCTAAGCCTCCAACAAGGTGGGCAAGAAGCAGGTGTTTACGATGAACAGGAGGTGCGGAGCTCTTGGCGTTCGGGAAGAGACGATCAACAAGTGGTTTAACTGGCGATCTTTAAAGGGATTGCTGCAGGCCGCAACCAGAAAGGTAAGGGCTGGGATTCTCCCAGCCTGCTGCGCTGCCCGAGTGGCACCGCGGGCCGGAAGACATCAGCCTGTAGCGGGACACCTGACCAGCATCAGGCCAATCGCAAGTCTCCCAGGCCCTTTGTTTCCACCGAATTGGTGCGGAGCTGATTATAATATGGAAATTGTCATTTCCGTACGATTAGCAAGCCTGGGACGGTAGGCTCCAGGCCCGCGAGTGTCTTTCCCCTCCGACCCCCCCCCCTCCGAGAGGTTCCCACCAGCGGGGTTTACAACTTCTCCCCACCAACTGGGCCAGACGTGCTCCCCCCGCTGGTGGAGACAGAGGCCATTGAGGGCCCCCCACCCCACCCCCCGGCCCGGGAGCTCTTGATTTGATTTGATTTATTATTGTCACATGTATTAGTATACAGTGAAAAGTATTGTTTCTTGCGTGCTATACAAAGCATACCGTTCATAGAGAAGGAAAGGAGAGAGTGCAGAATGTAGTGTTACAGTCATAGCTAGGGTGTAGAGAAAGATCAACTTAATGCGAGGTAGGTCCATTCAAAAGTCTGATGGCAGCAGGGAAGAAGCTGTTCTTGAGTCGGTTGGTACGTGATCTCAGACTTTTATATCTTTTGCCCGACAGAAGAAGGTGAAAGAAATTATGTCTGGGGTGTGTGGGGTCTTACTTTTTCGAGGCAGCGGGAAATGTAGACAGAGTCAATGGATGGGAGGCTGGTTTGCGTGATGGATTGGGCTACATTCACGACCTTTTGTAGTTTCTTGTGGTCTTGGACAGAGCAGGAGCCACACCAAGCTGTGATACAACCAGAAAGAATGCTTTCTATGGTGCATTTGTAAAGGTTGGTGAGAGTCGTAGCTGACATGCCAAATTTCCTTAGTTTTCTGAGAAAGTAGAGGCATTGGTGGGCTTTCTTAACTATAGTGTTGGCATGGGGGACCAGGACAGGTTGTTGGTGATCTGGTCACCTAAAAGCCTAAAAATGTCAGGGGCAGGGGGCATTGTGGCCCTTGAGGGGTATGTTGGGATGATATTGGAAGGCCAGTGATCAGGAGGCTGGCAATGGGGGAGGGGGGGCAGTGCACATGTGCCAATCTCCCCACTGACAGATCGGTGCATGTGCGGTGGCCCGCTCAACGTTACACTGCCGATCTCTCCAGCGGAATGAGGCTCTGCCCCCTACTTACCAGCGTGAATCTCTCTGAGGCTCTCTGTGATGCACAGAGCACCAGAGAATCATGAAACTAAGTACACCCAAAAAACGGGCGGGAAATTCTCCCATTTTCCCGCCTATTGGACACTTACTTTGGGAGAATCCCAGCCAAGGTTTTTAAATACATCTAACAAAGTGTGGAGTTGGGAAGAACAAAAAATACTCCATCCCGTACATTAAAACCATGCTGACAACTGCTACTCTCCCTCCATCTTGACCACTCTTACCTACTCTCCCTCCAATCCAACCTGGCAAACACTAAGTTCCCTTCTTCCTGACCCTCACCACACCTACCTACCGTCCCTCTAGACCGGTCCTGGCCACTGCCTGACCCCGGCTGCCACTACCCTCCTGACTAGCCAAAAGAGCGTGAAGTAATCCACTTGGGTAGGGCAAACAAAACAAGGGAATACTCAATTAATGGTCAGGTACTGAGAAGAGCAGAGGAACAGAGGACTGCATGTCCACAGATCCCAGAAACATGGAAACTAGAAACAGGAGTAGGCCATTCGGCCCTTCGAGCCTGCTCCACTATTCATTTTGATCATGGCTGATCATCAAATTCAATATCCTGATCCCCCCTTCCCCCCATATCCCTTGATCATTTTAGCCCCAAAGAGCTATATCTAATTTCTTCTTGAAATCACACAACGTTTTGGCCTCAGCTACTTTCTGTGGGAGTGAATTCCACACATTCACCACCCTCTGGGTGAAGAAATTTCTCCTCACCTCAGTTCTAAAATGTTTACTCCTTATCCTCAAACTATGACCCCTAGTTCTGGATTCCCCCCACCATCGGAAACATTCTTTCTGAATCTACCATGTCTAACCCTGTTAGAATTTTATAGGTTTTTGAGATGGGAAGATCGTAGGATAAGTAGATTAAAAAAAGTTTATTAGTCATAAGTAAGGCTTACATTAACACGGCAATGAAGTTACTGTGAAATTCCCCTAGTCACCACACTCTGGCGC
This sequence comes from Mustelus asterias, assembly GCF_964213995.1. Taxonomy (NCBI): domain Eukaryota; kingdom Metazoa; phylum Chordata; class Chondrichthyes; order Carcharhiniformes; family Triakidae; genus Mustelus; species Mustelus asterias. The sequence continues at coordinate 65,451,411 of NC_135823.1, forward strand.
CTGTTCGGGTCAATGCACCTAACCAGCACGTCTTTCAAAATGTGGGAGGAAACCGGAGCACCCGGAGGAAACCCATGCAGGCACGGGGAGAACGTGCAAACTCCACACGGACAGTGACCCAAGCTGGGAATCAAAACCAGGTCCCTAGCACTGTGAAGCAGCAGTGCTAACCACTGTGCTACCGTGCCGTCTTCAGATAAGGTGGTTAAGAAGATATGCAAGATATTTCTCTTTATTAGGCAAGGCACAGTGCATAAGACCAGGGAGGTAAGACTATAACTGTATAAAAAGCTAGCTTGACCACAGCTAGAGAACTGTGTACAGTTCTGGCCAGTGCATTCCTGGAAGGATGTGATCGCAGTAAGGAAGGTACAGAAGAGATTTCTGAGGATGTTGTCAGGAACGGAGGATTTTCACTACAAAGAAAGATTGCATCGACTGAGGTTGTTTTCTGTGTAACAGAGGAAGGTGAGGGGAGATTTAATTCAGTTGTATCGAATTATGAGGAGCATTGATAGTATGGATAGTAAGAAGTCTCACAACACCAGGTTAAAGCCCAACAGGTTTATTTGGTAGCACGAGCTTTCGCAGCGCTCCGAAAGCTTGTGCTACCAAATAAACCTGCTGGACTTTAACCTGGTGTTGTGAGACTTCTTACTCTGCCCACCCCAGTCCAACGCCAGCATCTCCACATCATAGTATGGATAGTAAGGCCATATTTCCCTTAGCAGAGAATCTAATAACACAGAGGCATGGATTTAAAGAAAAGGCAAAATACTGTGGATGCTGGAATCTGAAAAAAAACAGAAAATGCTGGAAAAACTCATCAGGTCTGACAGCGTCTGTGGAGAGAGAATAGAGGCAATGGGGTCATCCAGACTCGAAATGTTGGCTCTAATCTCTCTCCCCAGATGCTGTCAGACCTGCTGAGTTTTTCCAGCATTTTCTGTTTATGGATTTAAATCAATTGACAGAGGGATTAGAGGGGAGTGGAGGAGAATTGTTTTCACTTAGCCGATGGTGGGATTCTGGAACCCACTGCTTGAATGGGTGGCAGAGACAGAAATCCTCATTACTTTAACAAAAACATGGATATGCATTGAAAAGGGAGCTGGGGCTGTTCTAGGGAGCTAGGGCTGTTCTCTCTGGAGCAGAGGAGGCTGAGGGGAGACTTAATAGAGGTTTATAAAATGATGAAGGGGATAGATAGAGTGAACGTTCAAAGACTATTTCCTCGGGTGGATGGAGCTATTACAAGGGGGCATAACTATAGGGTTCGTGGTGGGAGATACAGGAAGGATATCAGAGGTAGGTTCTTTACGCAGAGTGTGGTTGGGGTGTGGAATGGACTGCCTGCAGTGATAGTGGAGTCACTTTAGGAACACTTAAGCGGTTATTGGATAGGCACATGGAGCACACCAGGATGATAGGGAGTGGGATAGCTTGATCTTGGTTTCAGATAAAGCTCGGCACAACACCGTGGGCCGAAGGGCCTGTTCTGTGCTGTACTGTTCTATGTTCTAAAATGGCACAGCGGACTGAGAGCTGGAAGGTGGAACTCTGCTGGCTAGTACTTCATGACCAGTAGAGACACGGTGGGTCAGTGGTTAGCACTGCTGCCTCACAGCTCCAGGGACCTGGGTTCAATTCCTGGCTTGGGCCACTGTCTGTTTGGAGTCTGCATGTTCTCCCCATGTCGGCGTGGGTTTCCTCCGGGTGCTTCGGTTTCCTTCCACAGTCTGAAAGACGTGCTGGTTGGGTGCATTGGCCATGTTAAATTCTCCCTCAGTGTACCCAAACAGGCACCAGAGTGGGGATTTTCACAGTAACTTCATTGCAGTGTTAATGTAAGCCTACTTGTGACAAATAAATAAGCTTTACTTTACTCTGTGCTGATTTTCTATCTTTCTAATCAACCCTTAACTACTGCTATCTAGTCTCCTAACCCCAGCCAACACCACACTTCATCTAGGCTTCCATCTTCTGCCCACCTCAAAAAGCAACACTTTCACTATTTACCGCACTAGAAGACAATGAAAGATTCATATTTTCATTTAGGACTGAGATGAGGAGAAATTTGTTCACTCAAAAGTCTATGAATCCATGGAATTTTCTACCCCAGAAGGTTGCCGATGTGCCCAGGGACAGTGCAACTATTAGGTAAACTAGGCAGTCCTTAGGGCAACACACTGGCACCTGCACCTTGACAATAAACTAAACTGAATCTATGGAATTCATTACCACAGAAGGCTGTGGAGGCCAGATCATTGAGTGTACTTAAGACAGAGAGAATTGATTGGTTCTTGATTGGTTCTTGATTGGTAAGGTTATGGCAAAAAGGCGGGAGAATGGGGTTGAGAAACCTATCAGCCATGATTGATTGATGGAGCAGACTCAATGGGCCGAATGGCCTAATTCTGCCCCAAACCTAATGGTCTTAAATTGGTGTTAAAATATGGCAAATAGTAAGTGTCAGGATGCCCAAAACCTAAAAAGAAACTTGAACAAGCTATCACAATTATTTTCAATTTGTGTTTTATGAGAAGGTATTTAAAGCCAAGAGAAAGAATTTCAAACCACTTGTGAAGATTTTAAAAACTAAATTTAAACATTAATTTATTTAATAAAGGAAACTTAAAGACATGAAATTACATTTACACAATTTGTTTAATTCATTCATGGGATGTGTGTGTCACTGGCCGGGTCAGCATTTATTGCCCACCCCTGAGGGCAGTTGAGAGTCAACCACATTGCTGTGGCTCTGGAGTCACATGTAGGCCAGACCAGGTAAGGACGGCAGATTTCCTTCCCTAAAGGACATTAGTGAACCAGATGGGGGTTTTTTTTACAACAATTGTTTCATGGTCATCATTAGACGTTTAATTTTTTTTACTGAATTCAAATTTCACCATCTGCCGTGGTGGGATTCAAACTCAGGGCCCCAAAGCATTATCCTCGGTCTCTGGATTACGAGTCCTGTGACAATACCACTACACCATTGCCTCCCCTCTTAAATAGTTCACAATACTTTGACAAAACATTTCCAAATAAAGATTTCTATTTAATTAACTCAGAGCTAAACATCCCTTCGAGGCAACAGTCCTCATAGATTTTCAATCTATAAAATTCCAGTAATATTACATACAATCCGCTGTTACTATAGGAAAAGTCTTGCACAGATTTTTCCCTTTCTCTCATCCAGTACTAAGAAGACAAAACCTGTCTCAGAAATTTGCAGATACAAGCACTTTTCTGAGAGTGGTGGCAGCCGTATATGAATAGGATGGGAATAGGGGGTTATGGTCATAGAGTCATAGAGGTTTACAGCATGGAAACAGGCCCTTCGGCCCCAACTTGTCCATGCCACCCTTTTTCTTTAAACCCCTAAGCTAATCCCAACTGCCCGCATTTGGCCCATATCCCTCCATATCCATCGTACCCATGTAACTGTCTAAATGCTTTTTAAAAGACAACATTGTACCCGCCTCTACTACTACCTCTGGCAGCTTGTTCCAGACACTCACCACCCTCTGTGTGAAAAAATTGCCCCCCTGGACACTTTTGTATCTCTCCCCTCTCACCTTAAACCTATGCCCTCTAGTTTTAGACTCCCCTACCTTTGGGAAAATATATTGACTATCTAGCTAATCTGTGCCCCTCATTATTTTATAGACCGCTATAAGGTCACCCCTCAGCCTCCTACACTTCAGAGAAAAAAGTCCCAGTCTATCCAGCCTCTCCTTATAACTCAATCCCCAGAAGGGTTTCAGTTCAGTCGGGCAGCCTGGTCAGTGCAGGCTTGGAGGGCCGAAGGGCCTGTTCCTGTGCTGTAATTTTCTTTGTTCTTTGTTTCTGTATTCACAGGTCTGTTTCCAGTGCATGCTGATTTTGGATCTCGTAATCATATCCACTGGCACAGTCTTCCATGTCTCTTTAAATATCTTTTTCCTCTTACATCTTCAACTTTATTGTTTTACCTTCCTTTAGAAGTTCCCGTTCTCAGAATGTAGAGGTCTTTCGTGATTTTTTTTTACAGCCACTACTTTTGGATAAATGGAAATGTAATGCTTTGCTTTATTTCATTTACAATCTCCTCCAATAGTACGTGCTCCTTTTGAAATACAATAGTTAACTTCGAGTCTTATCTCTTCGAGTCTTCGACTCTTATCTTCCGAATTGAGATTTCTCATCATGCTGCTCACTGTCCCATCTTGGTCCTATTTAATTTCCACTTCAAAGCACTTGCTTTCACACCTAATTCCTTTTTGATTTTTTCACCTTGCAGTCTAACTTTCTTCAGTCTAATTCAATTAGTCAAGCCCACACACATGCACACACACACTGTTTCACGATATGCCATCGTAAATTGGGAAAATGTTGACAAAAGATATTTTCATTTCGCTGGACATGCAATTTTAACCCAGGTTTGTCCAAAGGCAGGGCCAGGGGCCGGATGCGGCCCACGATGCCCCACTCGGCGGCCCTCGGGCACTGTGCAAACTTCCAGTCAACTGGCTGAGTTTCAATGCAAGGTTCCGCTTTTAGATGCTCCCCCAATCAGAGGCCGTTTCTCTCTGATAGGCTGACTACTGAGCCTGTCACCAAATGAGGGAAAGAAGCAGTCTCTCATCGGCGGAGCAGCTGACGGACGGTGTGTTGAAAGCTGGCGGATGAGAGAAACAATGGCAATTCAGCGCCGGAGTCCACGTAGCTGAGCAACGGTGGGGCCAGATGCCGCGGAACTGAGCGACGGTGGGGCTGGAGACCACAGAGCCGAGCGACAGTGGGGCCAGAGGCCGGGAAGCCAAGCTACATGGGGAATGGAGCCTGGGAGACACGTACATCAGGGCCAGGAGGACAAGGTCTTGGAAGGCCACAGAGGGCAACTTGGTGTCGGGCCCAGTGATTTTGGTAGGACTAGGGAGGAGACGGTGAATGAGTGGATGTAAGTGTGTGTGAGTGAGTGACTGACTGGGTGGGGGTGTGGGCGTGAGTGACTGACTGGTGGGTGTGGGAGTGAGTGTCTGGCTGGGGGTGTTGGAGTGAGTAACTGTCTGGCTGTGGGTGTGGGAGTGAATGAGTGTTTGGCTGGGGGTGTGGGAGTGAGTGACTGACTGGTGGGGGTGTGGGAGTGAGTAACTGGGTGGGGGTGTGGGAGTGAATGACTGACTGGTGGGGGTGTGGGAGTGAGTAACTGGGTGGGGGTGTGGGAGTGAATGACTGACTGGGTGGGGGTGTGGGAGTGAGTGACTGACTGGTGGGGGTGTGGGAGTGAGTAACTGGGTGGGGGTGTGGGAGTGAATGACTGACTGGGTGGGTGTGTGGGAGTGAGTAACTGTCTGGGTGGGGGTGTGGGAGTGAGTAACTGTCTGGGTGGGGGTGTGGGAGTGACTGACTGGGTGGGGGTGTGGGAGTGACTGACTGACTGGGTGGGGGTGTGGGAGTGACTGACTGGGTGGGGGTGTGGGAGTGAGTAACTGTCTGGGTGGGGGTGTGGGAGTGAGTAACTGGGTGGGGGTGTGGGAGTGAGTAACTGACTGGGTGGGGGTGTGGGAGTGAGTAACTGACTGGGTGGGGGTGTGGGAGTGAGTAACTGGGTGGGGGTGTGGGAGTGAGTAACTGGGTGGAGGTGTGGGAGTGACTGACTGGGTGGAGGTGTGGGAGTGACTGACTGGGTGGGGGTGTGGGAGTAAGTAACTGTCTGGGTGGGGGTGTGGGAGTGACTGACTGGGTGGGGGTGTGGGAGTGAGTCTGCCTTAAAACCAGTCTTATTTTTGTCGCTCACTCTCACTGTCACACACACACTTGCGTCCACACTCTCCCTCCAACATTCTGGTACATTTTATTGCTTCCTCTTTTTTAACTCAATAATTTATTGCTACAACATTGCTTCACATTTGTTCAGCAACTGTTTTTCTTTCCTTAAAACCTCAACTTTTTCTGAAATTCAGTTTATTGTTTGGCCAAACCTTATCGAAGTAACTCCTCAGAGGCCGGTGTCTCTTCACCAGATTCCGTTTGTTTACAGACTCTCCGAGAGTGCCGGTGGTACACAGTCACAATCCGGAGTGTCAGTGACCCTGACAGTCCCATATTTATATACAGGTGAAACTCCCTGATTGGGCAGGCAATTGTGACCTCAGTCAAGGAGCTCATACTCCAAGAGGCCAACCTCATGGGGCCTCGTTGCTTATCTTGCTCATTGGCCCTTGAGTAAGAAAAGTATGCAAATGTGGCCCCCAGAGCAAAAAGATTAAACCAATCCAGAGCGCCATTGCTGGAAAAGGTTAAAAAATACTTGGGGGATGGGAGAGATTTCATAAACCAGCAATGGACCAACGTCAGTTACTGTGACACAGCCGATCCCAGCAGCTCCGGAATCAGACTGGGAGCAGACTCCTGGAATGTCCTCACCCTTTCTGCTCCAGGAGCAGCGATTTAGACTGAAAAAGTCAACAGCGGCAGCTAGAGATTTGTTTCCTTGGATTCTCAACAGATTACACACCAATAGTTTAGCTAAAAACATCATTTATTTATATGTAACATTAAATACTTACAACGTACACGCGGGTGATGAATAAATTAAGAACTACTCGAATCTGAAGAAACCTTGCTGCAAATGCACTGAAAGTTGATCACCATACGCAAGCAGCCAGCTGGAGGGAAGGTTACATCGAGAATCTCCGAGGCACTGGATAATGTGCATTTTCAGTGCTTTACAAATTGTGCATCAATGTCAATTCTAAAATATATATTTGGCAGCTCAGTGCGGACTTCTTCCAGTTGTCCATTTGATTTGTGTAATTTTATTTCAGTTTTTAAATATGACAGAAAGCGATAGGGACTGTGAGCAGGAACCCTGATGAATACCAGACCCTGAAAAAAGCCGTTCAGATTTTGTCGTGGTATAGAGTGGTGGGGTTTCTTTCATTCGTTAACTTGACAGAGGACACAGTTTGAGCGAGGAAATGAGTCCAATTCCAAGGGTTCACTCTTAAATTTCACCATTATTCCTCACAGTACTAGGGACCTGGGTTCGATTCCCGGCCTCGGGTCACTGTCTGTGCGGAGTCTGCACATTCTCCCCGTGTCTGCCTGGGTTTCCTCCGCGTGCTCCGGTTTCCTCCCACAGTCCAAAGATGAGCATTATAGAGCATGCCGTATCTATGTGGAGTTTGCACGTTCTCCCCGTGTCTGCGTGGGTTTCCTCTGGGTGCTCCGGTTTCCTCACACAGTCTGAAAGCCATGCTGGTTAGGTGCATTGACCCAAACAGGCGCCGGAGTGTGGCGACTAGGGGAATTTCACAGTAACTTCATTGCAGTGTTAATGTAAGCCTACTTGTGACACTAATAAATAAACTTTAAACTTTTCTGGAACACGAAACGTCTTACTTAAGACTAAAATGGGTGGTGCAGCCAGTTAATCAAAAACAGCATTGCCTAAGAGTTCTGCTTTCAACCTATCAGGGTGATCTTGTCATATTGAGGTCTCAGTTCAAGACGAAGATTTCTACATATTAAAATCATTAAAAGGTATGATGATAGTGCAGGAAAATGATGTTCATAGAATCATAGAATCCCTACAGTGCAGGAGGCCACTTGGCCCATCGAGTCTGCACTGACAACAATTCTACCCAGGCCCCATCCTCGCAACCCTACATATTTACCTGCTAATCCCTCTAATCTATGCATCCCAGGACACTAAGGGGCAATTTAGCATGGTCAATCAACCTAACCCGCACATCTTTGGACTTTGAAGTATAAGATCAGTCATGATCTCATTGAATGGTGGAGCAGGCTCGAAGGGCTGAATGGTCTTCTCCTGCTCCCATTTCTTATGCCTCATGAGAGGTGTGGGAGCGGAGCGTACAAATCAAAAAATCAAAGTGGCGTCAAGGAAATATGGTGCTGCAGAAGCCGGGGGTGGGGCGGGGGGGGTGGGGGGCGGCGGGGATGTTGCTTAGGCTGCAGCAAGGGCTGTGGATAACAACTACCCGTGAGTTTGACAAATGTTAGCAGTTAGAGGTGAGAATGGGACCATTTCATTGTGTTAATTCCCAAAGATTAATTGTGGGCAAAGAGGGAGGGCTTGGGGAGGTGGACATGCACCCACCCTGGATGCTCCATCATTGAATACATTTAAGGCTGAGATAAAACAGATTTGTGCTCTCTCAGGGACGAGAGGGTTATGCGAATCAGTCAGGAAAGTAGAGCTGAAGCCCAGAATCAGCCTTTGATTTGATTTGATTTATTATTGTCACATGTATTAGTATACAGTGAAAAGTATTGTTTCTTGCACGCTATACAGACAAAGCATACCGTTCATAGAGAAGGAAAGGAGAGGATGCAAAATGTAGTGATAGTCATAGCTAGGGTGTAGAGAAAGATCAACTTAGGCTGAGGTAGGTCCTTTCAAAAGTCTAATGGCAGCAGGGAAGAAGCTGTTCTTGAGTCGGTTGGTACGCGACCTCAGACTGTATTTTTTCCTGACGGAAGAAGGTGGAAGAGAGAATGTCCGGGTGCGTGGGGTCCTTAATTATGCTGGCTGCTTTTCCGAGGCAGCGGGAAGTGTAGATAGAGTCAATGGATGGGAGGCTGGTTTGCGTGATGGATTGGGCTACATTCACGACCCTTTTTTGCTGAGTTGGGCAGAACAGGAGCCATACCAGTCCAAAGATGTGCGGGTTAGGTTGATTGGCCATGCTAAAATTGCCCATTAATGTCTTGAGATGTGTAGGTTAGAGAGATTAGTGGGTAAAATATGTAGGGATATGGGGGTAGGGCCTGGGTGGGATTGTGGCCGGTGCAGACTCGATGGGCCGAAGAGCCTCTTTCTGCACTGTAGGGTATCTATCTACCAAGCTGTGATACAACCAGAGAGAATGCATTCTATGGTGTATCTGTAACAGCTGGTGAAAGTCGTAGCAGACATGCCAAATTTCCTTAGTCTTCTGAGAAAGTAGAGGCGTTGGTGGTCTTTCTTAACTATAACTATAAGAGGTTGTTGGTGATCTGGGCACCTAAAAACTTAAGGCTCTCGACCCTTTCTACTTTGTCCCCATTTATGTAGACAGGGGTATGTTCTCCACTATGCTTCCTGAAGCCGACGACTATCTCCTTTGTTTTGTTGACATTAAGGGAGAGATTACTATTGCCGCACCACTTCACCAGATTCTCGATCTTATTTCTGCCATATGGTCTACTCCTGCCCTTATTTATTTTGTCTTCATGTTAGTGACAGATTTTTAAGTGTCACGGTTCACTACGAAGACAGCATTTAGAATAATGCTCGACAGACTCCCATTGGTCATACTTGAGAAAGTAGCCCATGAACTGACTAATTAAATGAGGCGGCTATGCCCTACAAATGATTAAACCCATTAAAGTCAGCAGGAATATTAGAACAAATTCAATTAATTTTCCTTCACTGTCCTTCATGCACGTGTTACCTTAATCAGCATTCAATCAACAACTGAAGTCAATAAATGGTGCATTCAAAAAGAAAGATAAATGTTATTCATTGGCATTAGTGCCTTTGTTTTGCATTTGAAGATAGACAACATGCACTTCATTTTTCAAATGTTATTTCCATGGATAAGGCACATTCCCCAATATACAGCACCGCTGACAGAAACTGAACAATTACTAGCTGTTACAAGATGATGTCATGGTGGTACAGTGGTTAGCACTGCTGCCTCACAGCAAGAAGTCTCACAACACCAGGTTAAAGTCCAACAGGTTTATTTGGTAGCAAATACCATAAGCTTTCGGAGCACAGCTCCTTCGTCAGATGGAGTGGATATCTGTTCTCAAACAGTGCAAACAGACACAGAAATCAAATCAAATTATTTGATTTCTGTGTCTGTTTGCACTGTTTGAGAACAGATATCCACTCCATCTGACGAAGGAGCTGTGCTCCGAAAGCTTATTTGATTTCTGTGTCTGTTTGCACTGTTTGAGAACAGATATCCACTCCATCTGACGAAGGAGCTGTGCTCCGAAAGCTTATGGTATTTGCTACCAAATAAACCTGTTGGACTTTAACCTGGTGTTGTGAGACTTCTTACTGTGCTTACCCCAGTCCAACGCCGGCATCTCCACATCATGACTACCATTGACGCCTCACAGCGCCAGGAACCCAAGTTTGATTCCAGCCTTGGTCACTGTCTGTGTGGAGTTTGACAATTCTCCCCGTGTCTGCGTGGATTTCCTCCGGGTGCTCCGGTTTCCTCCCACAGTCCAAAGATGTGCAGGTTAGGTTGATTGGCCATGGAAAATTGCCCCTTAGTGTCAGGGAGACTAGCAGGGTAGATATAGGGGGGCGGCACGGTGGCACAGTAGTTAGCACTGCTGCCTGACAGCGCCAGGGACCTGCGTTCGATTCCCAGCTTGGGTCACTGTCTGTGTAGAGTTTGCACGTTCTCCCTGTGTTTGCGTGGGTTTCCTCCGGGTGCTCTGGTTTCCTCCCACATTCTGAAAGATGGGCTGGTTTGGTTCATTGACCCGAACAGGCACCGGAATGTGGCAACTGGGGGAATTTCACAGTAACTTAATTGGAGTGTTAATGTAAGCCTTACTTGTGACTAATAAATTAACTTTAACTTTATATATATAGGGTTACGGGAATAGGGTCTGGGTGGGATTGTTTTCGGTGCAGACTCGATGGGCCAAATGGCCTCCTTCTGCACTGGAGGGAGTCAATTTTTTTGCATTTGGAGAAAGACAACGTGCACTGCATTTTTCAAATGCTATTTCCATAGTTGAGGCACACTCCCCAATATAGAACACCGCTGACAATTACTAGCTGTTATAAGATGATAATTTTACCCTGAACATTAAATGCTCCACAAATAAATATGTGTGTGTCATGCCTGTCAGTTCCCTGAGTGCTGTGTGTCTCGATCGAGGCAAGGTGTTGCAATGTGTGCACTGGAGGGTGAATTGTGAGAGAGATTCCTCGCCATGGAGGCTGGAGCTGTGTACTGCATAATGTCGCTGTGATGTGTGCTGGGGCAACAGCGGTGCGCCACTTAACAGGTTCAGTGCTTTTAATGATTATGTCATCCGGAGCTCAGCCTGCAGACTACATCAAAGGCCCTCACTGCCGGTGGGCTATTCATCAAGCCGGGCAATGTGCTGTGCGAGACGGGGCCGATTGGGGAAAGGCAGTTAAATGTCACACCTCATTAAAAGTGCACCAAAACCCGAGCAGAAAGCAAATGGTGTGTCTGTTATTACACTCAGGTAAAACGCTGAACACTTCAATCTGGAGAAATGAGGCTCTGACAGGCGTTAAATAATTATAATAATGATTATTTCCCTCTGCAAATGAAAGGCTTTGTACGTTTCGGGAAAATGTCAGGAAGCTTGGAAGCACTTAGAATGTACAGACACAGCGTGCGCTATGCCAGGAAACGCACTCTACATTTCAATCGAAGATGAAACAGAAAGTATAAATCAAGTGGGTTATTGCTATTGATCGGAGCGGGGGAGAGTCGCCGGCATCCGGCCCAGTCTTGTGAAATGAACGGAGTTTTCTCCCCCCCCCACCAAATCAGTTCGGCTTTCCAATTCCAGGCAGCAAGATTCACCTCTGAGAAGGGGGAATATGCATTGTCATTCAGGGTTTTGTTCCAGGGTAATTGTGTAGTGCACACTGTTAATTGGTTTGCCGATTAGACATTAAAAACAAAGGATCTACCCATTCCAGCAGTATTGGATGTGTCAGGTGTGCTTCTGCCTCGCAGATTCAATATTGAAATATGTTTAGCATTGTAATGATATGATAAGGGGATTTTCACAGTAACTTCATTGCAGTGTTAACGTAAGCCCACTTGTGAGACTAATAAATAAACTTTATAAACCACCACGGTCTTTAGGGCGGGCACGGTGGCACAGTGGTGGTGAGCACTGCTGTCTCATAGCGCCAGGGACCCGGGTTCGATTCCCGGCTTGGATCACTGCCTGTGTGGAGTTTGTACGTTCTCCCCGTGTCTGTGTGGGTTTCCTCCGGGTGCTCTGGTTTCCTCCCACAGTCCAAAAGATGTGCTGGTTAGGTTGATTGGCCGTGTAAAATTGCCCCTTAGTGTCAGGGGATTGTAGGGTAAATAAGAAGGGTTATGGGGATAGGGCCTGGGTGGGATTGTGCATACTTGATGGGCTGAATAGCCTCCTTCTGCACTGTAGGGATTCTATGATTCTTTTGGTTGTGTCTATCTACACGTCCTCATTTTATGGTAGCACTAGTTTTTTCTGCAGTAATTTATAGTTCCCCTATTGTCTTGCAAGCTCTCTCTCTCTCTCTTGCGGTTTCAACCTGTAAGCTGTCCGTTTGAGAATTATAATGAAGCTTTTGGGGTAAATATCTCTCTAATTATCCCTCCCTCTTGTACAGAAATGCCTGACCTTCTGTTCAATGATTTGCCTCCCTGATGGCACAGCCGAGAATTAACTCAGTGGGAAATAACTGCTGTGAACCTGTGTGAACTCGTGTAACAGTACATCAGCATCTTGACTGGAGTCCACATTATACAAATAACACATGCAATTGAAGGCTGCCCTGCTGCAACTTGAACTTGAATGTTATTGAAGTGCCTGAGAATTTTGCACACAGAAAGTTTTTTCCCTGAGATTTCTTTCCTAGAGGGCGGTGAGTGTGTGGAATCCACTCCCACAGAAAGTAGTCGAGGCTAAAACATTATGTGATTTCAAGAAGAAATTAGATATAGCTCTTGGGGCTAAAGGGATCAAGGGATATGGGAAAAATTTAAAGTTTATTTATTAGTGTCACAAAAGTAGGCTTACACTAACATTGCAATGAAGTTACTGTGAAAATCGCCTAGTCGCCACATTCCGGCACCTGTTCGGGTACACTGAGGGAGAACTTAGCATGGCCAGTGCACCTAACCAGTCTTTTTGGATTGTGAGAGGAAACCCGGAGTACCCGGAGGAAACCCCACGCAGACACGGGGAGAATGTGCAGACTCCGCATAGACAGTGACCCAAGCCGGGAATGGAACCCGGGTCCCTGGCGCTGTGAGGCAGCAGTGCTAACCACTGTGCCACGAAGGCAGGATCAGGATATTGGGGCGAATTTTACTGTCCCGCCCACCATGGGAATTGAAGCGGGCTGGGGGGGCGGGGGGGGGGGGGGGGGGGGGGGGGAGGGGGGCAGATCATGGAAAGGTCCGTTGACCTCGGGCGGGATTTTCTGGCCAGAAATCTCGCAGATTGAATTTAATGATCAGCCATGATCAAAGTGAATGGCGGAGCAGGCCGAAGGGCTGAATGGCCTACTCCTGCTTCTGGTTTCTATGCATGGTTCTATGTAATCCGTGAGGCAATGATTTTCAGTACAGCTTCCAATCAGCTTGACATCCTGATAAAATGCTGTAAGCAGCAGGAGAGGCAGAACCAGAGACTTAAAAGAAACCAAACTCTGTACATCCCAATCCCTCGGTCTCCCCTGATTTTACGTTGCAAAGTTAAAATTCAACTTGACAAAATCTTTTCACCATTTCGCTATAATCTTTTCTTTGTGGCTACAATGGACAATGGTCTCTTATACCACTTACTGAACACTAATATTGGAATTTTTCCAAGATGGCACCAGAGTGAGGCGACTTCTTGCAAGCTGTGCCCAGCGTACCTTCTAATTCTATCTTTTACTCTCGTTCTATGCTTCTAAAACTTCATTCTAACTCTTTTAAATTCTCTAACAATGCTCTAATTCAATCTCTTACAGATTTGGCGATCCTTAGGCTTCCCTGCTGCCGTCAGACTTTTGAATGGACCTACCTCGCATTAAGTTGATCTTTCTCTACACCCTAGCTATGACTGTAACACTACATTCTGCACTTTCTCCTTTCCTTCTCTGTGAATGGTATGCTTTGTCTGTATAGTGCACAAGAAATAATATTTTTCACTGTGTCCCAATAGATGTGACAATAACAAATCAATTCAAATAAAATTAATACTGCATGGCCGATCATGCGAGAGGCTAACTTGAGTCTCAAAGTTGTTTCTATCAGTCCAAAGCTACAGTATGTACACTGAATACAGTTCAGCCCTACTGCAAAATTGTTGAGATAAAGGCCAATAATATCTCCAAATCAGCCTAAATCTGTACATTAATTGGAAAAAAATGGATATAAAAGCAAAATACGAGGATGCTGGAAATCTGAAATGAGAACAGAAAATGCTGCGTAAACTCAGCAGGTATCATATGGACCTGAAACGTTAACTGTGTCTCTCTCCACAGATGCTGCCAGACCTGCTGAGTTTATCCAGCATTGTTTTTATTTTAGGAAATACATTCTGCCTTTTTCAGCAACCTACGTCCCAGGCATTCGGTAGCAATGGTTTTTATCCTATTTCCACTAATGTTACTTTCTGTCGACAACTTCCTGTTACTGGCTTTTTCTTTTAAAAAATGCTTTCTGTTGTCATCCGCTGAGGTCAGTTAATTGGCAGTCATGTTTAGCTAATTACATTTAGTATGAGCCAAAATAATTCCTCTATTTAGACGCCAGAAAAATCTCCTTGTTCCTGTTTGTCCCAGTCTTCCTTAGCTCGTTCTCTGAACTTCAATCCTAGTCCTTTATTCAATGCACTGGTAAAAGAGTGACCAGAGGTTATAGGTGGCACAGCTTATTGGAATACCATCATCTGGCACCATATTGGGATGGGCGGGGGGGGGGGGGGGGGACAGAAGAAGGTGGCCTCTTGATTTAAGTTGCATCGCAGTGTGTCAGGGCAAAAACCCATCTCATTCATTAATGTCCAAGGGTTTCCCATAGGGAGAAAAATAAAACTACAGCCACAGACAAACAAAATGAGATTTACTTTTGAAGGTAAACCAATCGTGCAGGCATATAGACATTTGTAGCACATGGTACGATCCCCGAGTCTGAAGGTGAGGCTCTAGATTCCCCCAAGAAGGCAGAGACAGTGGCACAGTTGAAATGCCACTGCAAAGGGTAATGCTTCGGGGACATAGGTCAATAGAAACATAGAAGATAGGAGCATTTGGCCCTTCGAGCCTGCTCCGCCATTCATCACGATCATGGCTGATCGTCCAACTCAATAGCCTAATCCTGCTTTCTCCCCTTAACCTGTGATCCCATTCGTCTCAAGTGCTATATCCAGCCATCTCTTGAATTCAAATCCCACCATAGCAGCTGGTGGAATTTAGACTCAGCTAATAAAATCTGGTATTGAAATCTAGTCGCAATAATGGTGAGCATGAAACCATTGTCGATTGTTGGAAAAACCCATCTGATTCACTCATGTCCTTGAGGGAAAGAAAGCTGCCCCCCTTACCTGGTGTGACTCCAATCCACAACAATGTGGTCGAACCTTAACTGTTCTCTGAAGCCACTCGGTTCAGGACAATTTGGGATTGGCAAGAAATGCTGGCCGAGTCAGTGTCCCACGAAAGAAGAAAACAACATTGGGTGGAATTTTACTCATTTTCCACAGCGGGTGGCAGTGAACGTGGAAAGCAGTGTTGAAGACACTGGTACCAATGGCAGCTTTCTCTCCTGTATTGTCAGGAATACCATACAGGAAAGCTGAAGGCGCAGGTCCTGTGACATCGCACTGGCGGGGCTGGCTCTGACTGAGCCTGTCCCACCAACAACTTAGAATCATAGAATCCTACAGTGCAGAAGGAGGCCATTCGGCCCATTGAGTCCACACCGACCACAATCCCACCCAGGACCTATCCCCGTAACCTCATGCATTTACCCTAGCTAGCCCCCCTGACACTAAGGGGAAATTTAGCATGGCCAACCCACCTAACCCGCACATCGTTATTTTTAAAGTTCGAGGCACCAGTTTTAAAGACTGCCCTGGTGCACAAAAGTTAAAAATGAATCCCCCTTGCACCCAGCCCTCTCTCAACCTCCCCTGGCAATGGCCTCTGGCAATGAGTCATAGAGGCATAGAGGTCTACAGCATGGAAACAGGCCCTTTGGCCCAACTTGTCCATGCTGCCCTTTTTTTTAAAACCCTAAGCTTAATCCCAATTGCCCACATTTGACCCATATCCCTCTATACCCATTTTACCCATATAACTGTCTAAATGCTTTTTAAAAGACAAAATTGTACCTGCCTCTGGCAGCTTGTTCCAGACACTCACCATCCTCTGTGTGAAAAAATTGCCCCTCTGGACACTTTTGTATCTCTCCCCTCTCACCTTAAACCTATCCCAACCATTGAGACTCAGGCTATGTTTCCAAGGATAGGGTGAGCTGTGGCAGCTTGCCCAACGGAATGTGCCAGAAGCTTCTGCAACAGCAGCAGCCCGCAGATAAGAAGGATGGGTCGGGAGTGTCAGTAGCAGAGGTATGAAAGGAGCAAGCAATAGCCGAAGAATGGGGAAGGGGGTAAATCATTACTATTGGTGGGAGATGTTGCTGCGAGGCAATTGGAGAGGGATGGGATCCATAGAACCATACAATCCCTACAATGCAGATCCCATTCTGCTGCACCGACTCTCTGAAAGAACATCTAAACCAGGCCCACTGCCCCCACTCTCCAAAAGAGCATCTTACCCAGAACCCCACCCCCCGCTCCCCCGAAAGAGCAACTTAGGCTATTGAGTTGGATGATCTGCCATGATCGTGATGAATGGCGGGCAGGCTTGAAGGGCCAAAAGGCCTCCTCCTGCTCCTATTTTCTATGTATGTTTCTATGTAATTTATTGATTTGTTTATTTTATTAGTGTCACAAGTAGGCTAACATTAACACTGCAATGGAGTTACTGTGAAAATCCCCTAGTCGCCACACTCCACGCCTGTTTGGGTACACTGAGGGAGGATTTAGCATGGCCAATTCACCTATCCGGCTGTTTCTATCTTACCCAATCGACCACCCACCCCCTGCCACCCTTTCCCCATAACCCAATGCTTTTATCATGGTCAATCCACCTAACCTGCACCCGGAGGAAACCCACACAGACACGGGATGAATGTGCAAACTCCACACAGACAGTTGTCCAAGGCTGGAATTGAACCCGGGTCCCTGGCGCTGTGAGGCAGCAGTGCTAACCATTGTGCCACCGTGTCACTCACAGAGCCAGAACTAATCGGGAGCCAGAACTGTGGCCAACCATCGATCTTAGTTTAGAAACACATTATAAATTCGACTAAGGGAAAAGCTGAGCTGATGTGAATGTCTAAACCCTCCTGTCCATTCTCGGTGGAAGGAATCCAACACCAACCACCTGCTCCTCCAGTGGGGAATTGGTCGACTTTCCTGGCAGCTCTTGTCAGCCACTCTCCGGAAGCCACGAAGCTCTATAAGTGCTACATTTCTAGTCTTGTCAAACCACATCTGCTGACTTTTCCCCTGAGAATGGGTAATGCAAACCTGCAGTGTTTGGCTGAATCATTGCTGCTGGAATGGGAGCAATTGTAAACAGCCCGTCCTTACTCTGAAGCCACTTTCCCCAGTGTAGATTCAGAGATCAGACATAGCCTGTTAACTTTGCCTCATGTTTGTGCCCAGATATTTACATTTATCTCCTTATGGTTTGCCACAATCCTATCCAGCCTTTTCCAAATCCTTACAGATCTCTTTCTCTCAACAGATGTTTAACAGGATATCAGATATTGTTGTACATTAAGCCTGCGCTTTGAGCTCCAAGTGTCCCAAGAGGAGCAGAATCTTATTGAATGTTAGCCCACTGCAAGATGCTCTGATATTCGGCTTTTCCAATACTAAACAATAAAAACTAATAAAAAAAATAAAGTTTATTTCTTAGTCACAAATAAAATTTATATTAACACCGCAATGAAGTTATTGTGAAATCCTCCGAGTCGCCACACTCCGGCGCCTGTTCGGGTCAATCCACCTAACCCGCACATCTTTCAGACTGTGGAAGGAAACCGGAGCACCCAGAGGAAACCCATGCAGACACGGGGAGAACGTGCATATTCCACACAGACAGTGACCCAAGCTGGGAATCTAATCCGGGTCCCTGGCGCTGTGAGGCAGCAGTGCTAACCACTGTGCCACCGTGCCGCCCACTGCATCAAGGAGGGTAGTAGTGGGCCGATCATGTCAAGGCAGCTCAGTTCCTGCTCAAAGTATGGCTGCTGCCATTTTTGTTGGGGCTTTTGCATGAGTTCCCATTGAAGGCAGAAACCTAATTGCAGTATGCTCCTAAATTGAAATATTGCAATATGACTAATAGCTGCTGTCTAATATGGGCATCTTGTATACAGGGTCCTGGCGTAATCTTGAGACATCAAAGAAAAGAACAATTGATTTGATTTATTATTGTCACATGTACTGGGATACAGTGAAAGGTATTGTTTCTTGCGTGCTAAGCAGACAAAACACACCGTTCATAGAGTACATAGAAGAGAAACCAATTTCAGATTATTTCTTAAATTAGCAGTATTGATATCACCCTTGTTATTCATGCCATGAGAGATCTCGCACAAACCAATGACATGGAGTCTCTTGACAGCTGCCATCTACAAGAAGGGTTGCTGCTGACATGAAAATGCTGCATGAAAATGGAACAAAATGCTACACATAAAACAGCATATATTAGAAATAATGTGACACCTATAACAAGGCTATCTTCCAATATAAGAGGTCAAGGTATTAGCAGACATGCAATATAGTGCCACAAAAAATTAATTAAAGGCAAGTGTTTTAGTAGAAACAAAAAATGCTGGATAGGCCAGCAGGTCTGGCAGCATCTGCGGAGCGATAAACAGAGTTAATGTTTCGAGTTTATATGACCCTTCTATCAAGAGGACAAACAGTCTTATGCACTCGAAGTGTTTACTCTGTTTCTCTCTCCACAGATGCTGCCAAACCTGCTGATTTATCCAGCATATTCAGATTTTTTAATTTCAGATTTGCAGCATCAGTAGTATTTTGCTTTTGTTTTTGTTTTGGTTAAAAACTTGTTCCTCTGGTCGGCTAATCCAATGACAATCACAATCTAGCATCATAGTTGGACAGCTCTATGGAAAACTGAATAAATCTTACATCAGATCGATGACTGAAACTGTGAACAAGGTCGTAACACACTCGTAAGCTTCACATAACTGTGGGATGTTCACAAGCGAGGTGCTCTGACAGTTTAGAATGCTGTCTGAATCGGTGGAGTACACTGAAGTATTGCAATGGACTTCCAAATTTTTATTTACCTATAATACAAACCCACTGCTTCCTCAGTGATTCAATAGCCGCAATTTTACCAGCTCGCCCCACCCATCGACGGGGCAGGTGAGCCAGGAAAATCTCACGAGAGCTGAGAAATCAGGTTCACGCCCGACTTCCCACCTCTCCCGATCTTACCGGCATCAGATATCCGGCGCTTTCAGCCTCTCGCCCATTTCCGGTGAGAGGCTGAATAATTTATTTCAATATATTCTCCTCGTGTCTGCGTGGGTTTCCTCCCACAGTCCAAAGATGTGCGGGTTAGGTTGATTGGCCATGCTAAAATTGCCCTTAGTGTCCTGAGATGTGTAGGTTAGAGGGTTTAGTGGGTAAATATGTAGGGATATGGGGGTAGGGCCTGGGTGGGATTGTGGTCGGTGCAGACTCGATGGGCCGAATGGCCTCTTTCTGCACTGTAGGGTTTCTATGATTTCTATGATTCTATGATATTTAAATCACGTTTTGCATGTGATTAGTGATCCCGGGACGCAATGACCTAGGCTCGCTTGCCTTTGTGGCCTCACCGGGAGAGGTTCTCTCTGGCGAGGAAAACACCTCATCCCCAGCAACGGGGAACAGTCGTGTTGGCCACGCCGGTAGAACCGGAGGTCATTGAGGCCCCGGGGAGGTCGAAGGCGAGGGTGCGCGTGCCCCTTGGGCAGTGCCAGCCTGGCAGTACCAGCCCTGACATTGCCCATCGGTCTCCACATGCACAATAGCTCCTCTGCTGCTACAGCAGGTTGGCTGGTGAGTCAAGCCTCATCCATTGCCTCTAGTGGCTGGAAACGGTCGAGCCCATTTTTTAGTCTAGGTCCATAAGATACAGAGTAAAGACTCGCCCAAAAAATGGATCTGAAACTCTCCCGTATTCACGCTAGCTGGGCACCTAGAATATTTCTCATAAAATCACCCCCTCCATGCGTAAAATGCACACTCCAGTTAGATACTGAGGCCTAGAAATCGAGAAGGTCCTTGGGCTTACTGTTTGTGCTGAATAAGATGCTGACACTCAGGGCTTATTTTGACTTTGTACAATAGGGGCGGCACAGTGGTTATCACTGCTGCCAGGGACCTGGGTTCGATTCCCGTCTTCGGTCACTGTCTGTGTGGAGTTTGTACGTTCTCCCTGTGTCTGTGTGGGTTTCCTCCAGGTGCTCCGGTTTCCTCCCACAGTCTGAAAAATGTGCTGGTAGGGTGCTAAATTCTCCCTCAGTGTACCCGAACAGGCGCCAGAGTGTGCCGACCAGGAGATTTTCACGGTAACTTCATTGCAGTGTTAATGTAAGCCTACTTGTGACTAATAAATAAACATCCCGTAAAATGGGTGGAGGCAGTCAGCAGCCCATTTTGCATCTTATTTGATTGTTATTTTCATTGCAGTTCCATACCAAGATTGTCAAGTTCTGCCTCACACATGAAGAAAAAAATGGTTAATCGGACAAATTACAGGAGGTTTGTTGATGGTACAGAACATGCTTTCAGTATGAGTCAACACCCTACTGGTGGGGCAAAAAGTGGAGAGAAATGGAAATAAATTGACATTAGGAACAATAGTTTACACTCAGACACGCAGCACTCACACCATGTGACTTGAACTGTGTCAAGTGTGGTTGAAATTGAAGTACCTCTCTATTGGGGAAGGCACCCACTTAAATTAACGGGTGATTCATGCGCAGCTTTGAAACAGCCTGTGCTGGAGACATGACGGCCTTTGTGGCAAAGACAGCTTCTCTTAAGAACTATAATCAGTGTCTGACAAGTCAAGATTTTAGTTGAAAACACAGCCATGGAGCAGACAGCACATTTAAATGTGCGGACAGAATTTTAATGGAAATAATGAACAGTGAAGATGGCGATTATGTGGAATACTTCAACAGAACTGAATGTGACAGGTGGGGAAAGCAGAGCTGGCTACACAAGTCAGCAATCGGCCATGATCAGATGCTACAGTAAAAATTGATTATTCTCCCAAATCAAGAACTCTGATCGTCTAATGTATTGAAAGAGGAAACTCGTTTGCCTCGATTAAATAGATTTCCGGCAATATCCTATTTTTGTTTTACCCAAGACCCAGGATTCAAAAGCAAGTTTATGAAAACCCAGCACAGAAAGTCTTAAAAGTGAGATATAAAATGAAAGGATCGCTGGAGTTGTTCTTTGTATGTTTCAAACATAATCATGGAAAATGGCACTCAGGCACACTTACTTCATGTTGAGAACTCCTTTTATATATTGCCTCCTGTGCCCTAGATTGGGTGGTATTAGCTAGGACAGTCTGACACGAGGGAGTGATTGAGTGTCCTTATTCATTTTTAATAAAAGTTAAGGAGAGATGCCATGGGAACCACATACTCTCTGGTTGAATGCATCTATTACTATTACCTTTCCACTAGCTAAGAGCATCTTCTGAAAATTGAAACAGATATGCCTGATCCTAAAGGAGTTGCACCACGATTTTTAATATTGAAATAACAGGCTTCTGTGAAGGAGTTGGGTGATTATCTATTCGTGATGGAAGAGAGAGGCAAGGGTGTACAAATAAGTTATGGTAAAAATGTAATTCCACCAAACTGTGCTTAAAGAAACTGCAGCCTCAGAGAATCACCGCTACAAGTATGCTCTCTGCCTGATCTATGGTTTCCTTTTGAGTGTGAATCCTCAGTGGAAGTGTAGGATTATTGCTGCCCTGAATGGCATACAAATGTTTAACACATTTGTAAGCCATCCTGTCCTACATTTTAAGTGGGTGAGTTAACACCTGGGTTAACACAGAGGAATCTCATACAAACATATCAAACACTTGTTCACTAATATCAGAATAGGGGTTTTTAGGCTTCTAGCCCCAGTTCCTGGAACTCGCTGCCGGGGGAGGTAGTGGAAGCAGATACGGTAGTGATTTTTAAGGGGTGTCTTGACAAATACATGAATAGGATGGGAATAGAGGGATATGGTCCCCGGAAGGGTAGAGGGTTTTAGTTCAGTCGGGCAGCATGGTCGGTACAGGCTTGGAGGGCCGAAGGGCCTGTTCCTATGCTGTAATTTACTTTGTTCTTTGTTCTATTAGAATAGAATCATAGAATCACTACAGTGCAGAAGGAGGCCATTGGGCCCATCAAGCCCGAACCGACAACAATCCCACCCAGGCCCCATCCCCGTAATTCCAAGTAATTACCACCGCTAATCCCCCTGCCTCACTCGGGCGAGATCGTAAAATCCCGCCCGAGGCCAACGGAGATTTCCACTCTGGTAGGGTTTCGGTCTAAGGGTCAAGTTAGCACGGCCAATGCACCTAACCAGCACATCTTTTGGATTGTGGGGAAACCCACGCAGACATGGGGAGAACGTGCAGACTCCGCACAGTGAACCGAGGCTGGAATTGAACCCGGGTCCCTGGCGCTTTGAGGCAACAGTGCTAACCACGGTGCCACCCTGCAAAATTTAAACATATTCCGCAGTTTTCACTCAAATGCCTTTGGTTGCCAGGAATAAACGTTAATGTTTTCCCTTTCTCAGAAGAAACCTGCTTGATGTCCAATTATCATGGCTTCTCTGGAAGTGACACGAGATAGATATTCCACACACAATGTAGTGATGCTGGTGGCTTTCCTACTTGTCAACTTTATCCATTTCCAAGAAGATTTTTGCACGTCATCACAAGGCACACATCAGCTCCCTTCATACAACATTGGGTCCCGTTGGGTCGGCACCATTGCTAGTAGTGCGGTATTTGAGGCAACATCAATCTTTTATGGTGACACAGTGGTTAGCGCTGCTGCCTCACAGTGCCAGGGACCTGGGTTCGATTCCCGGCTTGTGTCATTGTCTGTGTGGAGTTTGCACATTCTCCCCGTGTCTGTGTGGGTTTCCTCCGGGTGCTCCGGTTTCCTCCCACAGTCCAAAGACGTGCTGGTTAGGTGCATTGGCCATGCTAAATTCTCCCTCAGTGTACCCGAACAGGCGCCGGAGCATGGCGAGTCGGGGATTTTCACAATAACTTCATTGCCGTATTAATGTAAGCCTACTTGTGACTAATAAATAAAGTTTAACTTTAACTTTTTTTTTTAAAAACCGAAGCGTCCAAATCCAGAGTTTATTAAATCTTGGCGTTTTGCTGCGGGCGAATCTTCAGTCACTTTTAAAGCTGTATTTTTCAAATTAAAGTGGGGAGATATTAAATTTGAGAGTTTACGCTGGGTGAGAGCTTTAATCACTTTTAAACATGAGCAAGAAGCGGCCAGTGAGTGCCTGCTGCTGCTGCAAAGATCACAAGAAAAGCTATCAGCCTGGCGGAGAAATTGGATGCTTTAAAATTTAAACAGCTTGAGGCTGGAGAGTAAGCAGTCAATATTGCTGAAGCGCAACCCACCATGGTGCAACAGCCAAATCTTCCCCTGAGCCAATGCGCCCAACGTCAAGTCTCTAAATGACTCAAAAACATCTCCATTGAAATTCTTTAGGGATGTCTTCAAAGCATCCCCAAAGAGATAAACATCTCCCCACCTTATCCCCCCGTAGAAGTAAATCATCCCCAAACTCAAGGGCTGCCCAAGAAGCAACAGACACTGGTGAGTGTTATCTGATTTGAATTTTTACACAATTTCTTTTATATTTAGTGATTTACTTTGCAAGTTATTTCCGCTAGGAATGTACAGTGCTGCACAATATTTCCATTTGTGCATTGTTTTTCTTTCCCAGGCAGGAAATGTGTAATGGAACCTAACTCCAGTTAAACATCGATTCCCATGGGATTCCTATGGGAACCCATGTGTTATGACGACCACAAAGGCCACAGGGGATCATCAGTAGCTCTTCCCTCGGGCTCCATGGAGCACGAGCTGCTTTATTGAGTGAGAGGAGGCTCTCCCACTGGGAAGCTGCCAGCGGGGTTTTTTAAGCCAATAACTTTACCCAGGCCGGAGATGTAGGTCCTGAGGTGAAGACTGCCTGACTGTAAGCCATGGGAACAGCCTCTTTCTTTGGTGCACAATAAAGAGCGTTGGTGACCGGAAACTGGCATTTGACCATGAGATATAGGAGCAGAATTAGACCATTCGGCCCATCAAGGCCCCACTCACCTTCATTTCTACCCCCCCAAGATATCATGCCCTTTTCCCAATTACATTACAGCCTGACCCCAATGGTGTCACATTCTGCCCCTAATGGTGGTACATCCTGTCCCCAATGATGTCACATCCTGCTCCCAATAATGTCACACCCTACCCCCAATGGTGTCATGCCCTGCTCTCAATGGTGTCATGCCCTGCTCTCAATGGTGTCATGCCATACCCCCAAGGGCATTTGCATTTCAAATGCTAAATAATTAGTCTTCATTTGCCAATGTTCACCCCTCAAGAATTAATGGAAGTTGTCTACTCAGATTAATATTTTACTTTCCTAATTAATATCGCTAAATGTAAATGATGTAAACATTTTTAAGTAATTTGAAAAGCTTCATATAAAGCTTCTCAGGCAAGTTTTTTACACAGAGGGGGGTGGGAGCCTGGAACACGCTGCTGGGAGAGGTAGTGGAAGCAGATACAATAGTGACTTTTAGCGGGTGTCTTGACAAATAAATGAATAAGAACGGTAGCACAGTGGTTAGCACTGCTGCTTCACAGCTCCAGGGACCTGGGTTCGATTCCCGGCTTGGGTCACTGTCTGTGTGGAGTTTGCACATTCTCCTCGTGTCTGCATGGGTTTCCTCCGGGTGCTCCGGTTTCCTCCCACAGTCTAAAAATGTGCTGGTTAGGTTGATTGGCCATGCTAAAATTGCCCCTTAGTGTCCTGAGATGCGTAGGTTAGAGGGATTAGCGGGTAAATGTCTAGGGATAAGGGGGTATGGCCTGGGTGGGATTGTGGTCGGTGCAGACTCGATAGGCCAGATGGCCTCTTTCTGTGGGCGGCACGGTAGCACAGTGGTTAGCACTGCTGCTTCACAGCTCCAGGGACCTGGGTTCGATTCCCGGCTTGGGTCACTGTCTGTGTGGAGTTTGCACATTCTCCTCGTGCCTGCGTGGGTTTCCTCCAGGTGCTCTGGTTTCCTCCCACAGTCCAAAGATGTGCGGGTTAGGTTGATTGGCCAGGTTAAAAATTGCCCCTTAGAGTCCTGAGATGTGTAGGTTAGAGGGATTAGCGAGTAAATATGTGGGGGTAGGGCCTGGGTGGGATTGTGGTCGGTGCAGACTCGATGGGCTGAATGGCCTCCTTCTGCACTGTAGGGTTTCTATGATTTCTATGATGGGAATAGAGGGATATGGTCTCCGGAAGGGTAGGGGGTTTTAGTTCAGTAGGGCAGCATGGTCGGTGCAGGCTTGGAGGGCTGAAGGGCCTGTTCCTATGCTGTAATTTTCTTTGTTCTTTTTTGAAGTAACTTGTGTCGGTAGACACTTGCTTGTGTGTGTAAAGCCAGGTTAAAGCATAATGTGCAAAACAAAAGTTAAAATCCATTTTATATTGTGTTAAAAATGTGAAATCTTTAAACTCAAATTCCATTGTTTCTCAATTTAAATGTAATTATTTAAATATTCTTTGATAAAGTAAAAATAGTTTTAAAGTTTATTTATTAGTGCCACAAGTAGGCTTACATTAACACTGCAATGAAATTATTGTGAAAATCCCCTAGTCGCCACACTCTGGCGCCTGTTCGGGTACACTGAGGGAGAATTTAGCATGGCCAATGCACCCTACCCAGGTGGGAGGAAACCAGCGCACTCGGAGGAAACCCATGCAGACACGGGGAGAACGTGCAGACTCCAAACTATGAACTTTAATTTTTAGGAGATGTTTTTTATTGAAGAGAGTCCAGTTGTGCAAAGACATATTGGCCAGAACTCTACGGCCGTTCATGATGGCAGGATTTAGGGGGAGGTGATGGCCTAGTGGTATTATCGCTAGTCTATTAATCCTGAAACTCAGCTAATGTTCTGGAGCCCTGGGTTCGAATCCCGCCACGGCAGATGGTGAAATTTGAATTCAATAAAAAATATTTGGAATTAAGAATCTACTGATGACCATGAAACCATGGTCGATTGTCAGAAAATCCCACCCGGTTCACTAATGTCCTTTGGGGAAGGAAATCTGCCATCCTTACCCGGTCTGGCCTACATGTGACTCCAGAGCCACAGCAATGTGGTTGACTCAAAAACTGCCCTCAGGCAACTCGGGATGGGCAATAAATGCTGGCCAGCCAGCGACGCCCATGTCCCATGAATGAATAAAAAAAATTATTCGGTCCCACTGGCAGCATACACCCCCCCCCCCACCCCCACACCGCCCCCACCCCCCGCACCCCCCCCCCCCCCCCCCCGTGGGTTTCTCGCCAGCATGAGATTGACGTCAATGGGAATTCCCATTGAAGCGTCGGGACCAGAGAAGCCCGCTGCTAGCAAACAACGCGCCACTTCCCACTGGTGGGAAACATGCAACTGGGAGGCAGAGAATCTCAGCCCATTATTTGGAACGATTGGATCCAAACACTTTGTATCGACACAGTGTTAGGGCACAGCCCAGTGTCTAGATGTCCATAGCATTAGAAAGCATGAGGTGAGGAAAACTCAGAATAAAGTTGCTGTTAAGTTTAAAATCAGGCCTTACCTGATGGGATGAAGAGGGTCCCTCGGACTCTGCCATCTCTGACTGGGATCCTGTTCACCCCTTCTTTCATAAACCAGCACTGGTTTATGGAAACAGCCAAAAGCTGTTCTGGGAGCGAGTCACCTCTGAGAGGGTCAACATTCAAATTAAAAGCAGGACTATAAACAAATGGAACACTTAATGACTGCAATTTTAATCTTTATCCAAAAACATCAGTCCAAGAGCGACTGACACTTCATTCTAACCCTTTACCAGTTCCAGTCCATAGTAGAAGACAGTAGCTATTGTTCTTCAAGCTTAAATTTCCCATGATGCCTTGCAGATGCGTCATTTGTCCGCAGAAGTCTATACCAGGTCAATTAAAAACCTTTCTGGCATTGTGGGGTGAAGGCAGATGGGTTCCATGTAGATTAGTTACCTGGGATGGAATACAGAGCACCAGTCTGTAAAATATGCTGCAACATTTACTGCAAACTGGCTGCCAAATTCTAGCTGAAGGGATAGGCTTCCAGAACCATCCTCACTGGCTCTGGTTTTGTATTTCACCATCTCAAAGATCTTTTCCATTTCTTTACCTTTTCTGGTTTCTATGTGCTTTACAGAAGCAGGCAGGGATGGAAACTGTGCCTCATTGTGAATCTCTGCTGGTCTCTGTGATTGTGATAAATCATAGAATTGTAGAACCCCTACAGTGCAGAAGGAGGCCATTCGGCCCATCAAGTCTGCACTGACGACAATCCCACCCAGCCTATTCCCGTAATCCCAGATATTTACCTTGCTAATCCCCTGATACTAGGGTCAATTTAGAATGGCCAATCAACCTAACCCGCACATCTTTGGACTGAGGGAGGAAACGGGATCACCGGAGGAAATCTTCTCACATTACCTGGTCTGGCTGCAGGAGTTCATAAGTTCATAAGATATAGGAGCAGAATTAGGCCATTCAGCCCATCGAGTCTGCTCCACCGTTCTCGGCCAAGGAAGTCAGTAAATACTAGATGGTTTGGATTCTGAGGTTTCTACAGCCACAGCAATAGGTGCTGGTGCCGGTGTTGGAGTTATCTTCTTCCAGGGTCTGAATGTCTTGTCTCTTTCTCTATACAAAATATTCTCCACCATCTTCACCCCGATCTTTAATTCTTCTCATTGTCTTCTTTCCTCTCTTTTATCAGTGATTTGTAAGGCATGGGTTCTCAGGCCACTGTCATCAACTTCTGGGCAGCTCTGGCCGGCTCCTGGTCTCTCCTGCACCACTCAGTCCCCTGAGTCACCGAGCTGAGATGTCCATGAGTCCTGGGCTTCAGCCTAGGCCTGACTCCCTGTTCGATGAACCGCTCCAGGTCGACTTGCGCACGTCAAACTCTTTCCATTGACTGGTTAGCATTGCTGCCTCACAGCGCCAGGGACCCGGGTTCAATTCTGGCCTTGGGTCACTGTCTGTGTGGAGTTTGTACATTCTCCCCGTGTCTGCGTGGGTTTCTTCCGAGTGTTCCTCTTCATCCTCCCTAACCCTCTCCTGTTGTGGACTCTGACAATCATAGAATCCCTACAGTGTAAATGGAGGTTATTCAGCTCATCGAGTCTGCACTGACACTCTGACAGAGCATCCCACCCAGGCCCTTTTTCCTTTATCTCCACATATTTACCCCGCTAATCCCCCTAGCCTACATATCTTGGGACACTAAGGGACAACTTAGCATGGCCAATCCACCTAACCTGCACATTTTTGGAGTGTGGGAGGAAACCGGAGCACTCAGAGGAAACCCACGCAGACACGGGGAGAACGTGCAAACTCCACATAGACAGTGCCCAAGCCGGGAATCGAACCCAGTCCCTAGCGCTGTGAGTTGGCAGTGCTAACCACTGTGCCACCCTTTGCCACTCGTTCTTCGCCACCTGCTGTTTCTGCTTTTTCACTTTCTTGGCCACTCCAGGGACCGGCATGGCGTCGGTGGGAGACACCACTACCAGCGCAAGGGAGACAGCAGTGGCGGCAGTGACAGCAGGCGGGTGGGTCTGGAACCAGGGTGAGGGCCGGGGTGGGGGCCTCAGTTGACACCGCGGCTTTGGCCACCTCGGCAGGAGGCACCACCTTGGCCACTTTGGTTTTGTCTTTCTTCTTGATCTTAAGTCTTTTGGTGAAGAAATCGTCGAGGTTCTTCTCGTCCTGCTCGGCCATGCTGGTGGGACACTTCATCTGGAGGAGGAACATGGTTCTGGGGGGTTGGCCATTTAGTGAACATTCATGAGATGGAAGTGAATGTAAATGTGGTTCCTGACATCACTCAGTGGGAAACTAAGCCCACCTTTAACCTGCCTAACATCAGGAGATCAAAATTCCAAACTGCTTCTCTGATGGCAAAAGCTGACCTTGTGAGTTGATTTGATTTATTATTGTCACATGTATTAACATACAGTGAAAAGTATTGTTTCTTGTGCACTAAACAGACAAAACATACCGTTCATAGAGAAGGAAAGGAGAGAGTGCAGGATGTAGTGTTACAGTCATAGCTAGGGTGTAGAGAAAGATCAACTTAATGCAAGGTAGGACCTTTCCATTCATGTCAAATTTAGTGCCCCCCCGCCCCCCCCCCCCCCCCCCACACACAATTCCCATCTCTCGTGGGAGTGGAAAATTTCACCCTCTGTTTTCCTCTCTCCACGGATGCTGCCGGATCTGCTGAGCGTTTCCGTCTTTATTTCAGATTTCCAGCATCCGCTCGCTGTATTTTGATTTTTTGAATTGATCTGGGATGCTTTCTGCTTTTGGGATACACTTGCTGTTCTGGGTAAAGACAGTTGGCAACTTCTTTCAGAACATTGGCTTTTAATTTCAACAGACTTCTCTCAGTCTCCCAGTGTAATCTAGGGAGGACATTAGCAGAAATCCTCCAGAAAAAAGTGTAAGTGGCTGTTTTAGTCATTTGTGACAATTCCTCTGGAGTTCTGCGAATCTCCCATTGGACAGTCCAATGGACATTCCAGGAGAGAAGATTTCAACACAACTTAAAGCAAACTCACTGATTATCTTGCTTGCACCGTGACTTGGCATAGAGCAGCTTATATACATTTTAATTTAGTTTAAGTGTTACAGGGTTACCACCTTTCGGATGTGATCGTAGAATCCCTACAGTGCAGAAGGAGGCCATTCGGCCCATCGAGTCTGCACCAGCTCTCTGACAGAGTATCTTACCCAGGCCCACCACCCTTCCCTTTCCCATGGCTAAACCCTCTAACCTACACATCTTGGGACACTAAAGGGCAATTTAGCATGGCCAATCAATGTCAATGTCTCCCTCAATGTCAACAAAACAAAGGAGATAGTCATCAACTTCAGGAAGCGTAGTGAAGGGCATGCCCCTGTCTACATCAATGTAGAAATGGTTGAGAGCATCAAGTTTTTAGGTGTCCAGATCACTAGCAACTTGTCCTGGTCCCTCCATGCCGACACTATAGTTAAGAAAGCCCACCAAAGCCTCTACTTTCTCAGAAGACTAAGGAAATTTGGCATGTCAGCTACGACTCTCACCAACTTTTACAGATGCACCATAGAAAGCATTCTTTCTGGTTGTATCACAGCTTGGTATGGCTCCTGCTCTGTCCAAGACCACAAGAAACTACAAAGAATCGTGAATGAAGCCTAGTCCATCACTCAAACCAGCCTCTCATCCATTAACTCTGTCTACATTTCCCGCTGCCTCGGAAAAGCACTCTGGACATACTCTCTTCCACCTTCTTCCGTTGGGAAAAAGATACAAAAGTCTGAGGTCACATACCAACCAACTCAAGAACAGCTTCTTCCCTGCTGCTGTCAGGCTTTTGAATGGACCTATCTCACATTAAGTTGATCTTTCTCTGCACCCTAGCTATGACTGTAACACTACATTCTGCACTTTCTCCTTTCCTTCTCTATGAAGAGTATGTTTGTCTGTTTAATGCACAAGAAACAATATTTTTCACTGTATACTAATACATGTGACAATAATAAATCAAATCTATCAACCTAACCCGCACATCTTTGGACTGTGGGAGGAAACTGGAGCACCCGGAGGAAACCCACGGAGATACGAGGAGAACTTACAAACTCTGGTGAGGCAGCAGTGCTAACCTCCATGCCACCGTGCTGCCCCTGCTAAATACTGGGGCCTCAACTATTTACCATTTATATAGACGATCTGGAGGAGGGGACTGAGTGTAGGGTAACAAAGTATGCAGACGACACAAAGATAAGTGGAAAAGTGAATCGTGTGGAGGGTGTAGAAGATCTGCAGAGAGATTTGGACAGGCTGAGTGAGTGGGCAAGGATCTGGCAGATGGAGTATAACATTGACAAATGCGAGGTTATTCACTTTGGAGGAAATAATAGCAAATTGGATTATTATCTAAATGGAAAAAAATTACAACATGCTACTGTGCAAAGGGACCTGGGGGTCCTTGTGCATGAGACGCAAAAACCCAGTCTGCAGGTGCAACAGGTGATCAAGAAGGCAAATGGGATGTTGGCCTATATCGCAAGGGGGATAGAATATAAAAGCAGAGATGTCTTGCTGCATCTGTATAGGCCACAGCTGGAATACTGTGTGCAGTATTGGTCCCCTTATTTGCGGAAGGATATATTGGCCTTGGAGGGAGTGCAGAGAAGGTTCACCAGATTGATACCAGAGATGAGGGGTGTTGATTATGAAGAGAGACTGAGCAGATTGGGTTTGTACTCGTTGGAATTTAGAAGACTGAGGGGGGATCTTATAGAGACCTATAAGATAATGAAGGGGCTGGATAGGGTAGAGGTGGAGAGATTCTTTCTACTTAGAAAGGAAGCTAGAACTAGAGGGCACAGCCTCAAAATAAAGGGGGGTCAGTTTAGGACAGAGTTGAGGAGGAACTTCTTCTCTCAGAGGGTGGTGAATCTCTGGAATTCTCTGCTCACTGAAGTGGTGGAGGCTACCTCGTTGAATATGTTTAAATCATGGATAGATGGATTCCTGATTGGTAAGGGAATTAGGGGTTATAGGGATCAGGCGGGTAAGTGGAACTGATCCACTTCAGATCAGCCATGATCTTATTGAATGGCTGGGCAGGCTCGAGGGGCTAGATGGCCTACTCCTGCTCCTATTTCTTATGTTCTTATGTTCTAAACCAAGATGTTAAACTATATCTCTCTGCCCTCTCAGGTAGATATAAAAGTTTCCACAGCACCACTGGAAGAAGAGCAGGGGAGTTCTTCCTGGTGCCACAGCCAATAGTTATCCCTCAACCAACACCTAAAAGGAACGATATGGTCTTTTATCTCATTGCTTTTGTCAGACCTGGCTGTACTTAAATTGACTGCTGCATTTCCTACAACAGTGATTCCACTTTAGAAGTACCTCCTTGGCCTCAAAACTGTTGGGGACATCTTGAAGTTCTGATAGCTGCTGCATAAATGCAAGTTTTTTTTTCTATGTTTGAATCGCAGTTTGGACTACCTCAAATTTGGCAAGATTCTGTTGGCACATGTTGCTAACGTTCTACAAGATGGTTTACAACATCACATCCAAAATGGTGCAACCTGTTACATTTAAGTTACATTAAAATACATACAAGCCACCCTACACCAAGTGACGACAAAGACAAGATAATCAGTGAATTATTTGCTTATGTTGTAACAAAATGTACTCTTTTTATACTTATATACAAACTTATAAGTATATACTTAAATATACTTACATACAAAATATACTCTTTTTATATTTGCACTCTTTTTTGCAAAGTCTGCACTTAGTTTCCACATAACTTCAGCATGTTGAAGGCCCTTGTGCTCCTTCTTGGTTGAACCATACTATAATTTAAATAATTATTTGCTTATGTTGCAATAAAACATACTCTCCTGGAATGTACAACAGAGAAGGAGGCCATTCTACTGTTGTGACCGTACTAGGTGTCTGCAGGAACCAATCACCTAGTGTCTTTTCCCTTAGCCTTGCCAATTTTTCCCCCTCAGATAATGATCCACATGAGACACTTTGGGGGTGAATTTCCACAGGAGTTCCCCTTGCCCTCCATATCATCAGTAGAAGAACTAAGTAAGTGCTAGAAATCCCCGCTGCTACTTAAGGAGTGAAGGAAAAATCAACAGCTTACCAAGGACTCTGGTCTATACGGAACAGCACTAACAGAACAGTCTTAGTGCATATCCAAAGAACAAAGAAAATTACAGCACAGGGACAGGCCCTTCGGCCCTCCAAGTCTGCACCAACCATGCTGCCCACTGAACTAAAACCCCCTCCCGGGGACCATATCCCTCTATTCCCATCCTATTCATGCATTTGTCCAGATGCCCCTTAAAAGTCACTATCGTATCTGCCTCCACTACCTCCCCCGGCAGCGAGTTCCAGGCACCCACCACCCTCTGTGTAAAAAACTTGCCTCGTACATCTCCTTTAAACCTTAGCCCCTCGCACCTTAAACCTATGCCCCCTAGTAATTGACTCTTACACCCTGGGAAAAAGCTTTTGACCATCCACTTCTTCGATCTACTATCCAGTTGGCAAATTGCTTTTTAATTACCCACTCCACTTGAAACAACTGCTTTGTTTGTATTTTACATGGGGTTACAGGAGCAGGAAAAGGCCAATCAGCATTATGAGTCAGAGTGACATGTTCCTCATTTCATTTCTCCATATTCCTTGGCAGCACACAAACATCAATCTCAGTTCTGAAATTGCAACTGACCCAGCAACCAGAGCCTTTTGTTGGAAAGAATCTCGATTTCCACTAACACTTAGAACAAAAATGCTTCCTGATTTGACTCCTAACTGGCATAGCTGTAATTTTAAGACTATTGTTACGACACGGAGGTGACTTTTCCCTCTGTTCGATTTTGGAACCACTCAAAGGGGTATACGTTACCTCGTAATCTTGTACAAGTGTGTGTGAGGTAGTAGGAAGTTATTGGTTTTGGTAAATTAAAGCAGGATCTGACACTTTATCATGAACAATTAACAGAACTTTATTTTTTAAACTGGTGACAACCTTATTCAAACAATTAAGAAACTGAATAAAATCCCAATAGAATGCTGTTTGAATACTACAAGACTCATTCAGGAACAGTAGAATAAATCATTACAGAATTTAGTCACTCGCAAGTAAAATACAAACAGGCGTCTTTGGAAATATGACCTTTCATCAATGATGCTCATGTCTGGAATACTTTCTGGGTTGGTATCTCACTCTATTCTGAGGGTGGTTTTATAATGACATACTTGAAACTGCAGGATTTACATGAGAGCCATGCCTACCCTCCTTCTGACATAAGAGGTGGCAAGCATACTCTGTCAGTTACCCGTCATGTCCAGGTTTATATACCTGGAATTACCTCACAGAATTCCTGTGATCTGAGTGGCCAAAGGCTGTCAACAATTCTCACATTTGAATTCCATTGGTTCTGTGTCTCTGCGTGCTTGCTTTAAACTCATTGGTCCAATTCAAAAGCCTGTTTTGGTTAGGTCGGAACACTGACCTGCTTCTGCAGCCTGCGCTCTGCAATTTAAACAGTTCAGCATTGAACCCAAAAACAGCTTTTTGCCAGCACTGACACAATCAGCTTTTAAAGAAGCAATGTCCTGTTATTTCCCCTTTAGTATTTTACACTCTTTATAAACTCAACTTCACAACATTTTTTTTCATGCAATGTGGGCATCACTGGCAAATAAGGCCAACATTTGTTGCCCATTGCTAATTTCTAGTAGATGTTTCAAGGCAGTTGAGAGTCAACCACATTGCTCTGGGTCTGGAATCCCACATAGGTCAGACCGGGTAAGGATGGCAAATGTTCACCCTCCAGGACATGAGCGAAACAGATAGGTTTTTACAATAATCAATGCTAGCCTCACTGTCACCATTACTGAGACTAGCTTTCAATTCCAGATTTATTAGTTGAGTGTAAATTCTACAGCTGTCATGGGATTTGAACCCATGCCACCAGAGCATTAACCTGGGCTGGATTACTAACCCAGTGACATTACCACTATGCCATCACCACCTCCCAGAATTATGTCCCTAATGAAATTCTCTGGGTTGGAAATGTTCCCAGCACACAATCTGAATCCGTCAATAAAAGAGGAATTTGGTTATCTAAGTCTCTGATACAGCCTCAGCTGAGTTACGGTGGAATAAATACACATTTTCACATCAACATTATGATGGAATACTCACCACTTGCTTGGATGGATGCAGACTCAACAACAATAAAGAAGCTTAATAAAGTTTCAAAGTTTATTTATTAGTGTCACAAGTAGGCTTACATTAACACTGTAATGAAGTTACTGTGAAAATCCCCTAGTCGCCACACTCTGGTGCCCATTCGGGTACACTGAGGGAGAATTTAGCATGGCTAATGTGCCTAACCAGCACGTCTTTTGGGCTGTGGGAGGAAACTCAGAGGAAACCCACGCAGACACGGGGGGGAACGTGCAAACTCCGCACAGACAATGACCCGAGGTCGGGAATCAAACCTGGGTCCCTGGTGCTGTGAGGCAGCAGTGCTAACCACTGTGCCACTGTGTCACTGACCAAAACTCTGCACTTGATAAGTGCTCTGGCTCAAACTCGTTATCCAACATCTTCCTTAATGCCACAGGTGCATGTAGCAATACCCCATGCTCATTCGGAGAGCAACTCTCAACTCCAGAACCTGAGATGGACAAGAGCAGCAATGTCATGGGAATACCATCAGCTGTAAGTTCCCCCCCAGGTTATGTGCCACTTTGGTTTGGCTACATCCTGTCTTTCTTCCATTATTGTTGGGTTAAAATCCTGGGATTCTCTATCTAATACTACTGTTGGAGAACCATCACCACATGGACTGTGGTGATTCACATCGAGGGTCATCACCAGCTTCCCAGGGTAACATTGGAGTGGACAGTGAATGGAGCTTAGCCAATATCATCCATAAAGAACAAAGAACAAAGAACAAAGAACAGTACAGCACAGGAAACAGGCCCTTCGGCCCTCCAAGCCTGTGCCGCTCCTTGGTCCAACTAGACCAATCGTTTGTATCCCTCCATTCCCAGGCTGCTCATGTGACTATCCAGGTAAGTCTTAAACGATGTCAGCGTGCCTGCCTCCACCACCCTACTTGGCAGCGCATTCCAGGCCCCCAACACCCTCTGTGTAAAAAACGTCCCTCTGATGTCTGAGTTATACCTCGCCCCTCTCAGCTTGAGCCCGTGACCCCTCGTGATCGTCACCTCCGACCTGGGAAAAAGCTTACCACTGTTCACCCTATCTATACCCTTCATAATCTTGTATACCTCTATTAGATCTCCCCTCATTCTCCGTCTTTCCAAGGAGAACAACCCCAGTCTACCCAATCTCTCCTCATAGCTAAGGCAACATCCTGGTAAACCTTCTCTGTACTCTCTCCAATGCCTCCACGTCCTTCTGGTAGTGCGGCGACCAGAACTGGACGCAGTACTCCAAATGTGGCCTAACCAGCGTTCTATACAGCTGCATCATCAGACTCCAGCTTTTATACTCTATACCCCGTCCTATAAAGGCAAGCATACCATATGCCTTCTTCACCACCTTCTCCACCTGTGTTGCCACCTTCAAGGATTTGTGGACTTGCACACCTAGGTCCCTCTGTGTTTCTATACTCCTGATGACTCTGCCATTTATTGTATAACTCCTCCTTACATTATTTCTTCCAAAATGCATCACTTCGCATTTATCCGGATTAAACTCCATCTGCCACCTCTCCGCCCAATTTTCCAGCCTATCTATATCCTGCTGTATTGCCCGACAATGCTCTTCGCTATCCGCAATTCCAGCCATCTTCGTGTCATCCGCAAACTTGCTGATTACACCAGTTACACCTTCTTCCAAATCATTTATATATATCACAAATAGCAGAGGTCCCAGTACAGAGCCCTGCGGAACACCACTGGTCACAGACCTCCAGCCGGAAAAAGACCCTTCGACCACTACCCTCTGTCTCCTATGGCCAAGCCAGTTCTCCACCCATCTAGCCACTTCTCCTTGTATCCCATGAGCCTTAACCATGTCCCAAGAACAAATAGAAAATGACAGTCTCACCAATACTGAGCAATAGTTATGTGTTTTATATCTGTGTGTATGAGCTTTAGCTGAATGAAACCCGCTGTGTGCTGATTTAGCAAAGAGTAAGCTCACCTGCTAGAACACCTGCCAGGTACAGCAGTCCAATGCGCATAATCCCATGGACCATCTCGAGTGGCACTCCAATCATCAGCTGCAAGAAAGCATTGAACCCCAATTGTTCCAACCTGTGGTAACCACAAGAGTTAAAGTCAGACTTGTTACTAGAGGGTTTGTAAACATAAACATTGATTCAATCAGCTCAATTCACAATTATGTTTCATTTTTATTAAAAGACCAGTGGGGGCGATTCTCCCCCAAAAATTCTAAATGTCAAATTCGCATAAAAACTGGAGTAAATCCCGCTGGTTTTCAGCAGGAGTTTAAAAATAATCTCCTACACTCCGTGCACTGCACTAACGTGTGAATCACTTTAAAATTCAGTAGGTGAGGCCTATTCCCACTTGAAAGGTCAGCAACATAGCGGGCCACTATGCATGCGCCGATCTGTCAGTACCGAGATCGGCGCATGCACTGTAGCCCCAGACTGCCAGCCTCTCAGTCGCTGGCCAGCCCTGTGACCCCGCAACGCCGGCCGTGCGACTCCCCCACCCCGCAGCCCCATCACTGATCTCCTGGACATGTCTGGGCCAGCCTCGAACTCCCTCTCTCCTGGCCTGCCCCCATCTCCCGCCCCCGCATCTCTCCCCCCACTCCCCTCCAACCAGCAGTCCCAAATCATCCCCCTCCGCAATCCTGACCCTCCCCAGCAGGCTGTTTCCCCTCCCCCACCCAGATGGCCAGCCCCAATCACTGGCCTGCCTCCCTCCCTCCCCCACCGATCCTGACTGCAGAGTGGCAGCAGGACCCCCACCGATTGCCCCCCTGAGGCCCCGCCACCTGTCAGGCCCTACCCCCCCATTA
Organism: Mustelus asterias; assembly: GCF_964213995.1. Lineage (NCBI taxonomy): Eukaryota > Metazoa > Chordata > Chondrichthyes > Carcharhiniformes > Triakidae > Mustelus > Mustelus asterias. The sequence goes on from NC_135823.1 coordinate 65,489,208, forward strand.
GGCACCCCCCCCCCCCTTGGCACTGCCCCTGCCACCCGACCCTCTAGGTGCCTGATTGCTCCCCCTTCCCTCCAGCTGGGTCGGGCCGCCAGCTCCCTGCAAGTGGGGAGCCATTGTAATCCCTGCTGGAGTGCAACATTCCAGCGGGGATTACTATAGCTCCCCACTCGCCCCCTCTGATTCCGTGGCAGGCGAGGAGGTAGAATTCCAGCGATGAATTTAAAAGAATGAGGACAGATCAAATTGAGGTATATAAGTAAGATGATAAAGTAGATGTGGAGTGGATGCTTCTTCTTGTGGGGCATTCTAGGACGAGAGGTCATAGTCTTAGGATAAGGGGCAGCAAATTTAAAACAGAGTTGGGGAGAAACTATTTCTCCCAAAGGGTTGTGAATCTGTGGAATTCGCTACCCCAAAGTGAGCAAATTTAAGGAGGAGTAATTTTTAATTGGTAATGTGTTGAAGGGTTATGGGGAGAAGGCAGGAAAATGGGGATGAGGAGTATGTCAGCCATGATCGAATGGCGGAGCAGACTCGATGGGCCGAATGGCCTAATTCTGCTCCTATATCTTATGAACTTATGATGGTGAGGGCAACAGGATATGTTGGACCATCAGTATATTGCAAGGCCAACGACTTATAAAGATTCTGGCCTCATAGGATAAATAGAGGGTGGGCCGAGAAGGAGGGTCAATTAGAAGATGGCCAGAATTTTATCGTCCCTCCCGCTCAGCTGGATATTATAGTCCCACTTAAGTAAGGGGCAATTAAAATGGCTCACCACATCTGCCAGGAGGTGGGTGGGATTGGGGGGGGGGACACGCTGTGGCAAAGCCATAAAATCCTAGCCTATGTGTATACAGTGCCGGATCGGATACAGGAAGTGAACAAAAGACTCACATTTGTGTAGCACTTTTGCATTCATATAGCACTTTCAAAAATGCAGTGGTCATGAAAAGTACTTTGCAGCCAATAAACTACTTCCTTTGAGGTGTAGTTGCTATTGTAATGTAGGAAACACAGGGAGAACCAAGCGTGGGAAATAAAAATTGGATTAAAAGGGAAAGGAAAGAAAAGAGACAGATAGGAAAATACAACAAAAGGTAACGGTGGCACAGTGGTGAGCACTGCTGCCTCACAGCGCCAGGGAGCCGGGTTCAATTCCTGGTTTGGGTCATTATCTGTGTGGAGTCTGCACATTCTCCCCGTGTCTGCGCGGGGTTCCTCCGGGTGCTCCAGTTTCCTCCCACAATCTGAAAGAAGTGCCGGTTAGGTGCATTGACCCGAACAGGTGTTGGACTGTGGCAACTCGGGGAATTTCACAGTAACTTCATTGCAGTGTTAATGTAAGCCTTACTTGTGACAATAATAAATAAGCTTTACTTTACTTAAGTTTGAAAATTGACATTCTAAAGCCTCAGGATTATGAGTGAATGGAACTCCAGATTGATATTGGTTTATTTTCTGGGCAAGAGAGGTTGATTGACAATCATTAGCAACTATTTAGTCATTAAAATATACAAGGCTTTAATTATTAGACATTACTTTCTGCAGCAATTTAATGAGAAATTAATGTGCAGATTTCTTGAAAGGCATGGGGAGGTTAAGCACAGCAAACCATTTTAGTGGAGCTAAGAACAGAGCAATGCAAATTGCCCAGCAACTAGTAATGGCTCACAATTCATGGGGTATCCCTTCCTCACTGCAGGTTGTTGATGATTTGCACAGTAATGATGGTGTGCATCATTCAGACGCTGTTATTTGCTCAACAAAAGCATGCCCAACACGTTTAACCAGATCCAGGGGGGGAATAACTGGTTCTTCACTAAAAGGTAGTGGGCAAATGATCAGAAAGTAAAATTAAAAAGATTTTTACAAAAGAGACAGAAAACAAATCTCAGGCTGACATTACAAATATGATGGAAACTATGGAGGGAAAGATAAACAAAAAAATAGGGAAACTAAAAAGGGGATTATGGAGAAAGATTAATGGAGAACATAAAAGAATATACCAGAGGATTTCCGAAACACATTAAAAATAAATTGCTAAAGGGCCAATAAGGCTGGATAGAATCATAGAATCCCTACAGTGCAGAAGGAGGCCATTCAGCCCATTGAGTCTGCACTGACCACAATCCCACCCAGGCCCTATTCCTGCAACTCACATATTTACTCTGCTAATCCCCTGACTCTAGGGTCAATTTAGCACAGCCAATCCACCTAACCCGCACATCTTTGGAGTGTGGGAAGGAACCGGAGCACCCGGAGGAAACCCACGCAGACATGGGGAGAATGTGCAAACTCCACACAGACAGTGACCTGAGGCTGGAATTGAACCCGGGTCCCTGGCGCTGTGAGGCAGCAGTGCCCCCGGGCTGCCCGTAGATAGAGGAAAAAGAAATCATATGAAGAACTGGTAGAATTACTATGATTACTTTGCATATTTTGTGACAGAAGTTTGCCATAGTGGAATAAAAAGTTAGTTAATAGAGGAGTAATAGGACAACTGGATAGGACACTGCAAATCGAGAGGTATTAACAAATTTATTGGTGGAAATCGCAGTGGGGAATACAGGGGGTCAGGATTTCCACCGAGCTGGGAAGATTTAACGAACCTTTAAAAGCTGCTGGCGGGATCCAGAACTGGAAATTTCACCCCCATTTCTGACATGCAATCTTTGCAGGCGAGGGAATAGGTGGAAAACCCAAACCGAGCAGTGTCATTTGAACCTGATACTAAGTTCAAACAGATCCAATTCTGGTTGTTGCAAAAGCAATGACCTATTGTGTGGAAATCACGAGTTGATGGAGTAAACACAAATGCTCTTAAGAGTGGATAAGATATGTATACAACTGAAGTTTTGTAACCCTGACTCTTTAAACGTGCAAAAAAATAGGCTGCAGCTGTCAGTGAGAGTTTAAAAAAAACTCTTCTGGACTGCTTGATTGAAGGGCCTAGATTAAAAATAAAAGTAGCATCTAGTCATGCAGTTTCAATAGACCTCTTTGTTGACATTTCCCCAAGGGCCATTATTATGTCACTATGAATGTTTAGCTGAGTTTCGAAAGCTACTATTATCTCAGCAGGGGGTTCTGAGTTTAAATAAGAGCATAATAAAAGCTGAAAATCTGAAATACAAATAGATAATGCTGTCAAAACTCAGCAGTCCGGCAGCATCCATGAGGAGAGAAACAGAGTTAATGATTTGAGTCCATATGACTCTTATTTAGAGTTAAAGAAAGGGACAAATGTGATGGATTTGATACAGTCTAAGACAAGGTAGAGCAGGTGGAGCAAAGTAGAAGGTCTGAGTTCTGAGTACAGTTTAATTGACAACTTAAAGAGGTTATTAATAACAACAAAAACAGAAAATGCTGGAAAATCTCAGCAGGTCTGAAAGCACCTGTGGAGAGAGAATAGAGCCAACATTTCGAGTCTAGATGATCCTTCGCTCTGACGAAGAGTCATCTGGACTCGAAATGTTGGCTCTATTCTCTCTCCACAGATTCTGTCAGACCTGCAGCACTTTTCCAGTATTTTCTGGTTTTGTTTCAGATTCCAGCATCCGCAGTATTTTGCTATTATATTGGAGGCAATTAAGAAATTAGATGTATTTCATGTGGAGTCTAAATAAAAGTTTGTTTGTATTTAGAAGAGATTAACCACTGGAGATGATTTAGAAGCTTTGAATGAATTTTATCAATGGAAGTTTTTCACTATCAAGTGTTTTGGAGTGAGGACTGTATTAGATTGTTAGAAATTTATTTTCATCTCCACATGGCTCCTAAAGTCTATTTATCGTTCATAATTGGTGAGTGGCTATGGAGGTGACATGAGGGGTCGGGGGTGGGTGTGGGGGGGATGATGGGGGTGTTGGGGTGTGTGAGAGATGGGAGCTAGATGGACTAACAACTTCAAAACAGTTGGGACAAAGTCCCAGATAATCAAGTTGGACCTTCTAACCAGCCCACCTCAGCACTCACTCACCCCAGTGGCTGCCTATGGTCTACTTCCGGGGTCGGTGGACCCAACTCTAACCTGCAGCAACCTCCCTCAAATAATACTCTCAGGGGAGGTGATTGCCTAGTGGTATTATCGCTAGACTATTAATCAAGAAACTCAGCGAATGTTCTGGGGGACCTGGGTTCGAATCCCACCATGGCAGATGGTAGAATTTGAATTCAGTAAAAAAATCTAGAACTAATAATCTACTGATGACCATGAAACCATTGTCGATTGTCGGAAAAACCCATCAGGTTCACTAATGTACTTTAGGGAAGGAAATCTGCCGTCCTTATCTGGTCTGGCCTACATGTGACTCCAGAGCCACAGCAATGTGGCCTCGGGCAACGAGGGATGGGCAATAAATGCTGGCCAATTAGCAACACCCATGTCCCACGAATGAATGATAAAAAAATCGCATGTTTCAAGGTACTTTTTATTGAGGCAGGTGTGACGAGTTGGGAAATGTCCCAACTCGAGCTAGCCACTTCGGTAGCCAAAATCCAGCCCAACGGCAAATATGGTAAAATGTGAAAGCAAATCAGAAAGGAAAGGCCATAATCTTCCCTTTGTCCTCACATGTGGATTTTCTTTTGCCAAAGAACTGGCGACTTTCCATAGTAACACCTCAATTCAAAAAGAGAGAAAGCAATAAACTAGATCATTATAAACCAGCCAATTTAACATCAGCAGTGGGCAAACTTCAGAAGGATTAATAGGATTAAATTAATACTCAATTAGAAATGCATGGATTAATTAAGGAGAGGCAACATAAATTTGTTAAAAGCATGCCATGTCTGGCAAATTTAACGGGGTTTTTTGATGGAAAGCAAATTATCGACAAAGGCAATGTGTATATAGATTTTCAAACGGCTTTTGATAAGTTTATTGCTAAAATTCTAGCTAAAATTAAGATCTACTGTATTAACAGGAATTTGGCAACATGGCTGGGAACTTGGCTCAAGGACAGACACCAGACAGCAGTTGTTAATGGATATGTGATTGATGAGATGTTAACAGGGGTGTTGGGGTCACAGTGAATATACATCAGTGAAATGAGCTTAGGTGCAGCAAATACAGTGCCAGCATTTGTACGGGACACCCAAATAGATAGTGTGGCTAATTGCACAGAGCGCCAGTAGAATTTCAGTAGGACATGGGCAGATCAATGGTGAAGGAAGATCCTTGCATTTTCAAGGCAGGTCAGAACACTGGCATGGAGGTCCAGAATGCTGTGTTCATCCCAGCATCCTGGTAGTTCAGCATTAGAGAGGGAAATCCATAGGAAATTTCCAACACAGGGGTCAGTTTTAGGCAGGACATTAAGGATATAGAGAGGGCAGGGGCCAATATTTATTGGGATGATAAAGACGATGTTTATTAAAAAGGTACCACAACCCAGATTTCTCCATCATGGCAAAAATACCAAAGCGGTTGAAAATGGTAAGTCCTGGCCCCGAAAATGACCAGTCCCATTTTAGCAGGGTGGGAATGTGTTTTCACACATGTACGCTTTACTGAGGCAACTGGCTATTTATATCATCAGGTTCTTCCACTGAAGTGGGATTTTGTTAGCCTTGGAGTGTGAAATGCAAAGTTCAGATAGACTAAAAGTAGATCTGAATTTTGTGGATTAATTCGGACAGTCAGGGTACCCCACTGGAGAGGTAAGGTACCCCTTTGGATCTGGCACCGTGGACACGACTAGGGGAGATAAGGGGTGTCCTATGGTGGAGGTAATTTGCACAATGGGGTAGATCAGGCATCCTTTGTGAGGAGTAAGTTGTCCTTTAGAATTGGTAAAAGTAGGCATAAAGGTGTATAAACTCATTACTTCAAGCTCATTGGAACTATCAACAGATCTGTCAAAATCAACTATCTGAACTGTCAAAATTACCTATCCAAGGGACTTGTCAAAAACTGTCAAGATGAGCTGTCAAAAGGTACCTGTCAAACTGTCAAGGCATTTAAAAGTCCTACCCTTTAAATTTCTGAAAGGAATGTCTGGAGTTTAAAAAAAATGTGATTGCATACTATTTCACTCTTGTTTATTGACATGAGCCTGAGAATATCCATTACTGGATTAGTGCTGTATGACTCATTTCACAACCATCCATTTGTATAGTAGGGTGCCTTCTATTTCATAGTTTGATTGATAGCCACAAGAGTCACAGAATTGTTTTGATACTATTTGGCCCATGGTGTTTGCACTGTCCCTCCAAATGAGCACTATGATATAGTGCTATTCTCCTGCCTTTTCCCTCAATGCCCATTCAGACGCTCAAGTGGGCACTCAATGCCCGCTTAAGGGCCTCAGGGCATTGCAATGGCTATTGATCCATTGGCAAGTAGGGGGCTCACAATACAGTGAGCTTTGCATACAAGATGTGGGAGAGAGCACATTCTGGGCGAGACACAGCCAGAGTGAATGTGGGTAGCACTCAGTAATTCCAGTTCCAGTAATTTGGAACACAGTGGGAATTTGGTGCAGAGGATATGTGCTTTTTTCCTTTGCTTTCTAACTTTTAAATCTTCAGAGTGGTCGTGCCCTGCTGCAGCAGTAAGGCTACAAGGGACAAAGCTGACTGGTGAGTACTGGGTAAGAACTTACTACTTTTATTTATTTGTGTCACAAGTAGGCTTACATTAACATTGCAATGAAGTTACTGTGAAAATCTTCTAGTCGCCACATTCTGGCGCCTTTTCAGGTACACTGAGGGAGAATTTAGCATGGGCAATCCATCTAACCAGTACGTCTTTCGGACTGTGGGAGGAAACTGGAGCATCCGGAGGAAACCCATGCAAACACGGGGAAAACGTGCAGACTCCACACAGACAGTGACCCATGCCGGGAATTGAACCCAGGTCCCTGACGCTGTGAGGCAGCAATGCTAACCACTGTGCCACCATGCCACCCCTTTTGTAAGGTCCTTTTGTAGCTTATAGTTTGTAAGGACTATATTCTGTAGTAACAAGGACCAGGGAAGAAGGGCCATAGAATAATTGATATTATTTGATGTTAAGTATCTTCTAAAGGTTTAATTTAAAGAGGTAACTCATGGCAGGAGAGCTCAAAGCCTTGGTGTGCTCCTTGTGTTCCACTGGGAGGCCGGGAACATTTCCAATGCCTGGGACCAACATGTGTCCACGAAGTGTCTCCAGCTGCAACTCCTGGAAGCTTGGGTTTCAGAGCTGGAGTGACGTCTGGGGACATTATGGAACATCCACAAGCTGGAGATTATCGTGAAGCGAGGTATAGAGAGGTGGTCAGACCACTGGCTAAGGCTCCACAGGCAGGAAGGGAATATATAACCACCAGGCAGAGCAAGAAGTCTAGGTAGGTAGTGCAAGAATCTCCTGTGGCCATTTCCCTGCAAAACAGATGTATCGCCTTGGATACTGTTGAGGGGAATAGCCTCTCGGGGGAAAGCAGCAACAGCCAAATTCATTGCACTATGGTTGACTCTGCTGCACAGCGGAGGAGTAAAAAGTGTGGGAATGCAATAGTTATAGGAGATTCAATTGTAAGGTGAATAGATAGGCGATCCTGTGGCCTCAAACAAGATGCCAGAATGGTATGTTGCCTCCCTGGTGCTAGGATCAAGGATGTCTCGGAGCAGTTGAAAGACATTCTGGTGGGGGAGGGCGAACAGCCAGTGGTCATGGTACACATCGGTACAAACGACATTGATAAAAAAAGCGAAGAGGTCCTAAAAGCAGAATATAGGGAGCTAGGGAGTAAGTAAGAAAAGTAGGACCTCAAATGTAGTGATCTCAGGAGTACCACCAATAAGTACTATGTGCTAGTCAATGTAGAAATAGTAGGATATATCAGATGAATACGTGGCTGAGAGATGGCGTGAGGAAGAGGGATTCAGATTCCTGGGACATTGGGAGCAGTCTGGGGGAGGTGGGAGCAGTACAAGCTGGATGGGTTATATCTGGGCAGGACCGGGACTGGTGTCCTCGGGGGAGTATCTGCCAGAGTGGATGGAGAGGGTTTAAACTAAAATGATAGGATGGCGGGAACCTATGCAAGGAGTCAGAGGAGGGGGTAATCAAGGACAAGAACAAAATACAGAAAGGGGAATAAGAAAAGTGATAGACAAGAAAAGGGCCAGAATCAAACAGGGCCGCAGTGGCAAATAGTGGGAATGGAACCAATATTGTTAAAAAGACAAGCCTTCAGGCTTTGTAGCTTAATGTATGGAGCATTTGCAATAAAGTGGATGAATTGATTGCGCAAATAGATGTAAATGGGTATGATATAATTGGGATTACAGAGACGTGGCTGCAGGGTGACCAGGGATGGGAATTGAATGTCCAGGGGTACTCGGTGTTTAGGAAGAACAGACAAAAAGGAAAAGCCAGTGGAGTTGCATTGCTGGTTAAAGAGGAAATTAATGTGATAGTGAGGAAAGATATTAGCTCCGATGATGTGGAATCTGTCTGGGTAGAGCTGAGAAACACTAAGGGGCAAAAAATGATAGTGGGGGTTGTATCTAGGCCCCCAAACTGTAGTGTTGATGCCGGGAATAGCATTAAACAGGAAATTAAAAGACCATAAGACATAGGAGCAGAATTAGGCCACTCGGCCCATTGAGTCTGCTCCGCCATTCAATCATGGCTGATATTTTTCTCATCCCCATTCTCCTGTCTTTTCCCCATAACCCCTGATCCCCTTATTAATCAAGAACTTATCTATCTCTGTCTCAAAGACACTCAACGACCTGGCCTCCACAGCCTTCTGCGGCAAAGAGTTCTACAGATTCACCACTCTCTGGCTGAAAAAATTCCTCCTCATCTCTGGTTTAAAGGATCGTCCCTTTAGTTTGAGGTTGTGCCACCTGGTTCTAGTTTTTCCTACTAGTGGAAACATCCTCTCCACGTCCACTCTATCCAGGCCTCGCAGTATCCTGTAAGTTTCAATAAGGTCTCCCCTCATCTTTCTAAACTCCAACAAGTACAGACCCAGAGTCCTCAACCATTCCTCATACGACAAGCTCTTCATTTCAGGGATCATTATTGTGAACCACCTCTGGACCCTTTCCAAGACCAGCACATCCTTCCTTACATAGGGCCCAAAACTGCTCACAATACTCCAAATGGGGTCTAACCAGAGCCTTATAGAGCTTCAGAACCCTGCTCTTGTATTCTAGCCCTCTCGACATGAGTACTAACATTGCATTTGCATTCCTAACTGCCAACTGAACCTGCACATTAACCTTAAGAGAATCTTGAACAAGGACTCCCAAGTCCCTTTGTGCTTCTGATTTCCTAAGCATTTCCCCATTTAGAAAATAGTCCATGCCTCCATTCCTCCTTCCAAAGTGCATAACCTCACACTTTTCCACATTGTATTCCATCTGCCACTTCTTTGTCCACTCTCCTAGCCTGTCCAAGTCCTTCTACAGCCCCTCCTGCTTCATCAATACTACCTGTCCCTCTATATATCTTTGTATCATCTGTAAACTTGGCAACCTTCAGTTCCTTCATTCAAATCGTTAATGTATATTGTGAAAAGTTGTGGTCTCAGCAATGACCCCTGAGGCAAACCACTAGTCACCGGCTGCCATCCTGAAAAAGACCCCTTTATCCCCACTCTTTGCCTTCTGCCAGTCAGCCAATCCACTATCCATGCCAGGATCTTACCCTTAACACCATGGGCTCTTAACTTATTTAACAGTCTCCTATGCGGCACCTTGTCAAAGGCCTTCTGGAAATCTAAATAAATCATATTCACTGGTTCTCCTTTATCTAATTTCCTTGTTATCTCCTCAAAGAACCCTAACAGATTTGTCAGACATGACCTCCCCCTGACGAAGTTGTGCTGACTCAGTCCTATCAGACCATCCGATAAAAGAACAATCTGTAATTACAGGTGACTTTAATCTGCATATAGATTGGGCAAATCAAATTAGTCAACCGGAGAGGAGGATTTCCTGGAGTGAGCACAGGATGGTTTTTTGGACCAATATGTTGAGGAACCAACTAGAGAACAAGCCACTCTAGACAGGATATAGTGTAATGAGAAGGGAATAATTGGCAATCTAGTTGTGCGAGACCCCTTGGGGAACAAGCGACCAAAATAATAGAATTCTTCATCAAGATGGAAAGTGATGTAATTGATTCTGAGACGAGGGTCCTGAATCTTAATGAAGGAAACTATGATAGTATGAGGCACGAATTGTCTATGATGGATTGGGAAACGTTACTTAGAGGGATGATGGTGGATAGGCAATGGCAAATATTCACAGAGCGCATAGGTGAACTGCAACAATTGTATATTCCTGTCTGGCACTAAAGTAACTCAGGAAAGGTGGCCAAACCATGGCTTACAAGGGAAATTAGACGTAGTATTAGATCCAAGGAAGAGGTGTACAAATTGACCATAAAAAAACAACAGACCTGAGGATTGGAAACAGTTTAGAATTCGGCAAACAAGGACCAAGGGTTGATTAAGAGAAAATAGAGTCTGAGAGCAAGCTTGTGGGGAACAAAGAAAATGAATGTAAATTTTTCTATATGTATGTGAAGAGAAAAAGATTGGCGAAGACAAATGTAGGTCCCTCACAGTCAGAAACAGGGAATTTACAATGGGGAACAAAGAAATGGCTGACCAACTAAGTGGATACTTTGGCTCTGTCTTCACAAAGGAGGACACAAATAACATATCAGAAATGTTGGGGACACAGGGTTTAGTGAGAGGGAGGAACTGAAGGAAATCAGCATTAATAGAGAAATGGTATTGGGAAATTGATGGGATTGAAGGCCAATAAATCCACAGGGCCTGATAATTTACATCCCAGAGTCCTCAAGAAAGTGGCCCTAGACACAGTGGATGCATTGGTGGTCATCATCTAAGATTCTATGGGGTCCTTCTTTCAAAAGGACCCAGCATCAGGAAGTGGGGGACCAGCTGAGAGCCACCCATCTGCCCTTGCTGTCAACCTCTCCCTCATCTCTAAGCCCTCCCCTGTGATATAACCCTGCGATCCTCATCCCACCATCACTCAGCAGCACCTCCAAGGTCCCAGCGCTCCAGCCCCCAGCATAATGTAAGCACTCCTGCTCCTCTTGGCCCACATGGGAGCGACAGAATATGTTTTGATCTTAGTTGGCAAGGCCTGACTTGGTCCTGGCTGCTGCTTTTGACATGTTCGACCCAGCAAGCAATCCGCCATTACCCCCCTGCCCTGGCCATGAGCTGAAACGGTAAATTGGACCCAGATGTCGTAATTTGCATGTTTGAAGAGGACTGCACCAGCCTTTGACATTTGTCCTTACCAACTGCAATTTAAAAGTATGAAGGATATTCTTATTTACACATGGCATACATTTTACAAAGAAGCACCCCCCATGTCAAGGCTGATATGGTGGGAGTACATATCAAGGAATCTGTGCACTGGCAAGCCCAGGTTAATGGGTGAACAATCATGTGGCACATGCAGATCTCCACGGCCCTCCAGATTTGTAATGTCAATTCTTTGGAACAAACCTAATCTCTACGCAGGATACCTGTGAAAGCTGCAGAGCAAATTGAATACTGTGTGTGTCGTTGCTGTTCACTTTCCATGTACAAGGTAATTGTCTGAATGTAGATACAGAGCACGTTTGGAAGTATTTCTCCCCTGAGAACAAAGATATGTTTCCAATGGAACTATAATGCTGATGCATCATGATTCTGTTCCAGCCCAGCTACTGCCAGGAAGAAGGATTTTCAATTACCAACAGTTAAAGTAATCGATCATTACCTGAACCTTACATCAGGATGTTATTGGACTGCAAATAATTCTGGATGTGTGACATAGGCTCATCACAAACAGTTTCCTCAGGATTTTCACCCATAGAATCCCTATGGTGCAGAAGGAGACTATTCGGCCTATTGAGTCTGCACCAACCTCAATCCCACCCAGGCCCTATTCCCATAACCCGACATATTTACCCTGCTAGTCCCCCTGACACTAGGGTCAATTTAGCATGGCCAATCCACCTAACCCGCACACCTTTGGACTGTGGGAGGAAACCCACACAGACATGGGGAGAACGTGCAAACTCCACATAAACAGTGACCCAAGCTGGGAATTGAACCCGGGTCCCTGGCGCTGTGAGGCAGCAGTGCTAACCACTGTGCCACCATGTCCCCACATGAACACATATTGTTCCTCCCTTACCTATATAATGATCCTCTGTTAACTGAACACTGTGTATTCATTCAGGACATCCTCTCCATTTACTACACAAAGGGGATGAAATTCACTTCACTGATGCACATTCTATGTTGGTAAAATCAGCGTTAGGTCCCTCAATTCTGTGTCGAAATCTCTCGAGCCTGACATGCATTGGAAATATGCCCGAACCCAGATTGAAGGGGCGATCTGGAACCCACGCTCGCCGTCCGTGTGAATGCCGGCGGGGGCTCAAGATCTGGAAGCCGCAGTATTCGCCGAAGGGTTTATGATTTTGGATCTTCCCTGCCCCTTGCTGTGGGATGTGAACCTGATAACGTCGCTGGTGAGGAGTGGGGATGATTCTTACCCACAATACATTTATCGGATCAGATCAGTGTACGTCCAGTTAAGTGAGGAGCAGTGTGTCTGGTGGCTCGGGTAGCTCGGACAAAACTCATTTTCATTGAACTAACAAAAAACAGGATTGGGATGTGAGTTAATGTGAACTGCCCTGTTACTTTTCACATGTGTTACACTATCGCAAAGTCAAGGTCTATCCGGTATCGTCTGACCACTTGTGGTTTCTGGTGGAATCGCGGTCAACTTTCTGGTGTTCCAACTTACTTTAAATTAAACCCTTTTAACAGTAGGCATGAATGTCATTCCTCTGGTTTTAACTATAATCAAGGTTTTGCTGTTAGTTTGCACAATTCAAGTCAAGATACAAAGTAGAATCTGGCCAACCTACCCAGCATGCATGAACATATAGGTGAAGAACCTCCAAACGTGAGCCCTATATCCAGGATGATAGACCAAAGGACTCTTCATGTAGTCTGGGTGATAGGTTTGTAAAACCCACTTATTTAGCATGGCTCCATAGCAGATAAAAATAACAATCTGAAAGAGAAATATCATTAAAAAAATTAGTATTCAATTCACTCGATCCATACTCACAGAAAACCTCAACAAATTCTACCAGCAGCTTGCAAAGCCTAGGTTACAAAAAATGGCAAATTGCTAAGAGTAGGACAATAACTTCGTCAAAATAAATGGAAATTTTCTTTTTGTAGAAAATCAATCATATCTCAAGATTGTTTTCCTTTGGAAGTTACTTTATTATTTTATATATGGGCAGCACGGTGGCACAATGGTTAGCACTGCTGCCTCACAGCGCCAGGGACCCGGGTTCAATTCCCAGCTTGGGTCACAGTCTGTGTGGAGTTTGCACGTTCTCCCCATGTCTGCGTGGGTTTCCTCCTGTTGCTCTGGTTTCCTCCCACAATCTGAAAGATGTGCTGGTTAGGTGTATTGACTAGAACAGGCGCCAGAGTGTGGCAACTAGGGAAATTTCACAGTAACTTCATTGCAATGTTAATGTAAGCCTTATTTGTGACTAATAAATAAACTTTACTTTTATATATTTATATTTTTCTTCATGCCATAATAAAAAGAGGATTTTCTCCCAGGCTTTTCTCCATTACTATTTTGTAAACTGAATCTTCCACACATTGTTACCCCATATGGACCTATCATAATAGGGGGAGGCAATGGTCTAGTGGTATTATCGCTAGGCTATTAATCCAGAAACTCAGCGAATTTCCTGCCACAGCAGATAGTGGAATTTAAATTCCATTAAAAATATCTGGAATTAAGAACCTACTGATGACCATGACACCATTGTTGATTGTCACAAAAACCCATCTGGTTCACTAATGTCCCTCTAGGGAAGGAAATCTACCTGGTCTGGCCGACATGTGTATCCAGAGCCACAGCAATGTGGTTGAATCGTAAATCCCTACAGTGTGGAAGGAAGCCATTCGGCCCATTGAGGCTGCACTGACCACAATCCCACCCAGGACCTTATCGTATAACCCCTGCTGATTTACCCTGCTGATTCCTCTGACACTAAGGGGCAATTTAGCATGTCTAATCAACCTAACCTGCACATCTTTGGACTGTGTGAGGAAACCAGAGCACCCGGAGGAAACCCACGCAGACATGGGGAGAATGTGCAAATTCCACACAGGCAGTGACCCGAGGCTGGAAGTGAATCTGGGTCCCTGGCGCTTCGAGGCAGCAGTGCTAACCACTGTGCCACCATGTGACTCTCAGCTGCCCTCTGAACAAGGGCAACTAGGGATAAGCAATAAGTCCCAGTAATGCCCAAGTCCCACGAATGAATTTAAAAAAATGTTCATGGGCTCAGTTAGAAATTGCCTTCCTGCTCAGATACAATGATGAAGAGCAGGGGCCTCTCCCTTTGTCTGGGCCAACATTCCTACCTCGACCAGCAATATTAAAACAGTTTAACTGGTAATCCATCTAATTTGCTGTTTACGGAATTTTGATGTCCACACTGGCTGCAACATCCTCCAATAGAAACAGTGGAGGTAATTTTAACAGCGGATGATAATGTAAAATGGGCAATATCAGCTTGGCCGTCCATTCAATGCAAATGAAAATAAGAAGAGTTGTACAACGGCTGGCTAGATCACCACCAACATTTCACATTTCAACACAAAGTCACAATTAATCCTGGTGACTGCACATTCCAGAGATCATAGAATCCCTGCAGTGCAGAAAGAGGCCACTCGGCCCATCGAGTCTGCACCAACAACAATCCCACCCAAGCCCTAACCCCGTTACCCCACATATTTATCCCGCTAATCCCACTAACCTACATATCCCGGGACACTAACGAGCAATTTAGGATGGCCAAAGCACCTGTGGGAGGAAACCGGAGCACCCGGAGGAAACCCACGCAGACACTGGGAGAACGTGCAAACTCCACACAGACAGTGACCCAAGCCGGGAATCGAACCCGGGTCCCTGGAGCTGTGAGGCAGCAGTGCTAACCACTGTGCCACCCTGCCACCCAACAGAAGAAATCCATTGGTTGCAAAATCTTTTGGGATCCCCAGAGGGTTTCTGAAAATCTCATCCCTGCCATTGTTACCTCTGGACTTGACTATTCGAATGCAGTCCTAGCCACCCCTGCTCCCCACCCCCCACATTCTACCCTAAGAAATCTTGAGGCCACCCAAAACCCTGCTGCCATTGTCTTAACCCGCATCAAGCCCTTTGACCTGTCACCCCTGTGCTGACTGAGCCATGTTAGCTGGAAAGTAATGATTCAATTTTAACATCTTCATCCTCATTTTAAAACTGCCTCACCTCTCACGAGCTCAGATGCACAGCAACAACTCGCCAAGGCTCCACAGGCAGCACCTTCTAAACCCACTAGCACTACCATCAAGGCAGCAGACACAAGGAAACATTGCCACCTGGACGTTCCCCTCCACTATCCTGATTTGGAAAAATATCGTCATTCCTTCACTGTCACTGGATCAAAATCCTGGAACTCCCTCCCTTACAGCGCTATGGGTGTACCAACACCACATGTACCACAGCGGCTCAAGAAGGTCGTGAATGAAGCCCAATCCATCACGCAAACCAGCTTCCCATCCATTGACTCTGTCGACGCTTCCCGCTGCCTCGGCAAAGCAGCCAGCATAATTAAGGACCCCGGACATTCTCTCTTCCACCTTCTTCCGTCAGGAAAAAGATACAAAAGTCTGAGGTCACGTACCAACCGATTCAAGAACAGCTTCTTCCCTGCTGCCATCAGACTTTTGAATGGACCTACCTTGCATTAAGTTGATCTTTCTCTACACTCTAGCTATGACTGTAACACTACATTTTGCAGTCTCTCCTTTCCTTCTCTATGAACAGTATGCTTTGTCTGTATAGCGTGCAAGAAACAATACTTTTCACTGTATGTTAATACATGTGACAATAATAAATCAAATCAAATCAAAAGGCAGCTCACCACCACCTTGTCACAAGGCAATTAGGGATGGGCAACCAATGCTGGCCGAGCCAGCGAAGTCCACATCCCGTAAATGAATTTTAAAAATTCTCCTCCATGCCTACAGCCCTCCGTCATCGCTCTTCTGTTCTGATCTCTTGAACACTCTAATTTTAATGACCCCTCTACGGGTAACCAAGACTTCAGCTGCCAATCTTTTTGGCAAAACAATTAAATTAAATCAAATTAACTGAGGGTAAATTAAAAGGGTCAATCCCCAAAAAGAAGAAAACTGGCTGAAACAAAAGACAAAGTAGAAAGGAAACTTAAAACATCAAACTAAAATGTGATTAAAGGGGTTGATAATGCACCCCAGCCCCTGCGGTGCCCAGCGGACACGGAAGGCTTCAACAGTGCCCTCGGACCACCACATGCTCCCTCTCCAGGGACACCCAGCCGCAAATGTAGCCGCGGTAGAGGGGCAGACAATCGGGTCAGACAACTGCCAAGGCCCGAAACTCTGGAATCTCCTCCCTCAGCGCTTCTGCTTCTCTTTCCTCCTTCAAGAATCTCCGTGAAATGTACTGCTTTGTCTAACCTCTCCTTCATTGGTCAAATTTTGTTTGGCAACACTCCTGTGAAGTTTCTTGGGATATTTTACCACATCAAAGTTGTGATAAAAATACAAGTTGTTGTTGATATTGATGAGTTGCTTCATAAGATAATTTTCTTTGCTCTTGCATCTCCTCACATTGTTACAAAAATCATCATCAGAAGAAAAACTGCATTATAGTTTCATCCATCCCGTTTTAGGCCAGTTCTTAATTTGGTTGGCAAATAATTTCAGTACAATATTGACTCAATTATAATCAAGTGAGTTAAATTCAACAAAATGAAACCAAAACAATGCAACTTAGAAATGAAGCATTAAAGCTCTTTTGATTAAATATCCCGTGAATCACTTCCATGCCATTCAAATGTCAGGGTTTGAGGTTTTGAAAAGTTCATAGGGCTGACATGTGTTGTTTATTTCCAGCATACTTTTCCACTTTAAATGACAGACACTTTGGCCGGAATTTTACCGGCACGCCCGTCCCGATTCCCGGTGCGGGCGAGGCTCGGAGAACGGCATTCTCTGTTGGCCTCGGGCGGGATTGTCCGAACCTCGGGCAGATGTGCCGGTAAAATTCCACCCTTTGTTTAATGCAGTTTTACGTCTGTCCATGATAGCCGCTGTATCTGTTATCCTTACTATCAAATTACATTTTCCAATTTAAGAATAAAAAAATACTTGATAGGGCAAACTCCATCATGCATCACTGGAAGGAAAAAAGCCTTGTTTAAAGGGAGCGTAGCTTGAAGATGGAACTACACGGTGGCACAGTGGTTAGCACTGTTGCCTCACAGCGCCAGAGCCCCGGGTTCAATTCCTGGCTTGGGTCACTGTCTACGTGGAGTCTGCATGTTCTCTGCGTGGGTTTCCACCCACAGTCCGAAAGATGAGCTGATTAGGTGCATTGGCCGTGCTAAATTCTCCCTCAGTGTACCCGAACAGGCGCCAGAGTGTGGCGACTAGGGGATTTTCACAGTAACTTCATTGCAGTGTTGATGTAAGCCTACTTGTGACACAGATAAATAAACTTTAAATAATCTGGAAATGCGAGTTCAAATCTCACCATGGCACCCGGGGAGTTTAAATTCAGTTAATTAAATAAACCTGGAATAAAAAAAGCTTGTATCAGTGATGGTGACCATATAACAACCCAGATTGTTTTAAAAATAAAATCCAATACTAATGTAGGAGAGGGAAGGAATCCTGGCATCCTAGACGAGCCTATATGTGATTCCAGACTCACAATAAATGTGGTTGACTCTTAACTGCCCACAGAAATGGCCGAGCAAGCTACTCAGCTATATCGAAACGGTTTATGATGGATGGATTGCAGCAGTTCAAGGATACAGCTCAACACCCTCTTTTCAAGGGCAATTAGGGATGGGCAATAAATCCCGACCTTGCCAATGATGCTTACATTCCACAGATGAATAACAAAAAAAAATGTGATGTCAAAATAAACCGTGTTAAGATGACTCAAATGTCAGATATTATTTTACTATTACCATGTTAATTCTGTGCTATCACCTAAGCACTTAAATAAGATCTACATTTTTAAAAAACTGTAATGCAGGCTGGCTGTATTCCAATCTCCCCCCCATTTCCCTCCTTCACCGCAGCAGCAGAGAAACTCCATAGAGATGACAACAAAATCTATCACGTATTTAACGATTGGCCATCTCGCCCAGGCTTCTCTGCCAACAGCCTGTTCATTACAACCGATTGCAAGAGCTAGTTCCTGGCAGGAACTTAGCCCTATTTACATTTTTGGAACCAATCTATAGATAAGAAAAAAAAACCTCTTAAAAATAAATTCTGGCCCTTGAATCACACCTGATTGATTTGTAATTACTAACTACCGTTATTATAAACGGTTATCAACAAACAGCTTTGTGTGTGGGAAGGGAGGACTTTACTCTTCTGTGGCTCCATAATTAAGCACCCGCTGTAATCTCCCATTTCATAGATGAATCATAGAATCTACAGTGCAGAAGGAGGCCATTTGGCCCATCGAGCCTGTGCCGACAACAATCCCTATCCCCGTAACCCCATCTATTTACCCTCCTAATCCCCCTGACATTAAGGAGCAATTTCCTATGGCCAATCAACCTAGCTTGCACATCCTTGAACAGTGGGAGGAAACCGGAGCACCCAGAGGAAACCCATGCAGACACGGGGAGAACGTGCAAACTCCACACAGTCACCCAAGGCCAGAATTGAACACGGGTCCCTGGCGCTGTGAGGCAGCAGAGCTAATCACTATGCCACCATGCCGCCTTAATTATTTAATTTAATTTATTTAATATTTAATTACCTTTTGGTGGGGATTTTGTGATTGCATGAAATGATGGCAAAACATGGGGAGTTTGGATTGGTTTTTGCAAGTAGCAGCCTGTTTTATGTATTTTCTTTTCCGATGGGGACGATTTTCCCACCTCGCTGCGCCCGGCGCAGATCCCAGAAAATAGTCTAACCATTGGTTTCGCGCCCAGGGCCAAGCGTCCTGGTCCCTTTCTACCGGCGCAATGCGGTTTGCACCCAATTAGCATTCTCAAAGTAACATTTAAATATGCTTAGCCTGTCGACGTTGGATTCTCCCAATGCCCAGGATCTTCAGAACTTCGGGCGTGGCGTGAGACCGTTGAGAATCACCACTGGTCTCCACTGGTGGAAACCAGGCGTGATGATGGCCACGCAGGGGGGGGGCGGGGTTCAGAGGTCATTGAAG
Organism: Mustelus asterias; assembly: GCF_964213995.1. Taxonomy (NCBI): domain Eukaryota; kingdom Metazoa; phylum Chordata; class Chondrichthyes; order Carcharhiniformes; family Triakidae; genus Mustelus; species Mustelus asterias. Next base: position 65,508,531 of record NC_135823.1, read on the forward strand.
GCTCCGGGTGGTCGGGAACATGGCTGGGCAATGCCCACCTGGCGCCCTGGCAGTGCACACTTAGCACCCTGGCAGTGCCAGATGGATACTGCCAGGGCGCTGGGGCTTGAGTGGGGATGGGGCCTATGATAGTGGGGTCTTTGCAGGGGGCAACATGAAGGGGGCATGTCAGAGTCTTGAAGGGGAACCCATTGGGTGGGTCCAAATGCCCTGATGCTGGTGATTCATGTCAGAGAAGGTGTGGGGAAACATGCAGCCACTGGGGGGTGGAGGGGTGATGTGCCGATGTCCATCGGGGGGAGGGAGAAAGTCCCCCAGCGCACCATGAGATCGAGGGGTCCTTCCATAATGGCATCTAATCACTTTGCAGCCAGCCTCACCGGCGTGTTTAGGCCCCACCCCTCCCAGAACTGGCACACGACTCACCACTCCCCCAAAAGGTAACCAAGTGTGGGGCGATCGCGGTCTGCACCGCGCTGACACAGATCGCTCTGGTTATCTCGTCGTTATGACACTTATGGGAAAATTGTGGCCCATGGCCAGAATTTTACCGGCACGTCCACCCGTAAGATCCCACCGGAGGCCAAGGTCGAGGTAAGGGGTGGGCGTGCTGGTAAAATCAGGGCCTATGTGTCTGATTTACACACCAGGAAAAATTAATTTCACCCAACACAACCATAATTGTTGCATTCAAAGAGATGTTGGATTTTTCACTTTACACATGGAACAGTGAGAGGATTACAGGAATTTATAGCAATGGCCTTTTGGAGTCATTTCCTGGAGTTTGCTGTTTTCAATGTGGAACTTAGAATGTGGTAGCGCAGTGGTTAGCATTGCTGCTTCACAGCGCCAGGGACCTGGGTTCGATTCCGGCCTTGGGTCACTGTCTGTGCGGAGTCTGCACATTCTCCCCGTGTCTGCATGGGTTTCCTCCGGGTGCTCCAGTTTCCTCCTACAGTCTGAAAGACATGCCGGTTAGGTGCATTGACCCAAACAGGCGCCGGAGTGTGACGACTAGGGGAATTTCACAGTAACTTCATTGCAGTGTTAATGTAAGCCTTGTGACGAATAAATAAACTTTTTTAAAAATGCAAGTAGGATTATAATGAACAAAGGAAGAACAAATATTTTGGCAGATTGAATCGAACTGGATATTAACCTGAATGATAGTGAGGACCGTCATGAAGAGAGGCGGTGGGCAGCCTCGATACTGGCTGTAGTACCAGCGTCTGTCCACCTCACAAGGCAGGATCTCGTACGCCACGTGCCTCACTAAGCGCTTGTAGAATGTAAGTCCGGGCTCATCGAGCAGGAATTCACGTGGCAGGTTCCGGTGTCCATTGGATATCGCTCGTCGGAAGCTGCTTGAGCGCTTGCTGCTCATCTGCAACAAGAGATGAAGGGGGCCTGTGAAAATAGCGAACACAAAATCACAAAGAAACATCAGAAAAATCCGCACCAGACTGACATGCCGGCACACATGCACACATCAGACTGATGCACGCATGCGCCTAGCAGACTGATACACGCGTGCACAGCAGGCTGATACAAACAAACACACAGCAGACTGACACACGTATGCACATGTACACAGCATACCAATATACCTGCATGCTGCTGTACACGTGTGCACTCCAGATTTACATGCACACACCATACTGACATACTCATCCTTGCACATCAGACTGATATATGTATGTACACTCAGCAGACTGACACACTTGTGTGCATGCCAGACTGACATGTGCATACCAGATTGGTGGGAACATAACACACCGATACACATACATGTGCACACCAGATTGGCGGGGGAATAACACACTGATACACACACATGTGCATACCAGACTGACATGTGCAGAGGCTCACCAGATTGGTGTCCACGTATGTATCTCAGGCTGACATCCACATGAAGACATGTATGGCAGAGCAATACACAGGATGCGCATGTGCAGATACCAACCAAATTGGTGTTCACATCTGTTTAAACATCACCCCACAACCCCCACAAACAAATGTGAACACACACTCACTCCAACGCATGTTGGAAGTACTTTTTTTGAATATAACTTTTCATGACTTATTTGAATTAGAATTTCATTTGGGAGAAACTATTATCTGGTGAACTGGTGCAGTGACAATAATCTCTCCTTCAATGTCAACAAAACGAAGGAGATAGTCATCAATTTCAGGAAGCGTAGTGGAGAACATGCCCCTGTCTACATCAATGGGGCAAAGTAGAAAGGGTCGAGAGCTTCACATTTTTAGGTGTCCAGATCACCAACAATCTGTCCTGGTCCCCCTCCCATGCCAACACTATCGGTAAGAAAGCCCACCAATGCCTCTACTTTCTCAGAAGACTAAGGAAATTTAGCATGTCAGCTACGACTCTCACCAACTTTTACAGATGTACCATAGAAAGCATTCTTTCTGGTTGTATCACAGCTTGGTATGGCTCCTGCTCTGACCACAAGAAACTACAAAAGGTTTTGAATGTAGCCCAATCCATCATGCAAACCAGCCTCCCATATATTGACTCTGTCTACACTTCCCGCTGCCTTGAAAAAGCAGTCAGCATAATTAAGGACCCCACGCACCCCAGACATTCTCCCTTCCACCTCCTTCCGTCGGGACAAAGATACAAAAGTCTGAGGTCACGTACCAACCAACTCAAGAACAGCTTCTTCCCTGCTGCCATCAGACTTTTGAATGGACCTACCTCGCATTAAGTTGATCTTTCTCTACACCCTAGTTATGACTGTGACACTACATTCTGCACTCTCTCATTTCCTTCTCTATGAACGGTATGCTTTGTCTGTATAGCGCGCAAGAAACAATACTTCTCCCAAAAGAGAAAACGTTGGAAAATCTCAGCAGGCCTGGCAGCATCTGTAAGGAGAGAAAAGAGCTGACGTTTCAAGTCCAGATGATCCTGTGTCAAAGCTGAACTCGTCGTCTGGACTTGAAACGTCAGCTCTTTTCTCTCCTTACAGATGCTGCCAGACCTGCTGAGATTTTCCAGCATTTTCTCTTTTGGTTTCAGATTCCAGCATCCGCAGTAATTTGCTTTTATCTTTTAAACAATACTTTTCACTGTATGTTAATACATGTGACAATAATAAATCAAATCAAAATCAAAATCAAACTCGCCACAATCCAACCTCAACAGAGGAAACCGATGCCCTAAGCTGGCAGTCACAAGGAAGTAGAATACTGAGCAGGACCTCATGTTGAATGACCCCTTCATGCCCAAAGGACCGGATGTTTGTGGAGCTGGGAAGATTCCACATACCTTTTAGAACAGTGGGCGGGGCCCAAATGTGGAAGCTCCCCCCCCACTGTTCCTGACAGATCCACACCGAGGATGGTGAAGGTTGTGATTCCCACTGGCAGGAATCCCAAACTTTGCAGGGTCATTAGGACTTAGTGTTGAGTTCAATCAGAACCCATTTTGGACATTGCAAGGGCCTTAAGAACCTCAAGGGCCTCATGTATTTGTCAAGGGCGTCTTGACAAATACATGAATAGGATGGGAATAGAGGGATATGGTCCTTGGAAGAGTAGGGGGTTTTAGTTCAGTCGGGCAGCATGGTCGGTGCAGGCTTGGAGGGCTGAAGGGCCTGTTCCTGTGCTGTAATTTTCTTTGTTTTTTGTTTGTTCTTAACTTACAGTGTGGGATGGAGTAGTTATGAAAACTCTTGAATAACAATCTGGTGGATCAGATGTGTTTGAGTGCTGTGATCTGAAGTTTTTGAAATGTCCTTCCCTTTGAACATTAAAAGGCAACATTGTCAGTGAGAGTTAAAAAGAAAACCCAGCTGTACTGCTTTGATTGACAGGTCATCTGGTGTAGGTTAGAAAAACAGTTAGCATTTGTTAATGCAGTTTCTATAGAGCTCTTTGTTCATATGTCCCCAAGGGATATTATGTTGTCATTATGAACGTTTGGTTGAGCTACAATTATCCCAGCAGAGGGCTGTTTGGCAGTTTAAAGAGTCTATTAAAGAATTAACTGTCTTGGATATGGGGTTTGAATAGAAGTTTGTTTGCTTATAAGAGTGATTAACCACTTGTGGAGATTTACAAACTTTGTAAGTGAACAAACATATGGGCATCAGAGCTGTCTTAGATTGTTAGCAGTTTATTATTTTTCATCTTCACATGGCTACTGAGGTCTTGCTGTTCTGGATACTGGGTGAGTGGCTAAAGAGGTGACATGAGGGCTATTTTTTATTCATTTATGGGATGTGGACATCACTGGCTAAGCCAGCATTTATTGCTCATCCCTAGTTGCCCTTCAGAAGGTGGTGCCTTCTTGAACCGCTACAGTCCTGGGAAAAGGCCCTAAGTGGCAAACTGTGTCCGGGTTGGGACATGTGGGATCCTGAAGAGAATCCTGTACATGTAATTTTATGCACCCTTTCCCCGCCTCCGCCCCACCTCGGAACCCACTTGGCGGAGGTGGGGGGGGGGGTGAAGCATAAAATTCTGACCCTGGAGCTAACAACAGAGAGATGGTCGAACCTTTACTTTTAAGAGTCACCAAATTGAGGTGCTAAATGTTCTCTTGAGTGGGGATTTTGTTTTACAGTGTTTTTCCATTTGCATTAACATTCACTTTTGACACCAGGGTCTTGGAGGAAGACAGAGATACAATTGTGTTAGCTCCACGCTGGCCAAGAAACATTTTATCCTCAAAGCATCTTGAAATGGAATGCCAGAATCTGTGCACACAACTATGGCTTCAATGTTTTTCAAATCCTCCATCTAATTGGTTAGATCTTGAGAGGATTAAACAAGGATTCCTACCCTCTTTGATTGTAGATATGGTATGGTGTCACACAGGGCATACAAAGTCAAACAGTGTTATTTGCAAATGTCAGAATAACAAACACAACTCTCTGGGGCGTCAGATTCCAGCTCTCCTTACATAACTGCAGTCATTAGTTACTCACTGTCTACCAGCCGTGTTGTTGAGGAATCATGTGGTAGCTTTCACTATCTATCACCTGCCATTGGCAACAAATTCAGTTGGAAGGCATCCAAGTTTCCAGCCTGCAAATTAAATTGCCAGTAACGTCCTACTGGGATCTGAATTTTGCTTCATACTAGCTACAAATCGAAAATTGCAAGCCATAGTCACTTGTGATTTTAAGTCGCTTCTCAGATTTCTTATTTACACTCGCAGAATCGATGGGCTTTAAATTCTGCTGTCAGCCCCACCTTGTGTTATTAGCAGTTCGCTGGGATAATCCATTGCACACAGACAACAAAGCAGTGCTTCTTATTTGACTTTGGAGTCAAATTGCCTGGAGATTTTCAGGTCAGAATTTGAGCTTTAGGGGTGACAGCGTAACCTTGGAGAGTTCCGACTCATGGTGGGACGTGGTGTACAAATCAGGGGTCATGGGTTGCTGGCATGGAGTCTCCCATTGGAGAACCTGCCCCAGTTTTCATTCCATTAGTTTTACCCGAGTGGCAAAGTTAAAAGTGGCTCCACTGTGGTGTGGATTTTACGTTCAGGGAGACTTTGGACGGGCAGCGGATGGTGCAATCGCGCCACCGGACCATGTAAGTAGCAATGGTGGTATAGCAGTGAGCATTGCTGCCTTCCAAGCAGTTGACCCGGGTTCAATTCCCAGCCATGGCATTGATAATTTATTGGAGTGGCACAGTGGTTAGCACTGCTGCCTCACAGCGCCAGGGACCCAGGTTCGATTCCCGGCTTGGGTCAGTGTCTGTGTGGAGTCTGCACATTCTCCCCGTGTCTGTGTGGGTTTCCTCCGGGTGCTCCAGTTTCCTCCCACAGTCCGAAAGACGTGCGGGTTAGGGTGCATTGGCCGTGCTAAGTTCTCCCTCAGTGTACCCGAACAGGCGCCAGAGTGTGGTGACGAGAGGATTTTCACAGTAACTTCATTGCAGTCATAGAAGATGACTGCAGTGTTACTGTAAGCCTACTTGTGACACTAATAAATAAATAAATAGATGTCCCCACCAAGCAACCTGAACCATTTTGAGGGCCCAGCCTCAGTAATGTAGTTCAGGTGAACACAGGCAGCTAGCCGGTCCAGGCAGAGAGGTCAGAATTGCAGCCGCTCTGGACCCAGAGCCATTGGAAAAGTTATTCCCAGGAGGCGAAGGGGTAACTGGCCTGGAGTGTAAGCACAGTAAGAGTTTTAACAACACCAGGTTAAAGTCTAACAGGTTTATTTGGTAGCAAATGCCATTGCTTTTGGAGCCCTGCTCCTTCGTCAGATTGAGTGGATATCTGCTCCCAAACAAGGCACACAGAGAAATAAAATCAATTTACAGAATACTGATTAGAATGCGAATCTTTACAGCTAATCAAGTCTTAAAGATACAGACAATGTGAGTGGAGGGAGCATTAGGCACAGGTTAAAGGAATGCGTATTGTCTCTGGAGTGTAAGATCAGACAGGCCAGAGGGCTCTAAAAGAATTTGAGGGGCAGGTCAGAGCAGTCACATGCCACAAAAATAAAGAAACAATGGTGTCATACAAAGCATGGCGGAGAACATAAAAACTGACTCTATAGGTATGTAAAGAGAAAAAGATGAATAAAAACGAATGTAGGTCTCTTACAGTCAGAAATGGGGGAATTCATAACGGGGAATAAAGAAATGGCCAAGGAATTACATTCATACTTTGCTTCAGTCTTCACAAAGGAAGACATGAATAATGTGCCAAGCATTTAGACAGTTACATGGGTAAGATGGGTATAGAGGATATGGGCCAGCTGTGGGCAATTGGCTAGCTTATTGGTAACAACTGGAAGGCATGGACAAGTTGGGCCGAAGAGCCTGTTTCCATGCTGTAAATCTCTATGACTCTATGACATACAGGGCGGAATTTTACCGGCATGACCGCCCGAGGTTAGTAAAATCCCGCCCAAGGCCAACGGAGAATGCCGTTCTCCAAGCCTCACCCGCCCCCGGAATCCGGGTGGGCGTGCCAGTAAAATTCCAGCCACAAAGTCAAACAGTGTTATTTGCAAATGTCTACAAACTCTAGCAAGTATCTTTGCTCAGACTACTCAATGCTAGATAGCAAAGGGCGTTGCAAATGCTTTAGAAATTGATGTGTTGAAATAACGCTGTGGTCCTATGTCTATCATAGGATTGTGATGTGCATACTGTTACAAAGTTCCCTCAGGCGGGCATATTGATCCCTGGCCCTAAATAAAATGTTGGTGAGTGGATTGGGAGTATAAACAAAGTGGAGGGTCAGGACATCACAGCAACTTTGAGGCCATTACTATTCTGTTTAAACCAGGGAGAGCAGGTAAAACGTGGTCCTCTGGTGCTGTAAGGAATGCGGGAAATCTATGTCATTAAACAGTAGGCCCGGCACCAGCACCAAACCCCAGCACCAACCCCCACCCCCCGCCCCCACCCCACCCCCCCACTATTCCCCCACTTCCAGTCCCAAAAATAAATACCAGATATGATATACAGTATACTCATTTCTCAAACTGCCTTCACATTCACTCCCCATTCAACAGCAATGTTCAGCTGCCTGAGAATCTCTTATTCTTTACATCTGTCATGGTGCAGCAGGGAAAGTTATGGGTAACATCATGAACCCATTTGCAAAGCTTTTCTCTGACAATATCTGCAAGGCAGTTACATTGAGTATTTTTACATGATTTCACAACATATTACTGTCTTAATCTGACAACATAAACCGACACGCATTTTGGTCTGACAGTGCTCTTGTGTCAGCACAATATTAACTCACACCCTTGCCCATTCCTCTTTCACAAACATATCAAATTGGTGGGTGGGAAAAGATGACCTGGTCCATCAAAGCCATCCCTCACTCATAATGGCCGTAGCACCCTGATTTGATTTGATTTATTATTGTCATGTGTCTTGGGATACAACGAAAAGTCTTGTTTCTTGTATTCATTGGACGCACTTATACCCTTAACACCGCATACTACTCTCACCGTCTCTCAGGCACAAAAGGAAACAGTCACTCCAGGAAGTGTGGAAAACGTACAGGCCTGCAGGCGAGAGTGAAACAACGTGGTCCCAAGGTCCCAAGAATCCGTCAAAGAAAGTCGTGCAATGTTGGTCTAAGGAATCGGATAATCTCCTATGGGACTGCTTAGAGTCAGTAGACTGGTCAGTATTTAAAAACTCTGCGACCAGCCTGAACAAGTACGTCACTACAGTAACTGACTTCATTAGTAAGTGTGTAGGGGTCCGGGGTGTGTGGAGTCCTTGATTATGTGGCTGCTTTTCTGAGGCAGCAGGAAGTGTAGACGGAGTCAGTGGATGGGAGGCTGGTTTGCGTGAGGGACAGAGCTTTGTTCCCGAACCTTTGTAGTTTCTTGCAATCTTGGTCAGAGCAGGAGCCATAGCAAGCTGTGATACATCCTAATTAAACACTTCTACCATCCTTCTCTCCAGAACCTGCCTCTCCGCAATTTTTCAATAATCCTTTTGCAGTTGGTTACTCACCTTTCGGAAGGAATAGCTATGTCTAGGCACTGGTGTAGACTTTTAGGACAGTGTCCTTTCATATCAAGGACGTGAGTCTAAATCTTGACCAGTCTGATGGGATGGAATGAGAACTATTTGTATTTAGTCTCTGATCTCTGCATCTAAAGGGAGGATAATCTCCAGTTCCTGTGGATCTGACATCGAAGGATAAGTTCTGATCTCTACTTATCCAATGTGTAACGGGGATAGTTTCAGATACCTGTTACAAGTAGTGGACAAGTGGGAAAATTTCTGATCCTTGCTATTCAAGTTCAACTTCAGAGACTTCAGTGCAAAGTCTGCACTGACACTCCAGTGCAGTACTGAGGTCGTGCCACATTGTTGGAGGCACCATCCTCCAGATGAGACATTAAATCGAGGCACAGTCTGTCTTCTCAGGTGAACGTAAAACGATCCCAAGGCCCTACTTCAAAGAAGACCAGAGGAGTAGAGGGTCCAGAGGGTCATCCATCTCTGACGAAGGGTCATCCAGAGTCGGAACACTGGTTCTATTCTCTCTCTACAGATGCTGTCAGATCTGCTGAGATTTTCCAGCATTTTTTTTTGTTTCAGATTCCAGCATCCGCAGTACTTTGCTTTTACCTTAAGAGCAGAGGAGTTCCTTGTGACCAATATTGACCTCTCAACCAACACCAATAAAAGAGATTATCTGGTCATTATTGTATTGCTGTTTGTGGGACCTTTCAGCGACATTGGCTGCCACATTGTTTACAATACCTCAGTGACTACACTTCAGAAGTATTTAACTGTGGTAAAGTGGGGTGTAATGAGGTTGTGAGGGCACTATATAAATGCAAGTACTTTGTTTTCACTGTCAGTGCCATGTGTAAAATCCTCATCCTAATGGGAGTGTTTCATTGGTGGAAGGTTATAATGGCTTCTCCATTCAGGCCTTGAGTTATAATTGCAATCACAGAAGTGTTATGGCACAGAAGCAGGCCATTCGGTCCATCATGTCTGCACCAGCGGAGACCAATGATATCATCCGTGTGCAATCTTGCATAGTTACATATGATGAAGGAGCAGTGCTCCAAAAGCTCGTGATACCAAATAAACCTGCTGGACTTTAACCTGGTATTGTGAGACTTCTTACTGTGCCCACCCCAGCCCAACACCAGCATCTTCACATCATAGTTAAAAGGGTCACTGTTAGCTTCAGATGTGTGACTTTGTCACCTGCTCAGAATAACAGGTTAAAATTAAGATCAGCAAGTTCAGAATTAGGAAGCACGTGGGGATTCATCAATGAAGCCAACCAGGACATGTTAACTGCTCAGTTTCTGTATGGCATAGAGTTAAAATCACCCCGTTAGTCTCTATTTCTATCTCTGTCATTAGCTGTTCTTGTATTGGGTTTGTGATAATAATGCCACTGACATGTGAATATTGAGCAGCCAGGACAACCTCCAAACGAACTTGGTGAATTCACCAAAACCAACCATTGTGAAGGCCAGCAACTATTTACTGGCAAGTGTTCCTGTAATTTTGTAAACCCCCTAGATTTGGGTTGACTATCAAGTCATTTTTGTCTATCTGCTCTGAGAGAAGATGTGATGGTAGCTTGTATAAGAGACCTCAGATATAAGCTGTTTCTTTTAATTGCTCTGAAATATAATGCCTTTGGGGCCATACAGCATTTACATCTATAACTCATCCATTTATCAAATACTTTATTCACCATAATGTGCCTACCAGCAGTATTCTCCATCAGTAACATAATTAATCCAATACTTAAACTGCTTTGAATCTGATTTGTCCTGTTGAAGAGGAGATAATTTCTCCCTCAATGTCAACAGAATGAAGGAGATGGTCATCAACTTCAGGAAGCATAGTGGAAAAATGTGCCCCTGTCTACATCAATGGAGACAAAGTAGAAATGGTCGAGAGCTTCAAGTTTTTAGGTGTCCAGATTACCATCAATCTGTCCTGATTCTCCCATGCCGACATTATAATTAAGAAAGCCCACCAACGCCTCTACTTTCTCAAAAGACTATGGAAATTTGGCATGTCAGCTACGACTCTCATCAACTTTTACAGATGCACCATAGAAAGCATTCTTTCTGGTTGTATCACAGCTTGGTATGGCTCCTGCTCTGCCCAAGACTGCAAGAAACTACAAAAGGTTGTGAATGTAGCTCAATCCATCACGCAAACCAGCCTCCCATCCGTTGACTCTGTCTACACTTCCCGCTGCCTCGGAAAAGCAGCCAGCATAATTAAGGACCCCACGCACCCCGGACATTCCCTCTTTCACCTTCTTCCATCGGGAAAATGTTACAAAAGTCTGAGGTCATGTGCCAACCGACTCAAGAACAGCTTCTTCCCTGCTGCTATCAGACTTTTGAATGGACCTACCTTGCATTAAGTTGATCTTTCTCTACACCCTAGCTATGACTGTAACACTACATACTGCATTCTCTCCTTTCCTTCTCTATGAACGGTATGTTTTGCCTGTATAGCGCGCAAGAAACAATACTTTTCACTGTATATTAATACACGTGACAATAATAAATCAAATCAAATCAGATGGTGGTAATGTACAAATATTTCCAAAGCCCAGCTGAATGGTCTGGTGGAATTTAAATTCCAGTAATAAATCTGGAATATAAAGCTTGTCTCACTGATAGTTGCCATGGTCACCTTTAGTGATCTTTGTAAAAACCCATCTGGTTCACCAATGTCCTTTAGTGAAGGAAATCTGCTGTCCTTACCCGGTCTGGCCTACATGTGACTCCAGACCCGCAGCGATGTGGTTGACTCTCAAGCCTTCTGAAATGGCCTAGCAATTATTCAAGGGCAACTTGGGCTGGGCAACAAATGCTGGTCTTGCCAGTGATGCCAATATCCCAGGGTAGAAGAAGGACACAAGGAAGGCGGGTGGGAGTTTGCTGAAATTAGTCTGGCTTATAATTGCACAAGTCTTTTTGTTATTTCCTTCCACCCTGTGGTTTATTGTACAGCAGGAGAAACAAAAAGAATGATTATCACAAATAACAAAGAATGGCCTCTGGCTCCTTTATTAGTTAATTTTCATGAAGTGTAAATATAGTTTGCCAATTATTTTGGATTTTTTAAATAAAAACAAATACATAGAACAACATACTGAGGCAGATCTGAGCAGTTCACCAGAACTGAAATCTGCTGTCTTTAACTGGCTGGATGTACAGGAGAATTTGATTTGCCTGCAGACTTTGCCAGTGTATGCCAGCCTGTGTGTTTCTGATATATACCAAGGCTGGAAGGACTGAAGAAAGTGGAGGCATGCAGACATCAATTATACTAGAGATGATTCAAGTGCATCAGTTCAGAGCATATGTTCCAATTGGTCAGGCGTGATTTCCATAGTTACAGCTACAGAGCCGTGGGCTGTTGCTATGGAAATGCTGGCAAGCTAATTAGAAAGTGTGTTGATAAGGCACATGTTGAATGAGCTGCGTGATTACTCTCCCACCCCCTGCTGAATTCATCATACCATTATTATCCCGCTCTTTCCTTTCCTTCCTCCACCCCATAGGACAAATCAAATGCATTTACATTTCCAGTCAACATGCTTAGTAAAGTTGTTTTGAAAGGACAAGGAGGTAAAATTTAAAAGTTTATTTATTAGAGTCGCAAGAAGGCTTACGTTAACACTGCAATGAAGTTACTGTGAAAATCCCCCTAGTCGTCACATTCCGACGCCTGTTCGGGTACACTGAGGGAGAATTTAGCATGGCCAATGCACCTAACCAGCTTCTGGACTGTGGGGGGAAATCGGAGCACCCGGAGGAAATTCATGCAGTCACGGGGAAAATGTGCAAACTCCAGACAGACAGTCACTCAATCCGGCAATCGAACCTGGGTCCCTGGCGCTGCGAGGCAGCAGTGCTAACCATTGTGCCACCGTGCTGCCCTAAGTATCTAAGCATAATTTAGATTAACAGTCAGACTCTGATTTAAAACTTTAAAATTCCAGCTAGTTAAAAAGCCTAATTTACCAGAAGCTGCCTGGCATTAGCAGTTATCTATAAGTCAATTGAAATATGTTGCCTGAATTACTACAGGTTACTATTACTGGTTACTACAGCAGGAAGCTGACTTGGTAAGTGCAACTTGGGTATGAGTAGCCAGCCAGCCCTCTGTAAAAGCAGACAGGTTTCGTGACCACACAGAAAGGGAGCACAAAGCACATTTCCAGACAAATGGGAGGTAATGCATTTTGGAAGGTCTAATGCAGATAGGAAATATACAGTAATTGGCAGAACCCTTAAGAGTATTGATAGGCAGAGGGATCTGGGTGTACAGGTACACAGGTCACTGAAAGTGGCAAGGCAGGTGGAGAAGGTAGTCAAGAAGGCATACGGCATGCATCTCAGCCAGGGCATTGAGTTTAAAAATTGGCAAGTCACGTTGCAGCTTTATAGAACCTTAGTTAGGCTGCACTTGGAATATAGCGTTCAATTCTGGTCGCCACATTACCAGAAGGATGTGGAGGCTTTGGAGAGGGTACAGAAAAAAATTACCAGGATGTTGCCTGGTATGGAGGGCATTCGCTATGAGGAGAGGTTGGAGAAACTTGGTTTGTTCTCACTGGAACAACGGAGGTTGAGGGGCGACCTGATAGAAGTCTACAAGATTATGAGAGGCATAGACAGGGTGGATAGTCAGAAGTTTTTCCCAGGGTGGAAGAGTCAATTACTAGGGGGCATAGGTTTAAGGTGCAAGGGGCAAGGTTTAAAGGAGATGTACGAGGCAAGTTTTTTACACAGAGGGTGGTGGGTGCCTGGAACTCGCTGCCGGGGGAGGTAGTGGAAGCAGATACGATAGTGACTTTTAAGGGGCGTCTTGACAAATACATGAATGGGATGGAAATGGAGGGATATGGTCTCCGGAAGGGTAGGGAGTTTTAGTTCAGTTGGACAGCATGGTCGGTGCAGGCTCGGAGGGCCGAAGGACCTGTTCCTGTGCTGTAATTTTCTTTGTTCTTAGTAGAGACAAAGAAGGTGAGGGGGAAGGAGATTCTGCTGTTTGTGACTTTCTTCAGCCTCCAGTAGCTGGTGAGTGTTAAAGGGAGTTAAGTTGGAGGGCAGGTAGGTGATTGGTTGGGGAGTCTTTAGATTCTATCCCTCCAAACAAGGGCAGTATTTTAAACCTGCACTGGGGAGATACAAGTAATGCATTAAATTTATAGTTTAACCAGTGAAGCTACCCAAATATAACCACAGATAATAGTTGAGTTGAATTTACAAATTTGAAGCCTGATTAATCAAATAAAGATGGCAGAAAGGTGATGTATTGCAGCTGTTGCATGTGGGTGCTGGTGGATGTCAGTGTGACCCACGGCAACCACATCGGCAGGAAGTGTCTGCAGCTCAAGGAACTGTGGCTTAGGGTTGATGCCACTGCAATGCATCACAGAGAGGCATGTTACCTGGGCACTTTATTCCAGGAGGCAGTCACACGCCACACGCTAGGGACTTCTAATTTGGTCCACGGTCAAGGCTAGGTGTGTGACTGTGTGAGGCAGGTATGGGGACCCAGAACCAATGGAGGAGACCCTGCAATTGTCCATGTTTGAGATTCTTGCAGCTTGTGTAGATAAGCATAGGGACTGCAGGGTGGATGGGCAAACTAACCAGGACACAATGATGCAGGGTGCAATTCAAGTAGGGAAAATCAAAGGCAGCACGGTGGCACAGTGGATAGCACCGCTGCCTCACAGCGCCAGGGATCCGGGTTCAATTCCGGCCTCAGGTCACTGTCTGTATGGAGTTTGCACTTTCTCCCCGTGTCTGCGTGGGTTTCCTCCGGGTGCTCCGGTTTCCTCCCACACTCCAAAGGTGTGCGAGTTAGGTTGATTGGCCATAAATTGACCCTAGTGTCAGGGGGATTAGCAGGGTAAATGTGTGGGGTTACGGGAATAGGGCCTGAGTAGGATTGTGGTTGGTACAGACATGATGGGCCAAATGGCCTCCTTCTGTACTGTAGGGATTCTATGGAAGTAGTTGTAATAGGGAACCGTATCATTAGGGGAATAGATGCAGTTCTCTGTAACTGAGAATGTGAGTCCCAGAGGCTGTGTGAACTGCCTGCTGCCAGGTTTAAGGACATCTCCTCTGGGCTGGAGAGGAATTTGAAATACGCAGGGGAAGGGAGTGATCCATTTGTCGTAGTTCGCATGGATACCAATAGATAGGACTAAGAACAAGATGCTGTGAAGGATATATGAGAAATTGTGGCTAATTTATAAAGCAGAACCACAAAGGTAATAATCTCTGGATTACTACCTGAGCCACAAGCAAATTGTCACACAGTAAATAAGATCAAAGAGACAAATGTGCGAGTCAAAGATTGATGTTGGAGAAAAGCTTTTCAATTCATGGGGCATTGACACCAGCACTGAAGAAAGAGGGAGCTGTACCATTGGGATGGTCTTCACTTGAACTGCACCGGGACCAGTGTCTTGGTGCGTCGTATAACCAGAGCCGTAGTGAGGGCTTAAAATTAAATAGTGCGGGGTCGAGGGAGGGTTCAGGTAAGGAAAGTTAAAGAGAAAAGAAAAAGCAATAGTACAAGATAGCAACAATGAAGACCAGAGTGTGACAGGAAGGGACAGAGCATACAAACACAAGAGTACAACAGCAAGTATGGTCAGAATAGGAAAAAAAAATAGCTTTAAACTAACAAATGAGGACGAGGGTTCAGGTGAGGCGATATTTTGAAATTCAAAGATAAAAGTTGAGACGATACAAAAGTATATCAATGTGGATAAAGGCAAACTTAGTGTGACAGGAAAGGACAGGATTTAATGCATCAGAGAATAAGGTAAATGTAAAGAAGAGTATCATGGAATCCCTACAGTGCAGAAGGAGGCCATTCGGCCCATCGAGTTTGCACCGATCACAATCCCACCCAGGCCCTATTCCCATAACCCCACGTATTTATTTGCGCTGCTAATCCCCCCTGACATGAGGGTAAATTTAGCATGGCCAATCAACCTAACCCGCACATCTTTGGACTGCGGGAGGAAACCGGAGCACCCGGAGGAAACCCACGCAGACACGGGGAAACTCCACACAGACAGTGACCCGAGGCCGGAATTGAGCCCGGGTCCCTGGCGCTGTGAGGCAGCAGCGCTAACCACTGTGCCACCGTGCCGCCCCGCAGTGAGAAATAAAACTGAATTCACTTTATCTGAACATGTGCAGCATCCACAACAAAACAGATTTATAAGAAGCACAAATAGTGATAAATGGTTTAGATCTAATCGCCATTAAGGAGACATGATTACAAGGTTGGGCACATATTCCGGGGTGCAGAATATTTTGAAAAGGAACCAGAAAGGTGCAGGTGGTGGGTGAGCCCCGATAATAAAGGAGGGCATAAGGACATTAGTGAGAAAGGATCTTGGCTCAGTATATCAGCAAGTAGAATCAGGACAGGTGGAGATAGGAGTAGTAAAGGTCAGAAAACACTGATGAGAGTAATTTATAGATCTCCGAATAGTAATTACACCATTGGACAGAGCATTATGGTAAGTTATTTGAGTTTATAAAAAAACCAATGTGATGGTTGTGAGGTTTTAATTTTCATATAGGCTGGACCAATCAAATTGGCAAAGGTAGTCTGGAAGATTAGTTTGTAGAATTCTTTCATGACAGTTTCCTAGAGCAATAGGCTGTGGAAACAACTCGGGATGCAACTATTTTAAGATCTAGTATTGTGCACTGAAGCAGGGTCAATTAGTAATGTCTGCCGGGGGAGAGGGGAGATCGAGGTGGGCCGGGAGGGGTCGGGACTGGCCTGGACGCGTCCAGGGGGCCAGCGATTGGGAGGCTGTGGGGGTTCGCACGGCCAACGATGCAGGGGTCGCGGGGCTGGCCAGCGATTGAGCTGGCCAGTGATTGGGAGGCCTGTATTGTGGGGCCACTGACAGAATGGCGCATGCGCAATGGCCCACTCAGCACTTTGCTGCCGGCCTCTCCAGCGGGAATAGGTCCCGCCCATTCCTTCCTGCAGTGAATCACGCCAGTGTACTCTGCAGTGCACAGAGTGTGGGAGATTCATTGTGAAAATCCCACTGAAAAAAACAGCGGGGTTTACTCCAGTTTTTACGCGAATTTGACACTTAGAATTATTTTGGGAGAATCCCACCCCATGTCTTTTTTCAACTTAAAATAAAAAATGGCTTCCATTACGGAGGGAAGACCTTCTACAAAGCAGTCTCAGGCCGCTGCTGCCTTCAGGTGGGCAGAAAGGGTCTCTATGCCTCCCAGGAGCACTGGATGCCCAGTCAACTGGCAGAAGGTGGTTTCCGGGGACCTGAACCAACCCCCATCATCTATGGGAACCTGGAGGCTGACTGGAAAGTCCCACTCGACCTCCTATAATTGGCCTCGAATGAGCCTGACTGGTTAACTGCTACATACAGGTTGGTCGCCCTGTCACCTCTTAATCTCACTTCTGCAAAAATGACCTGGGCAGACTGGCACCAAGGACCTGGCACATCAGCCATTGGAGTATTTTAACACTCGCCTAACTCCACTTCCAGCCCTGGTGGAGGCTCCAGCCTGTGCAACCTGATGTTGTGTTCTTTTTATTCATTCATGGGATGTAGACATTGCTGGCTAAGCCAGCATTTATTGTCCATCGCTAATTGTCTTAAGGTGGTGGTGGTGAGCTGCCTTCTTGAACCGTGATGTGGAGATGCCGGCGTTGGACTGGGGTAAACACAGTAAGAAGTTTAACAACACCAGGTTAAAGTCCAACAGGTTTATTTGGTAGCCATTTGGTAGAAATGGCAGAAGGAGTGGCTTTTGCTACCAAATAAACCTGTTGGACTTTAACCTGGTGTTGTTAAACTTCTTGAACCGTTGCAGCCCATGAGGTGTAGGTACACCCACAGTGCTTTTAGGGAGGGAGTTCCAGGGTATTGACCCAGCGACAGTGAAGAAACAGTGATATATTTCTAAGTCAGGCTTGGAAAGGAACTTGGAGGTGGTGGTGTTCCCATGTATCTGCTGCCTTTGTCCTTCTAGATGTTTTAAGATGATATCAGCAAGGGACAACATGTAGATGAGAAATAGGATAGACTTTTTGGGAGGCACCAGAGGTAACAATGTGGGAGCTGAAAGAGAAGCCATTGTGGGTTATTTTCTGACTATGACTGAATAGATAAGAATGGAACCAGGTGGTTGCAGACCCACCCAGGCAGATAATGGAAGAGAAACATGGGAGAAGGATAGGAATGTTCTTGAACATGCACCTGGCATAGAAAGAAGTTCTGTCTTCAGTATGGGTTCATTGGCAAAACCCAGTGTTATGTAAGTTCAAACTACTGGAGGAAAATGTAGGTTGTCTGCTTAAAAAGTTTGCAGACGACACAAAAATTGCCAGAGTTGCAGATAGTGATGAGGATTGTCAAAGGATACAGCAGGATATAGACTTAGGCAGAGAAATGGCAGAAGGAGTTTGATCTGGACAAATGCGGGGTGATGCATTTTGGAAGATCAAATTCAGATGCGAATTATACAGTAAATGGCAGAACCCTTAGGAGCATTGACATACAGAGGGATCTGGGAGCACAGGTCCACAGAACCCTGAAAGTGGCAACACAGATGGATAAGGTGGCCAAGAAGGGATACAAAATGCTTGCCTTCATCAGCCGGAGCATCGAGTATAAAAGTTGGCAAGTTATGTTACAGCTGTATAAAACTTAAGTTAAGCCACATTTGGAATATTGGGGCAGTTCTGGTCGACACAAGACCAGAAGGACGTGGATGATTTGGAGAGGTTGCAAAGGAGGTTTACCATGATGTTGCCTGGGTTGGAGAGTTTTAGATATGAGGAGAAGTATGGATAAACTCGGATTGTTTTCACTGGAAAGATGGAGGCTGAGGGGGCGACCTGATAAAGGTCCACAAAATTATGAGAGGTGTAGGTAGGGTGAATGGTCAGAGGCTTTTTCCCAGGGTGGAAGTATCAACTACAAGAGAGCACCGATTCAAGGTGAGAGGTGGTAAGTTTAGGGGAGACGTGCAGGGAAAGCTTTTCACAGAGAGGGTGGTGGGTGCCTGGAACGCGCTGCCAGTGGAGATGGTGGAAGCAGGAATATTAGTAACGTTCAAGGTGTATCTTGATAGACACATGAACAGGAGGCGAACAGAGGGATAGAAACAGCGTATGGGCAATAAGGAGTGGGTCTAAATAGGGATTAGGAATTGTAAAGTAAAATAAAGTAAAGTTTATTTATTAGTCACAAGTAAGGCTTACATTAACACTGCAGTGAAGTGACTGTGAAATTTCCCTAGTTGCCACACTCCGGTGCCTGTTCGGGTCAATGCACCCTAACCAGTACGTCTTTTGGACTGCGAGAGGAAACCGGAGCACCCAGAGGAAATCCACGCAGACACGGGGGAGAACGCGCAAACTCCACACAGACAGTGACCCAAGCCGGGAATCGAACCCGGGTCCCTGGAGCTGTGAGGCAGCAGTGCTGACCGCTGTGGCGCAGGCCTAATGGCCTGTTCCTGTGCTGTATTGTTCTTTGCTTTTTTTTTGCACTTTTCCCTTCCACTGAGCTCCCTGGCGCAGGTGGAAACCGGTTCTTATGTGCGTGCTCTAATATTTCCTCAATTAGTGTCAACTGGTTTTAATCACAACGTGAGCAGGAACTCAGTTGTCAACATTAATGGGAGTATGGTGGGGTCAGCCATGTTAAAAACTGAAGACCAGTCACGAAGAACAAGGAGGGATAGTTAATCATGGTGGTAATCACAAAGAATGTCATTGTGACTTTTCTAAGAGCTTTTCCAATACGGTGGCAGAGGCAAAACATTGATTTAAGGGTTTTAGAAACACAATAGGATGATCACAGACTGTGAAGAGGAAAGGGAGGTTGATGATGGGATGGTAGTTTGCCAGGACAGATCGGTCAAAGGTGGGTCAAGAGGAGAGGGCTGATGATGGCAGATTTGAAAGAGAGAGGCTCAACATCTGAGGGGATATAACTATTAATGATATCAGATAACATGGGCACTAGGAAGAGAAGTTGGGTGGTCAGCAGTTTGGTAGAAATATAGAATCACAGAATCCCGACAGTGCAGAAGGAGGCCATTCGGCCCATCAAGTCTGCACCGACCACAATCCCATCTCAGGCCCTATCCCTGTAACACCACATATTTACCCCACTAATCCCCTGACACTAAGGAACAATTTATCACGGCCAATCAACCTAACCCACATATCTTTGGACTGTGGGAGAAACCAGAGCACCCGGAGGAAACCCGCACAGACACAGGCAGAAACTCCACACAGACAGTGGCCCGAGGCAGAATTGAACCCGGATCCCTGGTGCTGAGAGGCAGCAGTGCTAACCACTGTGCCACCGTGCCGTCCCAATGATATGATTGAGGGAGCAGCAGGTTGGTATCATAGACAAGCAGAGCTCAGTGAAGGGTATTAGGCCAGATCAGAGAGAAATCAGAGTGAGTTCAGGTAGAAGGCAGGATTGCTAACTTCAGAAGTGCAGCCGGCTAATGGCTTGCGTGGAAAATCCCGCCTTAAGTCCTAAAGCAAAAATACTGTGGATGTTGCAAATCTGAAATAAGAAGCAGAAAATGCTGGAAATACTCAGCAGGTCAGACAGCATCCACGGATAAAGAAATAAAGTTAACATTTCAGGTTGTGACCATTCATCAGAGTGTAACCTTGTCTGTTGGATTTTCATTGCCTCTTACGAATTCCCATTTCTCATAGTTGGCATTTAGGAGTGTCATGTACCACTTAGATTTGATTACCAGATCCATTAGAAGATCTAACAACATGCTTTATGTCTGTCTCTTCTGAACTGGTGAACATCAGGCCCAAGGTATCATGTACAGCTTTGAATACAAAGCTCCATTGTCGCTCTTTGTAGTGAATATTTTACTGCTCTTAGACTGACATTTAATTTTCTCTTCCCAAAGAACTGGGAATAAAAGCTAACTCTCAGCAGTAGCTGAATGGAATAATGACTATAATCTTAAGTGCTACAGACTTCAGAGAATAAAAGCAAGCAGCAGAATGCTTTCAAATGAGCTGTTTCTTTTACAATACAATATTCTTCCACCTATCTGTTGTTGCTTCTCACCCTAGCTCCAGCGGCTAAAATTGTGTTAGGCTAATACAGCCATTGGCTGCTCTGTTGCTAAGGTCCCAGCATAGCAACCTATTAGCTTATTTCAACAGGCCAACATGTTGACATGACTACAAATAATGTAGCAACCGCGGAGGGGGGGAAAATAATCATAATTACAGGACATGCTCCTCCGAATCCACACACTTGTCCTCTGTTAAAGCTAACAAAATGAAGCGTTTTGTTTAAGGAGTCATTGAATAAAAGAAGGGGCAGCTGATCTGTGAATACCATCTGGGTCAGTTCCGATTACTGTTCACTGAGACCGCCAACAGTTTGAGGAGGGAACTGATCTAGGCGAAGGTCTGGAGCTTGCATGAAATAAATTTATGAGAGATCATCCGCAGAGAAGCGATTCGAGAGAGGAAGCAGCCTTTGGGCGTAGGATTTAATTGCAAACTCTATGACCTTAATTGGCGTAGGCGCTTTTTTGTGAAGTCACTGTGATGTGACTAAATGTGTGTGTGTGGAGTGTGTCGCTCTTTTAACATTTGTGTTTAAATCAAACAATTGCGTTGGAGTGCAGTGATGCAAAGACAGAGGGTAGCAGCCTTGAGGCAATCGTTAGAAGAAGAAGGAAGTCAAGGGTTATCATGTTTGTTAAATATTCTGCCTAACACGCCCTGAAAAAATGTAATTTTAGCAAAAGGTGTTATCGTTGGGTGGCACGGTGGCATAGTGGTCCGCATTGCTGCCTCACAGCGCCAGGGACCCGGGTTCAATTCCCGGCTTGGGTCACTGTTTGTGTGGAGTCTGCACGTTCTCCCCGTGTCTGCGTGGGTTTCCTCCGGGTGCTCTGGTTTCCTCCGAAAGATGTGCAGGTTAGGTGCATTGGCCATGCCAAATTCTCCCTCAGCGTACCTGAACAGGCGCCGGAGTGTTGCAACTGGGGAATTTTCACAGTAACTTCATTGCAGTGTGAATGTAAGACTATTTGTGACTAATTAATAAACTTTACTTTTTTTTAATCGATTAGAAAATGTTATTGGCTTTCTAGGCTTTCATTGTTTTGAGGCTCTTGTCATTCCACCAATAACAGATGTGGGTGCAAGCATCTGTACCCCAGATTTGCTCCATCCATTTCAGTGATTACGGGACTTTGAATCAACCTTGCAGCCAGTTCTGCGCTGACTGCTCCCAGAAGACATTCTACGAGCTAAGTATGCAATTCTCTGCAGTCAGCAGTATTGACTGGTTCTGGATTAGGTCTCTGTACAGCCTGAAGTTACAGCCTGCCTTTCCTGGGCTCTAACTTGACCTTCCCCATTACTTGATGTCACCAATCTGGCTGAAGCAGAGCTTGGAAAATCAAACAACGTTTCTAGGTGTTGACATTGTTAGAACTTCAGGGAGCAATTGAAGGAATAATGATCTTCCTGTACAATACAGAGGAGAACAGAGCAGAGATCATTGTGTGTTCTTAAGTGCGAGGATTATCAACCATTTACTTTATTGGTTACGCAACCAGTTTGAACCAGGTTTATTCAGCCATGCTAAAATAAAGAGGATGCTATATAAATAAAAGGTACTGAGCAGAATGTACAATTCCATTAGAGGGTTAGGTCACATATAAAAACATAGAAATGGGAATAGACTAGCTAGCCACTCTATCCCGTCTGTGCCATTGAAAGAGATCAAGGTACATTGCGACAACTCTGCCTTTGGCCCATATCCCGTAATATCTTTGGTTAATAAAATCAGTCAATGTCAGTGTAAAGATTAACAATTGATCTCACATTAATTACTGTTTGCAGGTAAATGGTCCAAACCTCTACAACCTTTGCAGGTAGAAGTGATTCTTAATTACACAACTGGCTCTAAGTTTTAATTACATCCACTAGTTCCAGGCTCTCCCAACCATTGGAAATAGAGAAACTATCTGTTCACTTCAATATCATAGAATCCCTACAGTACAGAAGGAGTCTGTACCAACCATAATCCCACCCAGGCCCTATTCCCGTATCCATTTGCCCAGCTAATGCCCCTGACACTAGGGTCAATTTAGCATGGCCAGTCAACCTAACCCACACATCTTTGGACAGTAGGAGGAAACTGAAGCACCCGGAGGAAACCCACGCAGACACGGGGAGAATGTGCAGACTCCGTACAGACAGTAACCCGAGGCCGGAATTGGACCTGGGACCCTGGCGCTGTGAGGCAGCAGGGCTAATCACTGTGCCACCGTGCCACCCCATATCAATATCTGGAAAACATTGATTAAATCACTCCTTAACCTTTGAAATCCAAAAATGTACAGACAAATTTGCGTAATCTTGTAATGACTTCAATCAGGCCACTGAGGTTGGCCTATTGGAGTATGAACTCCCTGATTAAGGATCCAACTGATGGGCCAATCAGGGAGTCTTTGCTTTGTACTTAACTGGGCGTGTCAGTTCCTCTGGCACTCCCAGAGGTAGCCCGCTAACTACTAGCACCCTGTGTACTGCTGTTAGAATTGTAAATAAAGGGATTTTGGCGAAGGGAATTCTGCCTCCGAAGATTTATTACAAATCTCTTAATGTGCTTTAACTTATGGAACAGTCTTTTATTTATTTTTTAAATGGACACGAACCAGGTGGCTAAGATAGCTGCCAAGGGTCAGGTGACCGTTGCAAATTTAACACAAACTACATTAAACATCCGGAAGTTCCTCCTAAAATGAGCAGCATTCCTCTGTGGAATTGACAACTCCTACTGTTTGCAGTTTAGTCCAAACTCAGTGAATTTCTAGGTTCCATGTCTCCAAGTTTGCAATTCAACAAAAGGAGAAATGCAAAAAATATTCCATTATCCACAAGTGAGTGTGAACAGCTGGAAGTCTTTCTGGGTGGACAATAGCAGTTAATCATGTGACTGAAACTGGCTTCCAACACAAAAATCCTTTATTATCCAAAGACTCAGAAAGACCTGGGCTGTGTGCAGCGATGTGGAGATGCTGGCATTGGACTGGGGTAAATACAGTAAGAAGTCTCACAACACCAGGTTAAAGTCCAAAGTTTATTTGGTAGCAAAAGCCACTAGCTTTCGGAGCGCTGCCCCTTCGTCAGGAGGGTGGGAGTTCTGTTCACAAACAGGGCATAAAGACACAAACTCAATTTACAAAATAAATCACTTTAACTTTAGATCCAACTCCAGCTTTTTGAACTAATCTGAATTACAATTAGAGAAGTCAAGAGTGTAGAAGACTCCTCTCTTTACCAAACCCACAATGACTGTTCTCCAAGAATGAGCCAGACATTTGGAGCTGGGATTTTCCACGAAACCTGCCACATGTTTCGCGGTGGCAGGGGTTGCTTGCCATTGGCCAGCAGCAATGGGACCTTCTGGTCTCACCATTGTCAACAGGGTTTCCCATTGAAAGCACTCCACACCCCGGGAAACCTGCCAGAAGATCCTGGCAGCATGAACCACCGAAAATTCCGACCGTGAACTATGAACTGATCTTTCCTTTACAACTCGGAAAAGTATACTATTATCTCTAGTATTTTTCTCAAGTCTGTGTGTGTGTGTCGAGTGATTGATGGAGCATCTGTACTGAACGTGTGAACAAATAATCCTCTTTATTTAAAAGCTCCCTTCCCCTTTCCATAAAAATCCAAATGGAAGAACACAGAGTCTCCAAAGCCAGACAGGCCACCATTATAGCAAATGGCTATGAGTTAACCCACAGCCCCTAACTCAAAGTAAATTGAGGTAAGGGAGAGATAAGAGGGAGATAGATATAGATGAAGCAGGATCGAGGGAAAAGGGGAGTAATGAAGAAAAAGCAGATCAATCCTCAACTTTTAAAAGAAGGAATCAAGATGGTGAACCAGTAGGCCCCATCCAATGTGAAAGTCTAGCCAGCTAAGAGAGAACTGTTGGCATGCTAAAGGTCCACCAGGGGACACTACCAACACTATAGTTGCGAAAGCCCACCAACGCCTCTACTTTCTCAGAAGACTAAGGAAATTTAGCATATCAGCTACGACTCTCACCAACTTTTACAGATGCATCAGAGAAAGCATTCTTTCTGGTTGTATCACAGCTTGGTATGGCTCCTGCTCTGCCCAAAACTGCAAGAAACTAGAAAGAGTTGTGAATGAACCCCAGTCCATCACGCAAACCAGCCTCTCATCCATTGACTCTGTCTACACTTCCCACTGCCTTGGAATAGCAGCCAGCATAATTAAGGACCCCACGCACCCCGGACATTCTCTCTTTCACCTTCTTCCATCGGGAAAAAGATACAAAGGTCTGAGGTCATGTACCAACCAACTCAAGAACAGCTTCTTCCCTGCTGCTGTCAGACTTCTGAATGGACTTATCTTGCATTAAGCTGATCTTTCTCTACACCTTAGCTATGACTGTAACACTACATTCTGCCCTCTCTCCTTTCCTTCTCTGAACAGTATGCTTTGTCTGTATAGCGCAGAAGAAACAATACTTTTCACTGTATGTTAATACATGTGACAATAATAAATCAAATCAAATCAAACCAAATCAGTTAAGCCAGTATTTGTGCATGAAGATCACAGGTGTTCCAATGTGGTCAAAGCCACATGCCAGAATTTTGTGTTTAAAGATAAAATTACCCTTCGTTTTTCTAAAAAGCTGGAAAAGGAGATGAGTATTTCAGAGATATTGGTTGTATGCAAATCCTGTCTGTGGAGATGGTGTTTTCACCCAAAAACAGTGTGAGTGTCAGTGTCTGGTTAAGGGACTCACTGGAGAGTTTCCAGATGTTCTTTTAATTAAAAAAATGACCTTCAAAGTGATCTAGTAAGGGGCTGGGAGTTGGTGGGTGTCATCCCAAGATTGCCCATGCAGGGGGTGGACCTTATAGAATCATAGAAAGCCTACAGTACAGAAAGAGGCCATTCGGCCCATCGAGTCTGCACCGACCACAATCCCACCCAGGCCCTACCCCAATATCCACCCACTAACCCCTCTAACCTACGCATCTCAGGGCACTACGGGCAATTTTTAGCATGGCCAATCAACCTAACCCGCACATCTTTGGACTGTGGGAGGAAACCGGAGCACCCGGAGGAAACCCATGCAGACACGAGGAGAATGTGCAAACTCCACACAGACAGTGACCCAAGCCGGGAATCGAACCCAGGTCCCTGGAGCTGTGAAGCAGCAGTGCTAACCACTGTGCTACCGTGCCGCCCAAATAGCAAAAGGATAGGAAGAGGAGGTTGTATTCAGTGGAGGTTGTATTCAGTGGAGGGCTGAATCAGGCCCCAAAGGAACGATGGCGGCAGAGAGGATGATTGAAGTACCAAAGGAGTATTTTACCCCTGTCTTTATTAAGGAAGATGCTGTTGTCATAGTCATAGTGAAAGAGATGGTAATTGAAATACTGGATGAGCTAAAAATTGATAAAGGGGAGTAGTAGAAATGCTGGCTGTATTTTAAGTTGATAAAGAACCAGGATTGGATGGGGTGTTTTTGAAAATGCCCAGGAAAGTTAGGGTGGAGGTTTCAAGGACACTGACTAGTATCTTCAAATTCTCCTTTGATATGGCAGCAAATAGCAATCATTAGAGCCTAGTCCAAAAAATGGCGTAAGGATAAATTTAGCAACTACAAGTAGAAATATGAGGGTTGATGAAATGTTTCTGGATTTTCAGAAATCATTTTGGTAAAGCACCACAGTATAGGTAGGTTCATCAGCAAAGTTGAAGATCGTGGATTTGGGAGTAAATCTGAATGACAAAAAACATAGTATGACTTAGTTGGTTGAAGGTGGTACCTCCCAGAGAGTTCAGGGCAGTCCACAGATACTGGAAAGGCTGGGAAAATCAACAAAATTCTGAACAAAAGCTGATACGTCCCAAGACAAACAGCACTTGTGAAAACCACTAGCAAAATTTAAGTGCTGCCAATGCTCGCTGAAAGGCCAAATGATCAGGTGCAAAATCCATTGACTCTGTCTACACTTCCCGCTGCCTCAGCAAAGCAGCCAGCATAATTAAAGACCCCATGCACCCCAGACATTCTCTCTTCCACCTTCTGTCGGGAAAAAGATACAAAAGTCTGAGGTCACGTACCAACCAACTCAAGAACAGCTTCTTCCCTGCTGCCGTCAGACTTCTGAATGGACCTACCTTGCATTAAGTTGATCTTTCTTTACATCCTAACTATGACTGTAACACTACTTTCTGCACTCTCTCGTTTCCTTCTCCATGAACGGTATGTTTTGTCTGTATGGCGTGCAAGAAGCAATACTTTTCAGTATACTAATTCATGTGACAATAATAAATCAAATCAAATCTCCCCAAACCCAACAATCCAGCTTCAGAACCCATAAGATATAGGAGCAGAATTAGGCCACTCGGCCCATCGGGTCTGCTCCGCCATTCAATCATGGTTGATAGGTTTTTCAACCCCATTCTCCCACAACCTTTGATCCCCTTAACAATCGAGAACCTATCTATCTCTGTCTTAAATACACTCAATGACCTGGGCTCCACAGCCTTCTGTGGCAATGAATTCCATAGATTCACCACTCTCTAGCTGAAGAAATTCCTCCTCATTTCGGTTCTAAAGGGTCATCCCTTTACTCTGAGGCTGTGCCCTTGGATCCTAGTCTCTCCTACTCATGGAAACATCTTCCCCACGTCAACTCTATCCAAGCCTTTTAGTATTTTGTAAGTTTCAATGAGGTTCCCCCCCCATCCTTCTAAACTCCATCGAGTACAGACCCAGAATCCTCAAACACTCCTCATACGTCAAGCTTTTCATTCCAGAATCATTCTTGTGAACCCCCTCTGGACCCTTTCCAAGGCCAACACATTCTTCCTTAGATACGGGGCCCAAAGTTGATCACAAATATTCCAAATGTGGTCTGACCAGAGCCTTATAAAGCCTCAGCAGTACATCCCACTGAAGACAAGGTGCAGGAGGATGCATTTGACAGGGGTTTAAGGGTACTTTTCCCCTTACTATCGCCTTAGAAATAAGAATTTAAAGTAGGCTTTAATTAACACTGCATTGAAGTTACTGTGAAAATCCCCTGGTTGCCACACTCCAGCGCCTGTTCGGGTACACTGAGGGGGAATTTAGCATGGCCAATGCACCTAACCAGCACATCTTTTGGACTGTGAGAGGAAACTCGAGCACCCGGAGGAAACCCATGCCGACACGGGGAGAACGTGCAGACTCCGCACAGACAGTGAACCAAGCTGTGAATCGAACCCAGGTCCCTGGCATTGTGAGGCAGCAGTGCTCACCAATGTGCCACCGTGTCGCTTGTCTGTAGAAACAGCAATCAAAGAGTTAAGAGCTTTACGGGCAGGACAACTATGAGGTAACAGAAACTTGCACATTATCAAGCAGGCTCTGTAACAGCCTGTGAAATTCGATTCTTCCCAGTATCCTAGCGTTGACCTTGACCTTCCAAAGAACCTACTGCTTACCAAAGATTGTACGGTGGTTGTTACTTAAATTCTCAATGCCCTGTAAACAAATGTTCACACAAAGCTTAGCTAGCTTGCTAAAACCTAACTGCGATTTTAAAAAGAGAAATGAGGATAGAAGGCACGAGAGACTTAATTAACGCCAAATCCCAACACACAAAGAAATTCGACCACACTTGTACCTCATACCAAGACAGATGATGAGAAACCCAAGATTAAAGGAAAAAAAGGCAGTTACAGATAACCATGGCGGTATAAAAGTAATGTGTGGATGGTAAAACGCAGAATGCAAAATGTGTGTTCATAGTTATCTTCCTTTAACATGAAAGCAAGGTAATACAAAAAGATTCAATTTTTTTCCCCACTGATGTGGGGGCATGTCTTAGTCATCATTTTAAAATGGACTGTACTCTAATGGAAACTTCTGGAACTCTCTTTTATTTTTAAAAGTAGACCATCTGGCTAAGATGGCCGCCAAGGATGACTTTCATAAATTCAACACAGCCCACCAGAAGCCTCAGCAAAGTTCCGAACTGAATCACCTTGGGTGGGGGTAAATGGACAATATTTGTGGAATTCATGTCTGTCACTGTTTGTCGTTTACTACAAACTCAGAGTTAATAAACATCCACACTCCATGGGCAGAATATTACTGTGGTAATGGCGGGGCTGTAAAATACAGCCAACTGTTCAAAACTCCATTAACTCTGGCCAGAATGGATGATCCCACCAGCAGGAGGGGCTGGAGAAATCCACCCCCTGGTCGGTGTCTAATGACCTCGCTCGGGCGAGGCTCGTAAAATCCCGCCGAAGCCAACTGAGAATTCCGTTCCGCGAGCCGTGCCCGCCCCGATTCCAGGCCGGGCGTGGTGGTACAATTCCGGCACAAGTCTCCAAGTCAACAAAAGGAGAATGGCAGAAAACCCATTATCAACAAGTGGGTGGGTGGAGTCATCACTTATCTCCATCTTATAGCGACAACCTTCAACTTTAAGCCAATCCTCATGGAACATAGCAGTTAATCATGTGGTCAAAACTGGCATCTGACACCTAAACCAAGAAAGATCTGAACAGTCTACAGGGAACACAGGAACAGTAACTGCAGGAAAGGGCTGTGTCATCGTTAAGAACCAGGGAGATGTAAAATCTTAAAAGCCTCCCAACCGGATTCCTAAATCCAAATCCATCTGCAAAGAAATTGGACCTCTTGATACAAAAGACCCAAGTGCCCAGCTTCATGAGCTAATCAACATTTGTCTCTTCAATGGGAATCCTGCAATAATCCTGAAATTCCACTTCAGCTATTTGAACTCATCTAAACTACAGTTGAAGAAGGCTGTTTATGTTATAAAGTTAAAGCTTATTTATTAGTCACAAGTAGGCTTACATTAACACTGCAATGAAGTTACCGTGAAAATCCCCTAGTCGCCACACTCCGGTACCTGTTCGGGTTACACTGAGGAAGAAATTAGCATGGCCAACGGCACCTAACCGGCACATCTTTGGTGTGTGGGAGGAAACCGGAGGAAACCCATGCAGACACGGGGAGAACGCGCAGACTCTGCACAGATAGGGACCCAAGCTGGGAATCAAACCCAGGTCCCAGGTACTGTGAGGCAGCAGTGCTAACCACTGTGCTGACATACCAGGCTGGCTGACTGTTCTCCTGCAATAAGCCAGACACATGAACTGTTGTTAATTTTTTTTTGTAACCTGCAAAAGTACTCCATTCTCGCTCACTGTATTTTCCTTGAGTAAGAGGGCAGTCTCCCGTGAGCGGGCGGTCTCGCACGAGCGGGCAAGTGCATTGCGTGAATAAATAATTCTCTTTATTTTCATAGAGGGAGAGGTGCTGGAGGATTGGAGGATTGCGGATGTGGTTCCTATTTTCAAGAAGGGGAATAGGGATAGCCCAGGAAATTACCGACCGGTGAGTCTAACCTCAGTGGTTGGTAAACTGATGGAGAAGACCCTGAGGGACAGGATATATGAGCATTTAGAGAGGTTTAGTATGCTCAAGAATACTCAGCATGGCTTTGTCAAGGGCAGATCGTGCCTTACGAGCCTGGTGGAGTTCTTCGAAAATGTGACTAAACACATTGACGAAGGGAAGGCGGTAGATGTGGTTTATATGGATTTTAGCAAGGCGTTCGATAAGGTCTCCCATGCAAGGCTTCTCGAAAAAGTGAGAGGGCATGGGATCCAAGGGGCTGCTGCCCGGTGGATCCAGAACTGGCTTGCCCAAAGGAGGCAGAGAGTGAGTATAGATGGGTCTTTTTCTAAATGGAGGTCGGTCACCAGTGGTGTGCCCCAGGGATCTGTTCTGGGACCCTTGCTGTTTGTCATTTTCATAAATGACCTGGATGAGGAAGCGGAGGGATGGGTTGGTAAGTTTGCCGACGACACGAAGATTGGTGGGGTTGTGGATAGTCTGGAGGGATGTCAGAAGTTACAGAGGGACATAGATAGGATGCACGACTGGGCGGACAAGTGGCAGATGGACTTCAACCCAGATAAATGCGCCGTGGTCCATTTTGGTAGGTCAAATGGGATGAAGGAGTACAATATAAAGGGAAAGACTCTTAGTACTGTAGAGGATCAGAAGGACCTTGGGGTCCGGGTCCATAGGACTCTAAAATCGGCCCCGCAGGTGGAGGAGGTGGTTAAGAAGGCGTATGGTGTGCTGGCCTTTATCAATTGAGGGATTGAGTTTAGGAGTCCGGGGATAATGATGCAGCTATATAAGACCCTCGTCAGACCCCACTTGGAGTACTGTGCTCAGTTCTGGTCACCTCACCATAGGAAGGATGTGGAAAAGATTGAAAGGGTGCAGAGGAGATTTACGAGGATGTTGCCTTGGATTGAGTGGCATGCCTTATGAGGATAGGCTGAGGGAGCTCGGTCTTTTCTCCTTGGAGAGACGAAGGATGAGAGGAGACCTAATAGAGGTGTATAAGATGTTGAGAGGCATAGATCGGGTGGACTCTCAGAGGCTTTTTCCCAGGGTGGAAATGTCTGCTATGAGAGGACACAGGTTTAAGGTGCTGGGGGGGTAGGTACAGGGGAGGTGTTAGGGGTAAGTTTTTCACACAGAGGGTGGTGGGCGAGTGGAACCGGCTGCCGTCAGTGGTGGTGGAGGCGAACTCAATAGGGTCTTTAAGAGACTCCTGGATGAGTACATGGAGCTTAATAGGATGGAGGGTTATAGGTAGGTCTAGAAGGTAGGGATGTGTTCGGCACAACTTGTGGGCAGAAGGGCCTGTTTGTGCTGTAGTTTTTCTATGTTTCATCCACAAAAGAATGCTGCTATTATCTAAATTGACCACACACTCCACGGACCAAGAAATGCACACATCTTCCTTTCCACATTAAATTAGGAACAGTAAGATAAAAGGTACAAGGGTTTCAGCTCACTCCTGACCCTATCCATAACACCCGGACATTGTAGACCTAAAGCATGACTTCTACTGCCCTGTATTCTAGACATCTAGATATACACCTAGGGGAAGCAGGACTAACACTCAACAACAAGAGATAATTCTTACAACCGACTGTCAGGTTTCTTGGGCATATTGTAGATGTCCAAGAAACCCGACAGCCGGTTGTGAGAATGATCTAGTGGTATTATCACTAGACTGTTAGTCCAGAAGCTCAGCTAATGTTCTGGGGGCTCTGGGTTCAAATCCTGCCACAGCAGATGGTGGAATTTGAATTCAATAATGGCAACAAGCAGCTAATAATTAAATCCTGCATAACCAGCTGAGGTCTTTTAGTAGCTAAATTCAGCACAATTAAAAATATAAACAGCACTGAACACAAGGTTCTTGTTTCTTGACAGTAAAGAAAGGAGGCGTTGGCCTGGTTTCGAATCCCACCATGGCAGAGGATGAAATTTGAATTCAATAAAAAATAATCTGGAATTCGGAATCTGCTGATGATCGTGAAACCATTGTTGATTGTCGGAAAAACCCATCTGGTTCACTAACATCCTTTAGGGAAGGAAATCTGCCGTCCTTACCTGGTCTGGTCTACATGTGACTCCAGAGCCACAGCAATCTTGACTTTGACAAAGGATCATCTGGACTCGAAACATCAGATCTTTTCTCTCCTTATAGATGCTGCCAGACCTGCTGAGACATCAGTGTTTTCTCTTTTGGTTTCAGATTCCAGCATCCGCAGAAATCTGCTTTTAGCCACAGCAATCTTAACTACCCTTCAAGGGCAACTAGGGATGGGCAATAAATAGGGGCGGCATGGTAGCACAGTGGTTAGCACTGCTGCCTCACAGCGTCAGGGACCGGGGTTCGATTCCCGGCTTGGGTCTGTGTGAAGTTTGCACATTCTCCCCGTGTCTGCGTGGGTTTCCTCCGTCTGCTCCGGTTTCCTCCCACATTCTGAAAGATGTGCTGGTTAGGTGAATTGGCCCGTACAGGCGCCGGAGTGTGGCGACTAGGGGAATTTCACAGTAACTTCATTGCAGTGTTAATGTAAGCCTTACTTGTGACTAATAAATAAACACTACATTATAAATGCTGGCCAGCCAATGACTCCCATGTCTCATGAATGAATAAAAAAAGAATCACTGTGATCTCCTAATAATGCACTAAGTAGATCTAAAGGGGCGTCACTTTGTTATGTCACCAACTGTACTTGTGTCTCAAAGGTTTGGAGATTCATTGACACCCAAGAGGAAGAAGGAAAGCAAATTGCATTGAGAACATTTATGGTGGGACAGGGACTCATAGAAACCCTACAGTGCGGAAGGAGGCCATTCGGCCCATCGAGTCTGCACCGACCACAATCCCACCCAAGCCCTACCCCCACATATTTACTTGCTAATCCCTCTAACCTACGCATCTCAGGACTCTAAGGGCAATTTTTAACCTGGCCAATCAACCTAACCCGCACATCTTTGGACTGTGGGAGGAAACCGGAGCACCCGGAGGAAACCCACGCAGACACGAGGAGAATGTGCAAACTCCACACAGACAGTGACCCGAGCCGGGAATTGAACCCGGGACCCTGGAGCTGTGAAGCAGCAGTGCTAACCACTGTGCTACCATGCCGTCCCTCTGACCACAGTCAGACATTCTGACCTCAGGTTTTACACAGATTATCCTGGTGGCAATTCACCATCGAAATGAAGAATAGTAACAGCATTCGACTGACGCCCATTCGACCCACTGTGTCCTTGCTCTCTCTGCAAGATTAACTCAGCCAGTGCCGTCCCCTCTGGCTGCAAATGTGTTCGCTTCGGATAATTATCGATATCCCCTCTCGAGAGCCATGATTTAACCTGCCTCCTCCACACGGTCACTCATTTTCCTCATGTTGCTTTTGGTTGTTTTGCCACTTACCATAAATCGATGTCCTCTGCTTCTCGATCCTTCTGTCAATGGTAACATCTTCTCCCTACCTACCCTGTCCATGGGTAGTTCTACAGAAATCTCATAATTTTGAACACCTCAACTGAATCTCCTCTCACGGTGGCACAGTGGTTAGCACTGCTGCCTCACAGCTCCAGGGACCCAGATTTGATTCCCAGCTTGGGTCACTGTCTGTGCAGAGTCTGCATGTTCTCCCCGTGTCTGCATGGGTTTCCTCCGGGTGCTCCGGTTTCCTCCCATAGTCTGAAAGACGTGCTGGTTCGGTGCATTGGCCATGCTAAATTCTCCCTCAGTGTACCCGAACAGCGCCAGAGTGTGGCGACTAGGGGATTTTCACAGTAACTTCATTGCAGTGTTAACATAAGCCTATCTGTGACTAATAAATAAACTTTTACTTTTCTTCTCCTAGAAGAATAACCCCAGCTTCTTCAATCGACTGTGACAATCTTACCAAGACCAGTCTCTGTCACCAATCATCCTCTACTGACAGTGTATTCAGTGGCTACAGAGTGCAGATCGGTCCCGAGTCTATTGACTGCCGTCCTGAGTGGAGCTGGCTGGTTTTAAACCAGCTACTGCTCCTTCCAATTGCATGAGCCTTCACTTAACTTATAAGGGAGCTTGTATTCTATGAGGCCCATGGGGAGATCTATTGACAAATCCCCGTAGCCATCAAAGTATTCCTTCCAGCTTAAGTCAGTTTCTTCCCCCTGCACCTCCTCCACGGGGGCAAGGCTTTTCCAATGCTTAGCGATCGACCTGGGGTCAGTTGGAGGTAGGACCGGATCAGGTGGTGTGAAGAGGTCTGAAGACCTTCGCTTCCGAAGGGAGCACCGTAAAGCCGACACTAGTTCTTCCTCAGGTCTCACTTCAGTAGGGACGCTGATCTCTTCTGCTTCCATCTCAGAGTCCGTGTCCTCATCACCTGGAGCCATGTGGCTCAACTTCCAGTCATGGTTCAATGTTGGCAGCAGTCATTCCCATGATTGGCACGGGTTCCCTACTCCTGAGATAGTCCAGGTGCTTCCTGACAATTTTGCCCTGCACTTTGACCTTGTAAGACACGGGCCCCATTTTTCCTGTTATGATCCCGGGAATCTAACCGAGGCCGTCCCCAAAGTTCCTCATGTGGACTGGGTCACCGGTTTTGAATGTTCCTGTCCTCCCAGAATCATAGTTCTTATGGTTCTCTTGTTGAGACTTTACCCTCCTCGCCAGATTTGGGAATGGCAAGCTTATTCTTATCCAAAGCCTCCATCCCATTAACAATTCCACTGAGGCAATTCCTGTCATTGTGTGAGGGGAAGTCCTGTCGATGAATAAAAGTTGTGCCAGCTTGGTCTCTATGGACACTGCAGGTGGCTCCTTTATGCCGGGCTGAAAAGTCCGCACCGATCAATCAGCCAACCCATTCAATGACAGATGATAGGGTGCTGTCCTAATGTGTTTGATTCCATTGGAGGTCTGAAACTTGGTGCGAGTAAAGGCAGTGCCATTGTCAGGAACCGGGACTTCAGGTATCCCGTGCATGCAGAAACTTTGCTGTCGTTTCTCAATGGAAAGTGGTGGAACCCATGCGATGTATCTCCAATTATTTGGAGTGCACATTGACGATAATTAAGAACGTGGAGCCCATAAAATGCACTCACACCCAGGGCCTACAGGCTATACCCATGAACATAGGGGAGCTGAGGGGGGAGATTTTGATTTTCTTGCCACAATTCACACTGTCTGACCAAGTTGGTAATGTCTGCATCAAGGCAGGGCCACCATACCTAGCTCCCGGCTAGCATTTTCATCTTCAAAATCCCAGGGTGGCAATGGTGTAATTCCATGTGCACCAAACATCATTCTGGTGAGGGACAACAACACAGGAACCCCAGAGGATGATGCCAGCCTCAACACTGAGTTCTCCTTTCTTCGCCTAGTAGTGTTTCAGTTCATCTGTCCTCTGAATCCCTCATGTATTTTTCAACGTAGACAGGACTGGGGTCCTTTTGCATCCAGGCTTTGACTTGTCTTGCAGACACCGGCAAGGTGTCCAAAACATTGAGGGTCATCACATCATCCTGACCTCTTCCATAGTTGATGGCGAAGCCGGGCTTATGGACAATGGCAGATGTCTCAATGCATCGGTGGTAGCTATCCGGGTCCCAGGGTTGCGGTCTAGGAGGTGTTCTTAAGCCACCAATAACAAACTCAATGCTGTACCTGGGTGGAGGCAATTGAGAGGGGGTTGGTGGGGGAGGGGGGGGGGGGGGGGGGCGGAGGCGGAAGCAGGGCCTTGTCTTCTTTAAAGAGTTTCAGCAATGATTTATGATCAATTACTATCAAGAAGCATCTACCGTCGATATATTGATAGACTTTTTAACTGCCAACCCCTCTTTCTTGGTTTGGGAATACCTCCACTCAGTGTCCAAGAGGTGCTAGATGCATACGCAATGGGCTTCTCTGTTCCATCTCTCCAGTGATGTGCCAGTACTACCCCAACCCCATCAGGAGCGACATCACATGTCAAAATAAGGGCCTTTATAGGGTCAAAATGGACCAACAAATTAGAGGACAAAGGTTGCTGTTTAACCCAATTGAAAGCTTCCAGCTGAGGCGCTCTCCCAACCCCCGCAAGACGACCTTTGATGCTTCTGTAGTAGGGCATGCAAGGAGGCAAAGAACCTAAGTTAGGAATAAACTGTAATAATTCACTAACCCCAGGAAGGATTTCAATTCCGTGGAGTTGGCACCTCCTTTTGGCCCTCACCTGTCCTCCACTGGATCAAGGCCCTTGCCAACCACCTGATAGTCCAAGTAGGTCACGGCACTTAGAATCAAAGAATCATAGAATCCCTACAGTGCAGAAGGAGGCCATTCGGTCCATCGAGTCTTCACCAATAACAATCCCACCCAGGCCCTATCCCCGTAATCCCACGTACTTACCCTGCTAATCCCCCTGACACTAAGGAGCATTTTGCATGGCCAATCAACCTAAGCCGTATATCTTTGGAGTGATGGAAGGGAGATAACTGATGAAGCAGTTGAAGTTGGTGAATGCGCCATTGTTGAGTATATTCAATACTTCGATAGTAAGAAGTCTCACAACACCAGGTTAAAGTCCAACAGGTTTATTTGGAATCATGAGTTTTTGGAGCGCTGCTCCTTCATCAGGTGAGTGAAGAGGTAGGTTCACAAACACGGCATATATAGACAAAGATACAATTGCAAGATAATTACAGATTGGAATGTGAAGAATGGTTGGAATGCGAGTCTTTACAGGTAATTAAGTCTTCACAGGTACAGACAGTGCGAGCGGAGAGAGGGATAATCACAGGTTAAAGAGGTATAAATTGTCTCAAGCCAGGACAGTTAGTAGGATTTTGCAAACCCAGGTCACATGGTGGGGGTTACATGTAGTGTGACATGAACCCAAGATCCCGGTTAATTACCTGTAAAGACTCGCATTCCAATCATTCTTCACATTCCAATCTGTAATTATCTTCCAATAGTGTCTTTGCCTATATATGCCATGTTTGTGAACCTACCTCTCCACTCACTTGATGAAGGAGCAGTGCTCCAAAAGCTCGTGATTCCAAATAAACCTGTTGGACTTTAACCTGGTGTTGTGAGGCTTCTTACTGTGCCCACCCCAGTCCAACACCGGCATCTCCATGTCATGAATACTGAGATAAAGAGATTTTTGGTGTCTCTCAGAGAATCAAGGGATATGGCGAATGGGTGCAAAAATGGAGTTTGAGGCAGAAGATTAGCTGTGATCATATCGAATGACGGAGCCGGCTTTAGGAACATGTGATCTACTCTTTTCTCCTATTTTGTATGTTCTCATATATCTGGGTCACCATCAGCCTTTACGCAATGCCAGCTACATTTGTTCAAAATATCAAGTGTACCTCATGCAATTAGGCTGTAAAGTAGTTTTCTTTCCAATGTACTTAACTGTTGCTCTCAGTAGGTTTTTGTGGATTTATTCTGAAAATCATTAGGACTAGTTTAAATTGCTGTACTTGTAATGAAATAACCAGAGTTAGATTCCGCCAGATGTTTGTGGGTTTCGTGAGTCCATGTTAAATGATTCTGGAGAATAATATCTACTCAGGTGTTCTCACATGACATGAAGAACATGAAGAACGCGGAGGAAAAATGGCAGGCAAGCACTTAGCAGTTAAAACAGTGGTGAAAAAAAAAATCACAATGCAATACCCGAGAGACGATCACATGGATCCATAAGGAACAAATTTAGAAGCAAACCTCACAATTCCCACCGGAGCGGGAAATCTATTGCTTCTGTAATGCACGTCTGAATAATTAATGATGCAAGTTCAACATGAGAAAAAATAAGATAAGTTCTCAGCAGAAGGGGAGGTTAACACTTTTACCCCGATATGGAGTTTATCAGTTCCCTGGAAATGTTCGAGTCTTCAAGGTTTTTTAATCAAATTAGCTATGAAGACCATAACATGATGTAATTAGGAACAATATTTGCAATAGACAGCACTGATGCCACAGAATAAAACCAATTTCCAGCAGGGTTACTACACCGGATAGTCTATTTTAATTTAACCTTGATGCAAGGTTATTAATTTACTAAAGGAGTCAGGAGGTGCATCACATGTTCACAATTGATAAATTGTATTTACGGACGATTCCTATTTCATCAAAGTCCTGCTGCTTGTCCAAACAGGGTTTTCAAATTGCTTCATTTTAATTAGTGATGACTGATGATGACATGAAGTAACATTCAGACTGCACTGACCAGATTAACAGTCCAAACAGCCACCAAATCTACTGTGTCTTTGACATTGAACATTTGTAGACCCATCAGTATTGGGGTACCAACCACTCCCAATTGAAATGTGCCTAAAGTACGAACCACTGTCAGGTTGGATGTGTCTGGGATTCTCATTCTGGAGTTGGACGTGGCTATGATTCTGACTCCAAGGTTGGGTGTCCATGTACTACTGACCACTCCCAGGACACCTGTACCTATTGTGCTGACTGCCAACAGGACACAGCTGTTCCTTTTTGGACCATGATCCATGTTTACATTCTTACTTGGCAAGGATGCAAATTTGCTCCAAACTCTTTACTTGTGTTTGTTGTCATATTCGCCATTTCTCCTAAACATTGGAACAGATACTATGGTCATTAAGTCAAGGATTCTACACCCCCACTCTAATCTGGCCCTGCTGCAGAATTACCAACTGCACCCACTAGCGCCCTCTGCTGAATACCAGGCCCAAATTCAATCACAGAGCCAAGGTGATTGGACACTGGCAATTTCTCTCCCTCTCTCTTTCTCATTGGAGCCAGTCAAACAGGAGGCCTGGAGTGTAGTGAATTAATAGAATAGATATGCCAACAGGTGATGTAGACTATGATGTATCTGTGACATTAGCAGTCATGTGCTACATGTTTCTATGGGGAAGGCAAGATCAGAGCAACAAGATTTCCCCACCACATGGGGGACCTGGGGCGGAGGGTGGTGCACGCAGCACTTCCATACAGCCGTAAATTGCACCAGTTCATGGGCTCCCAAGAAACCTGCCCTTCTTGCGATCTTGCGGAGTCCGTAGACCACATCTACATTAAATGCGGGTAGCACAGTGGCTAGCACTGCTGCCTCACAGCGCCAGGGATCCGGGTTCGATTCCAGCCTCAGGTCACTGTCTGTGTGGAGTTTGCACATTCTCCCCGTGTCTGCGTGGGTTTCCTCCGGGTGCTCTGGTTTCCTCCCACAGTCCAAAGATGTCCGGGTTAGGTGGACTGGCCATGCTAAATTGCCCCTTAGTGTCAGGGGGACTAGCTAGGGTGAATGCGTGGGGTCACGGGAAGAGGGCCTGGTGGGGTTGTGATCAGTGCAGACTCGATGGGCCGAATGGCTTCCTTCTGCACTATAGGGATTCTATGTTATAGGCTGCACTCCCTTTTTAGTTATCTCAAAAGCTCACTTCAGTCCCATGCTCTACTGTGGCTACATTTGCAGCCGGGTGTCCCTGGATAGTGAGCATGCAGTGTCCGAGGGCACCGTCAAGGCCTTCCGTGCTCACTGGGCACCGCAACTACTGGGATGTATTATTGACCCTTTTAGTCACATTTTGATTTAATGTTTTAAGTTTCCCTTCTGCTTTGTCTTTTGTTTCGGGCAGTTCTCTCCTTTTTGGGGGGCTGCCCCTTTTAATTTGTCCTTCAGTTAATGTGATTTTGTTTATTTGATTTGCCAAAAAATATGGCAGAATTAAGATATTAAATTTGATGATCAGCCATGATCAAAATGAATGGTGGAGCGGGCTTGAAGGGCCGAATGGCCTACTCCTGCTTCTATTCTCTATGTTTCTATGTAGACCATGTATAGCAGCCAGGCAACGCTCAGAAGAGATGTACCTACTCAGTCATCTACCTTGTATACATTGTACATGGTGTAAATAAACTCATTTAAGTGCGACATGAGTCAGACGATAGTCCCTCTTCATAAGGTACATGACTTCGCACATTGCTACACTGGTGACTCCAATTTAGGGGGAGGGGGTGATGCAGTGTCGCTGGATTGGCAATCCAGAGACCCAGGGTAATGCGCTGGGGACCCGGGTTCAAATCCCACCACAGCAGATGGTGGAACTTAAACTCAATAAAACATCTGGAATTAAAAGTCTAATGATGACCATGAAACCATTGTCAATTTTCGTAAAAACCCATTTGGTTGACTAATGCTAGGTTGACTAGGGGATTTTCATAGTAACTCTATTGCAGTGTTAACGTAAGCCTATTTGTGACTAATAAATAAGCTTTAAACTTTAATGCCCTTTGGGGAAGGAAATCTGCCATCCTTACCTGGCCTATATGTGATTCCAGACCCGCAGAAACTTGGTCGACTCTTAAATGCCATCTGAAATGGCCTAGCAAGCCACTCAGTTGTATTCAACCGCTACAAAGGAAATAAAAGGAATGAAACCGAACGGACCACCCTGCATCAACCAAGGCACCAGAAATGACAATGGCAAACACAGCCCTGTCGACCCTGGAATATCCTCCTTACTAACATCTGGAGGCTTGTGACAAAAATTGAGAGAGCTGTCTCACAGACTAGTCAATAGCCTGATGTAGTCACACTCACAGCATCATACCTTACAGATAATGTCCCAGAAACCATTCCTGGCTATGTCCTGTCCCAGCAACAGGACAGATCCAGCAGAGGTGGCGGCGGCACAGTGATATACAGCTGGGAGGGAGTTGCCTTGGGAATCCTCAACATCAACTCTGGACCCCATGAAATCTCATTGCACCAGGTCAAACATGGGCAGGGAAACCTCCTGATTACCACAAACCGTCCCCCCCTCAGCTGATGAATCAGTACTCCTCCATGTTGAAGCACTGAGGGTGGCAAGGGCACAGAATGTACTCTGGGTGGGGGACTTCAATGCCCATTATCAAGAGTGGCTCAATAGGACCATCATAGACCAAACTGGTCAGTTCCTAATGGACATTGCTGCTAGACTGGCACTGCGGTAGGCGGTGCCACAGATGCATCTGTCCATGACAGTATTGTTAGGAGTCCTTGTGGAGACAAAGTCCAGTCTTCATATTGAGGATACCTTCCACCATGTTGTGTGGCACTATCACCATGCTAAATAGGATAGACTTCAAACAGATCTAGCAACTCAAGACTGGGCATCCATGAGGCACTGTGGGCCAACACCAGCAGCAGAATTGTACCCAATCACAATCTGTAACCTCATGACCCAGCATATCCCCCACTCTACCATTACCATCAACCCAGTGGATCAACCCTGGTTGAATGAAGAGTGCAGGTGGGCATGCCAACACCAGGCATACCTAAAAACGAGGCATCAACCTAGTGAAGCTACAAAACAGGGCTATCTGCACATCAAACAACATAAGCAGCAAGTAATAGTAGGAGGTAAGCAATTCCACAACCAACAGACTAGATTGAAGCTCTGCAGACCTGCCACATCCAATTGTGAATGGTGATGGACAATTAAACAATTCACTGGAGGAGGAGGCTCTGCAAATATCTCTAATCTCAATGATGGAGGAGCCCAGCACATCAGTGCAAAAGATAAGGCTGAAGCACTCGCAATAATCTTCAGCCAGATGCGCCAAGTGGATGAACCATCTCAGCCTCCTCCAGAGGTCCCCAGTATCACAGATGTCAGTCTTTAGCCAATTCAATTCACTGCTAATGATATCAAGAAACAGCTGAAGGCGCTAGATACTGCAAAGGGCTATAGACCCTGACAATATTCCAGCAATTGTATTGAAGACTTGAGGTCCAGAAATTTCTGTACCCCTAAACAAGTTATTCTAGTACAGCTTGAACACTGGCATCTACCCAATAATGTAGAAAATTGCCCAACTATGTCCTGTACACAAGAAACAGGACAAATCCAACCCAGCCCCATCAGTCCACTCTCGATCATCAGTAAAGTGATGGAAGGGGTAATCAACAGTGCTAATAAGCAGTCCTTAACACTGCAATAACCTGCTCATGGGCATCCCAGTTTGCATTCCGTCTGGGTCACTCAGCTCCTGACCTCATTACAGACTGGGCGGCACAGTGGCACAGTGGTTAGCACTGCTGCCTCACTGCGCCAGAGTCCCAGGTTCAATTCCGGCCTCGGGTCACTGCCTGTGTGGAGTTTGCGCGTTCGCCCCGTGTCTGCGTAGGTTTTCTCCGGGTGTTCTGGTTTCCTTCCACACTCCAAAGATGTGCAGGTTAGGTTGATTGGCCATGTTAAGTTGCCCCTAGTGTCAGAGGGATTAGCAGGGTAAATGTATGGGGTTATGGGAATAGGACCTGGGTGGGATTGTACAGACTCGATGGGCCTGATGGCCTCCTCTGTGTACTGTAGGGATACTATGAAAATAACTTGGTTCAAACATGGACAAAGAGCTGAATGCCAGAGGTGAGGTGAGAGAGTGACTGCCCTTGACATCAAGACAGCATTGAATATGGCATCAAGGAGCCCTAACTGGAGTCAATGGGAATCAGGGGAAAAATGCTCTGATGGTTGGAATCATACCTGGCACAAAGGATAATGCTGTGGTGGTTGGAGGTCAATCATCTCAGCGCCAGGACATCACTGCAGGAGTTCCTCAGTGTAGTGACCAAGGCCAACCATCTACAGCCACTTCATCAATGAGCTTCCTTGCATCATAAGGTCAGAAGTGGGGATGTTTGCTAATGACTGCACAATGTTCAGCACCATTTGTGATTCTTCAGATACTGAAGCAGTCCCTGTCCAAAGGCAGCGAGACCTGGACAATGTCAAGGCTTGGGCTGACAAATGGCAAGTAACATTCGTGCCATACAAGCACCTGGCAATGACCATTCCAACAAGAGAGGATCTAGCTATTGCCCATTGACATCATTGCTGATTCCCCCACTATCAACATCCTAGGGGTTACCATTGACCAGAAACTGAACTGGACTAGCCATATAAATACTGTGGCTACAAAGGCAGGTCAAAGGTTAGGAAACCTGCCGCAAGTAACTCACCTCCCCAAAGCCTGCTGACTTTATTGCCTGTCGTAAAACCAAAGCCACTTGTCGCAGGTAAACAAAGATAATTTCGCCTCGCAGCCACCCATTCTCAGTCTGGAATGCAAAACCTTCTGTCCAGAAATTAGCCATATTTCCCATCAGGCCATAGTAGTGTCCTTTTCTCGTAT
The DNA here is from genome assembly GCF_964213995.1 of Mustelus asterias. Lineage (NCBI taxonomy): Eukaryota > Metazoa > Chordata > Chondrichthyes > Carcharhiniformes > Triakidae > Mustelus > Mustelus asterias. Next base: position 65,551,703 of record NC_135823.1, read on the forward strand.
TAGACAATAGCTCGCTGGCTACAGACCTGTTTTATACTTTGTCTCAGGATACTGCTGCCAGGTGAACACGCTATATCCAAGCGAACCAAGTGAACAGACCAATGTGCTTCCTACTGTTTTGTGCACCATAGCTAGTCCGTGCGAACAGGAGCCCATAACCTTGCCAACTCAACTATTTCATGGTGCTAGTCACGCCAGCTCAATACACAATCCCGACCTATTGCCCTCTGACACTCTGAGATGTAGGCAAGATCCACTCATCCGTTAGGTCCAAGTGCTGTGGTTCTCCCCATGCAGCAGCCCACCAAATAGATAAGAAAGGTGGGAACTTGTGCCACCACCATCTTAAAGTGTTTATAATGCAGTGCCAAAGAACAACACAGATGGCCATGCCGCCCAGCAGAGTGCTTCCAATGTGAGGGGACAGGGCATTTCCACTGGTTCTGCTCATTTAAAACCTCTATTAAATGGAGAACACAACAGATAGCTGTCACACACAGCTCTCCCAGAAGATAGATCACAGACAGACACTGGGCACAGAGATACCCATACTGGCTGATCATTTAGCATCTATGAGAGAGTCTATGGGGAGTCTAAAACTAAAGGGCATAGGTTTAAGGTGAGAGGGGAGAGATACAAAAGGGTCCAGAGGGGCAATTTTTTCACACAGAAGGTGGTGAGTGTCTGGAACAAGCTGCCAGAGGTAGTAGTAGAGGCGGGTACAATTTTGTCTTTTAAAAAGTATTTAGACAGTTACATGGGTACGATGGGTATAGAGGGATATGGGCCAAATGCGGGCAATTAGGATTAGCTTAGGGGTTTAAAAAAGAAGGGCGGCATGGACAAGTTGGGCCGAAGGGCCTGTTTCCATGCTGCAAACCTCTATGACTCTGTGATAGATCTGTTATACAGCTGTAATTTAAACACCTTCCAATCATTCCAATTAAATGAGAGAAACAAGGACAGTAATTCAATTATTTCATTATTTAACGCGTCTAGTACCAACTGGAACATAAACAGTTGCAACTCATTAACTCTTTAGTGAACTTTAACTCTAACTGAACATCAACTTTAACTATTTGACTGAAAATAGATACTAACGAGTTTAGGAAAACCTTGGCCAAGAAATGTCCTCGATGTAGAATCTATCTTCTTCTTCTCTGAAGCATCCTTCAGGGCACAGGTCTTCTTGCGATGTTTGGTCTCTTCAGGTTATCGCTGCCAAACAAAGGTTCACATGTCTCTTTATCCACAATTCTCCACTCGCTTCCGGAAGATTCTCTGTCATCCAGCCAATGAATTGATCAGAAATCCCAATTACATTGTTCGATTAGGCCAATCAAATGCAAGCAGAATAGTGGCAGTGGTCACTCCAGACCCCCATCACACCTCGGCCCCTTAAGTGCACACTGTTTACATTCCAATGCCTAGATAAGGAACACTGGCTCCAAAAACCTGCAAAGAACTCCTCTCTACTAAGGACAAGCTGTTAAAATCTGACACCTTCTGTCCTTTGACAAATTCCAGGCCACTGGCCACAAGACATTCCAGGGCAGCACAGTGGCACAATGGTTAGCACTGCTTCACAGTGCCAGGGACTTGGGTTCAATTCCCAGCTTGGGTCACTGTGTCTGTGTGGAGTTTGCACATTCTCCCCATGTCTGCGTGGGTTTCCTCCGGGTGCTCCGGTTTCCTCCCACAGTCTGAAAGACCTGCTGGTTAGGGTGCAATGACCCGAACAGGCGCCGGAGTGTGGCGACTCAGGGAATTTCACAGTAAATTCATTGCAATGTTAATGTAAGCTTTACTTGTGACTAATAAATAAACTTTTTCAGAGTGAAAAAACAACTTTAAAGCCACTATTGCCAATATTGTTGTTAAATTATTGTTGCAGCCGCTCTTTCTCGGTCCACAGATCAATGAGAGATCTTTGTGTTGAAAGATCATAGAATCTATGATTCTGTTATTCTATGTCTCTCAACCCAATTCCAGACCAGCCATCAAAGGTCAGGGGTGAATGAACCTGCATGTCAAGGGTCAGATTACAGTCACTAAGATACAGTGGGTAACAGATCACTGAGATCCTCTATATTTTGGGTGATCACAGTGTCCCTTTACTCAGCAGGAATATGTGTATACAATGGGGCATCCTCCAGAAAGTAGATAAGGTCCTTAATCCACTGCACAACAGGACTGAATTCCGCCAAGAATTTCTACGACTCTTTCCAGAGATTGGGAAAGCTAAAAAAATGAATTTTCTATTTTATCACTCCCAGATGCCATGCCTGTTCACCCCTAGGAAGGTACCCGCATATTCTACTGAAGGTCAAAGAGGAACCTGACCACATGCTGAACAGGGTGTCCTTTCACCGGTCGCACAACCGATCTGGTGGTGCTCCCGTCTATCTACAGTTCACAAACCCAATGGTCACTTCAGGCGGTGGGTGGACCTCACATAATGAAACAAAGCAGTCCAAAGGGCAGTGCACCCAATGGCATCTACAGACAATAGCCTGAAGCTTGCCAAGAACATCCTCTTCACCGAGCTCAATGCTAATTGGTGGGTTTTGGCAAATATCTCCCACCCATGAGCCCAGGCTGCTGACAACCTTCATCAAGTCGTTTGGTCACTTTTGTTTTACTCTCCTTTGCTTGATGTGTTATCAATGCTTGACTGTCTACATTGCAGGAAAGTCACTGATGTTCTCTCCAGAGCTACAGTGGACCTCGCTGTTGCCTTGGATTTTACACTTGGATTTGATTTGATTTATTATTGTCACTATGTATTAGTATACAGTGAAAAGTATTGTTTCTTGCGCCCTATACAGACAAACCATGCTGTTCATACAGAAGGAAAGGAGAGAGTGCAGAATGTAGTGTTACAGTCATAGCTAAGATGCAGAGAAAAATCACGTTAATGCAAGGTAAGCCCATTCAAAAGTCTGATGGCAGCAGGGAAGAAGATGTTCTTGAGTCGGTTGGTACGTGACCTCAGACTTCTGTATCTTTTTCCCAATGGGACAAGGTGGAAGAGAGAATGTCCGGGGTGCATGGGGTCCTTAATTATGCTGGCTGCTTTGCCGAAACAGCGGGAAGTGTAGACAGAGTCAATGGATGGGAGACTGGTTTGCATGATGGTTTGGGCTACATTCACGATCTTTTGTAGTTTCTTGTGGTCTTGGGCAGAGCAAGAGTCATACCAAGCTGTGATGGAACCAGAAAGAATGCTTTCTATGGTGCATCTGTAAAAGTTGGTGAGAGTCGTAGCTGACATGCCAAATTTCTTTAGTCTTCTGAGAAACTAGAGGTGTTGGTGGCTTTCTTGACAATAGTGTCGGCATGGGGGGACCAGGACAGGTTGCTGGTGATCTGGACACCTAAGAACTTGAGGCTCCCGACTTTTTCTACTTCATCCCCGTTGATGTAGACAGGGGCATGTTCTCCTTTATACTTCCTGAAGTCGATAACAATCTCCTTCATTTTGTTGACATTGAGGGAGAGATTATTGTCGCCGCTGCACCAGTTCACCAGATTCTCTATCTCACTTGCCTCCAAAGTGGAAGCAATCTCTTTGACTGTCATGAACCTATTTCCTATCTGTGCTCGAAGTGTCAGGAGATCCAATATGCATAAAGAGGGGACGTGGAATGTGTGAAGTACGCAGTTTCTGCCTGCAAAGGTGGCAGAATGTAGCCCTGCATGCCACCTCATCTGTAAATACCACAAGCAACACAGACACTTGACCAGAGTGGATAACCTCTTAAGTTTTGGATCACCTCCTGGTCATTCCTAAATCCATGTGAGAGGAGATCCTCCACGGGCTCCATGGAAGCTATCTAGGCATTGCAAAGTGCAGGACATGCGCATTACAATCTGTTTGGTGGTCAAGATTTTAGCCTATCCTATCACGTCTGCCCCATTAACACTCAGACATCCAGAGTTCCACGCCAACCTTAGCAGAAGTTGGGGCTCAACTTCTTTGATCATCAGGGATCATCTTATTGCTCAGGGGACTGCAGACCATTTTCCACACCCCCATGGCTGGGCAGCACAGTGGTTAGCACTGCTGCCTCACAGCGCCAGGGTCCCGGATTCAATTCCGGCCTTGGGTGATTGGCTGTGCGAAGTCTGCACAGCCATTCTCCCTGTGTCTGCGTGGGTTTCCTCTGGGTGCTCTGGTTTCCTCCCACAGTCCAAAGCTGTGCAGGTTAGGTTGATTGGCCATAGTAAATTGCCCCTTAGTGTTAGGGGGACTAGTAGGTTAAATATATGAGGTTACGAGGATAGGGCCTGGGTGGGATTGTGGTTGGTGCAGACTCGATTGGCCAAATGGCCTCCTTCTGCACTGTAGGATTCTATGATTCTTTCTTTGATGAAATCATCTCCGATAATGGTCCAAAATTTGCCAACGTCCACTCCCGGAAATTCACTGCTGACTATGGGATCATCCGTACCACCAGCTTTCCTCATCTTCTTCAAGCTAATGGGGAGGCTGAGTGAATGGTTTGGACCAGTGAAATGCTAATGTCTAAGAATCTAGACTGTCATTCATTCAGCCCTGGTGCATTATCAAGACACGTCTCTGGTGAATGGATTCCCTCCAGCCAAATTGCTCATGGGGCGATATCTAAAGGCGCGTGATCCTCCAACATATTGGCGGGATTCTCCAGCCATTCATGCCAGCGGGATTCTCCAGTCACACTGCAGCGAACAGAGTATTGGCTGAGCGCCAAATTCTCCATCTTCGCTGGCAGCGTCGGTAAGGTGTGAACAGCTGGAGAGCTCCAGCCAACGTAACCTCTGCTGACCTCAAGAGAGTGAGAAATAGGGAGACGCACCTTTGCGCAAAACAGAAAGAAGTCTCACAACACCAGGTTAAAGTCCAACAGGTTTATTTGGTAGCACAAGCCACAAGCTTTCAGAGCGCTGCTCCTTCATCAGGTGAGTGGAAGTTCTGTTCACAAACAGGGCATAAAAAGACACAAGCTCAATTTACAAAATAATGGTTGGAATGCGAATCTTTACAGGTAATCAAGTCTTAAGGGTACAGACAATGTGAGTGGAGAGAGGGTTAAGCACAGGTTAAAGAGATGTGTATTGTCTCCAGCCAGGACAGTTAGTGAGATTTTGCAAGCCCAGGCAAGTCATGGGGGTTGCAGATAGTGTGACATGAACACAAGATCCCGGTTGAGGCCGTCCTCATGTGTGCGGAACTTGGCTATCAGTCTCTGCTCAGCGACTCTCCGGTGTCGAATGTCGTGAAGGCCGCCTTGGAGAATGCTTACCCGAAGATCAGAGGCTGAATGCCCATGACTGCTGAAGTGTTCCCCAACAGGAAGAGAACACTCCTGCCTGGTGATTGTTGAGCGGTGTTCATTCATCCGTTGTTGTAGCGTCTGCATGGTTTCCCCAATGTACCATGCCTCGGGACATTCTTTCCTGTAGCATATCAGATAGACAACGTTGGCCAAGTTGCAAGAGTGTGTACCGTGTATCTGGTGGATGGTGTTCTCACGTCAGATGGTGGCATCCATGTCGATGATCCGGCACGTCTTGCAGAGGTTGCTGTGGCAGGGTTGTGTGGTGTCGTGGTCACTGTTCTCCTGAAGGCTGGGTAGTTTGCTGCGGACAATGGTCTGTTTGAGGTTGCGCGGTTGTTTGAAGGCAAGAAGTGGGGTGTGGGTATGGACTTGGCGAGATGTTCGTCTTCATCGATGACATGTTGAAGGCTCCGGCAAAGATGTCGTAGCATCTCCGCTCCGGGGAAGTACTGGACGACGAAGGGTACTCTGTCCGCCGTGTCCCGTGTTTGTCTTCTGAGGAGGTCGGTGCGGTTTTTCGCTGTGGCGCGTTGGAACTGTTGATTGATGAGTCAAGCGCCATATCCTGTTCTTATGAGGGCATCTTTCAGCATCTGGAGGTGTCTGTTGCGATCCTCCTCATCTGAGCAGATCCTGTGTATACGGAGGGCTTGTCCGTAGGGGATAGCTTCTTTAACGTGTTTAGGGTGGAAGCTGGAGAAATGGAGCATCGTGAGGTTATCCATGGGCTTGCGGAACAGTGAAGTGCTGAGGTGACCGTCCTTGATGGAGATGCGTGTGTCCAAGAATGCAACTGATTTCGGAAAGTAGTCCATGGTGAGTCTGATGGTGGGATGGAACTTGTTGATGTCATCATATAGTTGTTTCAGTGATTGCTCACCATGAGTCCAAAGGAAGAAAATGTCATCGATGTATCTAGTGTATAGCATCGGTTGAAGGTCCTGTGCGGTGAAGAGGTCTTGTTCGAACTTGTGCATGAAGATATTGGCATATTGAAGTACGAATTTGGTCCCCATGGCTGTTCCATGTCTCGGGATGAAGAACTGGTTGTTGAAGGTGAAGGCATTGTGGTCCAGGATGAAGCGGATGAGTTGTAAAATTGCATCTGGAGATTGGCAGTTGTCGGCGTTGAGTACTGAGGCAGTTGCAGCAATGGCATAATCGTGGGGGATGCTGGCGTAGAGTGCCACTTTGCGCATAAGGTAAATTAACGACCAGTGAGTCAGGCTACAGTCCCTTGTCATAAGATACATGACGTAGGGTGTCCTCCAAACAAGAATGGCTGTGCTGCCTCCTTACTCTCTGATTTAATATATTTAAACAATTATGTGGTGCTGTTGGCTGAATCTTAATTATTTATAATGTGTAGCAAAGTTAATTTGGATCTCACATCGTCAAATGTGTTTTGGAGATCTGTGATGGCTAAGTTTCAGAATAGTTTCCTTACAACCCCGCTTATGTCTTTGAGGAGTGACGAGGAGTGTTCCTGGTTCAACTGCTCCATGTGTGCTGAGTTTCTGTAGGAGGTCCGTAGTGTCACGACAAAAGCGGGGGGTTCTTTGTACAATGGGTTTCAGGATGCCCTCGACGTAGCCGGAGAGGTTCTCACACAGGGTCCCATTGCCTGATACGATGGGACGGCTCGGTGTGTTGGCCTTGTGTATCTTCGGGAGGCAGTAGAGATCTCCAATGCGGGGAGTACGTGGGACCCTCTCTCCACTCTCCCCACTCACATTATCTGTACCTTTAAGACTTGATTACCTGTAAAGACTCGCATTCCAACCATTATTTTGTAAATTGAGGTTGTGTCTTTATATGCCCTGTTTGTGAACAGAACTCCCACTCACCTGATAAAGGAGCAGCGCTCCGAAAGTTTCTGGCCTGTGCTACCAAATAAACCTGTTGGACTTTAACCTGGTGTTGTGAGACTTCTTACTGTGCTTACCCCAGTCCACATCAAAACAACAGAGCCAATGAAAGGCAAATAATTACAAGTAATTGCAATGTAAATGGTTTGGACACTGTTATTGACAAAGTAGATAGTGTACTTGGGGGGGAGGGAGAGATGTAGTGTGATGGGTTAATAGAATAGGTTTGTTAACAGATGATGTAGACTCGGACGTATCTGTGACATCAGCAGTCATGTGCTATAGATGTTGTGGAGCAGACACGGAGCACTCAGGGGAGATGTGCCTACTCAGTAACCCACTGTGCGCATAAAGTAAATAAACGCATTTAAATTAACGACCCGTGAGTCAGGCTACAGTCCCTTGTCATAAGATACATGACGTAGGGTGTCCTCCAAACAAGAATGGCTGTGCTGCCTCCTTACTCTCTGATTTAATATATTTAAACAATTATGTGGTGCTGTTGGCTGAATCTTAATTATTTATAATGTGGAGCAAAGTTAATTTGGATCTCACGTAGTCACATGTGTTTTGAAGATCTGTGATGGCTAAGTTTCAGAATAGTTTCTTTACAACCCTGCTTATGTCTTTGAGAAGTACAAAATCCATCATTTCTCACCAGAAGTTAATTTCTCAAATTTAGGAGATTGTTGGGTAGGTGGGTGACTGGGGGGAGTTGGCGGGGGTGGGGGGAGGGGAGGGGGTGATTGCTGCCGGTAGTGAGAGCCAAGCACAGTCTTACAGGGAGGTGTGCAATATCATTGCAAAATTGACCCCAGGTTGCCAGTCATCAATCTTGGCAGGACGTGGGAGCAGCATGTCCATCCATTCTGTTAGCCAGAGAGGCTTTTCAATGTGGAGAGAGGGGCAGGAGAAGGAAATAATGTTTAAGAAACACCAAAAACAATGAAAGGACATCTGACAGAGAGATTTCTTGAGCCACATTGGAACATAAGAAATTTGGCGGAGGCCATTTGGACCTTTGAGCCTGCCCTGCTATTCAACAAGATTTTGGCTGATCAGATACCTCAGCTCAACCTTCCCAACTCATCGTAATTCCCTTCATATACGAAAATCCATCCACCTCTGTCTTGAATATACTCAACAACTGAGTATCCACAGCTCCCTGGTAGAAAATTCCAAAGATTCACAACTCTGAGTGAAGAAATCTTTATTCATCTCAGCCCTAAGTGAACTGTTAAGCCCATTAAGAATTTTATACATCTCAGTTAGATAAACTATAATTTTTCCAAACTTCTGGGAACAGAGATTTACTCTACTTAATTTCTCCTCGTGGAACAATCCTGTCATCCTGGCCACTCTGGTGAACATTGCTTTGCATTCCCTCTGGGACAAGTATGTCCCTCCATATGTTAAAGAGGCTAAAATTGCACACACTACTCCACATGTGGCCATGCCAATTCTCTTGGCAAGACATCTTTCCTCTTATCCTCCAATTCCTTTGCACCATTTGCTTTCAAGTTGAATTTTTGTGTTTATGTTTGAAGTCCTTTTGAATTCCCAGCATCCAACCATGCAAAAAGTATTCTGCCTTTGCATTTTCATCCCAAAGTGTAGAACGTCACACTTTATCACACTGTATTCCATCTACCATGTTCCTGCTCACTCATCCAACCTGTGCTTTTTAAAAATTTATTCATTCATGGCATGTGGGCATTGCTGCCTAAGCCAGCATTTATTATCCATCCCTAATTACCCCCGAGAAGGTGGGGGTGAACTGCCATCTTGACTATTGTAGCCCATGTGGTGTAGGTATACCCACAGTGCTGTTAGGGAAGGAATTCCAAGATTCTGACCCAGTGATAGTGAAGGAGCATCAATATATTTCCAAGTCAGGATAGCATGTGGCTTGGAGGGATATTTGGTGTTCCAATGCATCTGCCACCCTTGTCCCTTTAGGTGCTAGAGGTCAGAGGTCTGGAAGGTGCTGCCAAAGAAGCTTTGGTGAGTTGTTACAGCGCATCTTGTAGATTGTACATACTGCTGCCACTGTGAATTGGAATGGAGGGTGTGAATGATTAAGGTGGTGGGAAGGATGCTAATCGAGTAAGTTGCTTTGTCCTGGATGGTGTCGAGCTTCCTAAGTGTTGTTGGAATTGCACTCATCTGGTATTTATATGGCTGGTCCTTCAGTTTCTGTTCAATGGTAACCCCCAGATGCCATTCAAGGTCAAAGGAAGCTGGTTAGATTCTCAATTGTTGGAGATGGTCACTGCCTGCCACTTGTAGTTAGTGGTATATTGTGTACAATTCTGGTCGCCACACTACCAGAAGGATGTGGCTGCTTTGGCAAGGGTACAGGAGAGGCTTACCAGGATGTTGCCTGGTCTGGAGGGTATTAGCTCTGAGGAGAGGTTGGAAAACTCAGTTTGTTCTCACTGGAACAACGGAGGTTCAGGGGTGACCTGATAGAGGCTTACAAGATTATGAGTGGCATGGGCAGAGTGGATAGTCAGATGCTCTTTCCTAGGGTAGAAAAGTCAAGCACTAGGGGATATTATGTTGTTATAGGTTTAAGGGCTATGGGGAAAAGTTTAGAGGAGATGTGCGAGGCAAGTTTTTTTACACAGAAGGTGGTGAATGTCTGGAACATGCGACCTAGGGAGGTTGTGGGAGCAGGGGCATTTCAGGGGCATCTAGACGAATACATGAATAGGATGGGAATGGAAGGATGCGGACTCCGTAAGTGCATACGGTTTTAATTTAGGCAGGCATCATGATCGGCGCAGGCTTGGAGGGCCAAAAAGCCTGTTCCTGTGCTGTACTGTTCTTTGTATAGCATGAATATTACTTGCTTCTTGTCAGCCCAAACCTGAATCTTGTCCAGGTTTTACTGAATATAGACATGGACTGTTTCAGTATGAGGAGGTCACAAATAGTGCTGAGCATCTCCACTTCCGAACTTATGATGGAGGGAAGGTAATTGATGAAGCAGCTGGAGGTGGCTGAGCCTCGGACACTACGCTGCAGAACTCCTGCAGAGATGTCCCAGAACTGGGATGATTGATCTCCAACAACCACAACCATCTTCCTTTGTGCCAGGTATGACCCCAACCAGTGGGGAGTTACCTCCCTGAATCGCATTGGCTCCAGTTCTGCTCAGCCTCCTTAATACCACAGTCAAATGCTGTACTGATGTCAGGGGCAGTCACTCGTACCCCACCTCTGGAGTTCAGCTCTTCTGCCCATGTTTGGACTAAGACTGTAATGAAGTCAGGAGCTGAGAGGTCCTTGTGGAACCCAAACTGAGCATCAGTGAGCAGGTTATTGTTAAGTAAATACCACTTGATAGCACTGTTAATGACCCCTTCCATCACTTTATTGATGATCAAGAGGAGACCGGTGGGGCATTAATTGGCCGAGTGGGATTTGTCCTGATGGGTCATACATTGGTAATTTTCCACATTGCCGGGTAGGTACCAGTGTTGTAGCTGTACTGGAACACCTTGGCTTGGGGCACAGCTAGTCCTGGAGCACAAGTCTTCAGTTTTATTGCTGGAATGTTGTCAGGGCCCATTGCCTTCCAGTATCCAGTGCTTTCAGCATTTCTTGATATCACGTGGAGTGAATCAAATTGGCTGAGGACTTATATCTGTGTTGCGGGGGACCTCAGGAGGAGGCGGAGATGGATCATCTATACGGCTCCCCCATCATTCAGGATGGGGGATATCTGTGGAGCCTCCTTCTCCCATCCTACCTCAATTTGTATTCTCAGCAAACCTGGATACAATACTCAGCCCCCAGGTTTAAGCAATTAATATGGACTGTAATTAGCCGATCATGATTCTTGCTAGTTATAGCTTGTAAATTTTGAAAATTTCCCATTTATTTCCACCTGATCCATTAACCAATCCTCAATGCATGCTAAAATGTCACACCCTATTGCAAGAGCCTTACATTTTGTGTAATAACACGGCACAGTGGCAAGCACCACTGCCTCACAGTGTCAGGGACCCGGGTTCGATCCCCGGCTTGGGTCACTCTCTGTGTGGAGTCTGCATGTTCTCCCCATGTCTGCGTGGGTTTCCTCCCACAGTCCGAAAGACGTGCTGGTTAGGTGCATTGGCCAAGCTAAATTCTCCCTCGGTGTACCCAAACAGGCTCCGCAGTGTGGCAACTGGGGGATTTTCACCTAACCAGCACATCTTTCAGACTGTGGGAGGAAACCACCCGGAAGAAACCCACGCAGACACGGAGAGAATGTGCAGACTCTGCGCAGTCACCCAAGGCCGGAATTGAATCCGGGTTCCTGGCGCTGTGAGGCAGCAGTATTCACCACTGCACCACCATGCCGCCCCACGGGCTTAGCACTTGTGGTACCACAGCACTAGCCTGGATCTTGGGATTACTAGTGACATTGCTACCACACTACCATCTCCCCATTTCCCATTCGAATTCCATTTGTCCTTGCCTCTAGTAGGCCCACGTTTATTTTCACTCATCTCTTCCTGATTACATATCTTCGGAAACATCTACAATCTACCTACATGTCTCTCACTGAATTCTAATAAAAAGCTCCCATTCCTCAGGATTCGTTTTGGAAACATTCTAAACCTCTTCCTTTGATCTTTAGTTTCTCTTGATAGCCAATGATGTGACCATTTTTTTTCTGTGGGATTTTTTGTCTTATTCTTTTTGCAAATCGCGTATCATTTTAAATGCTAGCCATGCGCCAATGGCATGCGCCACTCTAACCTCCACATCGAGACAAAGAAAGACCAGCAAAAGGAATGTTTGACAGCTCATTGTGCACACAAACGCTGCAGCAGTCATCAAATAAGTCAAGAGCACTTGGTTGGGTGAGGAAGATCTGCAGAAGGATTAGTGGAGTATCAGCACCTTCTCTGTGTAATGTGCCTGGGATTGCAGTGTCAGCAAGAACAGTACAATTCATTACTCAGAATAATACAGCACGACAGAACCACAAGGCACGATCCTATAGAGGTGAGAGTGATGGGCAAACGACAATATAGAGTGGAGACATTGAAATAAACCAGCTGGGAGAATTGTCAGAACCTAATAAAGGCTCCCTTCCTCCAACCTGGTGAACATTTACTTTTTGTAGAGAATATACCAACTGAGAAAAAAGACAAGTGAAATTACTTGGATGCTAGTGATCCTTGTTAAAAAATACTGTGGTATTTGAGACACCTGTGATAGGAAAGTAGTCTGAGGCACAAATTATCTTGCAATGAATTCACTCAAGAAAAAGCAAAAAAAAATTAATATCCCAGATTTTACAGCAGTAATGACAATGAAGCTGTCAACATCTGGTGTCAGTATTCCTCTGAAACTGACAGAAACTTCTGGAGACTTGACATGTACAATTAAATACAGAAATCCAGGAGTGTACCAACTTCATAATTATCCCTAAAAATTAATCTTATATTTGATGAGTGTCAAATTTCTCCATTATGACAAATAAAATCACACCTTTAAAAAACATGTTTGAAGTTTTTTTATTAACTTTCAGCTTCTACCTTAATATCATGTTTTTATTCTAAACATTTATTTCACTCTAAAAGTTTGATTAAAAGTGAGTAGAACAAGTGCATTTTACTTGCTGGTTTGCTGTCTGGGAGAATGAAATGCTTCAATGGGATTGGCTGTTGGACCTACTCAGATATCATTATGGGAGAGGCGATGGCCTAGTGATATTATTGCTAGATTATTAATCCAGAAACTCAGCTAATGTTCTGGGGACCGGGGTTCGAATCCCGCCCACAGCAGATGGTGGAATTTAAATTCAATAAAAAATGTCTGGAATTAAGCATCTACTGATGACCATGAAACCATTGTCGATTGTCGGGAAAACTCAACTGGCTCACTAATGTCCTTTAGGGAAGGAAATCTGCTGTCCTTACCTGGTCTGGCCTACATGTGACTTCAGAGCCACAGCAATGTGGTTGACTCTCAACTGCCCTCAGGCAACTAGGAATGGGAATTGAATTCTGACCCAGCCAGCGACGCCCATGTTCCATGAATGAATAATAAAAAACATTGTTGGTGGCTTGGTGATTCCACTGGCTGACTTTTGTCATCACATACAAATTGGCATCAGGAAAGGGGAAATACATGGCTTAGAGATTGCACAGCCTGTTTTGGCAGCTTTCATTGAGATCAGCAGTGAGTCCTGTTGCATCGCTGCTGACCATGAAATCTGTGCCAATATATTTCATCATTAACACACAAGTTGTAGCTGTGTGGGATGTAGTGGGGAGTGGGGGTGTGGAGTTGTTGTGGTAGGGGTATGGGTTGTTGTGGTGGGGGTGTGGAGTTGTTCTAGTGGGGGAGTAAGGTGTTGTGGTGGGGGTGTGGGGTTGTTGTGGTGGGGGGTGTTGTGGTGGGGGGAGTGAAGGATGTTGAGGTGGGGAGTGTGGGGTTGTTGTGGTGGGGGAGTGGGGGGTGTTGTGGTGGGGAGTGTGGGGAGGATGTTATGGTGGGGGTGTGGGGGTTGTGGTGGATGTTGTGGTGGGGTGTTGTGGTGAGGGTGTGGGGGAGTGTTGTGGATGTTGTGGTGGGGTGTGGGGGGTGTTGTGGTGCGGGGTTGTTGTGGTGGGGAGTGTTGTGGGGGGGGGGGGTTGTGGTGCGGGGGTGTTGTGGTGAGGTTGTGGGGGGTATTGTGGTGGGGGTGTGGGGATGTTGTGGTGGGGGTGTTATGGTGGGGGTGTGGGGGGGTGTTGTGGTGGGGGTGTGGGGGGGTGTTGTGGTGGGGGTGTGGGGATGTTGTGGTGGGGGGTGTTGTGGTGGAGGGTGTGGGGGATATTGTGGTGGGGGGTGTTATGGTGTGGGGTGTTGTGGTGGGGGCGTGGGGACTGTTGTGGTGAGGTTGTGGGTGGTGTTGTGGTGGGGGTGTGGGGGAGTGTTGTGGATGTTGTAGTGGGGGTATGGGGGGTGTTATGGTGGGGGTGTTGGTGTGGTGGGGGGTATTGTGGTGGGGGTGTGGGGATGTGGGTGGTGTTGTGGTGGGGGTGTGGAGGGTGTGGGGATGTGGGTGGTGTTGTGGTGGGGGGTGTGGAGGGTGTTGTGGTGGGGGGTGTTGTGGTGGGGGCGTGGGGATGTTGTGGTGGGGTTGTGGGCGGTTGTTGTTGTGGGGGTTGTTGTGGTGGGGGCATGGGGTGTGTGTGGTGAGGGTGTAGGGGGTGTTATGCTGCAGTGTGGGGTTGTTGTGGAACGGGGTTCAGCATTTCAGATTTGAGGATCACTGAAAGTCTACATCAGGGGAAGGGTTTTAATGCTCAGATTTCTGCCTGTGGCTGTATTTACGTTGCGATTGATGACTCATTCTTTGACACTGCGCCAACTAACTCTGGGCTTCCCCAGTCTGCCTGTCCTTTCTCCAAATCTGTTCCATCTTCAAATCTATGACTTGCTCGCTCTCTCCACTATTTCTCTAATAATTCATTCAGTCATTCCCTTCAGATTGCAGACTCAGGGCTGGCTTTTTTGGGGCAGTGATGGTAGAGTAAAGAGTTAACATCAGAAGCACATGAGGCAAGAGCATGGATTGGTCCATGATGATCCATACAGGCTAGCAGAGACTATGGAATACTGGGGGAAAAATTAGTTCATGATTGCGTAGTGGCTGGTGTCCTAGATGGAGCTTTATCCAATCTCTTGCAAACAAAAGAAGATTTAACTCTAAAAAAAAAATGGAGAGGCGGTGGCGTAGTGGTATTGTCACTAGGATAAAATCCAGAGACCCAAAGTAAATCCCAGCACAGCAAATTGTGAAATTTGAATTCAGTGAAAATCTAGCATTAAAAGATGACCATAAAACCATTATTGATTGCTGTAAAAACCCATCTGGTTCACTAATGTCCCTTTAGGGAAGGGAATAGACCGTCGTTACCCGGTCTGGCCTATATGTGAGTCCAGAGCCACAGCAATATGGTTGACTCTCAAATGCCCTCTGAATTTGAGGGAGGCAATGGCATAATGGTATTATCGCTAAACTATTAACCCAGAAACGCAGCTAATGTTCTGAGGACCCGGGTTCGAATCCCGCCATGGCAGATGGTGGAAATTGAATTCAATAAAAAATATCTAGAACTAAGAATCTACTGATGACCATGAAACCATTGTTGATTGTCGGAAAAAACTCATCTGGTTCACTAATGTCCTTTAGAGAAGGAAATCTGCCGTCCTTACCTGGTCTGGCCTACCATGTGACACCAGAGCCGCAGCATTGTGGTTGACTCTCAACTGCCCTCGGGCAACAAGGGAATGGCAACAAATGCTGGCCAGCCAGCGACGACCATGTCCCATGAATGAATAAAAAAATTGGAGGGCAGTTGGGGATAGGCATGCCACATCCCGTAAAATGAATTTTTAAAAAAAGCAATAGAAATTGCAACATAAACTGACCCGAGGAAAGCAAAAGCCTTCATGGGGAAGGTGATCACCCACGGGAAAGGATGAGTGAGGCCGTTCAGGGTGTAGGTCCAAAGAGGGAAAGCACGCCAAAGCAGAAGACCACAGAAACCAGGACTGCCATCTTGAAATGCTTGGCGGGACAAACCTGTGCAAGCAGGAAGAATGCCCAGCAGAGGGAGCAGAGGGCCACAACTGTGAAAAGCTGATCGGAGGAGAATGATTAGGTACAAGGAGGTCCAGTTATGAATTCACAGCAGTTTGTGTGTGCACTGCATCCAAACTATTAGAGACATTGTGCCATGTTTTTGCTGACATTAATTTGGGCTACACAATTAGGCAAATTTATAGTGGCAAATAGTAGTCAAATTTTGGCAGCTTTCAAGGTAAATCTAACCTTAGCTTATGAGTAACAGTAAAAAAAACACATTGATAAGTGACAATATCTCCAATGGCCAAAAACCTTGATCGACTATAATTAAAACAAATGCTTTGGTCAATATCCAATCAGTGAGCTATCTGATGCTGCAGGTTAAACATTGGCTGAACCCTAGGATTTGGATCCAAATCAAGCCAATGCTGATAGCCAAGAAACTGTTGGTCTACTTTCCAACTGCGCACAGTAAAAAGCTTCTCAAGTCCAACTCAGGAGTCACAGGGTGGCTGCTGTGAGGAATGTTAAAAATTGACACGCTGGTGCGCAGCTAAAGCTGGAGCTGGGGAACATTATCAGGGAAAGAGTAGATTAAGTTTTGCTCCCCATCTCTACACTCGATTTATGGATGCTTAATGGCTCTCAATGTGAATAAATACACACAACTCGGTGCAAACTAATGAAATGGCTAATCTCCAACAAACAAATATCTCTCCGGGCTGACGACAGATCTTTATTTTTCATTATTAAATGTTAATGACAACTTTGTCAAAAACAGATAGGGTTTGTAAACAAATTTATACAATCATTTATCAAAGCAGATCCTGGCCCCACGTGTGAAGTACATTAGGATGGTTTCCACAGTGAAGTTATTCTTCCCCCCTCCCACCCCCGAGCTTTGCTCATTTTGTGACTGTGTCATTGACTGCTATGCAACATCTGATTTTTGATTAATTGCAATCAAAACCGATAGCCTCTCCTTTCAATTTAAAGATTAATACCACGCAAAAGGAGATTGCAACTTCCTAGTCTGGTGCAGTATTGTGAAAATAAGGAACTGGGTGTTATGAGAAAAATGAGGCGGCACAGTGGTTAGCACTGCTGCCTCACAGCGCCAGGAACCCGGGTTCGAATTCCGGCTTGGGTCACTGTCTGTTCAGAGTCTGCGCGCTCTCTCTGTGTCTCCGTGAGTTTCCTCTGGATGCTCCAGTTTCCTCCCACGGTCCGAAAGATGTGCTGGTTAGTGCATTGGCCATGATAAATTCTCCCTCAGTATGCCCGAACAGGTGCTGGAGTGTGGTGACTAGTAACTTCATTGTAGTGTTAATGTAAGCATACTTGTGACACTAATAAATACATTTTTGTAATGTGAGGGTAGTGTGCAAAGCAATTCTGAATGCCAGAGTTAGGGAGAATCATTACCTTGCAAGTAGAAGTCAAGTTTCAATTAAGTTCACTTGGGGAGATGGGAGTGGACAATAGAAACTACGATTCCCCCTTTCTCCAGCACTACTTTGCATCTTTCTTTAAATGCACAAAATTGTCACTGTTGCACAGAAACAGAGTATTTGCTCCTCCAAAGTGGCCATGTTAAAGTTGACAGCAATGGGGAAATAGACTTTGGGCAGGATTTTCCAGCCACCTGTGCCCCAAAACCAGAAAATCCCACCTGAGGTGAACAGACCTTTGCATGGTCCACCCCCCTCATCCCACCGCCCGCTACAATTCCCATGGAAAATTGCCCCCACCCCCGGAGTTCCTGGAACAGATCAGCAACTCAACTGTGTTGGTCTTCAACAATTTGAATAGACTATGTCAATTCTTCTGATGTCAAAGACAGGAGTCAACACATTTAAAGCTTTGTGTATAGTAAGAAGTCTCACAACACCAGGTTAAAGACCAACAGGTTTATTTGGAATCACGAGCTTTCAGAGCGCTGCTCCTCCATCAGGTGAGTGAAGAGGTCGGTTCACAAACACGGCATATATAGACAAAGGCATATATAGACAAAGGCACAATTGCCAGATAATTACAGATTGGAATGTGAAGAATGATTGAAATACCAGACAGCGACCACGACACCACACAACCCTGTCACAGCAGCCTCTGCAAGATGTGCCAGATCATCGGCATGGATACCACCATATCACGTGAGAACATCACACCAGGTACATGGTACATACCCTTGTGACTTGGCCACTGTTGTCTACCTGATACACTGCAGGAAAGGATGTCCTGAGGCATGGTACATCGGCGAGACCATGCAGACGCTACGACAACGGATGAATGAACACCGTGCGACGATCACCAGGCAGGAGCGTTCCCTTCCTGTCGGGGAACATTTCAGCAGTCACGGGCATTCAGCCTCTGATCTTCGGATAAGTGTTCTCCATGGCGGCACGGTAGCACAGTGGTTAGCACTGCTGCTTCACAGCTCCAGGGTCCCGGGTTCGATTCCTGGCTCGGGTCACTGTCTGTGTGGAGTTTGCACATTCTCCTCGTGTCTGTGTGGGTTTCCTCCGGGTGCTCCGGTTTCCTCCCACAGTCCAAAGATGTGCGGGTTAGGTTGATTGGCCAGGTTAAAAATTGCCCCTTTGAGTCCTGGGATGTGTACGTTAGAGGGATTAGCGGGTAAAATATGTGGGGGTAGGGCCTGGGTGGGATTGTGGTCGGTGCAGACTTGATGGGCCGAATGGCCTCCTTCTGCACTGTAGGGTTTCTATGGCGACCTTCAAGACACATAACGCAGAATCGCCGAGCAGAAACTGACAGACAAGTTCCACACGCTTGAGGACGGCTTCAACCGGGATCTTGGGTCCATGTCACACTACATGTAACCCCCACCATACTGTCTGGGTTTGCAACATCCTACTAACTGTCCCTGGCTTTAGACAATTCACACCTCTTTAACCTGTGGTTATCCCTCTCTCCACTCACATTGTCTGTACCTGTAAAGATTTGATTACCTGTGAAGACTCGCATTCCAACCATTCTTCACATTCCAATCTGCAATTATCTTGCAATTGTGTCTTTTCCTGCCATGGAATTAGAGTGGGTGAAGGGCAGACAATGGAAATATCCGTTGGCCTCGGACAAGAATTTCTGGCCTCGCTTGAGCAAGGCCGTAAAATCTCACCCATTGTCTTAGAACAGCATTGGTCGATGAATTGGTAACTGGTCTGCACATATAACATCACCAAAACAACAAAGGGGGCAGTTCAGAGTGTTTATTTTTAACATTAGGAAATGGAATGCCATCCCTGAAACAATAGTAGAAGCAGAATCCAAAACACAATAGCATGCCATTAAGCAGCATCGTTAATGGAACGGAACATCCCAAGTTGCTTCATAAGAGCAATATCAAATTTGACACTGAGCCATTGAAAATGATATTAAGACAGGTGACCAAAAGCTTGCAGGCGATCAGGTTACTCGGACCTGCAGCTGCTGAATCAATGCTCTTTAAAGGGTTGCCACTAAAAAGGCAAGTGAAAAAAGATATTTACTTACCTGAATGTGGAGTCAGGAGAAACAGGGGTACTCTTCCTGGCTCCATGTTGCATCAAGAAAAACGATGGAAAATCTCAGCAGGTCTGGCAGCATCTGTAAGGAGAGAAAAAAGCTGATGATTCGAGTCCAGATGACCCTTTGCCAAAAGCTTTTGACAAAGGCTCATCTGGACTCAAAAAGCTTTTGACAAAGGGTCATCTGGACTCAAAACGCCAGCTCTTTTCTCTCCTTACAGATGCTGCCAGACCTGCTGAGATTTTCCAGCATTTTCTCTTTTGGTTTCAGATTCCAGCATCCGCAGTAATTTGCGTTTATCCATGTTGCATCAGCAGGCAACTGCTGGGTTTCACTCATATTACATACAAATTAGGAGGAGGAATATACCACTCGGACCCTCAATCCTGCTCCGCCATTCAATAAGATCGTGACTGATCTGACTGTAACCTCAACCCCACATTCCCGCCTAACCCCGACACCCTTTCACCCCCCCCCGTTAATCAAGAATCTATCTCGCCCTGCCTTAAAAATATTCAAAGATTCTGCTGTGACTGTCTTCTGAGGAAGAGAGTTTGAGAGACTCATGACCCTCAGAAAAAACATTTCTCCTCAACTCCACCTTAAATGAGCAATCCCTTATTTTTAAACAGTGACCCCTCGTTCTAGATCCACTGACAAGAGGAAACATCCTCTCCAGCTCCCCCGTCAATGCCCCTCAGGCTCTTAAAGGTTTCAATCAAGTCGCCACTTACTCTTCTAAACTCTAGTAGATACAAACCTAACCTCGCCAACCTTTCCTCATAAAACAACCTGCCCATTCCTGGCAATAGTGCAGTAAACCTTCTCTGAATTGCTTCTAACACATTTACACCCTTCCTTAAATAAGGAGACCAATATTGTACACAATACTCCAGATGTGGTCTCACCACTGCCCTGTACAACTGAAGCATAACCTCCCTACTTTTGTAATCAATTCCCCTCACAATAAACAATAACATTCTATTGGCTTTCCTAATTACTTGCTGCACCTGTAGACTAGTCTTTTATGATTCATGGACTAGGACACCCAGATCCTCTGCATCTCAGAGCTTTGCAATTTCTCACCATTTAGATAATAAGCTCCTTTGGCATTCTTCCTGCCAAAATGGACAATTTCACATCTGCCCACATTATACTCATCACATCCTCAAGTGTAGACAGAGTCAATGGAGGGGAGGCTAGTTTGCGTGATGGATTGGGCCACATTCACGACCTTTTGTAGTTCCTTGTGGTCTTGGGCAGAGCAGCAGCCATACCAAGCTGTGATACAACTAGAAAGAATGCTTTCTATGGTGCATCTGTGAAAGATGGTGAGAGTCGCAGTATGTCATTAAGAACCCCATGCACCCCGGACGTTCTCTCTTCCACCTTCATCCCTCGGGAAAAAGATATAAAAGTCTGAGGTCACGTACCAACTGAGTCAAGAACAGCTTCTTCCCTGCTGCCATCAGACTTTTGAATGGACCTACCTTGCATTAAGTTGATCTTTCTCCACACCCTAGCTATGACTGTAACACTACATTCTGCACTCACTTGTTTCCTTCTCTATGAACGGTATGCTTTGTCTGTATAGCACACAAGAAACAATACTTTTCACTATGTTAATACATGTGACAATAATAAATCAAATCAAAACTAGGGATGGGCAATAAATGCTGGCCAGCCAGTGACGCCCATGTCCCACAAATTAATAAAATAAGAGTTGTGTACTGTTTTAAACCTTAGCGGTGGAGTTGAATTTACCCACTGAACAGATTCGTACTCCATGTGGAGTAGGAACCAATCCAATGGGTTGAGAAAGATAGAAAAAGTGAAGAGAAACAAATACCTCCCCCTCACCGCCACCTCACCCCGTCCCTCCCCACCCCACCCCACCCCGCCCCGTCCCTCCCCTCCCTGCCCCGCCCCACCCTGCACCGTCCCACCCTGCCCCGCCCCACCCTGCACCGTCCCACCCTGCCCCGTCCCACCATACACCAAACTCCCCCTCTTACCAAACTCCAAAGCTTGCTCTCAGCTTTCTTGTTGCACTCCATTAGCTTCAGCTGCACTGAAGTCTCTGAATTTATAGAAAACTGAACTGGGATTATAGGAACCATATTAAACCCATTAGTTAATTAACTACTCAGCTCCCACAGCTGAGAGGGAGTTTACCCTGCCTAACTGGTGGAAAGAGATAAGTTAGCCCATTAACACGTACTTTCCATTCACTGCTAATTACAGACTAAATTACTTTTTAAGAGCAAAATTTAGGAACAAGGTGAGCATTTAAAACTCCCCCACTTACCAAACTTCCCTATCAATGTCCTCCTCACTCCTGCCCCCACTCATACAATCTCCCAATCCCCTTCCCCTCAGACTTTGCACGGACATTAAGTTGAGTTGCATTTAAGGCACAATTTTCATCTTAGCTCCACCTCCCCCCCTCCCCCCTCCCCCCTCTCCCCCTCCTCCCTCCCCCCTCCCCCCTCCCTCCTCCCTCCCCCCTCCCTCCTCCCTCCTCCCTCCCCCCTCCCCGTGCTCCTTATTGCTTTGCTCTGAGTTGATCTGTTCAGAGGAAGTTTTAGAAGGTTATCAGGAAAGTGCAGCATGCCTTCCTGCTGGCACCTGCATCCACACAACTGCTGAGAAGCTTACCTTCACTTTGACCAATATTGGTGGTGGAGGCTGCAGAGAGACAGCTGCATTTGCAGATCTCTGATGCCACCACAGCGTGTGAATATCACACTGACACACATACTGGATCAGGCTTCAGAAGTCACACAATCGCAGCACGCCATGCCTAACGTGATGCAGCATGAAAGAAAGCATGCCAAGGGTGATGAGGAGCCAACAGAAAATGTTGGAAATGTCCAGAATGATTGTTCCTGCTCTGCGACCTCCCGTACACTCCTCTTTACAAAATGCCTGGGTTGAGACTGTGCAGAAATACATCATTTATTGCAAGCCTGCGTTCTACCACCCAGCAGTGTGTCCATGCATGAGTGTGCCTCGCGAACCTGACTGATTCCTTCCTTTGTTTTTCTGAAATTGCTGCATGCTAAGTGTAGTGAAAGGAATTGCTGGGCAGGCGTCAGATCTCAAAGCTGACAACAAAATCATCGGTAATGGGAAGAAAATGGAAATGCATTTCTTACTGACGTAAAGCTTCATGTTGGGAACAGAAGATGCATTTCAAGATTTTTTAAAAATGAAGAAAAACAACTCATCCGCCTGGATTCTTCACAGAGGAACAACTATCCATAATCAGGATGTATTGCCATTTCAAGCTAATGTGGGAATAAAGACTTCTGCAGCCATGGATCATGAAACTCTTCCTTAATCACCAGCTGGTTAGGTTGATAGGCCATGCTAAATTGACCCTCGTGTCAGGGAGATTAGTGGAGTAAATATGTGGGGTTACAGGAATAGGGCCCTGGGTGGGATTGTGATCTGTGCAGACTTAATGGGCCGAATGGCCTCCTTCTGCGCTGTAGAGATTCTATGGACCCAGTTACAATAAAAAAAGACCCAAGTCCCCACCAGAGTTTCTATCTCACACAAGATTTCACGTTGAAGCTCTGCTTACAGTTCCTAGATCAATGTGAGGCATCCTACAAGAGAGCTTCTAGAATTTTATATGCTGTACAACTTTTCCCCACATGGCCACAAAGATAGGTGATAGCCTAGTGGTATTATCGCTAGACTATTAATTCAGAAACTCAGCTAATGTTTTGGGGACCTGGGTTCGAATCCCGCCATGGCAGATGGTGGAATTTGAATTCAATAAAAAAAATTTGGAATTAAGAATCTACTGATGACCACGAAACCATTATCGATTGTCAGAAAAACCCATCTGGTTCACTAATGTCCTTCAGGGAAGGAAATCTGCTGTCCTTACCTGGTCTGGCCTAAATGTGTCTCCAGAGCCACAGCAATGTGGTTGACTCTCAACTGCCTTCCAAGGGCAACTAAGGATGGGCAATAAATGTTGGCCAGCCAGCAACGCCCATGTCTCACGAATGGATAAAAAAAGAATTATGGAGGTGGTGGACAGGCTATGGGGAGTCGGGGTGAGTTACTCTCTGCAGAGTTCCCAACTACTTACCTGCTCTTGTAGACACAGTATTTATATGACTCGTGCAATTCAGTTTCTGAATGTTGATAGTGGGGGTTTCTGTGATGGTAATGTTATTGAATGTCATGAGGAGATGATTAGATTCTCTCTTGTTGGAAGAGGTCATTGCCTGGCACTTGTGTGGTGCCAAAGTTACTTGCCAGTCATCAGCCTAAGCCTGAATGTTCGGTCCGGGTCTCGCTGCATATGGACACAGGCTGTTTCAGTATCTGAGGAGTCGCAAATGGTGATGAACAAACATCAGTAAAATCCTCACTTCTGACCTAATGATGGACGGAAGGTCATTGATGAAGATCGTTGGGCCTTAGAAACTACCCTGAGGAACTCATGCAGTGGTGTCTTGGAACTGAGATGATCGACCAACAATCGGGGCGGCACGGTGGCACGATGGTTAGCACAGCTGCCTCACAACGTCAGGGACCCGAGTTCAATTCCAGCCTTGGGTCACTGTCTGTGCGGAGTTTGCACATTTTCCCCGTGGGTTTCCTCTGGGTGCTCCAGTTTCCTCCCACAGTCCGAAAGATGTGCAGGTTAGGTTGATTGGCCATGCTAAGCTGACCCTAATGTCAGGGGGATTGGCAGGGTGAATGTATGGGGTTACAGGAATAGGGCCTGGGTGGGATTGTGGTCAGTGCAGACTTGATGGGCCGAATGGCCTCCTTCTACACTGTAGGATTCTATGAACCACAACAATTTTCCATTTTGCTGGTTATGATTCTAACCAGTGGAGTGTTTTTTCCCAATTCCTATTTTCACTAGTGCTCCTCGATATCATAATATATAAATGAGGATGGCATTTTAAAGTATTGCTGGCGCTTCTTGATATCATAATATATAAATGAGGAGGACTCTTTAAAGTACAGAGGGATTAGAGTTCAGCACATTGGGGAGCATCCAATTGGAAAATCTAGACTTTATGCATCACAGTGAGAAAGTAAAATGTTAATGCTGTAAATTTGAAATTAAGACAAAAAAGGCCCAAGGGGGTCAGCATCTGCAACATGTTACATTTTACATCCTCAAATACTAATCTAGGGGCTGAATATTATGGCGTATTTACCATGGGGGATGTAGACAGCTTGCCGCCCACCCCCCAACCCCAGAAGCAAGGTCAACATGGAGCTGATCTGCTCCATACTGGCCCATTCTGCAGCCATAAAAGCGCTGCAGATGGGCTATATGGATGGGTCCCATCCATTGACTCTGTCTACACTTCCCGCTGCCTCGGCAAAGCAGCCAGCATAATCAAGGACCCCACGCACCCCGGACATCCTCTCTTCCACCTTCTTCCGTCAGGGAAAAAGATACAAAAGTCTGAGGTCACGTACCAACCAACTCAAGAGTAGCTTCTTCCCTGCTAGCATCAGACTTTTGAATGGACCTACCTCGCATTAAGTTGATCTTTCTCTACACCCTAGCTATGACTGTAACACTACGTTCTGCACTCACTCCTTTCCTTCTCTATGAACGATATGTTTTGTCTGTATAGAGCGCAAGAAACAATACTTTTCACTGTATGTTAATACATGTGACAACAATAAATCAAATCAAATCAAAGGGTCAGTTTCACGTTCAGACCTCGCCAGGGAGGGAATCCCACTCTTGAGAGCTGCCAGCCAATTGGACAGGCTGGCAGCTCCAAAAGTCCCGGAAGCATCAAGAGTGCATCAGTGGGACTTCAGCGGGAGAGCAGAAGAAGATCCACGGATCCCTGGAAACTGGTTAGTCCTGGGTCTTGGGCAGGGATGATTTGGGCAGGTTGGGGAGGAAGGGGAGCAGGGGGTGGAGGGTGAGGGGTTTAAGGCAGCAGGCAGGTAGGACAAAGGGGAGGGTTCTGTATTGGGGAGAAACATTCCCCCCCACCCCCAAAGACAGCACCCGCTCCTTTCTTTCCACCCTTTGAAGAATTTCTTCAAACCCAGGCTGTCCACTCCTATCTGACTGCCCACGCCAACTATCTTATGGAGCAGGTAGCATATTATTGGAGTCAGTTAGCTTGGTCACATGATAACTCTCCCTTGATTACCTATTTAAATGTGGTGGGTGGGCTGTCAGTTTGGTGTCCACCCACCCGCTGTATTGCAGGGGTGAGCTTGGAGCTGTGTGGGAGGTTGGGTGGGTGGTTCCCATCCTATTTTACATGCCCCCCCTGCCCCCTGCTGACATGCACATCCGATGGGGCAGCAGGTAAAATTCAGCCCTCTATTCCTTTCTCAGATGTCAACAATGTGCTTTTCAGAAATTGCAATCTTTTTCCACACTGCAGGGTAATGTTACACATTAAACATTTCCTACACTACAATAACGGCCACGCTTCAAAAAATCTTTTATTGGCTGAGTGCACTGAGACATCCAGTGGTTGTGAAAAGTGTTATAAAATTGCAAATCTTTGTTTATTAATGCACATGGAGCGGTGCTTTGGATGAAGATTAAAAAATGCAAATGACCTGATTGCATGCTTTGGCACGCGCGCACCCATTCTGGTTTAATTTCCAAATTAATGACTTTACCGACTTTAGCTCTTTTACTATGACGCTGTGCAGTGGACAAAGGAGACAAATGAACATGGGCGGCGTGGTGGCACAGTGGTTAGCGCTGCTGCCTCACAGCTCCAGGGTCCTGGGTTCAATTTCCGATCTCAGGACACTGTCTGTGTTGAGTTTGCACATTCTCCCTGTGTCTGCGTGGGTTTCCTCCGGGTGCTCTGGTTTCCTCCCACAGTCAAAGATGTGTGGGTTAGGTGGATTGGCCATGCTAGATTGACCCTTAGTGTCAGGGAGACTAGCTAGGGTAAATGCATGGGGTTATGGGGATAGGGCCTGGTGAGATTATGGTTGGTGCAGACTCGATGGACCGAATGGCCTCCTTCTGCACTGTAGGATTCTATGATTCTAACAGAGGGACGTAGGAGCAGGAATAGGCCATTTGGCCCTTTGAGCCTGTTTCATCATCCAGTAATGATGTGGAGATGCCGGCTTTGTACTAGCGTGGGCACAATAACAAGTCTCACAACACTAGGTTAAAGTCTAACAGGTGTATTTGGAATCACGAGCTTTCAGAGCACTGCTCCTTCATCAGGTGAGTAATCATCAGGTGCACTAACCACATTAGTGCTAACCACTGTGCCAATGTACCACCCATGGTTAGCACTGATGCCTCACAGCCCCAGGGGCCCAGGTTCAATTCCGGCCTTGGGTCACTGTCTGTTTGGAGTTTGTATATTCTCCCCACGTCGGCATGGGTTTCCTCCGAGTGTTCCAGTTTCCTCCCACAGTTCAAAGATGTGCGGGTTAGGTTGATTGGCCATGCTAAATTGACCCTAGGGGCAGGGGGGATTAGCAGGGTAAATATGCGGGGTTACGGGAATAGGGCCTGGGTGGGATTGTGGTTGGTGCAGGCTCGATGGGCTGAATGGCCTCCCTCTTCACTGTAGGGATTCTATGATCTGTCTGTCCCCATGAACTTTGAATCCCTTGCCCAACAAAAACCTGCTTAATTATGTCTTGAATAAATTCAGTGACCCAGAGTCCACTACTTTCTGGGAAAGAGAATTCCACACATTTTGGGAGAAAACGTTTACCTTCATCTCTGTCCTAAAAAGGGAGCCCTCTTATTTTTAAACTATGTGCTCTTGTTTTAGCCTCCCCCGAAAGAGGAAACATCCTCCAGGTATGCACCCTATCAAGCCCCCTCAGAATTTTACAAGTTTCAATAATATCATCTCTTATTCTTCTAAACTCCAATGGGCATTAGCCTAATCTGTTCAACCTTTCTTCATACAAAAACCCCTTCACCCCAGGAATGTGTCTAGTGAACCTTCTCTGAATTGCTTCGAAAGCAATAATAATTTTCTTTCGACAAAAGAGACTAAATCTGTACACAGTATGTGGTCTCACCATGGCCTATTATAGCTGCAGCAAAGCATCCCTACTTTTATATTAGGGGAGGCGATGGCCGAGTGGTGTTAATGCCAGACTATTACCAGAAACCTCAGCTCGCGTTCTGGAGGATCCGGGTTCGAATCCCTCCACGGCAGATGGTGGAACTTGAATTCAAGGAAAAAAGAAATCTGGAGTTAAGAATCTACCGATGACCATGAAACCATTGTTGATTGTCGGAAAAACCCATTCTGGTTCACTAATGTCCTTTAGGGAATGAAATCTGCTGTCCTTACCTGGTCTGGCCTACATGTGACTCCAGAGCCACAGCAATGTGGTTGACTCTTAAATGCCCTCTGAACAAGGGCAACTAGGGATGGCAATAAATGCTGTCCAGCCAGCGATGCCCATGTCCCACGAATAAATAAAGCATATTCCATTCCCCTTGCAATAAATGCCAACATTCTACTTACCTTCCTGATCGCTTGCTGTATTTGCATTCTGATTTTTTTGTGATTCATGTACCAGGACACCTAGATCCTTCTGTACCACTGAGTTCTGCAACTTTTCTCCATTTAAATAGTATACTGTTTTTCTAATCTTCCTGCCAAAGTGGAGAGGTTTACATTTACCCACATTTGTGCCCTGTCTATATCCCTTTGCTGACAGGTGGCACAGTGGCACAGTGGTTAGTTAGCACTGCTGCCTCGCAGCGCCAGGGACCCGGGTTCAATTCCCGGCTTGGGTCACTGTTTGTGTGGAGTTTGCGCGTTCTCCTCGTGTCCGCATGGGTTTCCTCCGGGTGCTCCGGTTTCCTCCCACACTCCAAAGATATGTGGGTTAGGTGGATTGGCCATGCTAAATTGCCCCTGAGTGTCAGGGGGACTAGCTAGAGTAAATGCATGGGGTTATGGGGATAGGGCATGGGTGGTATTGTGGTCAGTGCAGACTACGAAATGATGGGGTAGGGCATTGAGAGGGAATGTGTTGAGCCTTGTAACTGCCACCCATCGATTGCCTCAGAGGATGCAAATACCCTCAATGTTCGCATAGGCATTAAGTTGATCCTGCACATGAGGGACAGGCAGCCATTGAAGCAGCCTGCCAGAACCCCCCATGATGTTGAGATTAAGGGAGGGAACAACCAGACACGGACCCATAGGTGAATCTGAAGGGGCGAGGGCATTGATTGGGGCCAGTCAAGCGATAATGTTGGAAGGGCCACAGACATGTGAGTGAGTGCTGGTCGCCAGATAAAGTGTAGGAATGACAGCTTCCAGGACCAGGAGGACAAGGGGTGTAGGGAGGGTCTGAAGGTAACGGGATGGAACACCAACCTGACTGTCTTTCTCTCTGTCTCTCATCCCCTGCTGAGTTCCAAGATATATTGGAAAGGAGACAGTGGAACTGGCGATTATACTGATCACTGCAGTGGAGGAGCACAGACTCCAGCAGTTAAGACAGGCCACTCCCAGGAAGGGCCCAGTGCTAAGAGGCCAGGGGGCTGCAGGGCAGGCTGAAGGGCCAGCCACCCATCAGGTGAAGAGGGGCCTCGAAGGCAAAGAAGAAAGAAACCAAGGGTGTACAGGTCCCCAGGTGTCCTTCATGGAGCTGTCAGAAGCATGTAAGAGACACCGCCTCACAAAGGAGACAGTGCAGTATCTGTGCCACCTTCTATCAAACCTTGCATCACCTGGAGGAGGAGGGTACCCACTCCCTGCGGCCGTGAAGGTCACAGCAGCCCTCAACGTTTGTGTCACCGGATTGTTCCAGGGCTGAATGAGTGACCTCTGTGGGATTTCATAGAATCATAGAATCCTACAGTGCAAAAGGAGACCATTCGGCCCATCGAGTCTGCACAGACCACAATCCCACCCAGGCCCTATCCCCATGTATTTACCCTAGCCAGTCCCCCTGACACTAAAGAGGCAATTTACCATGGCCAATCCACCTAACCCGCACATCTTTGGGACTGTGGGAGGAAACCGGAGCACCCGGAGGAAACCCACGCAGACACGGGGAGAATGTGTAGACTCCACACAGACAGTGATCCAAGGTGGGAACTGAACCCGGTCCCTGGCGCTGTGAGACAGCAGTGCTAACCACTGTGCCACCCAAGTCATCCACACACAAAGGCATCCGTGAGGTGATGGATGCACTGCATGTCCGGACCTCGGACTACATTTGACCTCCAGGCCCATCAGAATGAGAGGGCTGTGAGATTCGATCCATCGCTGGTCTGCCACAGGTCCAGGGGGCCATCGGTGGCACTCATGTAGCTATTCGCGCACCGTGGCATCAGGGAGTCCCCGTATATCAACAGAAAGGGGCTCCACTCCCTTAATATGCAGCTGGTGTGTGACCACCAGATGAGGATCATGCACGTGTGTGCATGTGCGTGCACATGTGTGCACGTGTGTGCTATCCAGGGAGCGTGCATGATAGTTTTGTCCTGGAGCAGTCACAAATTCCCGAGATTTTCAAGGGTCACCCCAGGTTCATAGGGGACAAGGAGTACCGGCCGAGTTCTTGGCTGATGACGTCTGTGTGGAGGTCTCACTTCACCTGTGCCCACTCGGTACCCCGAAAACTCCTTCATCTTGCAAGACCCCTGGGGTCGGCTCCAACACTTCCTACTCCCTAGGTTACTCCATGGGATGGAGGGACAGCAGGAGCGGGAAGCTTCAACATATTTGACGCTGTCAGTTCTGGAAGGCTGCCATTGTCTGCACCATGGTGTCGAAGCCCTCAGCAATAGTCCTCTGTGTCTACATCATGCCCTCAACCATGGCCCTCAGAGACTGAGCTATGCCTTGGAGCTCTCCAGTCCTGGCTCTGATGTCTTGTCCCAGGCTTTCCACTGCGGTTGCCACCCTCGCAGTGTTGGCCTGGGTGCCACGCAAAGCCGGCACCATCTCCTGCAATTGAAGGCTCTGGAACTCCTGCCATCAGCCTTGTGGTTGCAGGAATCTCGCTGACAACCCTTCCTGGTATTCCTGGCTCTGCCTTTGCATCTCTACAGCTGATGGAGGAATGTGCCCCGAAGCACAGCACCTGGCTGGGGCTCTCAGCTATGTCCTGCGATCAAGCAGACCTCTGAGTGCCCAATCCCTGGGACATTCCTGCCTCCTTAATGTGCATCAAACACAGTGCGGTGCTCACCAGAAGGTGACCCAGAAGCCTCTCTGCTAGGTTCACCCTCTGAGGTGATAGTCTCTGTGACGGTGGACCGTGAGGGTGAGAGATGTGACACATCTTCAGTGACCTCCTCGGAGATCTCCTTCGAGGTGCTGTCGAGGTTGAAGGGGAGGAGTCTGCTGGTGGATGGCCCAGGCACATTGGTTGATGTTCCCACAAGGCAAGGAACATGGTTTTAGTAGATGGCTAGGTCAAGGGTTTGAGCACTTAAAGGTTCACTTGAGACAGGTCATCTAGATGAAGGTGCAGTGGCTTCTCACTTCTCTGTCACAGGCCAACCTCACTGATGGTACAGGCCTCCCCTGTGAATTCCATTGCTCAAATTGAGTCAAAATCCTCAATTCAGGCCTATTCCCACCTATCTTCTCCCTCTCACACCTGTTATGTGCTATCTTCTCCTACAGATACACAAAAAGGGATATTGTGAGCCCAGCAGGTCAGAAGTCGAGGGCAATTGGTATATGTGGGCACTGCGCTGAGGCAAGGAGGGGTTATGATGGGGAGTGCCAGGGGTTTGCAGGATGATGCTGGGTGGTCAGGTGCTGGAAACCAGTGAGGTTGCAGCGGCATGTGGATTCAAGGTGACATTCCGGGGGTGACGGACAGTTCGAATGCCAAGGGGAGACAGGGGGCACCTTGCAAATCATAGTTGGTCATTCACCTTTGTACAACATGGAACTCCCATCCGCTTGGCCATGCTGCTGCCACCGCCTCCCAGACGGGATTTGTCACGTTGCTGGAAAACCTCCTTTCAACCTATGGTTAGATCGTTGCCTACCTGTCCTCCACCCCATCCAACAGTCTTGTTAGGGCCCCCTCTGAAAATCTTGGAGCTGGTCTTTGAGCAGGCATCCTCCTGGCTTGGATGAGTGTGAGTGCTGTGGCGCTACTTATACAGTAAGAAGTTTAACAACACCAGGTTAAAGTCCAACAGGTTTATTTGGTAGCAAAAGCCACACAAGCTTTCGAGGCTCTGAGCCCCTTCTTCAGGTGAGTGGGAATTCTGTTCACAAACAGAACTTATAAAGACACAGACTCAATTTACATGAATAATGGTTGGAATGCGAATACTTACAACTAATCCAGTCTTTAAGAAACAAAACAATGGGAGTGGAGAGAGCATCAAGACAGGCTAAAAAGATGTGTATTGTCTCAGCGCTACTTATATGCAGTGCTCAGATGACCCCCGAGGGTGGGTGAATCTGACGTTTTGCGTCTCAGAGGTGGTGTTTTTCATGTGGCAAAAAAACTGTTTTCAAAGTGCCCAAAGATTGGGTTTGGATCACGCTGATTTTCACGCCGGATATCACATTTTGCCATTTTTTTCTCGGAAAATTCCACCCACTATGTCTTCTTCCAACATAACTTGAACAGAAAAATGGCCGCTGATATACGTCCCGCGCATGCGCATTGCTCCGTGCACGGTGGCACAGTGGTTAGCACTGCTGCCTCACAGCGCCAGGGACCCGGCTTCGATTCCCGGCTTGGGTCACTGTCTGTGTGGAATCTGCAACTTCTACCCGTGTCTGCGTGGGTTTCCTCCGGGTGCTCCGGTTTCCTCCCACAGTCTGAAAGACGTGCTGGATAAGTGCATTAACCATACTAAATTCTCCCTCAGTGTACCCGAACAGGCGCCGGAGTGTGGCGACTAGGGGATTTTCACAGTACTTTCATTGCAGTGTGAATGTAAGCCTACTTGTAACACTAATAAATAAACTTAGTATGGCTTTGATTTATTCAACCAGGGTCTGTGACCCTAATTGCAGAGCTGATTGTGAACTGCGATCCTGAATAGAAAGGTGTGTAATTTACCATTAAAACGGGATTAATCTTATCGGAATTCTCTGGCCATTTGTGCCGTCACTGTAAGTAAGGACAGAGAATTTAGCACTCAGCTAAATCTCCATTCACTGCAGCCGGACCGGAGAATCCCGCTGGCGTGAATGGCCGGGGAATTCCAGTTGATATATGGCTAAAGGTGCATGTTGGGACCCTGCTGAATTTCTGCTGTGCTGACCCATGTGGGATTTATCTGGGAAGTTTCAACAACCAGTGGGAAATTCCCCGCTCTGGGAAACCCTCCGTGAATGTCTCCGACTCTGTGTTAGAATCATAGACTTCGGATAGTTCCACAGTACTTACTTGGGTAGTTACTGAGAAAATGTTAGACAGATTAATCCCTAGTCTAACGCCTGGGTAACTGCAGAACTGACCGCCCAATTGCCCACAATTACCCTCCCCGACTACCCTCCAGACCTGACACATTTGCCCCTTACCTGTGTACCACCTCACCCACTTGTAACCTTACCCACTTGCCATCCTATTCACCTACCACTTCACCCACCTGTCACACACCCACCTTCCACCTCACTCAATTCAATTGCCACCTCACCAACTTCCTCTCACTAACTTACTCACCTCATCCACCCTGCCCACCTACCTACTTATCCACTGCCTTACCTTTCCTTCCTAATTACCTACTTACCTACCCATCCTGCCACCTAGCCCATTCGACCACTCATCCAATCACCCATTGACTAACATTCAAGCTGGTCCTTCATATGGTAGCTAGTGATGCTAAGAGTGGGCAGGTCCTGTTTTCCTTGGATTTTACTCTGCTGCAATTGAGCTCTCTGAGGGACGCTGCATTCCACATTTCTGGGAAAACCGGACTCAGAAAGTCCTGAAAGAAATGTGAGAATGTCAAGTCGGGGACGTTCAATCAGAATGGAAATCCAACAATAAGTGCAAAGCCTTGGAAGATCCAGGCCATACTTACTGAAGTGAAATGAATACAATTGGGAGAATTATTGTCGAGTTCCCCAATCACCTAGCAAAGCACTGGCTGAAAATCAAGAGAAGGCCCAGAGAAACAGAATAAGTGGCTTTTTTAGTAATTAACACCATTTCCCAGCAATTCCATGGGATCCCTTGCCAATGTTACAGCAGTAGATCAGGAGAATCCCTGTGGAACTCCCATATTTTTATCACTTGCAGTACCGGCACAGTAGCACAGTGATTAGCACTGCTGCATCACAGCTCCAAGGACCTGGGTTCGATTCCTGGCTTGGGTCACTGTCTGTGTGGAGTTTGCACATTCTTCTCGTGTCTGCGTGGGTTTCCTCCGGGTGCTCCGGTTTCCTCCCACAGTCCAAAGATGTGCGGGTTAGGTTGATTGGCCGTGCTAAAATTGCCCCTTAGTGTCTTGAGATGGGTAGGTTAGAGGGATTAGTGGGTAAATATGTAGGGATATGGGGGTAGGGTCTGGGTGGGATAGTGGTCGGTGTAGACTCGATGGGCCGAATGGCCTCTTTCTACACTGTAGGGTTCCTATGATTTCTATGATATGTACCTTCTGTTAAATTCTCAGTGACTGAACATATTTAAAACTCAGCAAATACCCGGTGATCAGTCCTGCACAGAATGGTTATTTTTAGTGTGTTAAATGCACAGCTGGAGCAGAAGATATATTGCAATGTCCGCTGCCTTAAGGAGACTTTGCTGACTAGCCACTCTGGAAAAGTAAATGGAAACCAGGTTAGGTACAAGCAAGGCTCACGACGGGCGGCACGGTGGCACAGTGGTTAGCACTGCTGCCTCACAGCACCAGGGACCCGGGTTCAATATCCGGCTTGGGCCACTGTCTGCACGGGTTTCCTCCAGGTGCTCCGGTTTCCGTCCACAGTCCAAAGATGTGTGGGCTACGTGGATTGGCCATGCTAAATTGCCCCTTAATGTCAAGGGGACTAGCTGGGGTAAATGCATGGAATTATGGGGATAGGGCCTTGATGGGATTGTGGTTGGTGCAGACTCGATGGGCCAAATGGCCTCCTTCTGCGCTGTGATTTCATGGTACTTTGAAGAATCCAATACCCTTAGCAAAATATATTTTCCGACCTCACCCGCGGCTGGGATTCTCCAGTTCAGCTGTAAAGAACGGAGATTTGGCTGAACGCCAAATTCTCCATTCTGGTTGGCAGCGGGGCATGAACAACTGGAG
The DNA here is from genome assembly GCF_964213995.1 of Mustelus asterias. Lineage (NCBI taxonomy): Eukaryota > Metazoa > Chordata > Chondrichthyes > Carcharhiniformes > Triakidae > Mustelus > Mustelus asterias. Next base: position 65,586,218 of record NC_135823.1, read on the forward strand.
AATGCCGTCCATTATATTCAAATAATACGGTGCACTTGTGCGTTTCATTGTGCGTTTCCACATCTCATTCTTCTATATATTCTTCTCCTTGAGTTCCCTGTCCAAAGGCAGGTCCAACTCACAGTACAACCTCCACCATGGGTAGGGTTAGGAGGCAGGTCCTGAATCCACCCCAGCCAGACGAGCCCCGTGCTGTTGTGCACCAATCTGATCCAAACCAGCCATCCAGCCAACCAGCACCTCCCCCCCCCAACAAGGAGTCCGAGTTGCTGTGGCAACATACACGTTACATGCATGTTGCAACCTACAGCTATGGATAGCAATGATAAAGGCTCCAATTATCTTTCTATCACATGGCTGACCAGGAATCTCTCCTACTCTTACCACCTGCCATTGGCGTGTCTCGAGTAGGATTTCGAGGTTGATAATCGACCGCTTTGGTTATGTTATGAATACACCATCTGTGGTCATCAAGTCCTGGGGTGGGACTTGAACCCAGAGCTCCTGGCTCAGAAAAAAGGATGCTACCCACTGCGCCACAAGATCTCCAAGAACTAATTAAACTGCGGAAAATAATTTCAGAGTTGTACTTGAGAAATAAACCTAATGGGATATTAAATGGACATTAAAGGGTGGACGTTTAAGAGACAAACAGAAATCCTGTTGGAGCATCTGCAGTATTTTGCTTTTGAATCCCTGTGATGTAGAGAAAGAACTCAGATGTTAATACATTCGAACTGTATTGTGTTAGACGAAGAGAGGTTATTCTGCTTGCTGCCAGAAAATGCTACAATACTGCATGGAATGGCTAAAGTGTGTATTCTGAGTATCATCTATAATCAGGGGAATTGAACTTTCTCAACAATACCCATTCATCCAGCAACTATTTCTTCTTCATGTTGTTTGAAATTTGAATCACAGACATAGACAAGTAGAAAGAAGTCATGTGGGCCCATCATCCCTGTGCCCACTCTCTGAAAAATCTATTGATTTGCCCCACTGTTTTATTTCTTCCATCTAACCCTGCAGAGTTTACTTTCCAACCAGCCTCCCATCCATTGACTCTGTCTACACTTCCCGCTGCCTCGGCCATGCAGCCAGCATAATTAAGGACCCCACGCACCCACGACATTCTCTCTTCCACCTTCTTCCCTCGGGAAAAAGATACAAAAGTCTGAGGTCACGTACCAACCGACTCAAGAACAGCTTCTTCCCTGCTGCTGTCAGACTTTTGAATGGACTCATCTTGCATTAAGTTGATCTTTCACTACACCCTAGCTATGACTGTAACACTACATTCTGCACTCTCTCGTTCCTTCTCTATGAACGGTATGTTTTGTCTATATAGCGCGCAAGAAATAATACTTTTCATTGTATGTTAATACATGTGACAATAATAAATCAAATCAAATCAAATCAATAGTAGAGAAATTCACTATTAAATAACTTACCTGTGACAAAAGCAAGATCTTGTAACTCAAGAGCTTGGCACCATTGTAGGAGAAATGGGTGATAACAGAAGGAGAAATGCACAAAGCCCACAGTCTGAAAAATGGATGGTGGGGGTGGGGGTGGGGAGTTGTAATTGCAGGGCTGGAGGAGGTTATAGAGTAATCGAGGAATTCTGAACTGGAGGCTTTGATGGTCTGTAGACCAATGTAGGTCTCCAAGATAAGGCTGATGGGCGAATGGGGATTAGGAAGGGAAAGGAAAGGACAACAGAGTTTGGATATGTGAACATCTATGGCGGATGGAGTGTTTGAGAGCATCCAGGATACAAAGAGCAACACAAGGGCCACCAGGCCCTTCAAGCCTGCCCCACCATTCAATACATCATGGCTGATCTATTCTGGCCTCAGCTCCTTTTCTGCACCATTTCTCCATAGCCCTCTATTCCTCGATCTATCAAATATTTATCCACCTTCACTTTTAATGCTTTGAATCAGAATCACAGAATCACAGAATACTACAATGCAGAAGAGTCCCTTTGGCCCATCGAGCCTGCACCGATGCATAAAAGGCCCTGACCTGCCTATCTAATCCTACTTGCCAGCACTTGGCCCATAGCCTTGAATGATCCAGCCTTCACTACCCTTTGGGGCAGAGATTTCCAGAGATTCACCACCCTCTGCGAGAAGAAATTCTACGCAGCTCACTTTTAAATGACCGGTCCTTTATCTTGTAGCCATGTCCCCTTGTTCGAGACTGCCCCGCTCTGCCCCTGCTCATAACCCAAGCTTGGGTCTAACGAAGGCATGGATGAGTGTTTCGCTGGCTGGTCTTCTGAAACATAATAGTTCAAAAGGTTTAAGATCATCCAGATGAAGAGTGATGGGGGGGACAATTGCAAAACAAGTGTTGTAAGATCCAACCACATCTTCCTCAATGCAGAACTGGTCCAGGATTTGGAATGGAATTGAACCAACTTTTGGCAGAATCTGATTATTTAATCCATCGGATCATATTTTACCTCCTCAGGCTTGGATTTATTTTGACAGAGATTTGAGCAAAGATGACAGATTTGCTTGTATGAACATGGTTTGATTATTCAGAACCAGTTGAGCAGATTCAGAGTGTTGTGTGAGCTTAAACAGCCAGTCCACGTCTCAGAGGCTCCAGTGTAAACAGATAATGAACCAGTAGTCAGTTTGAAATAGGATGAATTACACACGGCAGAATGTCTGACAATGTGGTAAGTGAGATAAGAGAAAATCTGAAAAAGAATATGGTTTCACTTTATGCTGCATTATCTGATGCAAGAGGCCACTGTGATTTGAGCTGATTTTCTCTGCACCACGTGGTTAAACTCTCTGTTCTCAGCAAGATGCTCTGTCTTCAGATGACACTTGTTTAAAACAGAAAGGCTAATGAATAACTAAATGTGTTCTGACCTTCAGACTGTGTTTCAGATCTAAACAAGTTCCGATGAATCAATCATGCGGTTTACAACATCCTTGGTCAGCAGTCACTTCCCACCCATTAACACGTTGCGTTCTGAATGGGAAGTCCAACACCGGTATGTTAAAGAACAAAGACAATTACAGCACAGGAACAGGCCCTTCGGCCCTCCAGGCCTGCACCGACCATGCTGCCCGACTGAACTAAAACCCGCTACCCTTCCAGGGACTATATCCCTCTATTCCCATCCTATTCACGATGCCCCTTAAAAGTCACTATCGTTTCTGCTTCCACTACTGTGGTGAACCATCGTTGGTTCCCACCAGGTAGTACTGAGCCAGGGTCTGGCCAGTACTATGAGTCTGTATATATGTTGCTGTTGGGGTTAGGGTTGGGTTGTTCTACTTGTTACTGTTGGGGTTAGGGTTGGGCTGTTCTACCTGTATTATAGTTATTATGGTACATCCCAGTCGGGCTCCGCCTCCTGGGAGAGGTATAAAGGTCACTGCTCTGTCTGGGACCCCTCAGTCTGGGATCGTGTATTATATATGGTAGCTCCATTGTAATAGTAAATAAAAGCCTTTATTTCCTCGAGCATCTCTAGCCTCGTGAGTTATATCGCACATCAACTACCTCCCCCAGCAGCGAGTTTCAGACACCCACCACCATCTGTATAAAAAAACTTGCCTTGTACATCTCCTTTAAACCTTGCCCCTCGCATCTTAAACCTATGCCCCCCTAGTAATTGACTCTTCCATCCTGGGAAAAAGCCTCTGACTATCCAAAAAAGCTTTGGACTATTCAAAAAAGCTTCTAACTATCCATGTTAATGAAGTTTAGGAATTTAAATTGCCACAGCCATGATTTCTAGACCAGCGGGTGAGTTTCCAATTCAACTCACTATCACCTGTCCCAGATAAACCAAGCGTTATAATTGAAGCCTTAAATTTAACATGACTTGTCTTTACTCAGCCTGCGTTAGCTGTCCCTGATTGACCCACTTACTTGTAAAACACACTAACTTCATCCTGAATTATGGATTCTAAGTTTAAAGTTCATTTATTGGTGTCACAATTAGGCTTACAGTAACACTGCATTGAAGTTACTGTGGAAATCCGCTAGTCACCACACACCGGCACCTGTTAGGCTACACTGAGAGAGAATTTAGCACGGCCAATGCACCTAACCAGCACGTCTTTCAGATTGTGGGACGAAACCCACGCAGACAAGGAGAGAACGTGCAGGCTTCGCACAGACAGTGACCCAAGGCGGGAATCGGACTCCAGTCGCTGGCGCTGTGAGCCAGCAATGTTAACCACTGTGCCGCCGTGCCACCCTCACACATTACTGACATTATGCTGTCTATAATTAGCCAATCGATCTTTCCGTTCCTTCTTGAATAAATGTTTTACATCATCTGGTCTATAGTCCGAAGGTACAAGTGTATATGTAAGGAGTGAAATAGTGTGGCCAGAGTTTCTTTTACAGTATAAAAAGAACATGCTGCAATTTCTCAGCAGGCCAGGCAGCAACTATGGAGAGAGAAAGCAGGGCGGCACGGTAGCACAGTGGTTAGCACTGCTGCTTCACAGCTCCAGGGACCTGGGTTCGATTCCCGGCTTGGGTCACTGTCTGTGTGGAGTTTGCACATTCTGTTTGTGTCTGTGTGGGTTTCCTCCGGGTGCTCCAGTTTCCTCCCACAGTCCAAAGATGTGCGGGTTAGGTTGATTGGCCATGCTAAAATTGCCCTTCCTGGGATGCGTAGGTTAGAGGGATTAATGGGTAAATATGTAGGGATATGGGGATAGAGCCTGGGTGGGATTGTGGTCGGTGCAGACTCGATGAGCCAAATGGCCTCTCTCTGTGCTGTAGGGTTTCTAAGTTTCTAAATAGAGGCCTAGGTTTTTCAGTTAGCAGAAAGTGATGGTGCTCACCGCTGACCTCGGAGAAAAATGCCCACCAAGATCCAGCAATCTCTGTGACATGGATTTCCCCTAAGAACATAAGAACTAGGAGCAGGAGTAGGCCAACTAGCCCCTCGAGCCTGCTCCGCCATTCAATGAGATCATGGCTGATCTGTTCATGGACTCAACTCCACTTACCTGCCTGCTCACCACAATCCTTAATTCCCTTACTGTTCTATCCCAAGTCAGCTTGAATCTGGTTCCAAAATCTTGAATTATAAGTTTAATGATGACCGTGAAACCACTGTCGATTGTTGTAAAAACCCATCTGGTTCACTAATGTACTTTAGGCAAGGAAATCTGCCATCCTTACCTGGTCTGGCCTACATGTGACTCCAGATCCACAGCAATGTGGTTGACTCTTAAATGCCCTCAGAGATGGGCCCGGCCAGTGACGCCCACGTCACATGAACGTATAAAAGAAAAGTTAAGGAGATCTCCAAGTGTCCAGTAGCAGTGATGTCATCAGCAAGGTAAACAGCCAATCACATTGAACTATTTTCAGAGACAGCAAACCAGGAAGTAAAATGCACTGAATTTTAATTAAAATTTTAATTATTGGGACATACACATGGGATTAAAGTAGGAGCTTAAATATCGCAAACAATTTTTGAAATCATTTTTAAATTATTTATCGTAGTGGAGAAATTTGACGTGCCACAATTATAAAATTATTTTTTCAGGGCCAGTAAAGCTGATCAGTAATAATCATGAACTTTGCATGCTATTAAAACCCAGTTGTACCTCATTCAAAAAGTTACAACTTTTTCAAGGGTTTTTACAGTGAAATGAAGGGTGGAAAATGGCATGTTTTTGGGAATTGATTGATTTCTACTTGATTGCAGTTGGCAGGGACGGGTTTGTGGTGGGTTGTGGGGTTGGGGATTGGGTTAACAGCGCACTTTATGGGAAAGCACAGATCATTGACAGCCACTTCTGCATTTCCAAGCTCACTTGCACATATACATTCCTGATGCTGCTGCCAGTTTCAGAGAAAGTTTCGCTGCCATGGCTACCTCAAAAGCCGGGTGGTGTGGCGCGCACCTGTAATCCCGCTGCTGGGAGGCTGAGGCTGCTGGATTGCTTGAGGTCGGGAGTTCTGGGCTGTTGTCCTCTGTGCCGATCGGGTGTCCTCAAAATCCAGACAGAGACCACTCATCGGAACTAGAAAATGGTACTGATTTTAAGTAAGTGTGGAGGCAGAAAAAAAAACAAGCAGGGACAGGGAAGGGAGGAAAGAACTAAAAGAGAAGGTCTGTGATAAGAAACCCTAGCAAAACTGAAGTCAGTGAGAATCCAGGGGGAAAATCTCCACTGGTTGGAGTTACATCTTTCACAAAGCAAGATGATTGTGGCTGTTGGAGGTCAATTATCTCAGCCCCAGGGCATCGCTGCAGGAGTTCCTCAGGGCTGTGTCCTAGGCCCAACCATCTTCAGCTGCTTCATCAATTCCCTCCCTTCTTCAGAAGGGCAGAAACAAGGATGTTTACTGATTATTGCGCTGTGTTCAGTTCCTTTTGGACCTCCTCAAATACCTGCATGTAGCAGGACCTGGACAACATTCAGGCTTGGGCTGATAAATGGCAAGTAGTATTCACGCCACACAAGTGCCAGAGCACCAGCACCTACCTGCGAAGTCCACTCCCATCCATACACCATTCTGACTTAGAACTATATCGCCGTTCCTTAAATGTCACTGGGTAAATCCTGGAACTCCCTTCCTAACAGCATTGTGGTTGTACCTACACTACATGGACTGCAGCAGTTCAGGAAGGTAGTTCCTCATCACCAAGGATTGAGTCCAGAAGGCAAAACAGCAAATGCTGGAAAATCTCAGCAGGTCTGGCAGGCGGCACGGTGGTTAGCACTGCTGCTTCACAGCGCCAGGGACCTGGGTTTGATTCCAGGTTTGGGTCACTGTCTGTGTGGAGTCTGCACGTTCTCCCTGTGTCTGCATGGGTTTCCTTCGGGTGCTCCGGTTTCCTCCCATATTCTGAAAGACGTGCTGGTTAGGTGCATTGACCCGAACAGGTGCCGGAGTGTGGCGACTTGAGGAATTTCATGGTAACTTTATTACAGAGTTAATGTAAGCCTTACTTGTGACTAATAAATAAACCTTACTTTACTGTAGGGAGAGAAAAGAGCTGACATTTCAAGTCCAGATGACCCTTTGTCAAAGCTGAGTCCAGAAGATTGCATCAAACCTAATTGAAAGATTGTGTTACTCAGACTGCCATTGAGCTTCAATGGATAAATACTGTAGGAAGCTGGGGACAGAGATATCAGAGGGGGAAGTTGCTTATTATCTGATTTCTTCCAAAGTTCTTTGGTACATGCCGGAAGGATCCAGTGACTTAACTATCCCAAAATTATTTTCAGAAGTCAATTCCTTTCCATAATTATCTCTGAACAATCCAAGAGGACATAAACAAGATGGCATAGTGGGCAGACGAGTGGCAGATGAAATTTAATGTAGAAAAGTATGAAGTTTTACGTTTTCTTAGGAAGAAGGAGGAGAGGCAATGTAAAATAAAGAATATAATTCTAAAGAGATAGAGGAGTAGAAGGACACAAGGGTATATGTCACAGAATCACAGAACTGCTACGCGCAGAAGGAGACCATTCAGCCCATCGTGTCTGACCTGGTTCTCCGAATGAGCAACTCACCTCCAGCCATTCCCCCGCCTTCTCCCCTTAACCCTGCACATTCTTCCTTTTCAGATAACAGTCTAATTCCATTTTGAATGTTTCAGTTGAACCTGCTTTCACTACATTCAGGCTATGCCTTCCAAACCCTAACCACTCGCTGCGTAAAACTGATTCCCCTCACATCACTTTTGCTTCTTTGACAAATTACTTTAAATCTGTGCCCTCTCGTCCTTGACCCTTCCACCAATGGGAACAGTTTCTCCCTATCTACTCTGTCCAGACCCCCTCATGATTTTGAACATCTCTGTCAAATCTCCTCTTCTCTTCTCTTCTCCAAGGGGAACAGTCATGGGCACAAATCATTGTTAAGGCAGGTTGAGAAAGTGTTTAGCAAGGTATATGGTATCTTGGGCTTTATAAACTTGTAGAACCAAAGAATCAGTGTAATTTACAAAAATCACAGGAGCAAGTTAAGGTGAATCTTTATAAAACACGAGTACAGTCTCAACTAGAGAATTGCATCCAATTGTGGTTATCGCGCTTTAGGAAGGATGTATGATACAAAGGAAAGATTTATGGGATTAGCTTCAGGAATGAGGGATTTCAGTTACCTAGTCAGAGTGAATAAGCTGGGGCCTTTCTCCTTAAAGAGGAGAAGGTTGAGGGTAGATTTGATTGAGGTAGTCAAAATCATGAGGGATCTGGACAGAATACATCAGGAGAAACCATTTCCAAAGGTGGAAGGGTTAAGAACCAGAGGACTCCGATTTCGTAGAATCATAGAATCCTACAGTGCAGGAGGCCATTCAGCCCATCAAGTCTGCACCAACCACAACCCCACCCAGGCCCTATCCCATAACCCCATATATTTACGCTAGCTAGTCCCCCTGATACAAAGGGGCAATTTAGCATGGCCAATCCACCTACCCGCACATCTTTGGACTGTGGGAGGAAACCGGAGCACCCAGAGGAAACCTATGCAGACACGGGGAGAACGTGTAAACTCCACACAGACAGTGGTCCAAGCTGGGAATTGAACCCGGGTCCATATCACTCTGAGGCAGCAGTGCTAACCACTGTGCCACCATGCCCTCTATTTAAAAAGTGAATGCCAAAAGATGTGCAGGTGATGTGAGGAAAACCTTTTTTTTTCACAGCAAGTGATTAGGATCAGGAATGCACTGTCTGTGCATGTGTATGTGTGTGTGTGCGTGTGTGGTGGAGGTAGATTCAACCATGGCTTTCAAAAGGGAATTGGATAATTATCTGAATAGATAAGTTGGGCTGAAGGGCCTGTTTCCATGCTGTAAACCTCTATGACTCTAGAGACAATAGGCCATGGGGCTAAGGTGAGGGAATGGGACTAGTTGAGTTGCTCTTGCGGAAAGCCAGCAGGAGCACAACAGGATGAACTGACACCCTATGAACTGTATCCATTCCACAATTCTATAACAGTCTGCCATCCACCTCCAGTACGCCCTCCATTCTCACTGCTGCTACAATGTTTTGCCACAGGAAGTGGTTGATGCCAAAACATTGAATGTATTCAAGAGGCGGCTGGACATAGCACTTGGGGCGAACGGGATCAAAGGTTATGGGGAGAAGGCAGGATTAGGCTATTGAGTGGGATGATCAGCCATGATCGTGATGGATGGCGGAGCAGGCTCGAATGGCCTCCTCCTGCTCCTATCTTCTCCTATGTTTCTATTTGTAAAGGCTCTCAAATTCCACAGGGTTTCTCCTAGTCTCTGGCTGTAACTTCAAATGGAAACCAACAGAACCTTGTAAGAGACAAATTAAATATCCATTTTTAGCACCATTTCAGCACCAGTTCTATTAGTTTCCTGCTGAATATGCAACAGATAACCAAGAGAACCCCTGAAGAATTTCAGGACCAATACCAGTCCATGCCTTCATCCTTCACTGTTATCTGCTTTTTAACCATTCTTTTTACAATATGCTTCTACTAAGCCTTTAACGTTTCCTTTTATATTAAATTTCATAGCTCTGCTAATTCCCCTTTGATATTCCTCATTGGTACCTTTAGTTGCTAGCTCTAATTTGATCATCTTTTAAGTTTCAGTTTAGCTTTAATCTCACTATATATCTGGGGGAGATGGTGGCGCACGAGTAACATCACTGGACTATTAATCCCAAAGCCCAGGCTAATGCTCTGGGGACATGGGTTCAAATCCCACCGCGGCAGCTGGAGGATTTTAAATTCAATTAATAAAAAATCTGGAATTGAAAGCGAACCTCTAACTATCATCAACTGTTGTGAATCCTCATCAGCTTCACTACCTAGCCAACATGTGACTAAAGACCCACAGCAATGTAGTTGACTCTTAACTGACCTCTAAAGTGGCCTGTAAGCTACTCAGTGCAAGGGTAATGAGAGATGGACAATAAATGCTGCCCTTGTCTGTGACACCCACATTCCATTAAAGAATATCTGGAGATCTATGTGCCCTTCTCTGTCTAAGTTTAAGTTTTAAGTTTATTCATTAGTGTCACAAGTAGGCCCACATTAACACTGCAATGAAGTTACTGTGAAAGTTCCCTATCGGATACATTTGTTTTGTGCTCAGTCCACCTTCCGTTAAAACACTCTGTTCATTAATCTAACCTGACAGGAAAAGTGCATCCAATCCTGGTGGTCTATTAGGAAGATCTTTATCAATCTGACAGAACCAGGTAGGGGTTGTGAACTGTATAAATTAATTAACGTTTAAGTGTATACAGAGGGGAGCACTCATTGGGTGATTATTTAACGACACTGGTCATCAGAGAATAGAATCAAATAATCCCCACGGTCCAGAAGAGGCCGTTCAAACCATCGAGTCTGCACCGACCCTTTCACAGAGTATCTTACCCAAGCCCTCTCTCCCGCCCATAACCCCATACCTTTCCCATGACTAATCTATCGAACCTAAGGGGAACTTTAGCATGGCCAATTCACCTAACTTGCACATCTATGGAGCGTGGGAGGAAACCGGAGCACCGGAGGAAACCCACGCAGAGAGGGGGAGAAAGTGCAGACTCCACGCAGACAGTGACCAAAGCCAGGAATCGAACCTGAGTCCCTGGCACTGTGAGGAGGCAGTGCTAACCATTGTGCCACCGTGCCACTCGCGTTAAAGAATTAGAAGCTGTAAGTTTGTAATGTCACACTTCGAGCATAAATCTGAAACTGAATAAAGATAGACTTCTGGCCTCCTCATAGAATCCCTACAGTGCAGAAGGAGGCCGTTTGGCCCATCGAGTCTGCACCGACCACATTCCCACCCAGACCCTATTCCCATAAACCCCATATTTATTCTGCTAATCCCCGACACTAGGGCCAATTTAGCATGGCCAATCAACCTAACCCACACATCTTTGGACTGTGGGAGGGAACCGGAGCACCCAGAGGCAGAGGAAACCCACGCAGACACGGGAGAATGTGCAAACTCTATACAGACAGTGACCTGAGGCCGGAATTGAACCCAGGTCCCTGGATTATGTGAGGCAGCAGTGCTAACCACTATGCCACTGTGCCGCCCTCCTTCACCAACTGGCTGTCAGTAGTTTAATATGGGTAGTAGGAAGGGGACAGCATAACCAGGTACCAAGCATATAATGATGGAGATGCATACAATTCTGAGATGTCGAAATAGGTGAAGGTAAAGTTTAGTTATTAGTGTCACAAGCCGGCTTACATTCACACTGTAATGAAGTTACTGTGAAAATCCCCTAGTTGCCACACTCCAGTGCCTGTTCGGGTACACTGAGGGAGAATTTAGCCTGGCCAATCCACCTAACCTGCACATCTTTGGACTGCGGGAGGAAACCGGAGCACCTGGAGGAAACCCACGCAGACACGGGGAGAATGTGCAGACTCCACACAGACAATGACCCGAGCCGGGAATCAAACCCGGGTCCCTGGCGCTGTGAGGCAGCAGTGCTAACTATTGTGCCAATAGGTACATTTGGGATCTGAGAAAGCCTCAGTTTTGGTTCTGGCTGTTCACTATCCCAAACAGTTCAGCATCTGAAATTGAAACCACAAAATAAGAAAAGCATTTATTCTAATTGTTGGAGAGAAGGAAGTTATAAGGGCTGCACAGAGGTGCCTTCTTCCTCCTACTGATTACAAACTTGTCATTTTCCTGCCAGATTTCTGTACACACAGCAGTTCAGTGATTTTGTCACTTGCTTTAATGGCTCTGCACTCCAGGTGGCCCTTGTTCTGACAAATGTGGAGATTCTTCATCAGTGCCCACTGACTCTTACTGATCCCATCAGAGGGCTGCAGGAGAACAGCAAGGATTTGTTTAATCTATTTCAGTCGCTGAGAAAGTGCTGAGACATGTGAACAGTGTCAGAAAATAGTTCAGTTTTTAAAAAATCATGAACAGACTATTCAGAAATGACCTGTTCACTGGACGCCACAGGTGAGATACACTGGGCTGGATACTCCTCCACAATCCCACTTGGAATCAAGCATAAGGGCAATAAGAATGATGGAAAAGTCAGGCAGTAAGGCTAATCACCAGAGCAACCAGGATATCTCTCCCCAAGCCCCCATTGTGACTGATGTTGCTCACTCCTTTTCCAACTATTCCAACCAAATATTTTGTTCTTATTCTTTAATGGGACATGAGTATTGCCCTTGAGGAGGTGGTGGTGAGCTGCCTTCTGGAACCGCTGCAGTCCATTTGGTGTCGGAACACCCACAGTGCTGTAAGCAAGGGAGTTCCAGGATTTTGACCCAACGACAATAAAGAAACAGTGATACAGTTCCAAGTCAGGATGGTGTGTGCCTTGGAGAGGAACTTGTAGCTGGTGGTGTTCCCATGGGTTCTTCTGCCTATGTCCTTTTAGGTGGTACAGGTCGTGGGTTTAGAAGGTGCTATCAAAGGAACCTTGGTGAATTGCTGCAATCCATCTTGTGTATGGTACACAATGCTGCCATTGATGGTTGGTGGTAGAGGGAGTGAATGTTTAAGGTAGTGGATGCTGTGCCAATTAAGCGAGTTGCTTACTTTTTCCTAGTTGTGGGTGTCGCTGGCAAGGCCAGAATTTATTCCCATCCCTAATTGCTCTTGAAAAGGTGGTGGTGAACCACCTTCTTGAACCTCTGCAATTCCACAACTTTAGGTCAGGGCAGCTGAAGGCACCGCTTGATTCGATTTGATTTATTATTGTCACATGTAATCACATATAGTGAAAAGTATTGTTTCTTGTGCGCTATACAGACAAAGCATACCGTTCATAGAGAAGGAAGCGAGAGAGGGCAGAATGTAGTGTTACAGTCATAGCTAGGGTGTAGAGAAAGATCAACTTAATGCAAGGTAAGTCCATTCAAAAGTCTGACAGCAGCAGGGAAGAAGCTGTTCTTGACTCAGTTGCTACGTGACCTCAGACTTTTGTATCTTTTTCCCGAAGGAAGAGAGTGGAAGAGAGAATGTCCGGGGTGTGTGGGGTCCTTAATTATGCTGGCTGCTTTTCTGAGGCAGCGGGAAGTGTAAACAGAGTCAATGAATGGGAGGCTGGTTTGCGTGATGGATTGGGCTACATTCACGACCCTCACGTCCAGCATAGGAGCAATTAAAATTGAGAACAGTCAGGAGGCCAGAATCGGAGGAGCACGGACATTTCGGAAGGTTCAGGGCTGTTACAGAAATAGCAGACAACATTAAATTAGTCCAACACAGAAGCAATTTGGAAAACTATTCATAAAGTACAGTCAAATATTGCGTATATAAGCATTTTGAGGAATTATTCTATAGATCTTTCAATTTAGAAGTAGGTTACTAATGAAAAGCAATAAAAATAAATATTTTTAATTAAAAAATAATAGGAACGGGGGTAAATAATTTCAAATCAATGTATTTACATTCAGGACACTGGCCCATTTATAATAATGTTGATTTTTAAATGGCATCAGGGCGACACGTTGGCACAATGGTTAGCACTGCTGCCTCACAGCGACTCAGGTTCGATTCCCAGCTTGGGTCACTGTCTGTGGTTTGCACATTCTCCCTGTGTCTGCGTGGGTTTCCTCCGGGTGCTCCGGTTTCCTCCCACAGTCCAAAGATGTGCGGGTTAGGTGGATTGGCCGTGCTGAATTGCCCCTTAGGGCCCTATTTTACCATCGAGCGCGAAAACACGGTAAAGTCGGGTGTAAGGCCATTAACACGATCCGCGTCCGCGCAGGTGGCCACTTTACCGAAACCCGGGAATGGCGGCGATCCAATTCGCGCCCGAAACGGGTGCAATGGCAATTTAAATGCATTTGCATGTATTTCAATTGAATTAATGAATTGCCCGCCCAACTTTATCAGCATTTCCCCCTTTACCGCCATGTTCGCCGATCCGGAATCGTGCCAAAATGAACCTGCTGAATAAAAGTCTGAATCGGGCTCTCCAGCTGCTGAAGAGCGAGTTCAGCGCTTCCATCGGCTCTCTGACTCAGATCAGTGGTGGGGGGGAGGAGGGAGGTGGGCCAGATCATTCTCTGGTTGGCGGGAGGGGGGTGCGGGGGGGAGAGGAGTGAGGCCAAATTGTTGTCTGATTGGAGGGGAAGGAGGAGGAGGCGGGTCAGATGTATCTCTAGTGGGAAGGGGAGGGGGAAGGAGGGAGGCCCGACCGTTGTCTGGTGGTAGAGGGGGCGGGAGGGCCGATCGTTGTCTGGTGGTAGGGGGGGGCGGGGAGGGCCGATCGTTGTCTGGTGGGGGTGGTGGGGGAGGGCTGATCGTTGTTTGGTGGGGAGGGAGGAGGAGGCAGGTCAGATGTTCCTCTGTGGGGTGGTGAGTGAGGCCAGATCATTCTCTGGAGGGGGGAGTGAGGCCAGATCATTCTCTTAGGGGATGGGGGTGAGTGAGGCCAGATCGTTCTCTCGAGGGGAGAGGGGGAGGAGGGAGGGGGTAAGATGTATCTCTGAGGGGGGGAGGCCCAATCGCTCACTGGTGGGGGGGGTGGCAGATGGATCTCTGGTAGGGGCGAGGCGGGGGGGGCAGGGGGGTCCGCTGCCACTCTGCGGGCGATCGGTGGTGTGGGGGAAGGGGGCAGGGTCGTGATCGGTCTGGGTAGCGGGGGGGGCGGTGGATAAGCGGGACAGTGATGTCTGTGCCGGCCATTGCTCCCGCTTTTCACTCCCGAGCCGCTTTCTCCGCTTTCTGCGGCCCGGGAGCGATCTGACACAGGCGCGCTTTTTCAATTTTTTTTCCAACTGCGCATGCGCAGTTCAGTGCGCCGATTGTTTTGGGCGCGCTAAGCCCCGCCCACAGCGCGAATGGGACCCGATTTTTTTTTCAGGCTGAGTGCATATGGGGGCACCTGAAAGCAGATTTCTAAGTCGGATCTGAATTAAGCCCAGATTCAGCACTTAGAATGAAAATGGTAAAATCAGGCCCTGAGTGTCAGGGGGACTAGCTAGGGTAAATGCACGGAGTTATGGGGAAAGAGCCTGGGTGGGATTGTGGTCGGTGCAGACCTGATGGGCCCGAATGAACTCCTTCTGCACTGTAGGGATTCTATGATTCCATCTGTTGCACTGTTAACAGTTAGAAACTCTGTGATAAAGTTCTATTGCAAACACTGAGTAGATAACTAACCATACAGCATAATGTGGAAAGTCATGCAATGCTATCTACTCATATTCTGCTCTTCTCCCACAAGGGATTATCTCATTCAGAGGTCCAGTTCCATGGGTGTTGGCAGCATTCCGGCATCTCACTGGTAGCTCTATTTTCATGTAAATGAACTGTGCCAAGTTATTTAACAATTGGAGGATCTATAACCCAGCATTATCCGATGCTCCCTAAGCAGGCAATTTCAAACAGAGAGTTTGAGTCTCCATTCAACTGCTTAGCCGCATGTCCGTGTCTAACTCTGCCTCGCCAACAAAACTGATTTCTTCCTTTGCTTCTTTTCTGATGGACAAATGACTTTTCTGAGCTTCAAGTGCAGTGAAAGGGAAAATGGCTGGCAGGAATCAGGTCACGAAACTAACATCCCAATCACTGTTAATATGGAAGAAAATGGAAATGTTTTAAGCGGATTTATTTACTTGAAATTCAAGTCAGAAACGTGAAAGACATTTAAAAGAAAAATGGCAGGAAAATTACATAAAAGCATATCACAAAAGATTGTCTGCAATCCTCTGAACACTCTAGTTGTATTATATCACCTCTTCGCTGAGCAGATTTCATTGATGTTCTGAGAGAGTGTGTATGACTTTTACAGATTCTAGCAAATGACTTGGGTGAGTAGTTTTGGCAATGGGACCTTTCACTCAACAATAGAAATGTTTCACAGGGGATATGAGTGTTATACTCAAGTCAAACACATGTGCCGGAATCGGGGCGGGTGAGGGGCAGACAACGGAAATGTCTGTTGACCTAGGGCGGGAATTTACGGTCTCACTCGAGCGAGGCTATAAAATCTCGCCCAAGATATACGGTACAGTAAAAGTATGACTGAGTAGTCCTGGAGATAAAATAATTACTTGGATGCCACCGAATGGGCATCATGGTGCCACAATGGTTAACGCTGCTGCCTCACAGTGTCAGGGACCTGGTTCAATTCTGGCCTTCGGTGGCCGTCTCTGTGGAGTCTGCACGTTCTCCCCGTGTCTGCGTGGGTTTCCTCCGGGTGCTCCGGTTTCCTCCCACAGTCCAAAGATGTGCAGGTTAGATGGATTGGCCGTGCTAAATTGCCCCTTAGTGTCACAAGAGGTGTAGGTTAGGAAGATTGGCAGGGTAAATATGTGGGGTAAATGCAATGGGGTAGGGCAGGTTGGGTGGATCTGGGTAAGGTACTCTGTCGGAGAGCCAGTGCAGACTTGATGGGCCAAATGGCCTCCTTCTGGGCCAGTGGGCTGATGAGTGGCAGATGGAGTTTAATTTAGATAAATGCAAGGTGATGCATTTTGGTAGATTGAACCAGGGCAGGACTTACTCAGTTAATGGTAGGGTGTTGGGGAGAGTTATAGAACAAAGAGATCTAGGGGTACATGTTCATAGCTCCTTGAAAGTGGAGTCACAGGTGGACAGAGTGGTGAAGAAGTTATTCAGCATTCTTGGTTTCATTAGTCAGAACATTGAATACAGGAGTTGGGCGTCTTGTTGAAGTTGTACAACAGATTGGTAAGGCCACATTTGGAATACTATGTACAGTTCTGGTCACCCTATTATTGAAAGGATATTACTTAACTAGAAAGAGTGCAGAAAAGATTTATTAGGATGTTACCGGGACTTGATGGTTTGAGTTATAAGGAGAGGCTGGATAGACTGGGACTTTTTCCCCTGGAGCGTAGGCGATTTAGGGGTGATCTTATAGAGGACTATAAAATAATGAGGTACATAGATCAGCTAGATAGTCAACATCTTTTCCCAGAGGTAGGAGAGTCTAAAACTAGGGGGCATAGGTTTAAGGTGAGAGGGGAGAGATACAAAAGGGTCCAGAGGGGCAATTTTTTCACACAGAGGGTGGTGAGTGTCTGGAACAAGCTGCCAGAGATAGTAGTAGAGACGGGTACAATTTTGTATTTTGAAAAGCATTTAAACAGTTACCTGGTAAGATGGGTAAAGGGGGATATGGGCCAAATGTGGGCAATTAGGACTAGCTTAGTGGTGAAAAAAAAGAGTGGCATGGACAAGTTAGGCCGAAGGGCCTGTTTCCATGCTGTAAACCTCTGTGACTCTATTCTGCATTGTAGGGATTCTATGATAGAGTTCTATGAATGTACAGTAACCAGCTGGTAAATAATGTCCTTGTCAACTGCTGACCAGCATGTGGATGAGGAAGGACAACAGGTGTGATGCCAATGATGTTGCAGCTGTAGTTGTCATGTGCAATATGACAAATTATGAGAATTGAATGTCATGATCGTGGAAGATTCTAAACAGGATTGTGTTACTGGTGGGACAGTTACACTGAAACTCTGCGAGACATTAGCTAACCTAGGTCTTACTATTACTGTCAGTTTGAGAGAAACGTCATTATTGTTGCAACCTATTCCATGATGTTATATTTTCCAGTGCTACAGAATAGAGATTGTTGGCCTGAAATTCCTGGAGGCCAGCGGTGGGGAATCAACACAATACGGGTGAGGAAATTTGCTCGCATTCATCATTGCTGAGGCCTTCAAGAAAGCACTTGAGATGTTAGCTTGAATTGCAGACATTGATGTAATCACAAATCAACTTTTTTTTACATGGTCATGTTACTTCAAGAGCGCCTTAGACATTATATTGAATTCACTGCTCTCTCTCCACCTCAGGCAGTGGCCCTCCATGCCCTCAATTAGTGTTGCGACCTTCCTACGATTATGTAAATACCACGGGTCCCAGGATATCACACTCTGCCCCACCTAAGATCTGCCCCAAAGTACTTTCTTTGATTTTGATTTGATTTGATTTATTATTGTCACATGTATTAGTATACAGTGAAAAGTATTGTTTCTTGTGCGGTATACAGACAAAGCATACTGTTCATAGAGAAGGAAAGGAAAGGGTGCAGCATGTAGTGTTGCAGTCATAGCTAGGGTGTTGAGAAAGATCAACTTAATGCGAGGTAGGTCCATTCAAAAGTCCATTCAAAATTCAAAATTTCCCAGGAATTTCTGAGCTAGTATCAGGGTGTGGCAATCCATGTGTTTTGGAAGAAATTTGCTGGAGTAATCATAAAGGGTCATCTGGATTCGAAACGTCAGCTCTTTTCTCTCCTTACAGATGCTGCCAGACCTGCAGAGATTTTCCAGCATTTTCTCTTTTGGTTTCAGATTCCTGCATCCTCAGTCATTTGCTTTCAATCACCTCTTCATGTTTGCCTCCAATTGTATATCTGTTTACATGCTCCAAAAGTGGTAATCATTCGGGCAGGTGCAGTGATTGGTTGTATTGTCACATTCCATGGGGATGAATTCATTCATTGAGAATTCTCCCACTCAAGAACAGCTTCCTTCAACTGCTCAGACTGGCCTGTTACGCACTCTGCTTTCAACACTCTCTGCTTTTTGATTTCGGTTTTCAGCACTTAATTTCCTTTTTTCACTTCATTGATTATACAGAATGCGATGAAAGAAAATCAGCCCTTCATCTGTTAGAGTTTGTGTCTTCCTGTTGCTTATGACTTTGGTGTCAGTATTCCTTTCATTTGTACCAGCGTTCAGATTCAGATCACCATCACACCTCCAGTTCGCGTCCCCAGCGTGGGGATAAGCTCTTCACGTGGGTCTCCCAGAAGCTGGAGCTCAGAGTATTGCAACAGTCATAATGTTAAGTGCTAGTTTCGTCAGCACCTGATCCCTAGGATTAGGAATGTTTGCAAACAGGCACAAGAATTCTTTATAAATAATTCGGATGGAATCTCCAGAGATTTTGTGCCAGGAGCAAGGCCTGAGATGTGCGAGTGACTAATTGGCAAATCACAGATGTTTTGCCTGAGGTTTTCTGCCCATTAATATCCACGGTGTCATGTTCCACTATATTCTGAATGTGTAACTAATTTTTATATTTTAAACTAATCACAAATGACTGCAAAAAGACGGACGCCCGGGGATTTTCTTTTTATTCATTCATGGGATATGGGTGTCGCTGGCTGGGCCAAATTTATTGCCAATCCCTAGTAGCCCAAGGGCAGTTGAGAGTCGACCACATTGCTGTGGCTCTGGAGTTACATGTAGGCCAGACCAGGGTAAGAATGGCAGATTTCCTTCCTTAAAGGACAATAGTGAACCAGATGGGTTTTTCCAACAATGGTTTCATGGTCATCAGCAGATACTTAATTCCAGATTTTTTTTATTGAATTCAAATTCCAGCATGTGTCGTGACAGGATTCGAACCCGGGTGCCCAGAACATTAGTTGAGTTTCTGGATTAATAGTCTAGCGATAATACCACTAAGCAGTCACCGTCCCTTCTCTGACTTATTTTGTGGGCTGTCTCAGGAGGGAACAAAAGGAACTTTTCACACTGATATTGACTCAATGTCCTATCCTGAAATTAATTTGATAGAGTAATTTCAAATAAACGTATCATTCAGAAACAAACACCACCCAACCAAAGTAACCACCCACCTTACGGTAGCACAGTGGATAGCAATGCTGCCTCACAGTTCCAGGGACTCAGGTTCGATTCCCGGCTTGGGTCACTGTCTGTGTGGAGTTTGCACATTCTCCCCGTGTCTGCATGGGTTTCCTCCGGGTGCTCCAGTTTCCTCCCACAGTCAGAAAGATGTGCTGGTTAGGTGTATTGACCTGAACAGGTGCCGGAGTGTGGTAACTAGGGGAATTTCACAGTAACTTCATTGCAGTTTTAATGTAAGTCTTACTTGTGACTAATAAATAAACTTTACTTTACCTTGGACATGAAAAAAGGACACATGATGAGACAGCCACTTATTTTAAAAACAGCAAGGTGCTACAGACAGAGTTCCTTCAGAAATTCATTGAACCAGCTGCAAACCATCTAAGCAGCCAAGGTAATAAATAAACAGCAACACCTTGAAAGTAGGAGGAGGACTCCCCCCCTGACTGTTCCAAACCCAAATTCACCAGAGAACAAAGCTCCTGGAAATTCAACTATAAAAAGCCTCACAGTTCGGTAAAGTCCTCCGTTGTACAGGACCTTCACTTCAAGGGCACAATGGTTAATGGTTAGCAATGCTGCCTCACAACGCCAGGGGCCCGGGTTCGATTCCCAGCTTGGGTCACTGTCTGTGTGGAGTCTGCACGTTCTCTCCATGTCTGCATGGGCTTCCTCCAGATGTTCCAGTTTCCTCCCACAGTCCAAAGATGTGCGGGTTAGGTTGATTGGTCAGGCTAAATTGCCCCTTAGTGTCAGGGGGACTAACTAGGGTAAATGCATGGGGCTATGGGGATAGGGGCCTGGGTGAGATTGTGGTCAGTGCAGACTCGATGGGCCGAATGGCCTCCTTCTGCATGTAGGATTCCATTCTAACTAAAGCATCTACTCATCTAAGAAACTACAGGGCTGCCACAAAAGCGATTGAGACAATCATAAATTATAATTGCATTGTCTTACCTTCATCTGTATCTAATCCTTGTGCTCGTGAAGTGTGGTGTCTTGTTTTAAACCTCCGGGCCAAGTGTGTGATAAAAAATAAAATATTTTTAAAAACCCACATAAATCTTCCGGTTGGGATTATTTGATTGGTACACTCACTCTGAGGGTAAGAAAACATTTTACATACAAACTTTTTTTTAATATACTTTTCCAATTCAATCAAATCAAATCCAATTCAGAGTCTCAACAAGTTGAGACACTTCAGATCCAGGCTGACAAGACAGGGCGAGCGACCAAAATCACCATGTCCTGGGCCTGAGCTACATGAGCCAAGCTGATTGGAGAAGGGGGAGGTTCCTCCTCCAAGACTTGAGCTCATCTGCATCTTAGCCAAAAGGCCGAGATGCCGCTTTTAAAAATTGCTTCATATGAAACATATGAAGCTTCAATGTAACCTAATGACCTCAACCAAGTGCAGCATCCAATTAGTACTACACTTGATCTTAGCCAAAAGGCCTACATACAAACTTATGGGCAACGAGAAAGGAACACAAATTCAGTCTGCGACAGTGAAAAGAAAATCATAGGTAAAACGCTCCTCCTTTTCGGACATCACCTTTAGGTGACGGCATAGGATCTCAGAAGAGTCCATTAAATTATGCCTAACCAGAGAGTTTGTGTCATCTGTCGCTCAGTTGATGGCAGTCAATGTGGTTGACTCTTAAAATGCTCTCAGAGTTGGGCAATAAATGCTGGCCCAGCCAGTGAAACCCACATCCCATGAACAAATAAATAAAACTCATACCTCTGGAACAGACCCTTGTTGAGTTCAAGCCCCACTCCAGGGACTTGAGCATAGAATCTCTGCGTAAGACATTAAACCCTCTAAGGCAGATGTTTAAACAATCTAGAGTGTTATTTCGAAGAGCAGTGAAGTTCTTCCTAATGTCCTGGTCGATATTTATCTCTCAAACAAAATTAGTAAAACAGGTATTCTGATCATTTATCTCATTAATAAGAACTAGGGGGCAGGAGTAGGCCATCTGGCCCCTCGAGCCTGCCCCGTGATTCAATAAGATCATGGCTGATCTTTTCATGGACTCAGCTCCACTTATCTGCCTGCTCACCATAACCCTTAATTCCTTAACTGGTCAAAAATCTATCTATTCTTGCTTTAAAAACGTTCAATGAGGTAGCCTCAACCGCTTCACTGGGCAGAGAATTCCACAGATTCACAACCCTTTAGGTAAAGAAGTTCCTCCTCAATTCGGTCCTAAACCCATTGCCGTTTTTAAGGACCTTGTTCCCTGCCAATTCTCTGCCGGTTTTCCTACTTCACAACAGTGAACTACATTTTATGACTACAAGTGCACTTTCTTTGTCTGGCTGCTTGTAGGCAACAGGCTACGCATCTTTGTGAAGGTTTCCTCTGTGTTCAGTCTTTCTGACAAAGCCATTATTTTATTACAATCTCACCAGAAATATTGAACAGAGGGAACTGCTATTTCTGGCCGGAAGGATTGATACCCCAGCACTCCAAAAATGAAGTCCAGGGGTATTCTCAACTTGTGGAGAGATGGAGGTCATCTACCCTCTCCAGCATAGAGTCAAAGAGGTTTACAGCATGGAAACAGATCCTTCGGCCCAACTTGTCCATGCCGCCCCTTTTTTTTCACCACTAAGCTAGTCCCAATTGCCCGCATTTGCCCCATATCCCTCTATACCCATCTTACCCATGTAACTGTCTAAACGCTTTTTAAAAGACAAAATTGTACCCGCCTCTACTACCACCTCTGGCAGCTTGTTCCAGACACTCATCATCCTCTGTGTGAAAAAATTGCCCCTCTGGACCCTTTTGTATCTCTGCCTTCTCACCTTAAACCTATGCCCTCTAAGTTTTAGACTCCCCTACCTTTGGGAAAAGATGTTGACTATCCAGCTGATCTATGCCCCTCATTATTTTATAGGCCTCTGTAAGATCACTCCTAAGTCTCCAGAAAGAAATGTCCCAGCCTATCCAGCCTCTCCATATAACTCAAACCATCAAGTCCCAGTAGCATCCTAGTAAATCTTTTCTGCCCTCTTTCTAGTTTAATATTCTTTCTGTCATAGGGTGGCCATAAGTGCACACAGTATTCCAAGTGTATTGCAACTTATGACACATCTAGCAGCAAGGAATGAGCTACAACCTGAGTAGGATAGCATTCCAGACAGTAAGGGAAGAGAATGGAACACTTCAATATCTATCCAAGACTTTGAATATATCAAATGTGTGAATCCTCCCTGTAATTTATACCTAGTATTTAAAATGGAAAATGGCTGCAATGATTATTTTTAGCCAGTAGGGTGCAAAGTCCAAGCTATAGATGCTCTTCTGATTAGATGACTAATTTACTAATATACCTTTCAATTATAGGTAAGGTAAAGTCGCCATAGTCACAGATGACCATAGGCTGCTCACCCACTTTGGGGGTGGTGATTAAACCTGAGGATCACCAGATCAAACCTGAGGCAGAGCCTTCATGAATAACCTCAGCCGGTACAGGAATTGACCCGCGCTGTTGGCATCGCTCTGCATCACAAACCAGCCAACTGAGCTGAGCGATGCCCCCTTTCAATTATACAGCATGGAAGGAAGTAGGCACTCTCAGCACTATTGTAAAATATAGATGATAACACACAACAGAATTAAAGAAACAAGCAGATTAAGAGTGTAATAAGTCCTCAGAGGCAGAAGTCCCTTCACCAAAATCCCTTTATTTACAAGACCGACAACAGCATACAGAGCGCTTTCAGTTCGCAGTCTACACTCGGGCGTCCCAGAGGAACTGACACTCCTGGTTAAACTCAAAGCAAGAGGCTCCCTGATTGGCCCATTAATTTGGCCCTTAATCAGGGAGTTCATATTCTAACAGGCCTACCTCAATTGCCTGATTAAAGTCGTTACAGATAGTACAGGAGGGAGCTAGAGACTAGCACAGGACCACAAAACAGTGCACAGTCAGACTACAGTTCCAATCCAGTGAATAATACTGGGGACAAAACAGGGCCCCTGTACAACATTGAGGCAGGCAACAGGTCAGAACCATTGAATAACACGAGCCACAAAACAGCACAGTGCCGCAGGAGAGGATATAGAGACTGGGAATCAAACAGCCATAGAATAATGCAGAACTGAGGACAGATCATCAATCAGTGCATTCTCTACACAAATCAAAATATTGGTCCTCCTTACATAACTCTGCCTGAGAACCTCAAGTCCATTAATGACTGGTTGTATTGCCTAAACAAGTGCTTACAACACAACATTTGTAAATCCAGTAGTACAGACAACATTATGTTTTAACTTGGCAAAGTGTATGAAAGAATCCTGGCACAATGCAAAGTGCTCCGGATACAGGGTTTATAAAGCCAATGACTCATAGTCAAGTGATTAACAACAGCATCACATTTGAATAAAAAGAGGTTGAGCCCATTAGTCAACTAATTTATACAGAAGAGTCGTTCCTCTTATTAAATCAATTATAGCTCCGAAATTAAGGGGAAGAGACAGCAGAAGTGAAGTTGTAATGACGGGGCTGATAGTCAAACACTGATGGAAGGTTTTCCACTTCACTACCTCAGCACAGGAAAACACAGGAAATATTTTTTAATTAGCATTATGGCCCTCACACTAATCACTAAGGGGGAGGGGCATCTTAAATCACAGCCAGCTTCTGTGAATTTATATCCTGGCCATCAATAAAAAGATCTCCCAAGTACAGAGCGCTCCATTGCCTTCGGTATCTGCTGGGTTCACATCAGCTCCAGTAACAAATGGTCCAACAAACAAATCAGCAAGGATTTCAATCCAGCAGAATGGAGGCATCCCCTTAAAGTACTTCCATTAAGAACCCACATATTTCCACACTTCCTTCGTTAGTGTCCTGAATCTCACAAACAAAGCATGCATACGCAAAAACATATAGGATCAAGATTGCGAAGGTAATTTTACAGGTCAATTACCAGGTAGAAAATGACTCCCTAGACGCTAAAGGTACTTTTGGCAGTGTTAGCGACATGCTGTATGTTCCAATATGGCTTTAGTACAGCAATAAATGTTTATTACATCCAGGCTAAAAGCACTGGTTTAGGAGGCAAATCCAATCAGCTTAAGTGACTTGGATATTTGAAGCACTGTATGCTACCAACAACCAAGTCACTTTCCAACCAGTTTTCAATGATTGATACATCAAAGTCCGCACGTTTATCTTCATTTTCCTGAATGTATTAAAATTTCCAGTATAAAATAAGCATTTTATCTCTCCTCCCCCCGCCCTCCAACCCCCTCCCAGTTTTATCCCCATCTCTTCGAATGCTGAAGAAACATACTCATAACATTCTGCCACTTCATGCCTCATAGGTGTACTTTACACCAGAGGGACTCACTAACCTTTTGCTTAATTGTCCCATCTTGTGCTTGCGAGTCTCTCTCACAGGCCCATCACGGACACAGATTTAAGATGCTTGACAAAATAAAAACAGAGGTGACAAGAGGGAACATTTTTCTTACACTGCAATCTGGAAATCGCTGTTTGAAAGGCTGGTGGCAGCAAATTCAATAGTAACATTCAAAGGAAAACTGGATAAATACTTGAAGATAAACTATACCAAGGTCTATTGAGAAAGAGTAGGGGAGTAGGATTAATTTAATAACTCTACCTAAGAGCCCACACAGACACAATGGGCTGAATGGCCACATTTTGTGCTGCCTTATTTAAAGATGCTATAAGACAAGCTCTCTGCTTGTTTTCAACAATATAAATGAGGCAAATGTGCACATTTGAAAATCCAATAATGAACTTAGAATTAAAGTCATAGAGTTTTACAGAAAGAAGTGCTTCGCCCCATCATGTCAGCACCAACCATCAAACACCTAATCCTGTTTTCCCGCACTTGGTCCGTAGCCTTGTTTGCTGTGGCATTTCAAGTGCTAATCTAAATGCTTCTTCAATGTTATGAGGATTCTCGCTTTTCAAGGTGGTGAGTTCCAGATTCTCACCACCCTCTGGATGAAAATGAATTTCCTCAAATCCCCTCTAAACCTTCAGCCCATTACTTTAAATCCATGCCCCCTCTTATTGACACGTCTACTAAAGGGAAAAGTTTTGTTCCTATTCACCCTATCGATGTCCTCTATAATTTTGTACAACTCAATCAGGTCCCCCCTCAGCCTTCTTTATTCTGGGGAAAACAACCCCAGCCTAACCAGTCTTTCTTTGGAGCTGAAACACCCTAGCCCAGGCAGCATCCTCTGCACCCTTTCTAGTGCAATCACATCTTTCCTATAGTGTGCCGACATCGTACTCTAGCTGTGGCCTAATGAACATTAGATACAGCTCTATCATAACCTCCCTACTCCCATATCCAATGTAACAGATTTATTTGGAATCACGAGCTTTCGGAACGCTGCGCCTTCATCAGGTGATTCCCCCCTCCACTCACCTGAGGAAGGAGCAGCGCTCCAAAAGCATGTGATTCCAAATAAATCTGTTGGACTTTAACTTGGTGATGTGAGACTTCTTAATGTGCCCATCCCAGTCCAACGCCGGCATCTCCACATCATCACTTATATCCTACGCCTTGGCTAATAAAGGCAAATATCCCAAATGCCTTTTTAACCACCCTATCTACCTGTCATGCTGCCTTCAAGCCTTTGTCTTTACTTAGCTGTGAAAGCAGTGCCAGTTGGTGAATTACCAACCTTTCAAAAAAAGATTGTCAACATTCCAACAAGTCAGTTGTCTGGAATTTGCTATTAAATCAGATACTCAGTGTAAGAATCTTACCACAAGGCCAGTCTCCGGTCTCCAATCACCCTTTATTCACACTGTGTTTGAAATGCCGTTCAGCAGCTACAGAGCGCAGATCGGTCCTGACTTTATCGACTGCGGGCCTGAGTGGAGCCAGCTGGTTTTAAACACCACCCCCCTGCCATCCCCCACGCACCCCCCCCCCCCCACCTCCCCCCTCCACCCCACTGCTGCTTCCTTCCCTATTGGGTGAATCTCCTCTCATCTCATAAGGGAGCTCGCATTCTCCGAGGCCCAGGGAGTGATCTATTGATGATTTCTCTCCGGCCATCATTACTTTCCATTTCATCAACCCAGTGTCACTACGTTTTCTAAGAGGTCAGACTAGAGTCTTGGCAAACATATACACTGGCCGCAGGTTATGACAGGAGTAGGCCCCATTACTTTCCTTCACAGCCATTGTTGTTTACAGTCTTTAGTACTGTCCAAGTTGGGAACATTCAGTTGGCTACTGAATTTTCAAACTTCGGATGCTGTTGTGTGGGAACAGGGATTAAAGGAAATCAGAGGCATGTAAATTTATGAAACTACTTCCATGCGTTTCCTCTGGGTGCTCCGGTTTCCTCCCACAGTCCAAAGATGTGCGGGTTAGGTGGATTGGCCATGCCAAATTGCCCCTTAGTGTGAGGGGGACTAGCTAGGGTAAATGCATGAGGTTATGGGGATACGGCTTGGGTGGGATTGTGGCCGGTGTAGACTCGATGGGCCGAATGGCCTCCTTCTGCATTGTAGGATTCTATGATTCTGTACTTACTGCTGGTTAATAATAACTCAATACAGCTTTGTTCTGTCATGACTCCAGTCCATTCTGCTGAGCAGAGAATGTGTCCATGAAAGAGAAGCTACATGAGTTGAAATAGGAACAAAACACACACATCGTTCAACTCCAAAAAGGCTGCCTGCGTAAAAATACATATCTTCACAAAAAAGTTGACTTTTTGTTTATCTCTTTTCTTCAAGTGTTTTTCATTGAATCTTTGCTGCTTTTTATTATAACAACAGTAACGACACTTCAAAAGTACCCTATTGATTGTAAAGCTGTTGGGTTTTTCTCAAGTCATGAAAAGAACAATGTAAATGCGATTGTTTTCTTTCTGTTGGACCATGTGTTTGTACTGCACACAGTACATTCATCTTTTCTCAACTGTGTGTAGTGTTGCCAGAAGGCATTTCACCAAAGGCTAGAGGCATTTCAATTGGTAAACAGTCCATTTGAGTGGTTGATAGAACATAAAAGGCTATTCTGCAGCCATGAAAGGGACTATTAGAATGGCAAGACCATTAGCTCATCAGACTGTGACACTGTGATGTGTTTGGCCAATAAAATTATCTCTATTCTGTTGGCTACTCAGTCCATCGTGTATTTGGCTAACTGAGCAAGTAAATGCCCCCCAGTGTTTGAACAGGATTATGCAGTGTTCAACTGTTCACTCTCCAACTTGTGTTGCTTAAAAGGATGGCGACGACATTTGGATTAGGTTATGACAGTCGCAGCATCAGAGGGAGGATCAGCAGTGGAAGTTGTGTTAGCACCAGGATCAATAAGAGCAAAACAGAAAGCGAAGCAGCAAATAAACCTCAAACCAAGGGCAGCAACAGAGGCGAGCTGCAGGTCAAGAATTGAGGCGCTGAAGGTGAGCAGGGTATTCGATCACAGAGCACAGCACGGGTCGAGTTCAAGCAAGTGATCACTTGATATTCAAACACTCACAATCTTTTATTCGAGGGTGGTGGATGTTAATGAGGATCAGGAACCCTAATTGATTTTCCCCTCTCTGAAGCCAAATGAGATGGCCTAACTAATGTGATGCTTGTAGTGAAGTAACTCCATCAGAGATGCTGGTGTAGTGGTAATGTCACTTGACTAGTAAATTAGAGAGCCTGGTTAATGCCCTGTGTGCAGGAGTTCAAACTCCACGCCGAACCTAGTAGAATTTAAATTCAATTTTTTTTTAAAAGCTTGGATCAGTTTCGGGACTGGTCACCGTGAAGCTGTTTCTCATTGAAATATTTCTGCTTCATCAATGCCCTTGAGGGAAAGAAATCTGCCACCTTGCCTGCTCTGGACTACATGTGATCCCAGACACACGGCAATGTGGTTGACTATCAACCACATTGGGGAGGCGATGGCCTGGTGGTATTATTGCTAAACAATTAATCCAAAAACTCAGCTAATGTTCTGGGGACCTGAGTTCGAATCCTGCAAAGGTAGATGGTGGAATTTGAATTCAGTAAAAAAAGATCTGGAATTAAGAATCATGAAACCATTGTCGGAAAAACCCACCTGGTTCACTAATGTCCTTTAGGGAAGGAAATCTGCCATCCTTACCCAATCAAGCCTACATGTGACTCCAGATCCACAGCAATGTAGTTGCCCAAGGGCAACTAAGGATGGGCAATAAATGCTGGCCAGCCAGCGATACCCATGTCCCAGGAATGAATTTTTTAAAAACTCCCCTCTGAATTGGCCCATCACAGTAGGAGCCCATGGAAATTTTAACTGCTGGGTTTCAATAAAATGCCAGGTAAGCTGTAGATAGAAAGCTAAGAGAAGATCTATTGGGAGGGAAGTGGAGGTCGAGCCCAGGGCAAAGGGAGATGTTTCATTCCCTGTGCGACCAGGAAAAGAAATATTTAGCAGAAGGGCTCCGTCTTCACAGCAGCAAAGACCTATTTCTACTTGGCAGGAAATCTACTTGACATGGACATTCGGTCCATTGGTCTGCACCGACTCTCAGAATGAGCATCTTACCCAGGCCCTCTCTCTCACTCTATCCCCGTAACCCCACATTAACCATGGCTAACCCATCTAGGGACACAAAGGGACAATTTAGCATGGCTAATCTACCTAACCTACACATCTTTAGACTGTGGGAGGAAACGGGAGCATCCACAGACATGGGGAGAACATGCAAACTCCACACAGACAGTCACCTGAGGCCGGAATTGAACCCGGGTCCCTGGCGCTTTGAAGCAGCAGTGCTAACCACTGTGCCATTGTGCCACTGTAACCGCTGCAGTCCATACGCTGTAGATACACCCTCAGTGTGTTAGGGACTGTTCTAGGTCCCTAACCTAGAAGGGGTTAGGGGCCGGCGATAGTAGGAGCCCATGGAAATTTTAACTGCTGGGTTTCAATAAAATGCCACAGGTTCACTGCCCATTTCTAAGGTGAAATGAATCGATGCCAAGTGGTTGCCATCAACCCCAAGGTAACTTCCAGGTAAGCTGTAGATAGAAACATCACATCCAGTAATCATTTTTAAACTTGAAGTTTGTTTTTATATGCTCATGTCTTTTAAAGCTATGTAAAATACTGTAATTTGACCCGGCGATAGTGAAAGAACGGCGATGTATTTCCGAGTCAAAATGGTGAGTGATTTGAAGGGAAACCTCCAGGTGGTGGTGATCCCAAGTACCTACTGCCCCTGTCCTTCTAGATGGTGGTGGTTGTGGGTTTGGAAGGTGCTGTCTAAGGAACATTGGTGAGTTCCTGCAGTGCATCCTATAGGTGGTACACACTGCTGAATGTTTGTGGAAAGGGTGGCATATCAAGCAGGCTGCTTTGTCCTGGTTGGTGTTGAGCTTTTTGAGGGTTGTTGGGGCTGCACTCATTCAGACAAGTGGAGAGCATTCCACCACACTCCTGACTTGTGCTTTGTAGAAGGTGGACAGGCTTTGGTGGGTCAGGAGATGAGTTACTCGCTGCATGATTTCTAACCTTTGACCTGCTCATGTAGCCACAGTATTTATATGGCTAGTCCAGTTGAGTTTCTGGTCAGTGGTAACCCCAGGAATGTTGATAGTGGGCGATTCAGCAATGGTAATGTCATTGAATGTCAAGGGACGATGGTTATATCCACTCCTGTTGGAGATGGTCATTGCCTGGCACTTGCGTGGTGTGAATGAGACTTGCCATTTGTCAGCCCAAGCCTGTATATTGTCCGGACCTTGCTGCATTTGGACATGGACTGCTTCAAATGAATTTAAAACTATTTTAAATTCGCCCACATGTCTTAAATCACACCTGAAATGTTGTGATACAGTCTGATGATTGACCAGTGCCCCTGGCTGCAATATGGAGCTGGAAAATTCAGGTTATCGTGCGAAAGTGTTTTACAATGGAACAATAGTTATGGTGTAAATGTATGACATTTGAACAAAACAGAGTTCGACTCGCTAAGATGATACATTTAGGGTGTAAATGCTCCCTTAACTGATCTCCATGGTGTTGTTCACAAGTAGTCAGACATTTGAAGAATAGCTGTGATGTTTTCCACAATCCCATTGGGAGTGAGTTCCCACACTGTCCCATTTGATGTTCCACGGGGGGGCGTGGGGGTGGTGTCCGATTGTGGATGGGTGGCTAAAGCAGGTATACTTGATTCAGTAGGTTAGTGGAAAGATAAAAGAAACTACTGGATCCAGCAATCCTTCTGTCTCTCTCTAACAAATAGGTTTTCCAAGGCCTGGAAAACATGGCAACCAGGGTTAAAATTAAAATGGTGGTTAATTCTGAAGCAAGCAGCCTCATGATATTTAAATAACCAGCATAAAGAAAATATTTCTTAATATTTGGGGGTCTACTGTGGTATTCTGTAAAGCAGGATTATGCAGACTGTGTAAGTCTGTGTGAATGTGTGTGCGAGTGCATCTGCGTGTGCGTGTGTGTGTCTAATTTAATTAAGGTGGGGACAAAATGTCTACAAAGTTGAGAACATCAAATGGGATAGATGTGAAATGCAAGCATTTGAAGTGAATATGAACAAGGTAGATGTTCTACAAGTAAACACAACATGGGTAGAAATTTGCATTAGGAAATACATCAGGATTTGTTTTAGCTGTTTAATTTCAAGGGAAGACAGGAAGGAGTTTGCAAATTAGAAAACATTATAAACAAATACAGTAACGTTATTAAATTTATAATTTTTTAATAATATGTTTAGTTATTTTACCTGAATGTAATAGCCATGATGAGAACGTAAAAGATTTTTATATCCTGGGAAAGGAAAATTTCAAACAGGGATAAGGACAATGGAAAAAAGATGAAAGAGAGAAAATATGTTTAAAGTGAGGTTGGAAGCTGTTCTAGATATGGCCATGAAAGATCTCCTAAAGAGAGCGCTCTGGGCTGAGACAGAAGTGAAGTGAGCAGCTTTCAGCCATCCCACACAAGCGTCTGGTTGTTCCAGAAAGCAGGGTTTTTGTTCAAAGTCTTGAATTTCCACAACAGTGGGTGAGATAGAAACCCTGTGAAATACCTCCCTACAGCAACAGTGGGTTGTGCCCTATGGTAATATTACTGGATTTTTAACAGATTAAATATCTATAAGGATTGTAAATCCTTGTAGAATCCAAAGGGTGTTTGTAAGTCTAACTAAGTTAGAGTCTTTTGGAAATTTGG
Organism: Mustelus asterias; assembly: GCF_964213995.1. Taxonomy (NCBI): domain Eukaryota; kingdom Metazoa; phylum Chordata; class Chondrichthyes; order Carcharhiniformes; family Triakidae; genus Mustelus; species Mustelus asterias. Next base: position 65,617,997 of record NC_135823.1, read on the forward strand.
CTCTGACAAAGGGTCATCCAGACTCGAAATATAAACTCTGTTCTCTCTCCACAAATGCTGACAGATCTGCGGAGACTTTCCAGCATTTTCTGCTTTTGTTTCAGATTTCAGCATCTGCAGTAATTTCCTTCTATCTTTTGGCGAAATGTTCTGTGGGACTAATTTTAATTGTGTAGATGTAATCTTGTGTGTTTAAGTTTTCTTTCATTTTGATAATAAATGTTTTAATTTATCGTTTAAAATCTTGAAAAGTGTTACTGGAATTTGGGACTCCCTACTCAGTGATGAAAATTTCTTTGTGGTAAAATACAAGTAGAAAACAGTTGTGATTGCTTGTCATGTTTCCCTTTTTGGGATTTGGCTTGCATGGTGCTTACTGGCTGCATAACACAGTAGGCAGGTTGCTTGCCCCCTATGCCTCCTCCAATAAAATTGGAAGTTGGCACGATGAGGTGGGTTTCAGACATTTTACATTTTTACATGTCATTCTATACAAACCCTCCTATTTTGGGGTGTTAAAACTTTTCCCAATGGGTGTTGTTCACACTGGTTGAAAGTGGTGTGTCCCATGGGTGAGTGCTGGGCCCATTTTTATTCACATTCATGGGCGGCACGGTAGCACAGTGGTTGGCACTGCTGCTTCACAGCTCCAGGGGCCTGGGTTCGATTCCCGGCTTGGGTCACTGTCTGTGTGGAGTTTGCACATTCTCCTCGTGTATGCGTGCGTTTCCTCCGGGTGCTCTGGTTTCCTCCCACAGTCCAAAGATGTGCGGGTTAGGTTGATTGGCCGTGCTAAAATTGCCCCTTAGTGTCTTGAGATGGGTAGGTTAGAGGGATTAGCGGGTAAATATGTAGGGATATGGGGGTAGGCCCTGAGTGGGATTGTGGTCGGTGTAGACTCGATGGGCCAAATGGCCTCCTTCTACACTGTAGGATTTCTATGATTTCTATGATATCAATAATTTTGATTTTGATTTTTGGCATGTTATCTCAATAGTTCCTCATGGCACAAAAGTTGTGAATTTGCCAACTGGGGAGGTGGAAAACTAAAGATGCCAGGAAGACATTGGGTGGTTCGTGGAAATAGCAGATGGAATAGCAGATGCGTCCCAAATGCTTCAGAGATTGGAGAAAAATGGTGGATAAGTATAAGCTAAGGGGACAAAAGCCAAGGAATGTGAGAAGGGTGCAGATGAACACAGAGGGCGCGATTTTCCAGTTCGCCCCAAATCCCACCCAAGGTCAACGGACCTTTGTATGGTCCTATCCCGCCAGCTACAATTCCTGTGACAGGCGGAATGGGAAAATTCCGCCCAGAGGCTTTAAGGTTGAAAATGCTAAATCCCTAACAGCGTAAGCACAATAGACAAAGTCATGAAAATGGTCATGTCACGACTTTAATCAGGCAATTGCGTGGGCCTGTTAGGATATGAACTCCCTGATTAAGGGCCAAATTGATGGGCAAATCAGGGAGCCTCTTGCTTTGTATTTAACCAAGAGTGCCAGTTCCTCTGGGATTGCTAGTGTAGACTGCGAACTGAAAGCACTCCGTATTCTGGTGTCAGACTTGTAAATAAAGGGATTTTGGTGAAGGGACTTTTGCCTCCAAGGGCTTACTATAGGTCACCAGTATTTAAGTTTTAAAAATGGGGACACGAATTTAAGAATAAAGAATAATAATAAATAAAGTTAAAGTTTATTTATTAGTCACAAGCAGGCTTACATTAACACTGCAATTAAGTTACTGTGAAAATCCCCTAGTCGCCACATTCCGGCATCTGTTCGGGTACACTGAGGGAGAATTTAGCATGGCCAATGCACCTAACCAGCACGTCTTTTGGACTGTGGGAGGAAACCGGCGCACCCGGAGGAAACCCGCGCAGACACGGGGAGAACGTGCAGACTCCACACAGACAGTCACCCAAGCCGGGAATCGAACCTGGGTTCCTGGTGCTGTGAGGCAGCAGTGCTAACCACTAAATCTGAACAAAATGTTGTTCAATTGGTGACAATTGGAGGTGTAGACAACAACATTATGAAAATTTTTGGGTGCCCAACTATAAATAGCGCGTTAAAGCCATAGAGAGTAAACATTGCAAATTAATCTGGATTATGCCTCATGTGTGAAACTGAAGTTATGAAGAACAACCCGTGCCATTAGATTGTTTTCAACTGGAGCAGCAAAGGCTAAGAGAATAATTAATGGAAGTTTGTTTATAATTATGAATGGTTTTGATAGAGTGAATGAGGAAATTGGGGAATCTGCGAAAGTCATCAACTTCAAAGTGTCTCTATGAGAATGAGATGAAAGATTATGTGGTGCTTTATGCAAAATGCTGTTTGAGTGTGAAAGGTTTTGCTACAGGAGGCAAAGCTCTTTACATTTTTCAATGAAAATTCAAAGAATTATACAGCCCTGAAGAGGCCTTTCGGACCATTGAGTCCGCACCAACACATTAGAAACACCTGAACTCCCACCTAATCCCATCTGCCAGCACTTGGCCCATAGCCCTGAATGTTATGATGTGCCAAGTACTCATCCAGATACTTTTAAAGGATATGAGGTAACCCGCCTCCACCACCCTCCCAGACCGTCACCACCCTCTGGGTAAAAAAGGTTTTCCTCACATCCATAAGACCATAAGACATAGGAGCAGAATTAGGCCACTTGGCCTATCAAGTCAGCTCCGCCATTCAATCATGGCTGATATTTTTCTCATCTCCTGCCTTTTCCCCATAACCCCTGATCCCATTATTAATCAAAAACTTATCTATCTCTGTCTTAAAGACACTCAATGACCTGGCCTCCACAGCCTTCTGTGGCAAAGAGTTCCACAGATTCACCATCCACTGGCTGAAGAAATTCCTCCTCATCTCAGTTTTAAAGGATTGTCCCTTTAGCCTGAGGTTGTGCCCTCTGGTTCTAGTTTTTCCTACCAGTGGAAACATCCTCTCCACATCCACTCTATCCAGGCCTCGCAGCATCCTGGAAGTTTCAATAAGATCCCCCCTCATCCTTCTAAACTCCAACGAGTACAGAACCAGAGTCCTCAACCGTTCCTTATACGACAAACTCTTCATTCCAGGGATCATTCATGTGAACCTCCTCTGGACCTTTTCCAAGTCCAGCCCATCCTTCCTTAGATATGGGGCCCAAAACTGTTCACAATACTCCAAATGGGGTCTAACCAGAGCCTTATACAGCATCAGAAGTACATCCCTGCTCTTGTATTCTAGTCCTCTCAACATGAATGCTAACATTGCATTTGCCTTCCTAACTGCCGACTGAACCTGCACATTAACCTTAAGCGAATCTTGAACAATGACTCCCAAGTCCCTTTGTGTTGCTGATTTCCTAAGCATTTCCCCATTTAGAGAATAGTCTATGCCTCCATTCCTCCTTCCAAAGTACATAACCTCACACTTTTCCACATTATATTCCATCTGCCACTTTTTTGCCCACTCTCCTAACCTGTCCAAGTCCTTCTGCTTCCTCAATACTACCTGTCCCTCTACATATCTTTGTATCATCCACAAACTTAGCAACAGTGCCTTCAGTTCCTTCTTCCGAATCATTAATGTATATTGTGAAAAGTTGTGGTCCCAGCACTGACCCCTGAGGCACACCACTAGTCACCAGCTGCCATCCTGAAAAAGACCCTTTTATCCCCACTCTCTGCCTTCTGCCAGTCAACTGATCCTCTATCCATGCCAGGATCTTACCCTCCTAAACCTCCTGCCCTTCACCTTGAACCTATGTCCCCTCGTGACTGACACTTCAACTAAGGGGAGCAAGCTGCTCCTTATCCACTCTGTCCATGGCTCTCATAATCTTGTACACCTCGATCAGGTCACCCCCTCAGTCTTCTCTACTCCAACGAAAACAACTCAAACCTACCCAATCTCTCTTCATAACTTAAATCAGGATCAATATTTAGAGCACATGAAAATGAGAGCATGTGAGGGTGTGATTAGTTTTTGCACTGCTCTAGCAAAGAAATAGCACCAGCACAATGAGCCAAATTACAATTTTCTGTGCTGTAAACCTCTTTGGTTCGATGCAGTCTTATTTTGGGGAGTAAACACTGGGAAGTGGCTAACGGATGACCTGGAAACCCGCTTGATCCAGTATCAGTAGAAAAGCAGTGCTTTTTTTTAAAAACAGGAATGAACTAATCAATAATAAATGAAAATATTCAACAGTGGTATCTCAGTAAATGAGTGCAGTTACGATCCTAACATGTTGTAAAAAACCATCATCCACTGGGAGCTCATATTAGAGTTGCTTCCTTGAAGTTCCCAGCATGGGGTAGACCTCACAGGGATCAATATTTAAGAAATGTCAAACTGTAACCCCTGGTTTACTGAGTTTAAATGAATGGAGAGGGAATCAGATGCTTCAAGCAGACAGTTTTCCAAGTTGCATATTCTATAGAATTCTGCCTTGTAGGGTAATCCCAATCATGGCATATGCCCGAGAGCTAACCATTAGGGTCTACCCACTTCATAAGCCCTCAGTTTATGAATTCAGCAAAGCTCAAAATGCAGATCTACTGCACAGGGTTGTATGAACGTTATATTTTCCGTTCACCACTCTGAACATTCACTTGAGCAACTGGGCTTGATTTTCAATTACCAATGGGGACGGGAACAAGTGCGATTTGAAATTTTGAGTTCGGGCGTCACGGTGGCACAGTGGTGAGCATTGCTGCCTCACAGAGCCAGGGACCCGGGTTCGATTCCGGCTTGGGTCACTGTCTGTGTGGAGTTTGCACATTCTCCCCGTGTCTGCGTGGGTTTCCTCCGGGTGCTCCGGTTTCCTTCCAAAGATGTGCAGGTTAGGTGGATTGGTCATGCTAAATTGCCCCTTAGTATCGGGGTGGGGGGGCTAGCAGGGTGAATATGTTGGGTTATGGGGATAGGGACTGGGTGGGATTGTGGGCGGTGCAGACTCGATGGGCCAAACGGTCTCCTTCTGCACTGTAGGGATTCTATGATTCAGATGGCAGTACTGGGAGGAGAAAGGGGAGGATGAAGCGGGTGTTGCCAAGAAGCCTGGCAGCCACACTTTGGAGGAAGAACGCTGGAGCCAACCCAAGCCTCAAGGTAATCGGTAAGCTGGCAAGGCCGCATGGGCCAAGCTGATTCAGTAACGCTTCAACTTCTGAGGGTGCCAGGACTGTAACAAGTGACTTTGAAACTCAACATCAGTCGGAGAGATAAGTTATCCAGCAAGCACAAAAATCTGGATAATCTTGTTGCCACCAAAAGACATGAAGCATGGGGTCTCCACCACCACTATCTCACACATCACTGAACTGCCCGCACGCCTAACATCCCACCTTCCCCATCACGGTGCTTCTGAAAGCAAATGAATGATGGAATGAAGAAGGGATGCAGAATTAATGTTTCATTGATATAATATGGCAGTTGGAGACTTGACTTTAAGGCAATGTGGGGACCAATGGAGCCTCTATAATTTGTCTGCACTGTGGATTCACAGACTCCTCCTTCGAATGGTCAGGACATGAGCCTCTTGTTTTCCAAAATGAGAAGCCCTCAGGAGAAACAGCCTGAATCAGAACAACCTGAACATTATTTCCATCCTAATCAAGGCATCAACCGGTCCTTAGTCGGTCCTTGAGGGGCTGGATCACCATCTCCCCTTCTACTCCCCTTTCATTGAGGTCAAAACCTCTCTGGAGGGCCAAGTTGCAGCACGGTGGCACAGTGGTTAGCACGGCTGCTTCACAGCGCCAGGGACCTGGTTTCGATTCCCGGCTTGGGTCACTGTCTGTGTGGAGTCTGTACATTCTCCCCATGTCTGCATGGGTTTCCTCCGGGTGCTCCGGTTTCCTCTCACAGTCCGAAAGATGTGCTGATTAGGAGCACTGGCCATGCTAAATTCTCTCTCAGTGTTACCTGAACAGGCACCGGAGTGTGGCGACTAGGGGATTTTCACAGTAACTTCATTGCAATATTAATGTAAGCCAACTTGTGACTAATAAATAAACTTTAAACTTTAAATGTTATGCAAAACACAGCAAACTACTACAATCTGTGACACCCTTGACCTGCTTCCTGGTGGACCTTATGCTGAGATGACAATGGTTGTAGCTCCTCTGTGTCTTTATCAAAAGGTTGCATTTAAAATGAAAGAGAATGAATGGCCAGATACCATGCATAGATCTGGAGGAAATGCGTACATTAATGGTACATTGAGTGTGAAATCCGTTCCTATTCATGAATATCCCCTGGCTGTTCTGTCATTGTCTTGATGGCGTCAGGATGCAATCAACAACCCCCTGCAGCCCCTGGAGTCCCAGCGATTGAGGCAAATCCCACCACGCTCTGTGCCCGTGTAGCTCCATTCGTGCTGAATGCAATGTAATCCAACGCCTTGTCAAAGAGGGCATCCATCACCTCCTGCATGCTGTAACGGGTAGCCAGGTGTGAGATGTAGGATCAAGAGAAACCAGAGTGTACTCTCATAAAATCTTACAGTGCAGAAGGAGGGCTTTCGGCTCATCAAGTCTGCACCGACCACAATCCCACCCAGACCCTATCCGCATAACCCCGTGTATTTACCCTACTCGTCTCCCTGACACTAAGGGACAATTTAGCATAGCCAATCCACCTAACCCGCACATCTTTGGACTGTGGGAGGAAACCGGAGCACCCGGAGGAAACCCACACAGGCACGGGGAGAACGTGCAAACTCCGCACAGATAGTTATATATTCGATATATGTGCTATATATTTAACTGGTTGCACAACTGCTAAGAGGTGGTCACGTGATTTGATGGTGATGTCACTGGGGTGTGGTAAGATCTGGGGAGTAAACCAACCTGTTTCTCTGGAGAGAAACATACCATTTTTGTTGGCGGGACCAACACTCTGCCAAATTCTGGTAAGATTGCCTCCTAAGTGCCAGGTTTAATCTGACATTGGGAAAGAGAAAATCATGCCACACAAATCACTAGATCTTTGTCAGCAGCTTTGCTCAAAGTCAGAAGCGAAGACCATTGGTTCACTGTCAACCGCAAAATCCAGCCCATTCAACCTACATGTAAACCAATTCCACAAACATTCACTCACACGCAATCAGTCCCACAGAAACATTCACAATCATACATGCAGTCAAACACACATTCACATAGACAGGGCTAGATTTTACAGGACATTACGGTCCCCACCCTGCTCCTGGCTAGAAGGTTGGGGGGACAGGGAAGCCTGCCCATGGACCCCGTGGCTGCAAATCTCAGGTAAGTCCAAGGTTGGGGTCTCAGTAAAGAATGGAGGTGGTGAGATGGTGGGGGGGGGGGGGGCGGTGTAAGATGTATCAACATGGGCTGACAGAACTACCTGTTGAGTCCAAAGCAAACTGTCTATGCTGGATCTACAAAAGCATCTTGGACTACCTCGTAGATGACTTGGGCATCTATAAGTTTTACAATAAGCACAGCAAGAAATATAGGGCCCCAAAAATATGGTCCAAGCAGCAGGACTATATTTGCAGTCCAGAAGTACTGCTTTCATGGACATTTGACATGAATTTTGTATCTTCAGGGCTTAAGATCATGTGTTTGATGAGGACACCAATTGCAGGTCAAAGAATCTCTTCTCCTGTTGATAAAAGATTCCTGGACTCAGGTTAAATGTCAAACTAATAAAGCTACTGAGATATAGCCAATAAAATGAAACAGAAATATCAAGCATATAATTTGGCAGAGAACCAACCCAAGTACAGGAGGCCCAGAGGAGAACAGATGTAAAAAGGGGCAAAGTGAGCCTGTGAGAATAGCTAAGTGGGTAACATAAAATAGAACCTAAATGTTTTTTAGAAACATAATAATCAATAAAAGGGTGGGGTTGATTATGGACCACAAAGATCATCTTACAGAGGCAGAGGGCATTACTGAGTAATAACTGAGTACTTTGTATCTCCCTTCATCAGAAAGAAAGGATGCTAACTATCCTGGCTTGAGACAATTCACACCTTTTTAACCTGTGCTTAACCCTCTCTCCACTCGCATCGTCTGCACCTGTAAAGGCTTGATTACCTGGTAAGACTCGCATTCCAACCATTATCTTGTAACTGAGTTTGTGTCTATACGTGCCCTATTTGTGAAGCAAATCCTGCACTCACCTGACGGAGGAGCAGCGCTCCGAAAGCTTGTGCTACCAAATAAACCTGTTAGACTTTAACCTGGTGTTGTGAGACTACTCACTGTGCCTACCCCAGTCCAACGCCAGCAACTCCACATCAAGATTACAGTAAAGGAGAAGGTAGTACAGATATTTGATGGCATAAAAACAAAGAGGTGAAACTTAAAAAGTTGATGGTACTCAAGTAGATAAGTTAGCTGGTGTGAATGAGTTGCATCCTAGGCCGGTGAGGTAGGTAAGGGTGGAAGTCACGAGAGCTCAGGCAATCTTGGCACAAAATTCAGAAACGGGGTGAACAATGAGGTGGATGAGGAAACTGAGGTGGAGCTGAGTTCACGAAATGTGGAGCTGAGTCCACGAAAAGATCAGCCATGATCTTATTGAATGGCGGAGCAGGCTCGAGGGACTAGATAGAACATAGAACATAGAAAGCCACAGCACAAACAGGCCCTTCGGCCCACAAGTTGCGCTGATCATATCCCTACCTCTAGGCCTATCTATAGCCCTCAATCCCATTAAATCCCATGTACTCATCCAGAAGTCTCTTAAAAGACCCCAACGAGTTTGCCTCCACCACCACCGACGTCAGCCGATTCCACTCACCCACCACCCTCTGAGTGAAAAACTTACCCCTGACATCTCCTCTGTACCTACCCCCCAGCACCTTAAACCTGTGTCCTCTCGTAGCAACCATTTCAGCCCTTGGAAATAGCCTCTGAGAGTCTACCCTATCCAGACCTCTCAACATCTTGTAAACCTCTATCAGGTCACCTCTATCAGGTCACCTCTCATCCTTCGTCTCTCCAGGGAGAAGAGCTCCCTCAACCTATCCTCATAAGGCATGCCCCCCAATCCAGGCAACATCCTTGTAAATCTCCTCTGCACCCTTTCAATGGCTTCAACATCTTTCCTGTAATGAGATGGCCTACTCCTGCTCCTAATTCTTATGTTCTTATGTTCTAACAGACAGATTGCTGAAATGGGCAGGTGAAATGTAACATCGAGAAACGTGAAGCCATGCATTTTGGTCGGAAGAATGAGGCGAGGCAATACTAAATAGTGCACCTTTAAAAGGATTGCAGTAATGGAGTTCTAGTGGTGTCTATATGTAAATTGCCCTGTTTGTAAGGGTGGTGGGAGCAGATTCAACAGCAAACATTAGATGGTAGGACACATTGAGAAAGCTGTTCGTAAACCATGTGAAATCCTTGAGAGAAATATAGTGGAAAAGCAAGGAATGTATGCTAAATTGCTGAACTTCAAGGAGGGGGCAGGGAGAGGGGCTACCAGATTTGCTCTTGAGAGTGCCGGCACAGATGCTGAATGATTCCCTCTCTGCTGTAAACATTCTATGACTCTGTGACCATTATAAAACAGTCATTATGGCCTGATTGGAAAATTGCATCCAATTCTGGGCATTACATTTCAGAAAGGCTGTCAAAGAGGGTGCAGAAGGTTTCCCAGAATGGCATATGGATGAGGGACATGTGTAAAGACATCGGAGAAGCTGTTCTCATTACAGCGAGGAGGTTAAGAGGAAATTTGACAGAGGCATTCAAAATCATGAGAAGATTCTGTCGCATCAAATAAGGAGATACTGGGTATGAAATCCTGCCCACTGTTTCCAGAAGGAAAATAATCAGTAACCAGAGGACTCAGATTTAAGATAATCGATAAAAGAACCAGGGGTGACATGAAGTTTTTTTGTCCAGTGAATTTTTGTGATCTGGAATGCCCTATTTGTAAGGGTGGTGGAAGCAGATTCAACAGCAAACTTTAGTAGTAAATTGGATGAATACTCAAAAGTAAAAATTTTGCAAGGCTAGAGAACAGGGGTGGATTCATTGGATAGCTCTTCTGAAGACCTGACAAAGGCATGATGTCCTGAATGGCCTCCTTCTATACCATAACATCCATGATTCTAAGTTGCCAGTCCTTTTGGCAAAACAATTAAACTAAATCAAATTAACTGAGGGGTAAATCAAAAGGGGCAATCCCCAAAACGGAGGGAACCGCCCAAAACAAAAGACAAAGTAAAAAGGAAACTTAAGACATTAAACTAAAATGTGATTAAAGGGGTCGATAATGCACCCCATTCTCTGCGTGCCCAGCGGGCATGGAAGGCATCAACAGTGCCCTTGGACACCGCATGTTCCCTCTCCAGGAACACCCGGCCATGAATGTAGCCACGGTAGAGGGGCAGACAGTCGGGTCAGATGACCCCCTCAGTCGCCCACTGCCAGGACGTGTTTATGGCAAATTTAGCCAGGCCCAGGAGCAGGTTCATGAGGAGGTCCTCCGCCTTCCCCGCCCTCCTACAGAAACGTCATCAGGTATCCTGATGAAGAGTCATCCTGACTTGAAACGTTGGCTCTATTCTCTCTCCACAGATGCTGTCAGACCTGCTGAGATTTCCCAGCATTTTCTGTTTTTGTTTCAGATTCCAGCATCCGCAGAATTCTGCTTTTGTCATCAAGTACTGATGTATTCATTAAATCCATATTGATGACATGGCTGATATCACAATATCAGTACTGAGCGCAATGGCTACAATATTATGAAGCCTGTACACACACTTTACCTGTGAACTGGAGCCGTAATATTAAAACCAATTCAAGACTGGCAATATAATCCACGCACCCCAGACATTCTCTCTTCCACCTTCTTCCGTCAGAAAAAAGATACAAAAGTCTGAGGTCACGTACCAACCAACTCAAGAACAGCTCCTTCCCTGCTGATATCAGACTTTTGAATGGACCTACCTCACACTAAGTTGATCTTTCTCTACACCCTACCTATGACTGTAACACTACATTTTGCACTTTCTCCTTTCCTTCTCTATGAACGGTATGTTTTGTCTGTGTAGCGCGCAAGAAACAATGCTTTTCACTGTATCCCAATACATGCGACAATAATAGATCAAATCAAATCAAACCAAATCAAATAATGCACAAGACAAGATGCACAAAGTGGATAAATGTTTATTCAGACACAAGAAGTTAACATATGCTTGGAATTGCAAGGGGTTCTCCCAAACTCCCATGATAACTTCAGAGGAAGAAGCAAATTTACCCAGATCAGGGGATGCATGCAGAAATTACAGGCAAACAGTTAAACAACATAAGGAGACATGCAGCCGCATATAGAGATAGACAAACGTGTGGCCTCACTGGTATATCCAGAGAAATCCAAACGCGCAGTTAAACAGTTACATGCCATCACACAGAAACACGCCCATACACACTCAGCTGCAATTTCTGTGGGGGCTTTCCTGATCTCCTGCTGTAACTTTGGAAATCCCAGAAAAATATTGTATAAGGCGTGTGCGCCATATCTCTGGGCTTTCTGCCAAAGTTACTCAGGAGAACAGGGAACACCTGCAGAAATTCCACTCCGATGACATATGTGCAATGCATTGGGGTTACAAACACGCAGAATGCAAACATACATCTGAACGTACTCTCAAAACACAAATTCACACAGGCGCTCAGCCAGTTATAACAGAGATTAGACAGTACATGTTTTGCGTCTGTATCTAAAATAATCCTGCCCAGGTTTAAATGTAGGACACAGTTGTAAGCCCATTTTTATTAAAATAAACATATGGTCTGGAATGTAGTCCATTTGTCTTACATGCTGTACTGCATGTTACTCTACAGGAAATGTAGTAGTTATATAATGCAACGCATGGCTTAGCAGTGCAAGAATCAGTACACATTGAGACCCTGGAGTGCTCATGTGGCTCAAAGCCTAACTTTTCTACCTTCAGTTCATATTAAATGTGTCACTTCCCAGGGGCAGCAGGAATGGATAGTTCATGTTTCTATATTTATTTTATTTCCACCAGCATGCTTTCTCAGACAGAAGAGACCCACTTTTCTCCCTCCACTCTCTCCACTTCAGCAACTATTAATCACTGTTACATTTCTGACTAACCCGAAAAATATCATATTCCAGATCTTACACAATTCCATCAGCTGACCTGTGTTTGCAGTGGCTGTAGACACTTAACGTGAAGCATCAGATAATTTAACGTAAAGCAATTGGTTCAGCAAATAGAAAATGGAAAAGGCAACTGAAACACCTAGGGACAAAAAAAACCCAAAGGTGATATTATATATTGCAAAGAGAATGTCAGCAAGAGGAAAGAAATGACAATGGCCGGTCTCTTCTGGACTTGTAAAATAAATGAAGATTAGCACCATTTCTGGGGCTGGACCCCACTGGTGGCTGATGTTTGCATGCGTAACTGTCTCATGGGAGGCAGCCAATTAACAGGCCACCCCATTATTGCCTCCCAATTAAGGTTAAGGCCCGTCCGACACTGGCAAACCTCCGTAGGCGTGGAAGGGGCCTTAATCGGATCGATTGACTGCCCATCTCTGTGAGAAGGTAGCCACCTCCAGCATGATGTCACCACCAAACACATCTTCCACTATCCCCCATTCTCAGCATTTCAAAAGGAGTGTTCCCTCAATCACAGCCTAATCCACCCCACAATCACTCACCCCCTTTCCTATTGCACCATTCTATGCAATCGCAGGCGATGTAACACATGTCATTTTATCTAGACACGGGGTGGCACAGTGGTTAGCACTGCTGCCTCACAGCTCCACGGACCTAGGTTCAATTTCTGGCTTGGTCACTGTCTGTGTGGAGTTTGCACGTTCTCCCCGTGTCTGTGCGGGTTTCCTCCGGGCACTCCGATTTCCTCCTACACTCCAGAGATGTGTAGATTAGGTGGATTGGCCATGCTAAATTGCCACTTAGTGTCAGGGGGACCAGCTCAGGTAAATACACAGGTTTATGGGGATAGGGGCTGGATGGAGATTGTGGTCGGATTCGATGGGGTGAATGGCCTTCTTCTGCACTGCAGGGATTCTATGATTCTATGATACCTCCTCCCACCTCATTATCCAAGGTCCCAAGAAACTCCCTCCAAATGAAACAGCAATTTGCTTTCAATTTAGTATACTGCATTCGCGCCTCGCGATGTGGGTCTCTATATTCGGGAGATCAAACGCAGACTGGGTGACTGCTTTGTGGAACACTTAGGATCGATCCATTAAAACAACCCCGAGCTTCCTGTAATTTATAATCTCAATTCTTCGCCTTGCTCCCATGCAGATATTTCTGCCTTTGGTTTGCTGCAGTGTTCCAGTAAAGCTCAACACAAGCTTGGGGAACTCACCTTTCGACATATTTGGCATTCTACAGTTTTCTGGATTTAACATTGAGTTCAACAATTTTGGGTCGTAAACAGACTCTTGTAACAAAACACTGCCTCTGAAAGCAACCTCCCCTCCCCCTTAAACATAAAATATATCAAAATAGCACAGTATCATCAGACTCATTTCAGTTACTGTTAAATTTCTATCTTTCCTCAGCTCTGATGAAAGATCATTCACCTGAAACGTTTCTCTCCACAGGCGCTGGTTTGATTTTTCACCCCCACCAGATTGTCACTGCCACTGATACACTCTCCACACATGCAATATTTTTGTTTTGATTTGATTTGATTTATTATTGTCACATGTGTTAGTATACAGTGAAAAGTATTGTTTCTTGCGTGCTATACAGACAAAGCATACTGTTCATAGAGAAGGAAAGGGGAGAGTGCAGAATGTAGTGTTACAGTCATAGCTAGGGTGTAGAGAAAGATCAGCTTAATGCAAGGTAGGTCCATTCAAAAGTCTGATGGTAGCAGGGAAGAAGCTGTTCTTGAGTCGGTCGGTATGTGACCTCCGACTTTTGTATCTTTTTCCCGATGGAAGAAGGTGGAAGAGAGTATGTCCGGGGTGCGTGGGGTCTTTAATTATGCTGGCTGCTTTTCCGAGGCAGCGGGAAGTGTAGATGGAGTCAATGGATGGGACTGAGTTGGTGGTCGTTTTGCACTGCCATCTTGTGTAGACAGCGTCAATGGATGGGAGGCTGCTTTGGGTGATGGACTGTAATATGTAAGTGCTTGTAACACTGCAGCAACTTGAAAACAGAGGGAGAGGACCTGATGGACAACTCTACTATCCCAAATATACCAGTGGAAGGCAGTCAAGAAATCTCCGAAGCAAAGGCAAGAAGGACACCTTCACTCTGATTTTCCACCAGAGAAATGCCGTCCCTCCATTCCAACTCCATCAGGGAAACAGAAATGTTACAGCAGGAGACAAGGAAAACCCCTGTAAAATTTCACAGCTAATGCAATTAAACAGTGTACCTGAAGGAATGAACAGAATGGAGACAGCATTTTTACCAATCTAGATGTACTATCATCACTTGGATACAGGAGCAAGGCAAGTAAATGGAGATGGGATTGAGATGTAGATCAGCCATGATCTAATTGAATGGCAAACAGGCTCAAGGGGTTGAATGGCCTACTTTTGCTCCTATGTTCCTATTATTATCTTGTTCTAGTTTATAGACGGCAACTGCTGCTACTACTACCATGCTGCAAAATGGATTATGAATGAATGGGGTATGTGTGGTGCAGAGCTACAGAATTATATATTAAATATGCTCCTACTTCCAAGTTAGCCTTCGGTGTACAGATTGCCAATTGTGCATATTTCATTTCACTTTTGAAATATTCTTCCATTCGTTCCTCCATCCCGCTTTGTAAATTACAATGTGCTTTGTATGCATCACAGGAGGCCATTTCCACTCAGAGGCACCTAATAAAATTCTCGTGTTCAGGTGTAAAAGCACATTGAAAGCAGATAATCGTGACCTCATGAATACTCTATTCAACTCAGCAAACTGGTGGTTTGCAGCCCTGTGTAAAATAGGTAAAACAGTGTCTGGAGGCAGATGTGATGCATCAGATCAGTGTAATTAAATAGTAGAAGAAAGGTCACCTTCTGATAAAAGCTATTATGGAAATGAAGAAATTTTGTTTGGAAAAACCTTCCTATATCGTCATAAGAATTGATCGCATTACTCAGAGTATGTTTCCTTCCACTTGTATGTCAACTCGGTAAAGTGGGAGCAGGCCTGAATTCTACTGTAGCACACATTAATAAAGGCTGCAAGGTACATAGAGAAATCCCCAAAGAGAATTAACCCAGAATGAAACATGTCTTTAGCTTACTGTTAGCATTTCTATCTCTTAGGCCCAAAGGTGCAGGGTTGAAATCCTGCTCCAGACACAGGCTGAGTGGAGACTAGCTCAGTTTATTTATTAGTGTCACAAGTAGGCTTACATTAACACTGCAATGAAGTTACTGTGAAAATCCCTTAGTCGCCGCACTCCGGTGCCTGTTTGGGTACACTGAGGGAGAATTTAGCATGGCCAATGCACCTAACCAGACTGTGGGAGGAAACCGGAGCACCCGGAGGAAACCCACGCAGACACGGAGAGAAGGTGCAGACTTCGCACAGACAGTGACCCAAGCCAGGAATCGAATCCAGGTCCCTGGTGCTGTGAGGCAGCAGTGCTAACCGCTGTGCCACTGTGCCATTCCTGGAGCTCTGGCTTTGAATACTGGGTTGATATCCAGCAGGATACTCAGCAACGGTGGTGGGTGTTGATGGCACCCAATCACGTGGGTTGTGGGAGTCTATGAAATCTTCTCACCGTGTCACAGAATCACAGGAGGAAGGACTGGATATGCTCTGAAATTGGGTGCAAGGGGTGCGATATGTGATTAACCCCTTTAACCAGTTCACACCAAAGCAGATAGCATGCAAACTTTATTCAGTCTGCTCATTTAAATGATAGCAGCAGGCAGTGCTGCACACCTCAGCAGGAGCCCCAGGTTTGGAGAAGGTTCGGGGCATTTGAAGCCAGTGTACTCCACTTAAAGACAGCATGCTCCTCTTAAAGGGGCAGTGCATTCTGACTGCAGAACTGGTTGCAGGAGACATATCAAGCAGGAAGAGGATTGAAACAGGTGCCTATGCTCAAAACATTGGCACCAAAACCAATTTTATGCTGCAGAGCATCAAAATTGAGGTGAAGTTAAAGCCTGTTAAGCGCATAGTATTTAAAATACTGATCAGCGCTTCTAATGAAGGGTTATCACAAACCTGGCACATTAATTCTGTTTTTCTCCACAAATGCTTCCTCGCTCACAGAGTGTTTCCAGCATTTTCTGATTTTATTTTACATTTTACTGGAGATTAAAGCAGCCACTCCAACCCAGAATAGCTGTTCCCACCACCATTTTCTAAATAGCTGCCTGGACTCTCCAATATGATCAGGCATAACGATACTTAAAAATTAGATAATATGGGCAGTCAGACATTCAACCCATCTTGAGTTGAGAGGTGGAATTATCTGTGTCACTGAGCTGTAGCTTGTCATTGTTACAGCTTACTGGCTTGCGGCAGTGGGCATTTTCTTGCCCAATTCCTATCTTCATTGAATGACACATATATCCAGTCCCACTGCTTGGAGGGAAATTAAAACATGAACTTTTATTCATTCATGGGGTGTGGGCATCACTGGCTGGGCCAGCGTTCATTGCCCACCCCTAATTGCCCTTGAATTGCTGGGGAAGTGGGTCTAGCCAAAGGTTTTGCAATGTGACCCATTTTTCCACAATTCTTACATTGACTAACCTTGCCCCAACATTCACTCACGGAATGGCCCGTTTTAGCACATCTGTGACATGCTTGTTGCTGTTTTGACTTCTTATGGGCAGTTCCCAACCTATGGATTTTCATTCCTGCCCCAGATTGTGAAGCCTCTTTGGCAGCCAGTTCCATTGACTCTGCGATTTCTACTGCTGCCTTTAAAGTCAAATCATATTCAGTAAGCAATTTTCTTTGGATAGCCTCATTTTAAAGACCTCAAATCAGACAATCTCAGAGTGTCTTCTAATGACTCACCAAACTCAATGCCTTTGTAAGGTTGCCACGAAGTGAGTAATGCTTTCGCCTTCCACTTGATTCCTTCAGGAGAACCTGATTCACAATCCACTTAGAGTGGGCGTCGAGTAGTATCAGAAACATTGAGCCCTTAAATGGTCCTGTAAAATCCACACCCATACCCATAGTCTTCTTGACCATTCCTGGAGAAGCTAATGCTGAGGTCTTCTGGTTCTCTGGACACACTCTGCATGTTTTTACCGTCTTCTCTCTGTCTCCATCTCTGCCAGGCCTCCAGATGTAGCTTCTCACTATCATCTTCATTTTTGATATCCTTGGATGGCCATTATGAAGTTGTTGAAGGATAGATCTTTGGACAGGATGTGGGATACCAACCAGGCTCCTCATAGGGTAGTGCCATCTTCTATGCTTAATTCCGGGTATTTTGTCACTACGGCTTTAAGTCTTGAGTCAGACATCCTTGCATTCCTCCATTTAATATTACGTGGCTTAATTTTGCCAATGTGGGAATGTTCCGAGTCCAAGCCTTAATTTGTCTGGCCGAAATCGGTAAGGTGTCCATAAAATCTAATGCCATTACGACTTTGTCCATTTTCGGTGATGTCGGGTGAGCTTGCGGGCAATGGCTGTTGGCTCAAGGCGTCTGCCTCAGCGGCGATCTGTATCCCTGGTCTATGTTCCAGGGTGTACTCATAGGCCCTTAACAATAATGCCAACCATTGTATTAGGGCTGACGGTATGGGGGGGGGGGGGAATGTTTTGTGTTCAGAAAAAAGGCCCAACAGAGGTGTATGGTCTGTTATAATGGGTAACATGTGGAGCATAAACATATTGGTGGAATTTCTTCACTGCAAAGACCATTGCCAAATCCTCCTTTTTGATCCGTGCATACCTTCTTTCCGCATCAGCTAATGTCTGTGAGGCGTACGCAATCGGACACGCCATCCTCGGAGGGCGGCACGGTGGCAGAGTGGTTAGCACTCAGTTGAGCCTCCATGTCTACGTAAATTTTTGCCTTGGCCTCTTTTATTTTTCCAAGGCCTGTCAGGAAGATTTCAGGATACTTTCCTTTTACCTCATATAAGTTACCAGTGTCCATCTTGAAATTTGCCACCAATCCAAGCAGTTTTTTTTGTAACTAGTCCCTTCCCAAAAAGCTGGACCCTGGTCCTTGTACCATTATCAATGACAGCCAGACTGTTTGTTGCCCATATATGACTGAAGTTACAGTGGTCCTGATTACATGTTGCAGCCCCACACATGGTCATTAGGATGTCCTATTGCCGGTTGTCACCTCCTTTTCCGTTAGCCCGGGAGAAGTAGCACAGTGGTTAGCACTGCTGCTTCACAGCTCCAGGGACCTGGGTTCGATTCCCAACTTGGGTCACTGTCTGTGTGGAGTTTGCACATTCTCCTTGTGTCTGCATGGGTTTTCTCCGGGTGCTCCGGTTTCCTCCCACAGTCCAAAGATGTGCGGGTTAGGTTGATTGGCCATGGCAAATTGCCCCTTAGTGTCCTGAGATGCGTAGATTAGAGGGATTAGTGGGTAAAATATGTAGGGATATGGGGGTAGGGCCTGGGTGGGATTGTGGTCGGTGCAGACTCGATGGGCCGAATGGCCTCTTTCTGTACTGTAGGGATTCTATGATTCTATGAAGTACTTCATTCTCTCAGCATATTGTGGCCAGTCCTCAACACTCGCATTGTATGGCTCCAATTTCCCAAATAATGGCATCACAAATCTTCACAATACAGACTTACTGGAATCTGATGAACAGGGTTACTGAGACATTCCTTTTACCTCGTCGCCAGTATGATAACTCCAGGAGTTGGCAGTAAAGGAACAGTGTTTGATTGCACAAATAAAGTAAAGCAAAACCACAAGCCTGTGGTGAACACAAACAGGTCCCAATCGGAACAATATAATACTGGACCCAAAATGCTCGAACATCTAGGACAATCTAATCCTAGGTCAGAAGGATTAGCAGGGCAAATATATGTGGCTACGGGAATGAGGCGTAGGTGGGATTGTTGTCAGCGCAGACTCAATGGGCCGCATGGCCTCCTTCTGCACTCTAGGGATTATATGATTCTATGATCTCAGCGGGTCTGACAGCATCTGTGGGGAGAGAATAGAGCCAACGTTTTGAAGTTAGATGACCATTTGTCAGAGCTGGATCCACTTAGGGGCCTGCTTTATACAGGGCTTGGTATACGAATTTCACCTGGTAAGGTAATTACCAATCACCAGGAAGCTTGTATTCTACAAGTCCTACAGGGAGGTCTAAGAGATTCCCCATGCAAGTCCTGGGGGTTGTCACAGCTAGTGATGTCCATATCCTGAGACTAAATTAAAAAAATGTTTGCATATGAAACAGTAATTGTAGCTTGGAACACGGTACCTTCTATAGCAATGCAGTCAAGGACATATTTAACGGGCACATTTAATACAATAGTCTGCCTGTTTGGAGAGATAATGGATAGTCATCACCTCAGGTTAGATATTGGGACGAATAACTAATCTACTTAAGGTAACTGCTGAGGTACCCTGTACAGTAACCACAAGGAGCCACCATTACCAGGCTGGCTGCTGTGCAATAGATGGGTGAAGTTACTGTAAGCAATTCAAAAGAACTGGGTCAAGGAACCAAACATTAAGGAGCTATGCAGCTATTCTTAAATAACTGGGCTGCAGGAAAAACGAATAGGCACAAGGTAACACTGAATTTAAAAAAAGAACTCGGGTGCCAAAATCTTACATGGAAAATGCTTTTTGCATATAAAGATAAAGAATACTTTTTGGAGACCTGTGGTACATGATTTATGTTTGTTAAATGGACAGATCAATAATACCTTATGAACATCTAAATCCAACTCAGCATGCTGCCTGTAATAACTCAGGAAGCCGGACTGGAAGGGAATGGTATTTATTGGTAAACACAAAATAAAACCACTACTCCACGACATACATAAACAAGTTCCAATCGGGACAACAGTTTCTGCAGACTCTTCCCAATGTCAGCCTTATAAAGGGCTCTGGGGATGAGTTCCACCTGGGCAGGCCATTTCCTGTTACGAAGGGAATTCGTATTCAACAAGCCCCACAGGGAGATCCATTAGAGATTCCCCATGGAATTCCTGGGGATTAGCACACCCCGTCTCCCTCCGAGTTCGAGGGTTCCCCCTCACTCCTATGGCAATGGAACCATTTTAGTCATTGGGCCCATGACCTCCTATCTGTCATTTGTATGGTTTGGTTGGGGAGTGTATACCGAGTGGGGGTGAATACTGAGTGGGGGTGCATGCCAAGTGGGGATGCATGCCGAGTGGGGTGTATGCCGAGTGGGGATGTATACCGAGTGGGGGTATATACCAAGTGGGGGTGTATACCAAGTGGGGGTGTATACCGAGTGGGGGTGTATATTGAGTGGGGGTGTATACCGAGTGGGGGTATATACCAAGTGGGGGTGTATACCAAGTGGGGGTGTATACCGAGTGGGGGTGTATATTGAGTGGGGGTGTATGCCGAGTGGGGTGTATGCCGAGTGGGGTGTATGCCGAGTGGGGTGTATGCCGAGTGGGGTGTATGCCGAGTGGGGATGTATACCGAGTGGGGGTATATACCAAGTGGGGGTGTATACCAAGTGGGGGTGTATACCGAGTGGGGGTATATACCAAGTGGGGGTGTATACCGAGTGGGGGTGTATATTGAGTGGGGGTGTATACCGAGTGGGGGTATATACCAAGTGGGCAAACGTTTCTTCCTTGTGGAACATTGAAGGGCCACTATAGGGGGCTTGTGCTCGGTGGCGATCTCTGACTGTGACTCCGCCACCTCCGTCTCCATTTCTGAGGCTGAGTCCTGGTAGACCTCGCTAGGGCTTTCAGTGGGTGGAGTTTCCCATCCACAGGCTGCTGTATAAGATGACAATGGTGGCGTGTCGGTGCAGCAGTTGTCCCTGTGAAGGAGGTGATCAACATTTTTTTTGTATTTGTCGTCTTCTCCCTAATCTTTACCGTGGATGACACTGAGCCCGTTTTTGAGAGGACAACACCTGGGATCTACAGGGCACCGTCTCTGAAATTCCATATGTGGAAGGTGTCTCCCACTTTGAAGATCCTACCAGCTTGTGTCCAGCGTGGTCCCTTTTTTAGGTTCTTGTTTCTCTTCGATGTTGCCGTCCAGGTTCAGAAACGTGAGGCTAAGCCTGGTCCGAAGGCGTTATCCCATCAATAGCTCTGCATCAACTCCTTAGAAGGAGTTGGGGAGTCAAGAGGTGAGTTGCTTACCACAGAATTCCCAGTGTCCGACATGCTCTTGGAGCTGCAGTATTTATATGGTGAGTCCAGTTCAGTTTATAGTTGATGGTAACTCCAGGATGGTGATAGGGGGGATTCGGTGATGGCAATGCTAATAAATGTTAAATTTAAATTGATAAAAAGATCACCTTCCAAACTCATGATCTCTACCACCTAGAAAGGGCTAATGTGGGACTGGGCACGGTATTGCACAAAGTGTGATCTCCAAAGGAACACATGATCTAGGTCTAGCTACCAATCTTGGACTGGAAAGAGAGGAGTATAGTGGCTAGCATGGAGATGGCTCCAAGCCTGGACCTGGTGGGCAGCACGGTGGCAGTGGGCGGCACAGTGGCACAGTGGTTAGCACTGCGGTCCCTTGGAGCCAGGGACCTGGGTTCGATTCCAGGCTTGGGTCAGCGTCACTGTGGAGTTTGCACGTTCTCCCCGTGTCTGCGTGGATTTCCTCCGGGTGCTCTGGTTTCCTCCCACAGTCTGAAAGACGTGCATTGACCTGAACAGGCGTCGGAGTGTGGCGACTAGGGGAATTTCACAGTAACTTCACTGCAGCGTTAATATAAACCTTACTTGTGACTAATAAATAAACTTTATACTGCATATATGCACACAGTTCCTATAGTTAATAAACACTTAATGTTCAACTATATAAGACTCAGAGCATCTCTGTGCGACCTACTGAACTACACACATCTTACAACATGATGTCAGGTGTCAGAATAGCTCAGAGCTTGTCAGAAACGGGAGATGAAATTTAAAGCTGGAAGAATAAAAAAAACAGAAGCAGTCTGAACTGATGTAAAGCACAGAAAGTGATCACCAGAGAAAAGCTCCACAGCAGGTCTGAAAGCAGAAAGCAAAAATAAAACTTCAGCAGAAGACACCACTGAAACCCATGAAAATCCAGCTTCAATACCCAGAGAGTGCAGTCAGAAGACCAAGCAAGGGTGAGCTCAAAAAACTTCTTGGCCAGAGCAAGTTTGAAAAAGCTGTCAGAATTTCTGTTTGAAAACACATTACGAACAAGCCAAGTTCCAAATTGGCACCTGAACACATAGCAGCCAAGCTCACTCCGATCAAAAAAAAACCAAATCATCGATAGTGAAAAGACCCAACAAAAACTGGGAATCAATAGTTTCATGACCCGAAAATGCTTAGATACTGGGGGTAAAACTCAGGGCGATACGGTGGCAGGACGATACAGCGGCACAGCGGTTAGCACTGCTGCCTCACAGCGCCAGGGACCCGGTTTCGATTCCCGGCTTGGGTCACTGTCTGTGTTGAGTCGCCATGTTCTCTCCGAGTCTGCATGGGTTTTCTCCGGGTGCTCCAGTTTCCTCCCACAGTCCGAAAGACGTGCTGGTTAGGTGCATTGGCCATGGTAAATTCTCCCTCAGTGTACCCGAACAGGCGCCGGAGTGTGGCAACTTGGGGATTTTCACAGTGACTTCATTGCAGTGTTAATGTAAGCCTACTTGTGACTCTAATAAATAAACTTTAAAACAGGAAGGTTGATCCAAGAAGAAATTGTTATAAATTTAAAACACAGAAATCATTACTGCAGGAGCCTGCCAAAACTGACAAGTTCAGAAAATCTCATTGTGAAGAGAGCCATGATGTGGAGATGCCGGCATTGGACTGGGGTAAGCACAGTAAGAAGTCTCACAACACCAGGTTAAAGTCCAACAAGTTTATTTGGAATCACGAGTTTTCGAAGCACTGCTCCTTCCTCAGGTGAGTCTCAGATCACTGGTTTACTGTCCAGACTGCTCACCATTCCACCACAGATCCAAATGCCATCTTTTCATGATTTGGGTTTGGATTGTTTGCGCTCTTGAAATGAGGAATTTTTCAAGGGAAATGTAATTCCAGTAAACACCACGTGTTAATGTCCTGAAAATGGCACAATGCCCGGTAACCAATGGACAGAGCAAACAGAATTGCACACTGCACTCGCTGATGCTTCCAAATTGCTTTAGGGGTCCTTTGACACAACGTTACTAAACTACTTAATTTTAATCAAACTGCACACTGCTCAAGTGTTTTGGCAGTAAAAGCAACTCTTGCACTGGAACAAAACATTTGGAACAATGGTTTTTATCCCTCAGAGGTGTGTAAAGCTTTTATGTCAGCTCCTGTGTCTGTTTGAAAGTGGTTGGTGAGGAGGTTTCCTTGTACAATCCAATTTATCCATTGTGCATTACAAACCGATGTGTCTTCAGTCTGTTTCTACTCCTGGCCTTACATCTCTCATCCAGGTGTGACAAATTATCATTACAGAAAGTTGTTGGTCATGCTCCACACTTCATGAAAAAGAAAACACTTCCCTCTCCCTAAGTGTGTGCTCGCTTTGATTTGGTAAATTATTGATCCATACCGTAGAAATATAACATCAGCAGTATGAGAATAGGATGGGAGAAGCTGTTGAATATGCACCCACTATTCTAACATCCTGCACTGTCAGGAGGGAGTTGTCTTGGAAGTCCTCAACGTTGACTCCGGACCCCATGAAGTTTTATGGCATCAGGTCAAGCATGGATGTGGAGACCTCCCGCTGATTACAACCTACTGCCTACTCCCGACCCACACCCCCCTGATGCATCAGTACTCCATATTGAATACTAGGAAGCACTGAGGGGGCTTCAATGTCCATCACCAAGAGTGATTCGGTAGCATCACTACAGACCAAGCTGGAGGAAACAGCTGCCAGACCCAGTCTTTAGCAGGTCATGAAGGAACCAGTAAAAGGTATAAACCTACTTCACCCCATCCCCACCAATCTACCTGTTGCAGATGCATCTAACCTTGACAATATTGGTAGGAATGACCACCTGGTTGAGATGAAGTCCCGTCTTCACATTGAGGATTACCTGCCACCATTCTTAATGGGATAGATTTCAAACAGATCTAGAAATACAAAACTGGGCATCCAGGAGGCGTGTTGGGCCATCAGCAGCAGCAGATTTGTATACAATCACAATCTGTAACCTCATTCTACCATTACCATCGAGCTGGGAGGTCAACTCTAGTTCAATGACAAGTGTAGCAGGGCATGCCAGTACCAGCGCCAAGCATACCCAAAAATGAGGTGTCAACCTGGTGAAACTACAACACGGGGCTGCTTGCATTCCAAACAGTAGAAGCAGCATGCAATAAACAGAGCTAAGCAATCCCACATCCAACAGATGTAAGCTCTGCAGTCTAGCCACATGGTGACAGACAATTAAATAACTAACAGGGGAAAACGCTCCACAAATATCCCCATCCTCAAAGATGGGGAGCCCAGAACATCAGTGCAAAAAACAAGGGTTGAAGCACTAGCAACCATCTTCAGCCAGATGTGCCAAGGAGGTGATCCAACTTCGCCTCCTCCTGAGGTCCTCAGTATCAAAGATGTAAGACTTCAGCCAATTTAATTCACTCCACGCAATATCAAGAAATGGCTCAAGGCATTAAGAACCGCAAAAGCTAAAGGCCCTGACAATATTCCCGCTGTAGTACTGAAGACTTGGGCTCCAGAACTTCCCCTAGCCAAGCTGTTCCAGTACAGCTACAACACTGGCGCCTACCTGACAAATATGGAAAACTTCTCAGTTATATCATGTACACAATCCAGAGAGGCAATTTTTTTAAACAGAGGGTGGTGAATGTCTGGAACAAGCTGCCAGAGGTAGTAGTAGAGACTTGTCCTGGATGTTAGACAGTTACAAGGGTAAGATGGCTATAGAGGGATATGGGCCAAACGTGGGCAATTGGGACTAGCGTAGTGGTTAAAAAAAAGGGCGGCATGGACAAGTTGGGCCAAAGGGCTGTAAACCTCTATGACTCCAAGACACAAATGGCAGAACAAATCCAATGCAGCCAATTATCACTCCACCTCTATCATCAATAAACTGATGTAGGAGGTTATCAGCAGTGCTGTCAACCAACACTTACACAGCAAGAATCTGTTCCGTTTCACTGAGTCTGAGTTCTGTCAGTACCACTCAGCTCCTGTCCTCATTACAGCCTTGGTCCAAACATGGTCAACAGAACTGAAGTCAAGAGGTCAGGTGAGAGTGACTGCCTTTGACATCAAGGCAGCATTTGACTGAGTATGGCATCAAGGAGCCCTAGCAAAACTGGAGTCAATGGGAATAAGGGGGAAGCTCTCTGCTGATTGGAGTCATACCTAGCACAAAGGGAGATGTTTGTAGTTGTTGGTAGTCGATAATCTCAAGTCCTGGCACATCACTGTAAGAGTTCCTAAGGATCGAGGCAGCACGGTGGCACAATGGTTAGCACTGCTGCCTCACAGCGCCAGGGGCCCGGGTTCGATTCCCGGCTTGGGTCACTGTCTGTGTGGAGTTTGCACATTCTACCCGTGTCTATGTGGGTTTCCTCCGGGTGCTCCGGTTTCCTCCCACAGTTTGAAAGATGTGCTGGTTAGGTGCATTGACCATGCTAAATTCTCCCTCAGTGTACCTGAACAGGCGCCGGAATGTGGCAACTGGGGGATTTTCACATTAACTTCATTGCAGTGTTAAGCCAACTTGTGACTAATAAATAAACTTTAACTTGGATAGTGTCCTTGGCCCAACCATGTTCAGCTGCTTCATCAATGATTTTCCTTCCATCATAAGGTCAGAAGTGTGGATGTTCGCCAATGATCGCACAATGTTCAGCACCTCACAACTCCTCAGATACTGAAGCAATCCCTATCCATACACAGAAAGACCTGAACTAAATTTAGGCTGATGCATGGAAATTCACACCACACAAAAGCCAGGCAATGGCAATCTCCAAAAAGAGAAAATCTAGCCATCTCCCCTTGACATTCAATGGCATTACCATCGCTGGAATCCCCCACCATCAACATCCTCGGGGGGGTTACCATTGACAAAGAAACTTAACTGGACTAGCCACGTAAATACTGTGTCTACAAAAGCAGGTCAGAGGCTGGGAAATCTGTAGCTCATAACTCACCTCCTGATTCCTCAGGAGTGTGATGGTATATTCTCCACATGCCTGGATGAGTGTAGCTCCAACAACACTCAAGAAGCTCAATAACATCCAGGACAAAGCAGCCTGCTTGATAGGCACCCCATCCACTGATACACAGTAGCCGCAATGTGTACCATCTAACTGCAGCAATTCACCAAGGCTCCTTCGACAACACCTTCCAAACTTGCAACCTGCACCAAAAGAGAAGGACAGCAAATGGATGGGAACACCACCAATTGCAAGTTGTCCTCCAAATCACACACCATCCTGATTTGGAACAATATTGCCATTCCTTCACTGTCACTGGGTCAACATCCTGGAACTCCCTCCTTGACACTACTTTGGGCCTACCTACACTGCATGGACTGCAACAGTTGAAGAACGGTTCACCACCATTGTCTCATTGAATGTATTCAAGAGACGGCTGGATATAGCACTTGGGGCGAATGGGATCAAAGGTTATGGGGAGAAAGCAGGATTAGACTATTGAGTTGGATGATCAGCCATGATCATGATGAATGGTGGAGCAGGCTCAAAGGGCCGAATGGCCTCGTCCTGCTTCTATCTTCTATGTTTCTATGTTCTCAAAGGCAATTAGGGATGGACAATAGATTTTGGCCTAGCCAGTGACAGCCACACAGCTTAAAAGAACAAAAAAAAAGCCTCAAATGCCCGAAATGTAGTTGAATCCATGAGGTAAATAACTGCTACCCTTAGCTGTCTGTGGAGCTTTTTCTCCATGTAGCCTTTCGCATGTTGAAAATTACGTGACAAATTAACAGCAAACTGTGTTCATAAACTGTCGAGATCCACCGTACAGAAAAGCCCCCCCAAGAGAGAAATGGAAGCTTGATATGAAACCACAGTTGTAAATCAGTGGAACTAATATTTCGGCCAGACTGACAGACAGCATGTGGAGTTACACAATATTACATTCTGCATCATGAAATAAAAACAAATTCTACCAATTCAATTCATTGAACCATTCATTCTCATGTCTTTAAAATGACACCGATACATTTGTGATGAATAAACATGAGAGCTACAGACAATCCAAATTGTATTATCCATAAATCCAGTCTCACATCATAACACTCTGTATCATCTCTCATATTTGCATTACTGTACAGCCTAGTACCTCGACATCCAAATCACAGTAGTATTAATGTACTTTCCTGTCTCACAATGGCATTAGTTGCTAATGTGCAGCCTAGTATCTCTGCACCCAATCACATATTGGCATTCCTACACAACCTAACATCTGTCTGCTGTCACATATCGTACTAAAGGAGAACTCAGTGTCACCGCAACAATTTTCCCACAACAGACGAATTTTCTGCATTAACCTGTTACTCACCAGGTTGACGAGCTCGTGGTAGCAAATCTGGCCCTGCTCATTGCTCTGCACGAGAGCAAACAGCATCTCGAGTTTGGTGGGGTCCAGCTGTAATTCATGGCTCTGAAGCAGATTGGAAAAGTGCTCCACAGCAATGAAACCAGTGTTCTCTGGGTCGAGCTGCAAGAACCAAGGAGGGACAATTAGAGCATATTCAATAAGTTATGTTCAATAAGTTACGTCCAATAAGTTCAATGTGTTACTTTATTTATCTACTACCACCATCCCACAGTCATTATTATTTCTTCCAACTTTATCCCATCAACATGGTACAATGTAGAATCCCTACAATGCAGAAGGAAGCCATTCGGCCCATCGAGCCTGTACCAACAACAATCCCACCCAGGTCCTGTCCCCGTAACCCCACATATTTACTCTCCTAATCGCCCTGACACTAAGGGGCAATTTATCATGGCCAATCAACCTAACCTGCAATCTTTGGTCCAAAGGTGTGCAGATTAGGTGCATTAGCCATGCTAAATTGCCTGTTAGTGTCCCAGGATGCATAGGTTAGAGGGATTAGTGGGTAAATATGTGGGGTTGTGGGGATAGGGCATGGGTCGGATTGTTGTCGGTACAGACTCGATGGGCCGAATGGCCTCCTTCTGCACTGTAGGGATTTTATGATCTTTGGACAGTAGGAGGAAACCGGAGCACCCAGAGGAAACTCATCCAGGCACAGGGAGAATGTGCAAACTCCACACAGACAGTGACTCAAGGCCAGAATTGAGCTCGGGTCCCTGGTGCTGTGAGGCAGCAGTGCTAACCACTGTGCCACTGTGCTGCCTTTCACAATCATAATCAACAAAAAACATGTTACCTGTTCCAAAACCTCTTGTCAATGACATTTCTTATTAGAGTCCAAATTTAGATTGACTTACAATTCAATTATCCCTTCTTCCTTAAGGGTGGATCACATTTTTGTGTGGCACCTCCCCACATCGCTAACTGAAATTTAGGATCTTACCCCCTGGAGAATCATGGCAACAATCAACGTCCTTCTTAATGGTGTAGTGCCTTGGTGAATGCACAGTGCACCTTTGGACACGAAGAGGAAAATTATCATGGCCAATTCAACTAACCTGCACGTCTTTGGATTGTGGGAAGAAATCAGAGGAAACCCACGCAGATGGGGAGAACATGCAAACCCCACTCAGTCACCCAAGGCCGGATTCAAACCCGGGTCCCTGGCACTGTGAGGCAACAGTGCTAACCACCATGCCACCATGAACAGAGACAAAGCTAAAGCGAAAGGTATTATTATGGGAAATGATAAACCTACCGTCACATGGAAGGATAGAGAGTTCAAATGTAACATCAACAGATGAGACTAGAGGTTGTAAAAAGAATAAAAGGATAAAACTAAAAGCTCTGTATCTGAATGCACATAGCATTCAAAATAAAACAGATGAACTGACAGCACACATAGAAATAAATAAGTAGAATTTGATATCCATTATGGAGGCATTCATGGGAGATTTTAATCTACTTTTATTGATTGGAAGAGTCAGATGGACAAAGATAGCCAAATATGGAGTTCATGGAATGTTTCCAGGATAGTAACTTAAAATAGCATGTCCTGGAGCCAACCAGAAAGGAGGCTATACTAGGCCTGGTATTGTGCAACAAGATGGGAGTAATTAATGATCTCATAGTGAAGGAACCCTTAAGTATCAGCAACCATAATATGATTACATTTTACATTCAGTTTGAGGAAGAGAGTAGTGGGTCTGAGACCATGTTTTGAAAGTTAAATAAGGGCAACTCTGAGGAAATGAGAACCGAGCTGGCTAAAGTGAATTGCCAAATTAGGTTAAGGGCTAGGCCAATAGAGATTTAAGGGAATATTTCAGAATGCACAGGGTAAATACATTCCAAAGAGTAACATAGAAACATAGAAGACATGAATAGGAGGAGGCCATTTGGCCCTTCAAGCTTGCTCCGCCATTCATCACGATCATGGCTGATCATCCAACTCAATAGCCTAATCCTGCTTTTTCCCCATAACCTTTGATCCCGTTCACCCCAAGTGCTATATCCAGCTGCCTCTTGAATACATTCAATGTTTTGGCATCAACTACATACTGTGGTAATGAATTCCACAGGCTCACCACTCTTTGGGTGAAGAAATGTCTCCTCACCTCCGTCCTAAATGGTCTACCCTGAATCCTCAAGTAAGAAAATGTCTAAGGGACATTACCCATAAGGGTTAGCTAGAAAAGTTAAAGATAGTTTCAAACTTAAAGTAAAAACGTATAATTGTGCAAAGACTGTTGGCAGGTTAGAAGATTGGACAAAAGCTAAGGAACAGCAAAGGATAACTAAAAGATGAATAAAGAGGGAAATATTAGAGTACGAGACAAAGATGGCCAGAAATATTTATAATGTTGTTAAAGAGTTATCAAAGTGAGTGTTGGTCCTGTAGAAAGCGAGTCTGGCGAGTTGATAATGGAAAACATGGAGATGACAGATGAATTGACAGGTATTTTACATCAATCCACTACAGAGGATACAAGTAACATCCCAGAAGCAGCTATTAACCAGGAAATGGAAGGAAGGGAGGAATCTGGAAAAATTACAGTCACCAGAGAAGTGGTACTGAGTGAATTGTTGGAACTGCGGGCTGACAAGAGCCCGGATCCTGATGGGCTTCATCCTCGGATCTTAAAAGAAATTAAAGTGAGATAGCTGACGCAAAAGCAAAAAATGCAGGCAACTGGAGGGCAGCAGCGAAGAACCAAGTTCCCAATTGACCCTGTATCATCTATTGAATATAGCCAGTGAAGATTGTGGTGCTTTAATTGATCTCAGCATCTCCTGGCCAAAGCAGCAGAAAATAAACCAGACGCTACGGCCGGAATTTTGCCAGCACGCCTGCCCCAATTCTGGGGGCAGGCGAGGCTCGCAGAACGGCTTTCTCCGTTGACCTCAGGCGGACGAGGAGGTAAAATTCCAGCATATGTATGCGCCTGATCATTAGCCAGATGGAAGTCTGCAATATGGAATCTCCTCCCTAAACCTCTGCATCTCCTTACCTCTCTTTCATCCTTTAAGATACCTCTTAAAACCTGCCTCTCTTACCAAGCCTTTGACCACCTTCCTAATATCTCCACATGTGGTTCAGTATCAAATTTTAGTTTGTTTTAAGCTCTTGTGAATTGCCATGCGACATTTTACTATGTTAAAGGCGTTATATAAATACCAACATCGCTGTTGTCATTGTAGATGTCAGCCTCTTGTGATAAAATAACCTTAACGGTTGCCCAGGCTCACCCAGGAAGAATGGCCGCTTGAGTGCTACACCTCATGAAATCCTACCCCATCTTCAAGAAAGGAGGAAGGCAACAAATGTAGAGGATAAAATGCCTATACAAATCTCACCTCGCTGTTGTAGGGCTGGATATACTCAAGCTCATTCATCAATTACCATGACGACGGATAGCTCTTGACAAGAAACACAAAGTGCCACCCACGTGAGAGTTATTTTCTCTTGCTGCTTTCAGTGGTCTGTACACGGTGACAAAATCTGTGCAAGAGTACTTCAGTGCAGCAAAGTGTGGAGAAACTTCATGTTGTATGGTCACCATGGAAAAGAATGATCTCAAATCAGGCATGCAAGACCTGTAAAATTTAATGAAGCGATGGATTTCCTCTTGGCAGAAACCTGATCCATATGTATGATTGTTTTATCCAAGCTAAGTCTGGTTTACAATCTGGTTTGTTGGCTGCTTTAATTGATTACGTGCTCAGGTGCAGTCTGCTTATTGTCAGTATCTGCCGGTGTGGGACCTGGAGTTTAAGCTCAGAATGTTGGCTTAAAGAGTTAAAGTTTATTTATTAGTCACATGTAAGGCTCACATTAACACTGCAATGAAGTTACTGTGAAACTCCCCCTAGTCGCCACACTCCGGCGCCTGTTTGGGTCAATGCACCTAACCCCTGCACATCTTTCGGACTGTGGGAGGAAATCAGAGCACGCAGACAACATGCAAACTCCACACAGACAGTGACCCAAGCCAGGAATCGAACCCGGGTCCTGGCACTGTGAAGCAGCAGTGCTAACCACTGTGCTGCCATGCCATGGTTCAAGCCTAGGCTGAACTGCAGACCTTTCTGCATGGAGTATTGACAGACATTTGGGATGGCATGAATTCCAGGTTTGTCCACCTAGACACTCATGTGCTGCTCTACAAATCCTGCACAATTTGACAAGAACACCTTTTGGCAAGACAGCAACCCTCTGGTCAGCATCATGCCTCTGGTAGCACGGAGCACAAAATACACATAATTTGAAATGTTAACAGAAGGCTTCAATTGAGACAGCGCAAAACCTTATGGTTCCCTGGGGCAATTCAAACAGCGTAAGTTGACAACAAGCTGCAGTTCTTTTCTAGTATGATTAACATAATAATGATCTCTGCTGTTATGTAGTTTCTGTTTATTTTAGAAACCAATGTTTGCAATATTGCCAACCCAAGGCTCATAACGTCCCGCCCAAGGCCAACGGAGAATGGCATTCTGCAAGACTCACCTGCCCCGATTCTGGGGCAGGGGTGCCAGTAAAATTCCGGCCATGTTCTTCTATGGAATCCAGTTTTAAAGTCTACAATGTGTAAATGTTATACACTTATGTAGTATATGTTAATTAGCAACATTTGTACACGTCAAAATCCTTGTTTCAGGAGGCCAAATCTACAAACAGTGCTATTTCTGCTCACATAAAATTTATAGCACTTAAATAGGCCATTTGGCCCAGCTGGCCCATGCCAGTATTTATGCACCACACAAGGTTCCTCCCACCCTTCTTTATCTAAGTCTATCAACATATCCTTCTATTCCTTTCTCCCTCATACACTTATCCCTAGCCTCTCTTTAAATGCATCTCTGCTAGTCACATCAACCACTCCATGTGGCACCATTCCACATTTGAACCAGAGTCATGGCCTTAGTGAAGGATAAGGAAAGGTCTTGGATATTTAAGGCCAAGGATGAAGTTGCCATGCAAGAGAAACTGCCCATTCAGATGAGCCTACAAGACATGACAATAAAATAAATGTGCTACCGAGCTTTAGAATTTGTTTCAACAAAACTAGATGCGCAGACCACCAAATCATTTAATAAACTTTCTAGGAATACCTTAGGGTAAATAATTAAATCATTATGAACGGTGACAACTAATATGATTAACAACAGTTAAAAAACATGAAATTGATACACCAAAGGTAAACTGTGAGCAATTGCAAACGTTCATCGAGCGATCATGTTATTTTGGTAATCTCCTGTTTGAGACTGGTGAAAAGATGTCTTTGGGGATGGTTTCTGATCTCCACCAGGCTACTCAAGGATTCATACATTCACTTAGTCTCAAAGCAGAAAAGAGTCATTCCAAAGTCAACAGACTCCAAATGAAAACACTGAGATTACAGCTTGGAAAACCTGATATTACTCGAAGAATTTAACATTCAAAATTTGAAATTAGTTGCACATTCAGGAAGTAGCAATATGTAGAATTCCATCTGGTGATCTGAGTGCTAGTGCAATCTGAGTAAGTGCAAACCACCACTACAAAAATAAGTCTGGCAGATTATCTTTTTAAGTTTATTCTTGGGATGTGGGCATCACTGACTAGGCCAGTATTTATTATTGCCCATCCCTAATTGGCCTTGAGGAGCTGCCTTCTTGAACCACTGCAGTCCATATGGTGTAGGTACACCCACAGTGCTGTTGGGGGGCGGGGGTTCCAGGATTTTGACTCAGCAACGGTGAAGGAACTGCAATATACTTCCAAGTCAAGCTCCAAGTGAGCTTTACAAACAGTGGGAGAATCATAGAATCCCTATAGTACAGAAGGAGGGCATTCAGGCCATTGAGCCTGTACCAACAACAATCCCACCCAGGCAGGAAGGGAATGGGTAACCACCAGGCGGAGCAAGAGGTGAGGCAGGCAGGGCAGGAATCTCCTGTGCCCATTCCCCTAAAAAAGATATACCGCTTTGGATACTGTTGAGAGGAATGACCTCTCAGGGGAAAGCAGCAACAGCCAAATTCATTGCACTACAGTTGGTTCTGCTGCAGAGGGAAGGAGTTAAAAAGTGTGAGGATGCAATAGTTTTAGGGGATTCAATTGTAAGGGGAATAGATAGGCATTTCTGTGGCTCCAAACAAGACTCCAGGGTGGTATGTTGCCTCCCTGGAGCTAGGGTCAAGCATGTCTCGGAGCAGTTACAGGATATTCTGGAGCAGGAGGGTGAACAGCCAGTGGTCATGGTACACATCAGTAAGAAAGGGGATGAGGTCCTAAAAGCAGAATATAGGGAGTTAGGAAGAAAGTTGAGAAGTTGGACCTCAAAGGTAGTGATCTCAGGCTTACTACCACTGCCACGTGCTAGTCGGAGTAGGAATCAGTACGTTGGATGAATATGTGGCTGAAGAGATGGTGTGAGCAGGAAGATTTCAGATTCCTGGGACATTAGGACTAGTCCTGGGGGAGGTGTGACCAGTACAAACTGGATGGGTTGCATCTGGGCAGGACCGGGACTGATGTCATAGAAATCATAGAAATCATAGAAACCCTACAGTGCAGGAGGCCATTCGGCCCATCGAGTCTGCACCGACCACAATCCCACCCAGGCCCTACCCCCACATATTTACCCGCTAATCCCTCTAACCTACGCATCTTCAGACTCTAAGGGGCAATTTTTAACCTGGCCAATCAACCTAACCCGCACATCTTTGGACTGTGGGAGGAAACCGGAGCACCCGGAGGAAACCCATGCAGACACGAGGAGAATGTGCAAACTCCACACAGACAGTGACCCGAGCCGGGAATCGAACCCGGGACCCTGGAGCTGTGAAGCAGCAGTGCTAACCACTGTGCCACCGTGCCGCCCCGAGGGGTAGTATTTGCTAGAGTGGTTGGGGAGGGTTTCAGCTAAAGTGGCAGGGGGATGGGAACCGATGCAAGGAGTCAGAGGAAGGGGAATGAAGGACAAAAACAAAAGACAGAAAGGGGAATTTTAAAAAAAGGGGGATAGGCAAGGACCAGATTCAAACAGGGCCTCAGTAAAAAATAGGGAATGGTTAATGTTAAAAAGACGGCAGCATGGATCGTTCGCAATAAAGTGGATGAATTAATCACGCAAATAGGTGTAAACAGGTACGATATAGTTTGAATTACAGAGACATAGCTGCAGGGTGGCCAGGGCAGGGAACTGAACATCCAGGGGTATTCAGTATCTAGGAAGGACAAACAAAAAGATAAAGGTCGTGGAGTTGCATTGCTGGTTAAAGAGGAAATTAACAACATACTGAGAAAGGATATTAGCTCTGACAATGTGCAATCTGCATGGGTAGAGCTATGAAACACCAAGGGGCAAAAAACATTAGTAGGGGTTGTATATAGACCCCCAAACTGTAGTGGTAATGTTGAGAATAACATTAATCAGGAAATTAGAGATGCATGAGGTAAAGGAACATCTGTAATTTGGGTGATTTTAATCTGCATATAGACTGGGCAAATTAAATTAGTCACAATACCGTGGAGGAGGAATTCCTGGAGTATGTATGGGATGGTTTTCTGGTCCAATATGTTGAGGAACCAACTAGAGAACAGGCCACTCTGGACAGGGTATTGCGTAATGAGAAGAGAATAATCTAGCTGTGCGAGTCCCCTTGGGGATGAGCGACCATAACATGGTAGAATTTTTCATCAAGGTGACTGATGCGCTACTCAAACACGAGGCCTGAAGCTCAGTAAATGAAAGGCTTTTATTTACTGTAACGAAGCTACCAGAACTTATATACACTATCCCAGACTGAAGGGGTCCCGGCCAGAGCAGGGACTCTTATACCTCTCCCAGGAGGCGGAGCCCGACTGGGATGTGCCACAACACTACAGTACAAAGGTGTAACAACCCCACCCTAACCCCAACAGCAACAATAGCACAACCCAACAGTAACATATGTACATCCTTGTAGTACTGGCCAGCCCCTGGCTCAGTACTATCCAGTGGGAACCAACGATGGTTCACCACAGTGACGTAGTTGATTCTGGGACTAGGGTCCTGAATCTTAATGAAGGAAACTACGATGGTATGAGGCGCAAGTTGGCTATGATAGATTGGGAAAGGTTACTTAAGGGGGATGATAGTGGATAGGCAATGGCAAACATTCAAGGAATGGCAAACATTCCTGTCAGAGTAAAACTGGAAAGGTGGCCAAACCATGGCTTACAAGGGAAAATAGAGATAGTATTAGATTCAATGGAGAGGCATAGAAATTGGTCAAGAAAAACAACTGAACTGAGGATTGGGAGCAGTTTAGAATCCAACAAAGAAGGACCAAGGGACTGATTAAGAAGGGGAAAATAGAATATGAGAGTAAGATTGTGGGGAACATAAAAAATGACTGTAAAAGTTTTTATAGGTATGTGAGGAGAAAAAGTAGGTGAAGACAAATGTAATTCCCTTACACTTAGAAACAGGGGAATTTATAATCTTGGAATCCCATTCAGCCTTTGAGCCTGCACCAACAACAATCCCACCCAGACTCTATCCCTGTAATTCCACATATTTACTCTGTCAAACCCCCTGACAGCATTAAGTCTGGGAAGCCCCTGAATTGGGAGGGAAAAGAAACAATTGATGAACCTGTCACAGTTGAGCATATTTTTCCAACCTCTGCCATTGTGCTTACACTTGGACAGAAAAGTTCATAACAGTCACTTATAAACTTGAGTCTTATCCACCGCAATGAACAGGTTTAGCACGATGAGATGTAATCATTAATCCATAAACATATTGTCGAAAGTTACACTCGCTAAAAGGGGCCAATTCATACAGGTCGGCTGAAATTTTACTGTCACGCCCCGTCCCAATTTCAGGGGCGGGCGAGGCTCGGAGAATAGCATTCTCTGTTGGCCTCGGGCGGGAACGTACAGACCTCGGGCGGACGTGCCAGTAAAATTCCGCCCATAATGTCAAAGGTTTTAGAGAGACACAAAACAATGAGGAATCAACAGTGTATTCAAAGGTAGAGTTCCAGGTATGTGTAAAGTAGATAAGATACATAAACCGTTAAGGACCCCTGCTCCCCCATACTCCTTTTTCTTCATTTTGTCCACTGCCACCTTTACATTGTGCATTAGTTCCCAGAAGAGAGATATTCAAACAGATGCCAGGAAGCCTTGTGTGCCACTCTCTTTCACTATGATTGCAATCTGGTACGAGATTTCCTTGAAATCCGTGAAAGATTGATTTAGGTA
This sequence comes from Mustelus asterias, assembly GCF_964213995.1. NCBI lineage: Eukaryota > Metazoa > Chordata > Chondrichthyes > Carcharhiniformes > Triakidae > Mustelus > Mustelus asterias. The sequence goes on from NC_135823.1 coordinate 65,654,950, forward strand.
GTTGTTCAGGGCAGGTCAGAGAAATTACAACATATGCAGACAAACCAATAAATTTATGACAGGTGCGACTATAAATAAAAGCAAACAATTCTTCAGAAATCTTTCAAAAAACAAAAATAATTCAAAGGAGATGATTCTGTGAACATAAAGGCAAAATACCGCGGATGTTGGAATCTGAAACATGAACAGAAAATGCTGGAAAATCTCAGCAGGTCTGACAGCATCTGTGGAGAGAGAATAGGTGTGGCGATGCCGGCGTTGGACTGGGGTAAACACAGTAAGAGTTTTATGGTGTTGTTAAAACTCTTACTGAGAGAGTATAGAGCCAACGTTGCGAGTCTGGATGACCCTTCGTCAGAGGATTTTCCAGCATTTTCTGATTCTGTGAACGTGTGGTTCAATCATGAAGTAAATTCAAGGAATACTTTGCAGCCTGCTGTTAAGAAAAACATTGTAACAAGTCTCACAACACCAGGTTAAAGTCCAACTTTGGAATCACAAGCTTTCGGAGTGCTGCTCCTTCATCAGATGAGTGACAAAGCAACGGTCTGAAAGCTCGTGATACCAAATAAACCTGTTGGACTTTAACCTAGTGTTGTGAGACTTCTTACTGTGCTTACCCCAGTCCAACGCTGGCATCTCCACATCAAGAAAAACATAGTGGTTTAAAATGGCTTATAGATTTATAGGTATAAAATGGCTCATCACTCAGCCTCCAATACTGTTGTGGTTGGCGAGATTCCCTGGTCAGAAGAGCCCCTGAAACAGGGATGGCCTAATGATAGGTTCTGAATGCGGCAGATATTGTAGCGCCCAGGTCTGACAGGTTGCCACAGGGCACTTGATTTCCCCCTGCAACCGCTATCCAAATGCTAATGAGGCTCAGCCTTCAATAAGAGATCCAGTCCCCTGCTGAGAGTCTCTGGCAGCCAACAGTTGCACTCCGCCAGTTTGGCTGCTCCAAGTCTGAGCCAGAAGAAAATGTACCCCGCAATGTCAGGACACAAGCATGCAGACACACGGAGTGCAGTTTAGCTCATAGCATATTTCCAGTGAGAGACTGTATTGGCATATTAACTTTCCTTCCACCCATAGAAGAATAAGGCCACAATAAATTTAATGCCTTGACTTAGAATCATAGAATCCCTACAGTACAGAGGAGGCCATTCGGCCCATTGAGTCTGCACCGACAACAAATCCACGTTATCCCCGTAACCCCACATAATTATCCTGTTAATCTCCCCGAAACTAGGGTCAATTTAGCATTGCCAATCAACCTAACCCGCACATCTTTGGACTGTGGGAGGAAACCGGAGCACCCGGAGGAAACCCACGCAGACATGGGGAGAACGTGCAAACTCCACACAAACAGTGACCTGAGCCAGGAATTGAACCCCGGTTCCTGGCGCTGTGAAGCAGCAGTGCTAACTGTGCCACTGTGCCGCCAATTGACATCCTCCGGAACTGCAGTAAGTGCGGAGGTGGAGGTTCTGGGCACATCTTACTGTGGGACAAGGCAGATAGTCCTGGAGAGGGGAAGTCTGTTTGGGCATAGCGGTCCACTCCTGCTCCTCCTAGACACCACAAAGGAAAGTAAACAAGTATACCTGCTCGTCCGCTTCCAGTTTTCCTCTGGTATGCCTTTATCTGAGGGAGCAGCTGCAGCATTGGATAGATCATTGGTGGCTACCTCTCTGTATGCGATGTGGAGATGCCGGCGTTGGACTGGGGTGGGCACAGTAAGAAGTCTCACAACGCCAGGTTAAAGTCCAACAGGTTTATTTGGTATCATGAGCTTTCGGAGCGCTGCTCCTTCATCAGGTGAGTGGAGGTTAATGCAAGTGCCATCAAAACCATGCCACTGCCTTCAATAGCACTTACACAATGTAACAGTGATTAACGTTGTGCAGTATCACTAACTAGAGCAAAAGAAACAAATTACATGGGAGATTTTTTTTATTCTGAGGATGTGTGCATCGCTGGTAGGACCAGCATTTCCATCTCCAAGTGTCCTTGAGAAGATGATGGTGAGCCACCTTCTTGAACTGTTGAGGTCTATGTGGTGTAGGTACACCCACAGTACTGTGTGGGTTGAAGTCAGGGAGTGAGTCCCCATGATTTTAGCTCAGCAACAGTGAAGAAACAGCATTATGGTTCCAAGTCAAGATGGTGCATAACTTGAAGGGGAACTTGTGCTGCTGTTGGTCCCTTGTGTCTGCTGTCCTTGTCCTTCTAAGTGGTAGAGGTCATATGTTTGGAAGATGTTGTCAAAAGCCTTCGCAAGTTGCTGCAATGTATTTTGTAGATGGAATGCAATGCTGCCATTGTGCTCCAACGATGGAATGAATGAGTGTGTATGGTGGTGAATGGGGGTTGATCAAGCTAGTTCTTTTCTCTTGGGTGGTGTTGAGTTTTTAAGTGTTGTTTGAGTTGCACTTATCAAGGCATATGAGGTGTATTTCATCACGCTTCTCTCTTATGCTTTGTAGATAGGCTTTGAGGAGTCGTGTGGCGAGTTACTTGCAGCAGATCTCCCAGCCTTTGACCTGTTGTTCTGGAAGCAGTGTTTATATAGAACCATAGAAAATTACAGCTCAGAAACAGGCCCTTTGGCCCTTCTTGTCTGTGCCGAACCATTTTATGCCTAGTCCCACTGACCTGCACTTGGACCATATCCCTCCACCCCCTCTCATCCATGAACCCGTCCAAGTTTTTCTCAAATGTTAAAAATTTACCACTTTATCCGGCAGCTCATTTCACACTCCCACCACTCTCTGCGTGAAGAAGCCCCCCCTAATATTCCCTTTAAACTTTTCTACTTTCACCCTTAACCCATGCCCTCTGGTTTTTTTCTCCCCTAGCCTCAGCGGAAAAAGCCTGCTTGCATTCACTCTATCTATACCCATCAAAATCTTATACACTTCTATCAAATCTCCCCTCAATCTTCTACGCTCCAGGGAATAAAGTCCCAACCTATTCAATCTCTCTCTGTAACTCAGCTTCTCAAGTCCCGGCAACATCCTTGTGAACCTTCTCTGCACTCTTTCAATCTTATTTACATCCTTCCTGTAACTAGGTGACCAAAACTGTACACAATACTTCAAATTCGGCCTCACCAATGCCTTATATAACCTTACCATAACACTCCAACTTTTATACTCGATACTCCGATTTATAAAGGTCAATGTACCAAAGGCACTCTTTACGACCCTATCCACCTGTGACGTCACTTTTAGGGAATTCTGTACCTGTATTCCCAGATCCCTCTGTTCAACTGCACTCTTCAGAGTCCTACCATTTGGCTAATGGTAGGACTTGTCCAGTTCCAATTTTGGCCAACGGTGGTTGCTAGGATGTGGACGGTGGGATTTCAGCGATGGTATTACCCAAGGGGAGTTGTTTATATTCACTCTTGTTGGAGATTCTCATTGCCTTGCGTGGTCCAAATGTTACTTACTATTTAGCATCCCAATATTGTCTTGCTGCATGCAGGCATAGACTCCTTCAATCGTCAGAGAGCATCCCCAATTCTGACCTTATATTGGAGGGAAGGACATTGATGAAACAACTGAAGATGGATGGGCCTATCACACTGTCCTGAGGAACTTTTGTATTAATGTCCTGGGGCTGAGATGATTAGCCTTCAACAAGCACAAATATATTTTTTATGCTAGGTATGACTCCCACCGGTGGAGCATTTTCCCCTGATTTCCACTGACTTCAATTTTGCTAAGGCTCCCTAATGTCACACTCGGTCAAATGCCACCTCGATGTCAATTGTCACTTTGATTTGATTTATTATTGTCACATGTATTAACATACAGTATTGTTTCTTGTGCTATACAGACAAAGCATACTGTTCATAGAGAAGGAAAGGAGAGAGGGCAGAATGTAGTGTTACAGTCATAGCTAGGGTGTAGAGAAAGATCAACTTAATGCAAGGTAGATCCATTCAAAAGTCTGACAGCAGCAGGGAAGAAGCTGTTCTGGAGTCACACTTCGCATCTGACATTTAGCTCTTTTGCCCATGTTTGGACCAAAGCTGTGATGAGGTCAGGAGCTTTTAGGGCCTGCGGAACCCAAACTAAGCATTGGTGAGCCGTTTGTTGATAAGTAAGTACCACTTGGTAGCACTGTTGATGACACCTTTTATCACTTTTCTAATGATCAAGAATAGGCTGATGGGACGGTAATTGGCCAGAATGGATTTGTACTACTCTTTGTAGATGGGGCATACTTGGGCAATTTTCCACATTGTCAGGTAGATGCCTATTGTAGCTGCACTGGAACAGCTTGGCTAGGGGTGTGGTTAATTCTGGAGCACAGGTCTTCAGTACAACAGCTAGGATGCTATCATGGTCCACACGGTGGAGATGCCGGCGTTGGACTGGGGTGGGCACAGTAAGAAGTCTCACAGCACCAGGTTAAAGTCCAACAGGTTTATTTGGAACCACAAGCTTTCAGGGCGCTGCTCCTTCATCAGGTGAGTGGAGAGGTAGGCTCACAAACATGGCATATATAGACAAAGACAAGATAATAGTTGGAATGCGAGTCTTTTCAGGTAATCAAGTCTTTACAGATACAGACAGTGCGAGTGGAGAGAGGGATAATCACAGGTTAAAGAGGTGTGAATTGTCTCAAAAAGGACAGCTACGAGGATTTTGAAAGCCCAGGCGAAATGGTGGAGGTTACATGTTGTGTGATGTGAACCCACGATCCCGGTTGAGGCTGTCCTCATAGGCTATCAGTTTCTGCTCAGCGATTCAGCGTTGTCATGTGTCTTGAAGGCCGCCTTGGAGAATGCTTACCCGAAGGTCGGAGGCTCCATAGTCTATGGTGCATAGTCCTTGTTGTTCCCAATCCCGTCAACCTTTCTTGGTAACACATGGAGTAAATTGAATTGGCTGAAGACTGGCTTCTGTTACGATGGGGACCTTAAGAGGAGGGCAAGATGGATCATTCACTTGGCACTTCCGGCTGAAGATAGCTGAAAATGTTTCAGGCTTGTCTCTTGCACTGACATGCTGGGCATCTCATTATTAAGGATGTGGATGTTTCGGGGGCTTCCCTCTCCCTTTCTTAATCTGATCCATTGGTTGTGGGTTCACTTAACTCTGTCTATACCATGTTGCTTCCATTGTTTAACATGCAAGTAGTCCAATGTTGTAGCTTCACCAGGTTGTCATCTCATTTTAGGTGTGTGTTCTGCTGCTCGTGGCATGTTTTCCTACACTCCTCATTGAACTAGGATTGGTCCCCTGGCTTGATGATAATGTTGCAGTGATATCCCAGGAGATGAGTTATATATTCCTCATGGATGCTTAGTTTTGAACTGCTAGTTCTGAGCCTATCCCATTTAGGGTGGTGGTATGCCACATAACACGAAGGAGAGTGTCCTCAGTGTGAAAATGAGACTTTGGGCGGAATTTTAACGGCATGCCCACCCCAATTCCGGGGACGGGCGAGGCTCAAGAGAACAGCATTCTCCGTTGGCCTCGGGCGGGATCGTACGAACCTCAGGCGGACGTGCCAGTAAAACTCTGCCCTATGTTTCCACAAGGATTGTGCAGTGGTCACTCCATCAGTCCTGCCAATATGGACAGATGCATCTGTGACTGGTAGATTGGTGAGGGTGAGGTCAGGTTGCTTTCTCTCATGTTGGTTCTCTCGCCACTGGCTGTAGGTATAGTGTGGCAGTATGCCCTTCAAGGCTAGGCCAGATTGGTCAGTGATGGTGCTATAGAGCCATTCTTAGTGATAGAACATAGAACATTACAGCGCAGTACAGGCCCTTCGGCCCTCGATGTTGCGCCCACGTGTGAAACCAATCTGAAGCCCATCTAACCTACACTACTCCAATATCATCCAATCCAATGATCCTTTAAATGCCCTTAATGTTGGCGAGTCCACTACTGTTGCAGGCAGGGCATTCCATGCCCTTACTACTCTCTGAGTAAAGAACCTACCTCTGACATCTGTCCTATATCTATCACCCCTCAATTTAAAGCTATGTCCCCTCGTGCTAGCCATCACCATCCGAGGAAAAAGGCTCTCACTGTCCACCCTATCTAATCCTCTGATCACCTTGTATGCCTCTATTAAGTCACCTCTTAACCTTCTTCTCTCTAACGAAAACAGCCTCAAGTCCCTCAGCCTTTCCTCATAAGACTTTCCCACCATACCAGGCAACATCCTAGTAAATCTCCTCTGCACCCTTTCCAATGCTTCCACATCCTTCCTGTAATGCAGCGACCATAACTGTACGCAATACTCCAAGTGCGGCTACACCAGAGTTTTGTACAGCTGCAACATGACCTCATGGCTCCAAAACTCAATCCCTCTACCAATAAAAGCTAACACACCATATGCCTTCTTAACCACCCTATCAACCTGAATGCCAATTTTCAGGGATTTATGCACATGGACACCAAGTTCTCTCTGCTCATCCCTAGCCTCCCAGAGAATCCTAGGATAAATCCCAGGGGACTTATCTATTTTCACACTTTCCAGAATTGCTAACACCTCCTCCTTATGAACCCCTCAATCCCGCCTAGTCCAATAGCCTATATCTCAGTATTCTCCTCGACAATATTGTCTTTTTCCTCTGTGAATACTGACGAAAAATATTCATTTAGCGTCTCTCCTATCTCTTCGGACTCCATACACAACTTCCCATTACTGTCCTTGACTGGCCCTAATCTTACCTTAGTCATTCTTTTATTCCTGACATACCTATAGAAAGCTTTAGGGTTTTCCTTGATCCTACCTGCCAAAGACTTCTAATGTCCCCCCCCGGCTCTTCTTAGCTCTCTCTATAGGTCCTTCCTGGCTAACTTGTAACTCTTAAGCGCCCTAACTGAGCCTTCACGTCTCATCTTTACATAAGTCTTCTTCTTCCTCTTCACAAGAGATTCAACTTCTTTACTAAACCACGGTTCCCTCGCTCGACCACTTCCTCCTTGCCTGACAGGTACATACTTATCAAGGACACACAATAAGTGTTCCTTGAACAAGCTCCACATTTCACTTGTGCCCATCCCCTGCAGGTTCCTTCCCCATCCTATGCATCCTAATCGCATCATAATTTCCTTTCCCCCAGCTATAACTCTTGCCCTGCAGTATATACCTATCCTTTTCCATCGCTAAAGTAAACGTAACCGAATTGTGGTCACTATCACCAAAGTGCTCACCTACCTCCAAATCTAACACCTGGCCTGGTTCATTACCCAGTACCAAATCCAATGTGGCCTCGCCTCTTGTTGGCCTATCTAGGTACTGTGTCAAGAAACCCTCCTGCACACATTGGACAAAAACTGACCCCTCTAAAGTACTCGAACTATAGCGTTTCCAGTCAATATTTGTAAAGTTAAAGTCCCCCATAACAACTACCCTGTTACTTTCGCTCCTATCCAGAATCATCTTTGCAATCCTTTCCTCTACATCTCTGGAACTTTTCGGAGGCCTATAGAAAACTCCCAACAGACATTGAAGTTCCCTAACCAGGTACATTCTGTGTCCTAGCAACTTTCAATCTTTCTTCCAAGTGATAGCAACATGAAAAACCACTAACCCTTCAGCTGAGGAAGGGTGGTAGGGTATTAATCAGCAGATGGTTTCCTTGCCCATGTTCGATGTAATACCATGAGACTTTATGGGGTTCAGAGTCGATAGATAAGACCATAAGAAATAGGAATAGGAGTAGGCCATTCGGCCTTTGAGCCTGCTCTGCCATTCAATAGGATCATGGCTGATCCTCACATCCACTTTCCTGAGCTTTCCCCGTAACCTTTGATTCCCTTACTGATCAAATATCTATCGATCTCAGCTTTAAATATAAACAAGGACTCTGCCCTCACAGCTTTGTGTGGCAAGGAGACCCAAAGACTCACAACATAAGAACATAAGAACATAAGAAATAGGAGCAGGAGTAGGCCATCTAGCCCCTCGAGCCTGCCCCGCCATTCAATAAGATCATGGCTGATCTGACGTGGATCAGTACCACTTACCCGCCTGATCCCCATAACCCTTAATTCCCTTACCGATCAGGAATCCATCCATCCGCGCTTTAAACATATTCAGCGAGGTAGCCTCCACCACCTCAGTGGGCAGAGAATTCCAGAGATTCACCACCCTCTGGGAGAAGAAGTTCCTCCTCAACTCTGTCTTAAACCGACCCCCCTTTATTTTGAGGCTGTGTCCTCTAGTTTTAACTTCCTTACTAAGTGGAAAGAATCTCTCCGCCTCCACCCTATCCAGCCCCCGCATTATCTTATAAGTCTCCATAAGATCCCCCCTCATCCTTCTAAACTCCAACGAGTACAAACCCAATCTCCTCAGCCTCTCCTCATAATCCAAACCCCTCATCTCCGGTATCAACCTGGTGAACCTTCTCTGCACTCCCTCCAATGCCAATATATCCTTCCTCATATAAGGGGACCAATACTGCACACAGTATTCCAGCTGCGGCCTCACCAATGCCCTGTACAGGTGCATCAAGACATCCCTGCTTTTATATTCTATCCCCCTCGCGATATAGGCCAACATCCCATTTGCCTTCTTGATCACCTGTTGTACCTGCAGACTGGGCTTTTGCGTCTCATGCACAAGGACCCCCAGGTCCCTTTGCACGGTAGCATGTTTTAATTTGTTTCCATTGAGATAGTAATCCCATTTGTTATTATTTCCTCCAAAGTGTATAACCTCGCATTTCTCAACGTTATACTCCATTTGCCATATCCTCGCCCACTCACTCAGCCTGTCCAAATCTCTCTGCAGATCTTCTCCGTCCTCCACACGATTCACTTTTCCACTTATCTTTGTGTCGTCTGCAAACTTCGTTACCCTACACTCCGTCCCCTCCTCCAGATCATCTATATAAATGGTAAACAGTTGCGGCCCGAGTACCGATCCCTGCGGCACGCCACTAGTTACCTTCCTCCAACCGGAAAAACACCCATTTATTCCGACTCTTTGCTTCCTGTCAGATAGCCAGTCCCCAATCCACTTTAACACACTACCCCCAACTCCGTGTGCCCTAATCTTCTTCAGCAGCCTTTTATGGGGCACCTTATCAAACGCCTTTTGGAAATCCAAAAACACCGCATCCACCGGTTCTCCTCCATCAACCGCCCTAGTCACATCTTCATAAAAATCCAACATGTTCGTCAAGCACGACTTTCCCCTCATGAATCCATGCTGCGTCTGATTGATCGAACCATTTCTATCCAGATGCCCTGCTATCTCCTCTTTAATAATGGATTCCAGCATTTTCCCTACTGCAGACGTTAAGCTGACCGGCCTATAGTTACCCGCCTTTTGTCTCCTTCCTTTTTTAAACAGCGGCGTAACATTAGCCGTTTTCCAATCAACCGGCAGTACCCCAGAATGCAACGAGTTTTGATAAATAATCACTAACGCATCCACTATTACCTCTGACATTTCTTTCAATACCCTGGGATGCATTCCATCCGGACCCGGGGACTTGTCCACCTTCAGTCCCATTAGTCTACCCAGCACTGCCTCTCTGGTAACATTAATTGTATTAAGTATTTCTCCTGCTGCCAACCCTCTATCGTTAATATTTGGCAAACTATTTGTGTCCTCCACCGTGAAGACCGACACAAAAAACTTATTTAAAGACTCAGCCATATCCTCATTTCCCACTATTAACTCCCCCCTCTCGTCCTCCAAGGGTCCAACATTCACTCTAGCCACTCTATTCCTTTTTATATATTTATAAAAACTTTTACTATCATTTTTTATATTAATTGCTAGCCTAGCTTCATAGTCTATCCTTCCTTTCTTTATCGCTTTCTTAGTCTCTCTTTGTTGTTTCTTAAATTTTTCCCAATCACTTGTTTCTCCACTATTTTTGGCCACTCTGTACGCAGCTGTTTTTATTTTAATACTCTCCTTTATTTCCTTCGTTATCCACGGCTGGTTCTCCCTTTTCTTACAATCCTTGTTTTTTGCTGGAATATATTTTTGCTGAGAACTGAAAAGGATCTCCTTAAAAATCCTCCACTGTTCCTCAGCTATCCTACCTGCCAGCCTGCTCTCCCAGTCTACCTTAGCCAATTCATCCCTCATCCTATCATATTTCCCTCTGTTCAAACAGAGGACACTGGTTTGGGACCAAACTTTCTCCTCTTCCATCTGAATCAGAAATTCGACCATATTGTGGTCACTAGACCCAAGAGGGTCCTTCACAATAAGATCCTTAATTCTACCTACCTCGTTACACAATACCAGATCCAAAATAGCTCGTTCCCTTGTCGGTTCCGTAACATGCTGTTCAAGGAAACTATCCCGACAGCATTCTAAGAACTCTTCCTCCATTCCACCCTTACCGACTTGAGTCTGCCAGTCAATGTGCATGTTGAAGTCCCCCATGATTATTGCCATTCCGTTTTTACACGCATCCCTTATCTGCTTGTTTATAGCCCTCCCTACCTCAACATTATTATTTGGGGGCCTATATACCACACCTACTAGTGTCTTTCTCCCTCTACTATTCCTCATCTCTACCCATAATGATTCCACGTTTTGTTCCTCAGAGCCTATGTCATCCCTCAGTACTACCCTGATATTATCTCTTATTAATAGCGCGACCCCACCACCTTTTCCTTCCTGTCTATTCTTCCTAAACGCCTGATACCCCTGGATATTCATCTCCCAGTCCTGGTCACCTTTCAGCCACGTTTCTGTAATGGCCACTAGATCGTACCCACTTGTGCTGATTTGCACCATCAACTCATTTACCTTGTTCCGAATGCTTTGTGCATTCAGGCAAAGTGTCCTTATTCCAGCTTTTATCTGGACCCGCTTTGATGAGTCGCGAACACCCTCTCCCTCTACTCCCTTATCTAAATTACCGCCTTCATTCACTTGCACCCTCTCCTCTACCATTAATTTTGTAATTCCCCTTACCCCTGCATCCTCCCCCCCATCAATTAGTTCCTTGATCCTAGTCAACTCGTCTAGCTCCCCTCCCCCCAACCTATCTAGTTTAAATTCTCCCCAGTAGCCTTAGCCAACCTACCGGCCAGGATATTGGTCCCCCTGTGATTCACACAACCTTCTGAGAGAAGAAATTCCTCCACATCTCAGTCTTAACATGGCACCCTTTTATTCTGAGACTATGCCCTCTGGTCCGAGAGTCTCCCATGAGAGGAAACATCCCTCAGCATTTACCCTGTCAAACCCCTTAAGAATCCTATATATTTCAATGACATCACCGCTTATTCTTCTAAATTCCAATGAGTAGATTCCCAACCTGTTTAACGTTTTGTCACAAGACAAAAATTTGGGGACCACCAAGTTCACTCACTCCAGACTATAAACCATTGTGCTACCACCTTCTGTGGGTCTGCCTTGCAAGTTGGAAAATACATACTTGGGAATGGTGAGGAAGGAGTCCGGGACATTGTCGGTAAGGTATGGTTTGGTAAGTACCAGAACTAGATAGAGTAGATGCAGAAAAGATGTTCCTGATGGTGGGGGTGTCCAGAACCAGGGGTCACAGTCTGAGGATAGGTAGACCATTTAGGACGGAGATGAGGAGACATTTCTTCACCCAAAGAGTGGTGAGCCTGTGGAATTCATTACCACAGGAAGTAGTTGATGCTAAAACATTTAATGTATTCAAGAGGTGGCTCGATGTAGCACTTGGGGCGAACGGGATCAAAGGTTATGGGGAGAAAGCAGGATTAGGCTATTGAGTTGGATGATCAACCATGATTGTGATGAATGGCGGAGCAGGCTCGAAGGGCTGAATAGCCTCCTCCTGCTCCTATCTTCTTTGTTTCTATGACTATGTCAGGCTGTTGCTTAACTAGTCTATGGGACAGTTCTCCCAATTCTAGAATAAGTCCCCAGATGTTAGTGAGGAGAGCATTTGCAGGGTAGCTAAAGAGTGTGTGCCTTTGGTGTTTTCAGTGCCAGCTGATTCCAACTGAGTGGCTTGCTCGGCCAATTCAAAAGGCAATTAAGGGTCAACCACATTGTTTGGGGTCTGGAGTAACATGTGGAGTAATGGGTAAGGGTGGCAGATTTCCTCATTAAAGAGCATTATTGGTCAATCAGAGAAATAGTCCTCGACACCTCATACCGCAACTTAACCAGGATCTTCCATAGAGTATACAATCCAGGATTAGATAATTGTGGATAAAAGCAAATTACTGCGGATGCTGGAATCTGAAACCAAAAGAGAAAATGCTGGAAAATCTCAGCAGGTCTGGCAGCATCTGTAAGGAGAGAAAAGAGCTGACGTTTCGAGTCCAGACAGATGACGCTTTGTCAAAGCTCCTTTTTAGATAATTATGGGTTGTACATCAGGATAAATAAAAGTATTAAAAGATGAGTAGCGACAGAGCTCATGAAAACACAGCCATTTCCCACGTTTACATCATATCATAGAGTCAGAGAGCCCATCAAGTCTGCAACGACAATAACTACCACTAAAGGCACGCAATGTGAGCCCCAAATAACTGAAGAATAGGAGCAGGAGGAGGCCATTTGGCCCTTTGAGCCTGCTCCGCCATTCATTACGATCAAGGCTGATCATCCAACTCAGTAGCCTAATCCTGCTTTTTCCTAGTAACCTTTGATCCCATTCACCCCAAGGGCTATATCCAGCTGCCTCGTGAATACATTCAGTGTTTTGGCAATTGATTGGTGTTGAGTTGAAATTTAGCTGCACGATATGAGCAATAAATGCAATAATACCCACCAATTTAATAAAACGATTAAGCTATTTATTTCAAAACAGGTGACTATCGTATCGACAAATTAATGATTGCTACTGATATCACACATGACAATTTTGTGAGAACTTTGCGATATTCAATTATAGATTCTTAAACAGAACTTGAGCAATGCACAGTAATGGTGATTACAGTAAGCATGGGATTTCTACCAGTGTTAGCACACTGCAATTAGCAGGAAATGTGCAGTAATCACAGCACAGAGGACAATCTAGAGAGAACTTATTGTAATATTGGGAATTGCATACTTAACCTACAAGTGTCACTTCTAAAATAAGTCTCATGCCTTGAAATGTAATAGTTTGCAAAAGTGTTTGGTACAGAAGCTTCTGTGTTCCCTGGTAATGTCTGAAAACCTAACAAAAAAGTTTACTAAATCCACAGAAATAGCAGTTTTTTAAAAAAAGTTTATTTATTAGTGTCACAAGTAGGCTTACATTAACACTGCAATGGAGTTACTGTGAAAGTCCCCTAGTTGCCACATTCTGGTGCCTGTTTGGGTACTATGAGGGAGAATTTAGCACGGCCAATACACCTAGTCAGCACATCTTTCGGACTGTGGGAGGAAACCCACGCAGACACGGGGAGAACATGCAACCTCCATGCAGTATGAATTCTCACAACATCAGGTTAAAGTCCAACAGGTTTATTTGAAATCACGAGCTTTCAGAGTGCTGCTCCTTCCTCAGGTGAGTGGAGAGTGACTCTTAGATCTCACCTGAGGAAGGAGCAGCTCTCCGAAAGCTTGTGATTCCAAATAAATCTTTTGGACTTTAACCTGGTGTTGTAAGACTTTGTACTGTGCTTACCCGAGTCCAAAGCCGGCATCTCCACATCAAAACTCCACACAGGCAGTGACCCAAACTGGGAATCGAACCCGGGTCCCTGGCACTGTGAGGCAGCAGTGCTAACCACTGTGCCACCGTGCCACCCACTGTGCCATGATGGTTACCTTCAATAGAGGAGACACACATCTGCCTATCCTGTTTGACACACCACATTATGTTTCAATTTCCAAACAATTGCAACTTAGGCATGGGCTATTAATGATACATCAGAACAATTCTTCCCTCTCACAAATATACTTGCCTGCAGATGTTTCAGTCATTGATTAATGGGTTTCTTTATTTTCCATCTCGTATATGCATTAAAGTAACTTTTTTCCATACAAAATACAGGAATTCCCATAGAGCCTGTAACAAGTCAAACATACTGATAACATCTAAACCGAGGGCTGTTGAATATCCCTGATGGTTACTGTGTATCTGCAGCTGACGCTTCCAGTGTCAATCCATTATGAGGATGCCATTTAAGAACAATTACTTGGTAGCAATATATATATTCAACTTGTAATTAACAATTTGTAGTGGTCGGTAGGTTGATCCATTACAGAATTTTTTTGACTGTATGTTATTTGCATATAATTGAGCATTTCAATTTTTGATATTGTCAGCAAGTCATTTTAAAGATAGTTGGATGATAATTAATGACTGAAAAATTAGGGCTGCTCTGAATTTGTCCCACTGACTGCGCTCAATTCCCCAATCAGCACTGCTATCTAAGGGTGGCACAGTGGTTAGCACTGTCGCCTCAAATCCCGGCTTAGGTCACAGTCTGTGTGGAGTTTGCACGTTCTCCCTGAATCTGCATGGGTTTCCTCCGGTTTCCCCAATTTTCTCCCACAGTCCGAAAGATGTGCTGATTAGGTGCATTGGCCATGCTAAATTCTCCCTCAGTGTACCCGAACAGGTGCTGGAGTGGTGACTCGGGGATTTTCACAATAACTTCACTGCAATTTTACTGTAAGCCTACTTGTGACACTGATAAATAAACTTTATCCAGTAAAGCTCCGCATCTGCAGTTTCTGGTTTGCTGACAGACCCACCTCACAAAACTGTCACCAATTTGTTGCAAAATCACAATTTTTTATTCATTTGTGGGACGTGGGCGTCGCTGGCTGGCCAGCATTTATTGCCCATCCCTAGTTGCCCTTGAGAAGGTGGTGGTGAGCTGCCTTCTTGAATCACTGAGGTCCATGTTCTGTGGATTGACCCACAATGCCATTAGGGAGGGAATTCCAGGATTTTGACCCAGAGACTGCGAAGGAACGGTGATATATTTCCAAATCAGGATGGTGAGTGGCTTGGAGGGCAACTTGCAGGTGGTGGTGTTCCCATGTATCTGCTGCCCTTGTCCTTCTTGATGGAACTGGTCATGGGTTTGGAAGGTGTTGTCTAAGGATCTTTGGTAAATTGCTGCAGTGCATCTTGTGGATAGTACACACTGCTGCTACTGAGCGTCGGTGGTGGAAGGATTGGATGTTTGTAGATGTGGTGCCAATCAAGCGGGCTGCTTTGTCCTGGATGGTGTCAAACTTCTTGAGTGTTGTTGGAGCTGCACCCATCCAGGCAAGTGGAGAGTATTCCATCACACTCTTGACTTGTGCCTTGTAGATGGTAAATAGGCTTTGGGGAGTCAGGAGGTGAGTTACTCATTGCAGTATTCCTAGTCTCTGACCTGCTCTTGTAGCCACTGTGTTAATTTGGTGAGTCCAGTTGAGTTTCTGGTCAATGGCAACCCCAAGGATGTTGACAGTGGGGGATTCAGTGATGGTAACACCACTGAATGTCAAGGGATGGTGGGCAGTGTGTCTCTTATTGATGATAGTTATTGCCTGGCATTTATGTGGCACGAATGTTACTTGCAACTTGTCAGCCCAAGCCTGGATATTGTCCAGATCTTGTTGCATTTGAACATGGACTGCTTCAGTATCTGAGGAGTCGCGAATGGTACTGAACATTGTGCAATCATCGGCGAACACCCTACTTCTGACCTTATGACGAAGGGAAGGTCATTGATGAAGCAGCTCCAGATTGTTGGGCCTAGGACATTACTCTGAGGAATTCCTGCAGAGATGTCCTGGAGCTGAGATGACTGCCCCTCCACAACCACAACCATCTTCTTATGTACCAGGTATGACTCCAACCAACGGAATGTTTGCCCCCTGATACCCATTGATTCCAGTTTTGAGAGGGCTCCTTCTTGCCACAATCAGTCAAATGCAGCCTTGATCTCACTTCTCATCTCGCCTCTGGAATTCATGCTCATTCAAAAAGGCCACAAGAATGGATAATAGAAGAAATGTGAATGTCACTGTGGTACAAAAAGATGCTTTTCAGTGAGGTTCAGATTGACGCACAATCTTGCACTTTGCTTGACAACTAACCTGAGCTAAACTCCAACAAAATGGACAAAGTGTTCCATTCTCCAGCACATACATCCTTCAAATTGAAGAGCATAAAAATAATCATGTTTTGTAAAACCGATGAATAAAATAAAGCAGTGATCTCAGTGCTACATCAGAGGGTCTCATTAAGAGGTTTCAGAATGTAGTGAGTATAATAGCTTAACAGCAATGTATCTACTTTACTCACGTTGAAGCTTAATAGCATTCTGACAGTAACACCCATAAAGAGCAATGACTTGCATTACCGGCAGTGATTACCACCGTTGCTATGTTATTCTACGTAAGTGTGGGTAACAACGATTTGCACACAAAAGCAAGTGATCTACCATTGTGATTATGTTTAAGGAAAAAAGCTCCAAGATTGTGATGTTCATCGATTTATGGATCAGCTTCCTATGTTAATCATTCCCATACTCACCTGGTTCTTTACAAATGCATTCCAACTATCAGATATCCACAAAGTGTCTGACTCAAACCTGGCTCTGATGTTATACCACTCATATATCACACTAATAATACATGTGTTTTGGCCAATACAGAGCCTTACATGGCCTGCAAAGCATCATACTTGAAGGCATTTCAACTTCTGACCACTGTGTGCTTTAAGTTAATGTTTTCATAACACACATATGAATTGGTTATTAGTGGTTTCGTTGTATAGAATTATTTCTCATCCTAGCATTTAGAAACATTCAGAGAAATAAAGAAGATAGGAGCAGGAGGAGGCCATCTGGCCCTTCGAGCCTGCTCCGCCATTCATCACAGTCATGGCTGATCGTCCAACTCAATAGCCTAATCCTGCTTTCTCCCCAGAACCTTTGATCCCATTGGACCTAAGTGCTATATCTATGTCTTAGATATAGTGTCTTATAGTGTCTATGTCTTAATTCCACAAGTTATGTGATTTATGCATATATGCACACAATTAACAACATAGGTAAAAGGAGCAGGGATAGGCCATTTGGCCCCTAGAGCTTGCTCTACCATTCAATAAGCCCATGGCTGATATGATGTGGCCTTAACTTCACTTTCTTGCCTGTTCCCATTATCCCTTGATTCCCATGGTGGCATAGTGGTTAGCACTGCTGCCTCACAGCACCAGGGACCTGGGTTTGATTCCCGGCTTGGGTCACTGTCTGTACGGGGTCTGCACGTTCTCCCCGTGTCTGCATGGGTTTCCTCCGGTTTCCTCCCACAGTCCAAATGATGTGCAGGTTAGATGCATTGGCCATGCAAAATTCTCCCTCAGTGTACCTGAACAGGTGCCGGAGTGTGGTGACTGGGGGATTTTCACAGTAACTTCATTGTAGTGTTAATGTAAGTCTACTTGCGACACTAATAAATAAAGTTTTTAAAAATCTGTCTAACCCAGCCTTGAATATATTCAAAGACCATCAAAGACTTTCTCTGGGGTAGACAATTCCAAACCCTAACCGCCCTATGAGAGAAGAGATTCCTTCTCATCTCCATCTTGAATGGGAGATCCCGGGTGCAATTTTCCCACCCTGCTACACTGGTCAAGTAGCAAAGCAGGGCAGGAAATTTCAACAGGTGGCCAAAAATCAGACTCGCACCCAGCGTCCAGCAGGTCACAATTCGCCTGGGCCATCTTTTTTCGCATAATCATCCTCTCGCAGGGGAACAATGCGAGGCTGATTTTAATATTCATAGGCTAATTTAAATGTGGTTAGCAAGCTCCAGATGCTATTGTTTGGGCTCATTTAGCTTTCCGACCTCCCTGGTGAAGGTCCACACTAGCGGGAATCACAGCTGGTCCCCAGTAATGGGGACCAGATGTAATGGCCTCGCTGCTGAGACCGGAGCCCAGTGAAGCCCCGCGATATGTCGGAGATGAGGGGGGGGGGGGGGGTGCCCCTTGGGCAGTGACAGTCTGGCACTGTCAGCCCGGGACCCTGGAAGTGCCAGCCTGTCACCCCGGCACTGGCCAGTGCACCCTGTCACTGCCAGTCTGGCACACTGGCAGTGCCCAGTGGGTGGGACTTGAGGGACGGGGCCTTGTGGGAGGCAGGTCCAGACAGGGCAGAGACAGACAGGGGAGGTAGAGGGGAGGGAAGGAGGGACTCTGTACTGGGGGTGGGAGGTAGTGGTAGGGCCAGCGATCAAGGTTCAGGGCCGGCAATCAGGAGTTGGGGGGGGGGGGGTGCAGCGATCAGGGGCAGGGGGCTGGGAGGGGGGCAGGGCCGGCGATCAGGAGGTCTGAGATTGATGGCGGTCGGAGCCGCTGATTGGGAAGCCAGTGACTGGGGGGGGCGGGGGGGGAGCGGGGGTCAGGGGGATGATCAGGAGGCCAGGTGATGTCCAGAAGGGGCAGCTATTCCCATGGGGGGAAGACCATGTCCATGAGGGGGGGATGTAAACTGATCTCCCAATATACTGGGAGCTCACGCACATGCGCGTTGGCCCCCTGAGCACTCTGCTGTTGGCCTCTCTGGCGGGATTAGGCTCCATCCCTCCCTACTGGTGTGAATCGCCTGATTGCCTCTCCATTGCATAGAGTGCCACAAATAACCGAGACTCACCTCGCTGAAAAGAACGGGCAGGAAAACCTCCCACCCATGGCGGCACGGTGGCACAGTGGTTAGCACTGCTGCCTCACAGCGCCAGGGACCCGAGTTCGATTCCCGGCTTGGGTCACTGTCTGTGTGGAGTTTGCATGTTCTCCCCGTGTCTGAGTGGGTTTACACCGGGTGATCCAGTTTCTTCCCACAGTCTGAAAGACGTGCTGGTTAGATGCATTGGTCATGCGAAATTCTCCCTCAGTGTACCCGAACAGGCGCCGGAGTGTGGCAACTCGGGGATTTTCACAGTAACTTCATTGCAGTGTTAATGTAAGCCTACTTGTGATACTAATAAATAAACTTTTACTTTTTACTTTGTGTTGTCATATAGCCCGTGCCGGGAGATAGATGGGCAAGTTTATTGTTTTATAATGTTAGGTTCCTTATGCTATAATATATATAGTTTTTTCAGTCACCAGTTTACTCTGGCACTGTGAGGCAGCAGTGCTTGCCACTGTGCCGCCCCACTGTATACAGTTGTTGCAGTGCTATATAACATGTCTGTTATATAGCACTGCAACATAGCAATGTTATATGACGATTACACATCATTCTTCCACCATTGCAAATCTATATTTAAAAAATCAATTGATTGGTTTAGATTTTAAGGGAGTATAGGCTGCTAAGTTAATAGAATGGGCGCGTTACAAATAAAATAGATTGAGGGATTTAGTAATTTACAAAAAATTAAATGACTAAAAATCTCTAACACCCTTCAGCAAACATCAGTTTGTTTCCGACACCTTTCAGCTGCCCGTTTTTAAATAAATCACCCTGTGCCACCTTGGATCCTCTAAAAATAACCCAAGCGCAGGCTCGACTGCGTGGCCCTGAATTGATTCATTTCCTTACTTCTTGCAGATTCATTAAGCTATTCTTTGCTCTCTTGGCTGATCTCAATTATTAAAATAAGAAAGAAGAGGAATTTCAGCTTCCTTCTCCGCGAGCGTTCAGTCAGCCATTAGCTTGTTAAAGAAAGACAGTGTCTCTGGTGAATAGATAGAAATAAAAAGTGCTGCAAAAGGTACGTGGAGGGGGAACTGGCGCAGGCCAACCAGTGTGGGTCGGTGCCGGTCTCAAGCCCCATAAATGGGGAGGATTATCGCCAAGAGGGGCATCTGGCTGTAAAACACCTGCCAAATCCAAAAGTAACGGTTGGTATGCAGGTGATTGATTGGCATTATTCTGGCAACCCATATAACATGGGGGCGACACGGTGGCACAGTGGTTAGCACTGCTGCCTCACAGCGCCAGGGACCCAGGTTCAATTCCCGGCTCAGGTCACTGTCTGTGTGGAGTCTGCACCTTCTCCCCCTGTCTGCGCGGGTTTCCTCCGGGTGCACCGGTTTCCTCCCACAGTCCAAGGATGTGCGGGTTAGGTGGATTGGCCATGCTAAATTGCCCCTTGGTGTCAGAGGTTAGTAGGGTAAATAAGTAGGATTGTGGGGATAGGGCCTGGGTGGAATTGTGGTCAGTGCAGACTCGATGGGCCAGGTAGCCTCCTTCTGCACTGTCGGGATTCTATGATTACATGGGGAAAAGTTGATGGGGGGAAACCGACCGACCAACAAAC
This sequence comes from Mustelus asterias, assembly GCF_964213995.1. Taxonomy (NCBI): domain Eukaryota; kingdom Metazoa; phylum Chordata; class Chondrichthyes; order Carcharhiniformes; family Triakidae; genus Mustelus; species Mustelus asterias. Next base: position 65,675,113 of record NC_135823.1, read on the forward strand.
ACAGGGGAATAATTCCACAACAAAATTCTCACCACCTAATTGATTCCATTCTAGCCAAACCTTCTGATGTGAGGATTAAACCCAATAATTACCCATCACAAGACACATTCCAAAAATATTAGAACTAAATCTGATTAGACCTAGGAATGCCTGCACCAGCCTGCTGCTATCTGAAGAGAAAGAACATGCAACGTTATGGAGATGAGGCAAGGGAATGGCACTGGGTAGAATCCTCTCTCAAAGAGCCAGTGCAGACTCAAAGGGCCAAATGGCCTCCTTCTGCGCTGTAAAGATTCTGTCACCGGAACTTTACCGTCGCGCCCGCCACAGGAATCGGAGCAGGCACAGGGAGGACAATGGGAAGGTCCATTGACCTGGGGCAGGATTTTACAGTTTTGGGACAAGCGAGGCCGTAAAACCCTGCCCTGTGATTCAGGGGTGCAACTCGTGCAATTAATTTTCCTGCTTGGGACAGGAAGGACCTGATCTTCTCTGCTAACAGATGGGCAGCATTGGCACCTATAGATTACTGCAAAGCACACAGGTGGGTGGCTAAAGCAAGTTTCATGGACGAGAGGGTGATAAGCTAATGTTTAAGATGTTTTACCTGTTCCCATTGAACTCGTTTTGTTGGTTTTACCCAACATTTTCGGGTTACATCACTGCTGACCTGCTAAAGCCTGTCAGAGATGAACTGATCCAACATGTGATCCGAATTCATGAAAACAAGTGGAGAAAAATTGGAGTTTAATTCGAGTCCCATTCTGTCATCACAATATTGTAAAAGCAGGCTGGTTCGATGCTCTTGTACTAGCAAGAATCACTCAATCCTCCTGGCCAAGGATCGCAATCTCAAACACACAGCGAAAAGTGGCACTGTAAATCCTGGTAATGTCTTCGTCAAGTATAATGCTAAAAGGAGTTCTTGCACATCGATCCTGCCAGTTGGAGGTGTGGATCTGCTGTACCAGCTGTCTAAAGACAGAACACGGATTAACCAGTTGGCAGCCTGCTGAGGAGAGGCATGGAAAAATGGAATAGAAATAAAAAGAAAATAATGATCTCATCCATCTGTAAGTATGTGGTTTATAAGAAGTTATCTGACAAAATTATACTTTCATAACGGCAAAGAATGTAGGCTTTAAGAGCTTCCTGAGAATTATGGATATGGTCTTTGTCGCTGTGACTAGTCTATCTTTTATGAGGCATTATCAATTTCATAGAATCATAGAATCCTACAGTGCAAAAGGAGGCTATTCAGCCCATCGAATCTGCACCAACCACAATCCCACCCAGGCCCTATCCCCATAACCCCATGCATTTACCTTACTAGTCCCCCTAAAGCTAAGGGGCAATTTAGCATGACCAATCAACCTAACATGCGCATCTTTGGACTGTGGGAGGAAACCGGAGCACCCGGAGGAAACCCCCGCAGACACCGGGAGAATGTGCAAACTCCACACAGGCAGTGACCCAAGCTGGGAATCGAACTCAGGTCCCTGGTGCTGTGAGGCAGCAGTGCTAACCACTATGCTACCGTACATCCTTACTGATGTACTCTTTGTTATAGAAAGAATGTTAATAACCCCCAACTTTCACCTTTATGGTTGCAGATGGACACTCAGGGAAATCAATCTGCATAAACTCAACCTAATGCATCTGTCATTACTATGAATCTGTCAGAGTTGTTGCATTTAGCTGGGTCAAGGCTATTTGATGTGTTTGCACAAGATGAGGGTCACCTTCAACAATTAGAGGCAGGACTTTCCTTTGAGGAGTGGAAAACGGAAGTGGGACTGTTTCCAGGTATCGGAAATGCCTTAGTCGGGAGACGGTCACTGATGCTTCACCCTGGACCACAACATCTTCACCTTCGACAGCCAGTTCTTCACCCAGATACATGGAACAGCAATGGGGACCAAATTTGCACCTCAATATGCCAACATCTTCATGCACAAGTTCGAACAAGACCTCTTCACCGCACAGGATCTTCAACCGATGCTATACACCAGATACATCGATGACATTTTCTTCCTATGGACTCACAGCGAAGAATCCACTCACCTGATGAAGGAGCAGTGTTCCGAAAGCTCGTGATTCCAAATAAACTTGTTGGATTTTAACCTGGTGTTGTGAGACTTCTTACTGTTTTGATTTTCACTGCAGCTTGGAGGTGGGGTTAGCAGGTAATGAACTGCTGAGGGGCTCAGAAGGGAGGCAGGACTGCTTAAGTGGTCGCCCACTTTAAGCACACAACTGGAACCATTAGTGTCGCTCCTGTTTCATTGATTTACCTTCAGCTTGTAAAATTTGCCTCAGGAGAGGCAGAGGCCTAGAACCCATGACAGGACAGCCCCTCGATTTGCCGATGTGGACCTGAAGGATTTCATTGAGGCAGAAAAGAGGGAGCTCCTCATCCCAGCAGATAGCAAGGAGAGGCTACCCAGCCAAACCAAGCAGGCTGCGATGAAGATAGCTGCTATGGCAAGGTGAGTACAAGCCCCCAACCCTCAGGACAGATATCATAGAATCATAGAAATCCTACAGTGCAGAAGGAGACCATTCAGCCCATCGAGTCTGCACCGACCACAATCCTACCTAGGCCCCATTCCCGTAACCCCACGTATTTACCCCGCTAATCCCTCTAACCAACGCATCTCGGGACACTAAGAAGCAATTTGGCACGGCCAATGCACCTAACCCGCACATCTTTTGGACTGTGGGAGGAAACTGGAGAACCCGGAGGAAACCCACGCAGACACGGGGAGAACATGCAAACTCCACACAGGCAGTGACCCAAGACGGGAATCAAACCCGGGTCCCTGGCGCTGTGAGGCAGCAGTGCTAACCACTGTGCCACCGTGCCGCCCAATCTGGGTATTCACCTGATTGCCACAATTGACAAACCTGAGGACACCTGCTCTTCATGAACCTGGGAGGAGTGTGTACAGAAGGCACTCACTCACATCTCACAGTGGCTCAGAGCAATAGTGATGGCGGAGGAGTGTCAGCACTGAAGCATGCAGCCTCTCATGAATAGGAACAGTTGCCATTGGCCATGTGGCCAGCAAAGCATTATCGTATTCTCTTTCCTTGTAGAAGAAACTCACTCACAATGCCCGCAAAAGTTGCATTGAAAAGATTCAGCACAGGCAGAAGCTTCTGCTTGCCAAGACTAGTTCTCATGATCTCTTCTTGCATTGCCCACAGATGCAGCTGTCAAGGCAATAAGAGATCGTCCTGAAAATCACCAGGCCAAAGCACAGCCGCACAAAGGCTTGAAAGAAGCTCCCTCACATCTTACAAGCACACCCTCCATCAGCACGGATACAATCACCTTAATGAGTTCTTGAGTGTGTTTAGATAGGGTGGTGATCATGACATTAGTGTACAGAAGAAGGAGCCAAAACAGAGGCATTATGGTCAGATGCTCTTGACATTGACACAGCACTGCTCAGCCGGGCAGAGTAACAGGACAGGCTCAACTGTGACCAGCATTGGCAGATGTGCTCCTTTATGTCATGAAGCAGTGCAAGGCCTTCTTTCAACTTCTTGACATATCTCTCCTCCATACTTTGACCAAGCTTTTATTCAACCCTCCTAATCTTTTCTTTGTTGCTTAGGAACATACAAGATGAAAAATCGACCAAATTTCATCCAGTATACCTTATACCATTTTGGTAGTCACATGATACAATAATATCAGAGTTATTATCTAATTGTGGCAATCAATCTCTATCAATCAGTCCATAGCGTAACCAGACCCTAGGTGAGGGAAACTTGCAATGGTGGAAAGTTTTGGGAGTCAAAAGTTAATATAAAAATTACCGGCTCCTCCCAAACATGCATTTCTCAAATCGTTCCTATACCTACCTCTAAATTTTTTTTAAATTCATTCGTGGGACGTGGGCATTGCTGGCTGGCCAGCGTTTATTGCCCATCCCCAGTTGCCCGAGGGCATTTGAGAGTCAACCACATTGCTGTGACTATGGAGTCACATGTAGGCCCGACCAGATAAGGACGGCAGGTTTCCTTCCCTAAAGGACATTAGTGAACCAGATGGGTTTTTCCGACAATCGACAATGGTTGCCGTGGTGGGATTTGAACCCGGGTCCCCAGAACATTAGCTGAGTTTTTGGATTAATAGTCTAGCGATAATACCACTGGGCCATCGCCTCTCCCTCCTCCTCTAAATATTATTCCATGAAAGAAATTGAATTGATTTGCATCTGAATTAATCAACAGTATCTGCTTCCACCATGTACCATTCATTTGCTGAAATATTGGGGTAGATGTTCACTTTTGGGCAATGGAGGTGATGTCCAAATAGGCCTCTCGACATAGGTCACCACATTGAAAATGGTCTGGTGCAGCCCCAACAAGGTAAGTTACAGCTCGTGCATTATTAAGCCAATACTGCCAGGCGAAGACACTCAAAATCGATTGACTTGCCATCACCTATCATATCTTTAAGTTTATTTATTAGTGTCACAAGTAGGCTTTCATTAACACTGCAATGAAGCTACTGTGAAAATCCCCTAGTTATCATATCTAGTCCGTTTAGAATCCCAAAACAGCAATCATAAAGCTTCCCACTCATCTCTTTTCCAATGAGAGTATGCTCAACTTAGCCATCATAATAATGATGTGGAGATGCCAGCGTTGGACTGGGGTGGGCACAATAAGAAGTCTCACATCACCAGTTAAAATCCAACAGGTTTATTTGGAATCATGAGCTTTCGAACACTGCTCCTTCATCAGATGAGTGGACGAGTGAGGAGTGTGAGGAGTGTGATGCAGGAACAGCGCTCCGAAAGCTCGTGATTCCAAATAAGCCTATCGGGCTTTAACCAGGTTTTGTGATACTTCCTACTGTCATCATAATAAGTTCATAATAATCCATTCTCTTACTCAATCTGGTTGCCCACTTTTGTTTTCTTCCAAAAGCTGCAATATCCTTTCTGTGCTGCACTGGCCAGAATTTTTCGCACTATTGCCAATATGTTTGTATCAACGGCCGGAATTCTCCAGCCATTCATGCCGGCGTGATTCTCTGGTCCCGGTGCAGTGAACAAAGATTTGGCTGAGGGCCAAATTCTCCAACCTCATTCTCAGTGGCGGAGGGTGTGAAATGCTGGAGAATTCCGGCCAATGTTCTTAAAAGTGCCAGGATTACATCATTTCAAGTTAATATTTACTCTGAATTGCTTTTGCAGTTCTAATAAATAATCATTGACCAAAAACATAACTGTTTCTCTCTACAGATGCTGCCAGACCTTCTGAGAATTTTCTGTTGCTATTTTTATTTCTAAATCTCTTTACACACTACCACTGGCTTTTGTTGCAAAAGCTGCAGATTTTATCATCCAGGCCCCAAAGATCACTTGTATGTTCCATACATATAATTTTGTTTCAATTTAACTAGAGTACCTTCCTGGATTTTTTCATCCTCAATGTAGTTTGCATTTGTATAGAATTTAGCTTCCCATCTATTTGTTCCATGGCTGGAGCTCACGTCGCCTTCTCCACCTTCAGGGGATTCTGCTAGCAGTGGGGAACATGGAGGACGGCCTTTTCATCCAGAAGCCAATTATGGGCCACTTCCTGCCGCTGCTGGCATTTCACCAGCAGTAGTTGGGGCCTCCACTGCACTGGGAGACTGCCTTAGGATAGGGGTGTCTGTAGGGACGGTGGGAGAGGGGGGCGGGTGGAAGGTGCACCCTCCTAATCAGGTACTCTTTGGCCTACAGAGCGACACCCAGCAGAAATGGCCACCTGTACGGTTACACCTCCCCTGCTTTCAGCAACAAACAGCTCCCCCCCGCTCCCCCCCCCCACCATCTGACTGGTCCGACACCACTTACTGGGAGAGTGGCATTGCTGCATCTCTTAGCTGTGTGCATAGGATGCATAGAATCTGTATAGTGCAGAAAGAGGCGATTTGACCCATCGAGTCTGCACTGACTCTCCAAAAGAGCATCCCACCTAGGCCCTTCCCTCCATCCCATCCCTGCAACTACACACATTTACCAGGCCACCTAACCTACACATCTTTGGACACTACGGTGCAATTTATCATCTGATTTGATTTATTATTGTCACATGTATTGAGATACAGTGAAAAGTATTGTTTCTTGCGCTGTACAGACAAAACATACCATTCATAGAGTACGTAAGGGAGAAGGAAAGGAGAGGGTGCAGAATATAGTGCTACAGTCACAGCTAGGGTGTAGAGAAAGATCAGCTTAATATATGGTAGATTCATTCAAAAGTCTGATGGCAGCAAGGAAGAAGATGTTCTTGAGTCAGTTGGTACGTGATCTTAGACTTTTGTATCTTTTTCCCGACAGAAGAAGGTGGAAGACAGTATGTCCGGGTGCGTGGTGTTCTTGATTATGCTGACTGCTTTTCCAAGGCAGCAGGAAGTGTAGACAGAGTCAATGGATGGAAGGCTGCTTTGCATGATGGACTGGGCTTCGTTCACGACCCTTTGTAGTTTCTTGCAGGCTTAGACAGAGCAGGAGTCATGCCAAGCTGTGATACATCCAGAAAGGATGCTTTCTATGATGCATCTGTAAAAGTTGATGAGAGTCGTAATGGACATGCCGAATTATCATGGCCAATCCACATAACCTGTACATCTTTGGACTGTGGGAGGAAATCGGAGCACCTGGAAGAAGCCCACGCAGACACATACAAACTCCATACAGACAGTCATCCGAGGTTGGAATCAAACCTGGGTCCTTGGCGTTGTGGGACAGCAGTGCTAACTATTGTGCCACCTAAGATGTGCAGTACTAGCAGTGTCCACCACATCTGCTGCTGGGACTGAAGAGTTGCTGACACTCTGATCATCGAGCTGCTTTTAGAGGCAGCTCTCATTCCTCAAAAGGATGGAAGCTCTGGCAGCAGCGCATCAACAGCCAGGTGGCCCCGAAGTCCAGCTGGGGGCTCCCCAAAAGGCTCACCATTGGGGCCACCAGCACCTCAATAAAATGTAACCTGTCGGTGTTGCCCTCAGATAACTAAACCTTTCTCGGAAAAAAACACTTATTGACCGACACTCCATTCCGTAGGCGCAACCCAAATGTTTCACTTGAAATTTGTTTGAAGCTGCACCCATTGTGCCGATGTCACAACGCGCTCAAGAATTCTCCCAATTCATTAGAATGCACTCAGACTCAAAATGAGTGCAAATTGGCACAAATAAGTGAAAATCATCAGAGCCCAACGAAACACAAAACACACACTAGCATATTTCTTTTTTGACTTTCACCTCATTTAACCATCATTCATGCATATCAAGCACAGCATTTTTAAGAATCTACAACTGAGGTAGCTTTTCAATTTTTAACATGACATGTATTGTCAAAAAATGCATTTAAAGAAGCACATTACAGTCTCAGTCAGGATAATTTACTTAAAAATGATCAAAAAATTCCAATTGATATACTTTTGCTTCCTGCTGCACCTGAAAATCTAGACACAATGTTGAGGGACCAACGGAGAAGCACAATTTAGATAACACTTGCATCTGAGAGTCTGACGCATGCCCAGTTCCCTGGGTAGAAAGCCACTCGGAAGGGAAGTTTGATGAAATAATGCAAAAGATTGGGGAATCTTGGGCATATTGCTGTTACATGTACAACTCACTCATGCCCAAAATTTAGTGATCTGTTAGGATTTTTAATTTGTTTGTGCCCAGATTAGAGTCATAGAGGTTTACAGCATGGAAACAAGCCTTTCGGCCCAACTTGTCCATGCTGCCCTTTTTTTTAACCACCAAGCTAGTCCCAATTGCCCACATTTGGCCCATATCCCTCTATACTCAACTTACCCATGTAACTGTCTAAACGCTTTTTAAAAGACAAAATTGTACCCACCTCTACTACTGCCTCTGGCAGCTCGTTCCAGACACTCACCACCCTCTGTGTGAAACAATTGCCCCTCTGGACCCTTTGGTATCTCAGCCCTCTCTATGCCGTCTAGTTTTAGACTCCCCTACCTTTGGGAAAAGATGTTGACTAACTAGATGATCTATGCCTCTCATTATTTTATAGACCGCTATAAAATCACCCCCTAAGCCTCCTAACGCTCCAGAGAAAAAAGTCCCAGTCTATCCAGCCTCTCTTTATAACTCAAACCCAGATTCCCCAAATGTCCATTAATAAATGCAGGGGTAAATTGAGGTCATCAAGTTTAATGAAAATGATGGTTTTCCCTTGGATATGTGATTATAAATCTCACACACACAATTTACCCAGTGCTAAAGTGTGAGGTGATTCACTTTGGAAGGAGTAACAGGAATACAGAGTACTGGGCTAATGGTAAGATACTTGGTAGTATGGATGAACAGAGGGATCTGGGTGTCCATGTGCATAGATCCCTGAAAGTTGGCACCCAGGTTGATAGGGTTGTTAAGAAGACGTACGGTGTGTTAGCTTTTATTGGTAGAGGGATTGAGTTTCGGAGCCAGGAGGTCATGCTGCAACTGTACAAAACTCTGGTGCGGCCGCATTTGGAGTATTGTGTACAGTTCTGGTCGCCGTATTATAGGAAAGATGTGGAAGTGTTGGAAAGGGTGCAGAGGAGATTTACCAGCATGTTGCCTGGTATGGTGGGAAAATCGTATGAGGAAAGGCTGAGGGGCTTGAGGTTGTTTTCGTTAGAGAGAAGAAGGTTAAGAGGTGACTTAATAGAGGCATACAAGATGATCAGAGGATTAGATAGGGTGGATAGTGAGAGCCTTTTTCCTCGGATGGTGTTGGCTGGCACGAGGGGACATAGCTTTAAATTGAGGGGTGAGAGATATAGGACAGATGTTAGAGGTAGGTTCTTTACTCAGAGAGTAGTAAGGGCGTGGAATGCCCTGCCTGCAGCAGTGGTGGACTCGTCAACATTGAGAGCATTCAAGTGGTTATTGGATAAACATATGGATGATATTGGAATAGTGTAGATTAGAGGGGCTTTAGATTGGTACCACTGGTCGGCGCAACATCGAGGGCCGAAGGGCCTGTACTGCGCTGTAATGTTCTATGTTCTATGTTCCAACACATTTGTGTAAAATGCCTCTTCTTTGTGTCACATGGTTCAGAGCTACACGGAAACCCCAGCAGGCATTATTCCAATATTTAAAAGTGGCAGAGTGGAAAATATGTTATAACAAAATATAATCTTTTCAATTACTTTTAAATGACAAGAGACATTTTGACGTGTCAAGATTCTAACAAATTGTTTGGTTTGAATATCAGAAAAACAACCAAATTTCTTATTACAGTTCACCTTCCAAGCCCACAATCTCCACTGTATAGACTGACATGGGCTGTAGGTGCACAAGAACACAAGAACACAATCAACTCCAAGTTTCCCTCCAAGTCACTCAAACACCATCATTCCTTAGACGTATATCACTGTTCCGTAACCACTTGCTTGAAATCCTGGAAACCCCCTAACTAACAACATTGTCATAACACCGTCATCATGGAGATGGCAGAGGTTCATGAAGACAGCCAACACCTCCTTCTCAAGGGCAACCAGGAATGCTGGCCATGTCTGTGATGTCCGTGTCTCAAGAATACATATACAATAGTGAGAAAATTCCAATGACCACTTCCTCTTCATTTCTACTGTGCAGAATTACAATGGACCAAGTCACTTCCCCAAATTTCCATTATAAAAGATTTCAATAGGCAAAATTGTTTCTCATATACTCTCCCTGTATCAAATTTCTTTGGACTAAATCAAACCTCATTCACTCCCATTATGTGGAAATCCAATTAACCAAATCACTTTTCATTCATTCCCATTCCATTGAAACACAATTGGCCAAATCACTTTTCATTCATTCCTATTATACACAATTCCTGATTGAGGCATAGCTATTAACGGCATATCTCTGATTGGAGTACAAATACGTCCCCCAATTATCTACCTATGCAATAACTTACTGAAAAATATCAGTCCAGAACATGTCAGTCATTTTTCACACATTAACAGCTCTTGTACGGTGAATTGTACGGTGCATAATTAGGCATTCAAAAAATGCATTCAGTCGTACCCAATGTTTAAATGCACCAAAATTCATATATCACAAATTCCTTCAAAAAGATAAATCTCAAGAAATCATTTTTCAAACATAACATTTCCTAGAAAAAAAAATGATGGTTTTTAACACTTCACTCTATAGCCAAAAGATTCATTAAGTAATTTTACTTATGATTTTACTTTTATAGGCTAATTTGTATTTGATATGTTTTGTTAAATAATACTCAGCATGTGCCTCTTTATGTACAGAACAGGAATGTGTAATGCACTATATAGACTGTAAGATAACATCAAGGCAAGAGCACTGTCATGTTATGGGAATTTACAACTAACAGTGCTGAGTTAAAATAAATGAGCACCATGGTTATAGGCAGGGCAGGTTTTCGTTAACTTCTGCTCAATTCCCAGAAAACCGTCCCTATTAGTTAAGATAGAAGTTCCTTCACAATTGAAGAAGCATCAAAATAGTATTATTATAAGAGTTTAGGACTACATCCCACTCTCTGCAGTTGACTGCTCTCCTGTCCTAATTTTCCCCATCACTCTGTCGCCGCACCGGTATTCCCTGTTTTGCTTTCTCTTTTTCATTCCTTTCCTTTCTTTCCTCTCCTTAAACCTTCTTCCTCACTCCCTTCCTAAGTTATTTTAACACTGTGTATCCGGTGTTCTTTCCCGCTTCCTTTTTTTGTGCTTTTCCCATTTCTTATTTTCAAATTCAGGACTTCCCACCTCTCCCTTTCCGAATAAAGTGCTGCTGGTTTAATAATCAGCTCTCTGACTTCCCCCTTACTTTTGATTTTTTTCTGTGTCCCATCTTGCCCCCCTGCATCTTTGCACTCGTAGCCTCAGCTCCAGTGTTTACCACAGCACTGATATGAGCTAATTATTCAACCGGACAGGCGAAATGTGAAAGACCATGTAAAATGTGGCCTGCGATTCATTAATATGAGATGACATCCAGAGTAATGAAGGATGATAACTCTGGAATGAGATGATCCCAGTAGTGGGAGGGTGACTAAAGACATACTGACCTGCTCCTGTATGAGCTGAATCAGAGAACTCCTATCCATATACAACCTTGAGCTCGCTGCACACACACCAGGCAAGAATTCTCTGCCTCTCCCAGCACTCAGACAGAAGCACAAGCACTCACAGGCACTGAGGATAGCTTGCAAGGCAGTGCCGGTCCAGGCCCTCTCTGCACAACGTCCCTCAACAGCCAACATCTACACAACAGAATGCCAACAAGCTCCTAGAAGAGATGCAGCCAATCATGTCCAAACAAATTCAGAGTGAGTGACATGGCTCGAGCGTTTACTGTAGGATTTTTCACACAGCTGCTGCCTCAACAGCTCCCCCTGATGAGAGATAGTGAGCCCTGCTCGAGCATAATTACAGTCACAGCACTGGTACAGAGACCGTACAGCCACGCTGCTGCTCTGCAGAGAAACGGAGGGGGTATACAGCATCTTAAAGACTCCAATATTAACCCTTTGCTGGCTTCATCATGTCTTTTACATGTTTCTTCTCAAGTTGCTGTTATCTCATTTCATCAATTTTACAAACAATGACATAAAAATCCTAAAATTTACATCTTATAAAAAAGAAAAGGTTCTTGGTTCCTCCCCCCACCCCCTCCACCACCCCCTCCACCACCCCCCCCCCCCCCCAACCCCGCAACACCTTTGCAGTCTCTGCATCAAAACCAGGTGACCTATTCCTTAACCTCAATGAATGCCCCTTCATCAGATTTAATCATCAGGTCCAAACATACATCTCATTGTTACTTGTTAGCTTTCAGCCATTATACATAGCCTTTCAATGCACTAATCCATTCTAAATGCCATTTCGCCCATCAATAACAAATTTTAAAATCATTCCAAGTCAGAGCAATTGTTTATCAATACTGGGTAACCAGTCTGTTTGCACGAGCTGAGAAAGGCTTAGAGTAGCGCAGCTTCATTTCAATGTGACCCGGAGTAACTTCTGCCCCACGAACACCACTGCAGTAGGAGTTTCCCTGCCTTCTATAGGCTACACATCTCTCACATCCTTTGCTTTTGCAGTTGCAATATGCTCGAAGGTTAAGTGCAGAGGCAGTTATGGTGTTGTTTCATTTTATCTTTTCATACATGCTAAGAGAAAGAAAAAAGCATGCGGCACAGAAAGCAACCTCAATAAGGTTAAATTTGACCTCATTACTGCCACTAAAGCAGCACCCTGCTGTAGTTATTCTGCCTAATAGACAAAAAGGTAACAGGGAAAATGCAGCTTATTCAATTCATAATGGAAACAGGCTTGCCAACTGTTTTTTAGAAAGGCTGCATGCTTGTGTATAATTCACACAAGCATGCAGCCTTTACACAGAGTTAACAATGTGTTACACCTTAATATTACACACATGCTGGAATAGTATGAAGTTCCACTTTGGTATGCACTCATGAATGCCATTTTGACCCAGCAATTACATATTTTTCCACACACCTGTAAGTATTTCACATTAAGACAGCACCTTTTTTTAATTTATTAGTGTCACAAGTAGGCTGACATTACACTGCAATGAGGTTACTGTGAAAATCCTCTAGTTGTCACACTCCACGGCCTGTTCGAGTACACTGAGGGTGAATTTAGCACTGCCAATGCACCTAACCAGCACGTCTTTCAGATTCTGGGAGGAAACTGGAGCACCCGGAAGAAACCCATGCAGGCAAGTGGAGAACGTGCAGACTCAACACAGACAATAACCCAAGCCGCGAATCAAACCCGGGTCCCTGCAGATGGATTTAAAAGTGCTCCTCAAACTTGGGTTGAAAAGACCCAAATACCTCAGACCTGGCACATTCAGTTCGAAGGGTACAGCCTTCATGCAAAACCAGGGGCGTAGTTCTCCGGCCGCACTGGTCTAAAAGCCAGAAATTCCCGCCCGACTGTCAATGGGGTTTCACATTGTCCACAACCCGCCCGCTAAAATTCCAGTGGCGGGTGGGATGGGAGCATTCTGGCCCTTGTTCCAGCTGCTCATAAACATTTGGTACAATAGCAGAACACATTAGGCCATCAACTGCACATGACTCCTCATGGCAGAAATGAAACTTTTAATGGAGATTGATTTCAAATATTTCATAAATATCATAGAATATTACACTTCTAATTACTGGCATTTCATCTACTTTTTTACAATGGCGTTGGGAGTGCCATTTCCTGACAGTGATAATGTATGAATTGTGATATTAGGGTCTTGTATTTTATGTCACTTACAGATTTCTAGCTGATAGTTTGGTAGTAAAGAAAGGAAAAGCTTATAATTATAAGGTGCATTTCCACAACTTCAAGCCACCATAAAGCACATCACAGCTAATGAATACTTTTGAAACACAGTCAGTGTTGTAACATAGGGAAACAAATAAGTCAAATTTTTTCAATCGCTGGTTAGGTGCATTGACCCGAAGAGGCGGCGGACTATGGCGACCAGGAGAATTTCACAGTAACTTCATTGCAGTGTTAATGTAAATCTTACTTGTGACTAATAAATAAACCATAATTTGTATACGGTAAGGCCCCATATACAGCTAAGAGATAAAAAAAATCCCTTCTCTGCAGTGTTGGCACAGTAAGAAGTCTCACACCATCAGGTTAAAGTCCAACAGGTTTATTTGGAATCACGAGCTTTCGGAGTGTTGCTCCTTCATCACTTATCTGATGAGGGCGCAGTGTTCTGAAAGCTCGTGATTCCAGATAAACCTGTTAGACTTTAACCTGGTGTTGTGAGACTTCTTACTGTGCTCACCCCAATCCAATGCTGGCATCTCCACGTCATGGCTGTGGTGTTGGTTGAGGGATAAATATTGGCTCCATGAACTCTGCTGCTTTTGTTTAAATAAAGCCATAGGATCTTTTACATCCAACTAAGAGGGAAGACTGGCTTCAATTTAATCCCTCATCCAAGAGACCCACAATCTTTGGGCTCAGGGTCAAGAGTGCTACCATTGAACTATGACAAATAAGGGCTAGACGCTACTTGTGATGCAAGAATTTGAAAAGATAACGGAATGGTTATGGTCCCGGACTGAGTTCAAATCCTCAAATGCAAATTGGGAAATTACATTCAATATGGGTTAGCAGCAGCTAAAATTTAGCTCTGTAGTCCTGCCACATCCAATCACGAATTGTGATGGACAATTAAACAACTAACCGGAGGAGCAGACTCCACAAACATCTGCATCCTCACTGATGGGAAAGCCCATCACATCAAATCAAATGACAAAATTAAAGTAATTGCAACCACCTTCCTCAGTAGTCCCAAGAGAATGATCCTTCTGAAGTTCTCAGCACTTGAGATGCTCATTTTCAGCCAATTCGATTCATTGCACATGATGTCAAGAAACAGCTGTAGGCACCGGACGCGACAAAAGCTATGGGCCTTGATAACACCCTGGTTGTAGTACTGAAGGTTTGTGTCCCACAACTAGCTGTGTCCCTAACCAAGCTGTTTTCAGTACAGATACGACACTGGCATCTACCCGACAATGCGGTTAATTGTCCTGTCCACAAATTACCTTTCAGTCTATCAATATCAGTCTACTCTCAATCATCAGCAAATTGACCCACTGACAGTGATATCAAGTGGCATTTACTCAGCAATAATCTGCTCACCAATGCTCAGTTACCAGAGGCACTCGGCTCAAGTTCTCATTACTGCCTTGGTTTGAACATGGCTAAAGGAGTTAAATTCCAGATGTAAAGAATGGAGACTCTTGCCATCAAGACCAAGTGTGGCATCGTGGAGTCCAAATAAAATTTAAGTCAATGGGAATCAGGAGGAAACATTCCACAAATTGAAGTCATATCTAGCCTAAAGGAAGATGATTCCTAAAGGAAGAGGCTAATTATTCAAGGCAGGAGCTTCTCAGCTTCATCTTTGGCTACTTCATCAATGATGTTCCCTCCATCAGAAAATCAAAAGTGCAATGTTTGCTGATGATTTCACAATGTTCAGCACCATCTGCGATTCCTCAGATATTGAAGCCATATCAAATGCAAGAAGATCTGGGCAACATTCTGGTTTGGGCTCATAACTAGCAAGTAGCATTCCCACCTCACAAGTTCCAAGCAATGACCATCTCCATCAAAAGTGAATCCAATCATGATCCCTTGACCATCGCTGAATCTCCCACAATCAACACCACTGACCAGCCATATGAATAAGGTGGCTACAAAAGCAGGGAATTCTGCAGCAAGTAATTCACCTCCTGACTCCATAAAGCCTACCCACCATCTACAAGGCACAAGCTGGGAGTTTGATAAAATACTCTCCAGTTGCCAGGATGAATGAAACTCCAACAACACTCAAGAAACACAATGCCATTCTGGACAAAGCTACCCACTGGATTGGTACCTGTAATGACTTTAATCAGGCAATTGAGGTGGGCCTCGATTTCCCAGCTTGGATCACTGTCTGTGTGGAGTTTGCACGTTCTCCCCGTGTCTGCGTGAGTTTCCTCCGGGTGTTCTGGTTTCCGCCCACAGTCTGAAAGATGTGCTAGTTAGGTGCATTGACCCGAACAATACCAAAGTGTGGCAGCTAGGGGAATTTCACAGTAATTTCATTGCAGTGTTAATGTAAGCCTTATTTGTGACTATTAAATAAACTTTGATCTTCAACAAAAGATATCCCTGATTAAGGGCCAAATTGATGGGCCAATCAGGGAGCCTCGTACTTTGTACTTAACCAGGAGTGTCAGTTCCTCTGGGACTCCCAGCGTAGACTGCTAACTGAAAACACTCTATCTGCTGTTGTCAGACTTGTAAATAAAGGGATTTTGGTGAAGGGACTTCTGCCTCTGAGGACTTTTTACAGTACCCCATCCACCAACAATCATTCCCTCCACCACTGATGCATAGTGGCAGCAGTGTGCACCAGATACTTTGCAGCAACTCACCAAGGCTCCTTGGACAGCATCTTGCAACCTCTACCATCAAAAACGGCAAGGGAGGCAGACACATGGGAACATCACACTTCAAGTCATACACAATCCTAACTTGGAACTAACTTGAAGCTGTTCCTTCACTGTTGCTGGATCAAAACCTTGGAACTTTCTAACAGCATTGTGAGTGTACGTACACCGGATGGACTGTAGCAGTTCAAACTCACTACCTTCTCAAGGACAATTAGGGATGGGCAACAAATGCTAGCCTTGCTAGTGACGCTCGCAGACCATGAATGAATTAAAAAAGATTGAAATTAAATTGAAGCATTGAAACAATGAGCAATGACAAAATAGTAGTTGGGCTTAAAACGTTGTGGATTGGGAGCTAGAATTTGTCCCTCCGGCAGTAATAAAGGATAAAAGTGTATGTGCAAGAACACAATTATTCAGAGTAGGGGTAAGCCATTCAGCCCCTCAAGCCTGCTCCACCATTTCATTATGGTCTGATGGTTTGATCCGATTATAACCTCACCTCCACTCTCCTGAATGCCCCCCCTAACTCTTGACTTCCTCGTAGATCAAAAATCAGTCTAACTCAGCCTTGAATATATTCAATGAGTCAGCCTCCACTGTTGGAGAAGAAAATTCCACAGAGTAACAACCTTCCGAGAGAAAAATATTTTCCTTGTCTCAGGCTCAAATGGGAGACCCCTTGAGTTTTGGATTTCCCCATGAGGGGAAACATTCTCTCAGCATCCACTCTATCAAGTCCCCTCAAATCATTTAGAAGTATTTAAAAAGGCAAAGAAGCAACACAAGCTCTAGGAGGAATAAGGACAATCATAGAATCATAGAAACCCTACAATACAGATGGAGGCCATTTGGTCCATCGATACTGCACCAACAACAATCCCACCTTGGCCTTCTCCCCACTACCCCACTAATCCCTCTAACCTACACATCTCAGGCCACTAAGGGGCAATTTTGCATGGCCAATCAATCTAACCCGCACATCTTTGGACTGTGGGAGGAAACCCACGCAGACACGGGGAGAATGTGCAAACTCCACACAGACAGTGACCCATGCCAGGAATCAAACCCAGGTCCTTGGAGCTGTGAGGCAGCAGTGCTAACCGCTGTGCCGCCCAATGAATGCAGAGGAGTAGCCGAATTAAGTATGATGAGAAGTGAATTTATGTTCAGGGATGGGAGAATCGCGGTCTGGGTCTCTGGCGCTGTCAGGCAACAGTGCTAACCACTGTGCCACCGTGCCGCCCAGTTATTGTCCAACGGGGGTCTGCAGCACCGCCAGGGAATCTAAAACTTTAATATTGGAGGTCAGCCTAATCTTGGAAAAGATTTATATGACTCACAGTCTCAGTACTCATGAATAACCAAGCCATTTCCATTTTCCTGTATTCAGAATGTACTCTCATCTTGGTAATGTAATGGTCCTAAGGGATTAGGCCGTGAGATGGTAAAACTCAGCAAATTCTAGAATGAGAGAAAGAGGGATGGTGCAATAATGACAGCAAGATGTCGAGTACTGTTGCAATGACAGACTTGTATTATTACCAGTTAAGATTAAATACACTTTGTTCTATATCCATGACCACGATCAGAGTTTTAGCTAGAAGCTGAAGGTCATGTTATCCAGTGCTTACATGGATGTTCATCGCAAGCTTGCTGCTGTTAGACACAGATCAATACCCGAAAGAGAGAAAGATTCTTGTTCATGTTTTGATAAGAGAAAGCATCAATTCTTTTAGCTAAGGGGTTGCTAGACTTTCCAATCTGGATGGGTGATTGCATAATTCAAATTGTGAACAGATTAAACCACCACATAATACTGGGAGAAGTGCAAGCTAGAGACATATGTATTTATGCAGAATCAAGCAAGGGCTGAAAAGTTAAGCCAGACCCAGCAACAAAAGCCACAGACAAGGTCTGCAGCGGATCAGAGCATGGAGGCAATAACTGAAAATGGCCATTTGGGTTCCTTTGCTGGTTATTCCGCCAACCTGTAATTAAAAACTCAAGATAACTTCAGTGCCTCAGAAAAATAAACCTTAACAAATGTTGCCCAAAACAATGATAAAACAAATCCATGGTGGGAGTCTGGGAGAAATTCTAACTATAAAATTTCAGAGCAGTCAGTACCTCTAAGGAAACAGATAGATGTTTTATTTCATGTGGCCAATGTCCATCACAGCATTCCCTAATTATCATGGGTCCTGTCATATTATTCGCAAAGAGCTAAAATCTCATTTTGATGTGAATATGTATTCCGAGAAGCCACACTCATGACTGCACTGCAGTCAAGGGCCAAGTAACAATGTGTTAGGCTATCTACCACATAAAGAGCAGTAAGAAATACACTCAAAGAATAAAGAACAGTACAGCACAGAGTAAAACCCTTCGGCCCTTCAAGCCTGTGCCGATCATGATGTCTGCCTAAACTAAAACCGCATGCACTTACGGAGTCCGTATCCTTCCATTCCCATCCTATTCATGTATTCATCTAATTGCGCCTTAAATGCCGCTATTGTACCTGCTCCCCACCACCTCCCCGGGCAGCGCGTTCCAGCCATTCACCACCTTCTGTGTAAAAAGCTTGCCTCGCACATCTCCTCTAAACTTTTCCCCACGCACCATAAACCTATATCCCCTAGTACTTGACTTTTCTACCCCAGGAAAGAGCATCTGACTATCCACTCTGTCCATGCCACTCATAATCTTGTAAACCTTTATCAGGTCAGCCCTCAACCTCCATCGTTCCAGTGAGAACAAACCAACTTTATCCAACCTCTCCTCATAACTAATACCCTCCAGACCAGGCAACATCCTGGTAAACCTCTACTGTACCCTCTCCAAAGCATCCACATCCTTCTGGAAATGTGACGACCAGAATTGTACACAATATTCCAAATGAGGCCTTACTAACGTTCTGTACAAGCTGCAGCATGACCTGCCAATTTTGATATTTAATGCCCTGACCGATGAAGGCAAGCGTGCCGTATGCCTTCTTGACTATCTTATCCACGTGCGTTGCCACTTTCAGTGACAGTGGACATGTATGCCCAGATCCCTCTGCCTGTCAATACTCCTAAGGATTCTACCGTTTACTGTATAATTCCTATATGCATTGGACCTTCCACACGCTCCAACATTTTGAGTTTAAATTGTGATTATTCCTAACTTATTGGAACCAGAAGACATAATATGGTGGCAACAGGTTGTTTGTGATTTTGAACAAATTTAATGCTGAATTAGACTGAAAACTCAACCCAAATTAGTGCCAGAGAGGGAGAGGGAAAAAATGAGCGAATTATGTGAAAATGAAATGGCTGCCACAGTTTCAGGCCATGATGAATGATGTTTAAAAAAGGAGGTAGACAAAAAGTGGGAAACTATAGGCTGGTTAGCTTAACTTCTGTATAGGGAAAATGCTTGAATCTATCATCAAGGAAGAAATAGCGAGACATCTGGATATAAATTGCCCCATTGGTAAGACGCAGCATGGGTTCATGAAGGGAAGGTCATGTATGACTAACTTGATGGGATTCTTTGAGAACATTACAGGTGCAGTGGACAATGGGGAAATTGTGGGTGTGGTGTATCTGGATTTCCAGAAGGCATTTGACAAGGTGCCGCACCAAAGATTGCTACATAAGATAAAAATGCACGGCGTTACAGGTAATGTATTAGCATGGATAGAGGATTGGTTAACGAACAGAAAGCTAAGAGTGGGGATAAATGGGTGTTTTTCTGGTTGGCGATCAGTGACTAGTGGTGTGCCTCAGGGATCAGTGTTGGGACCGCAATTGTTTATGATTTACATGGATGATTTGGAGTTGGGGACAAAGTGTAATGTGTCAAAGTTCGCAGATGACACTAAGATGGGTGACAGAGCAAAGTGTGCAGAGGATGCTGAAAGTCTGCAAAGGGACATAGATAATCTAAGTGAGTGGGCGAGGGTCTGGCAGATGGAGTACAATGTTGGTAAATGTGAGATCATCCATTTAGGTAGGAATAACAGCAGAATGGACTATTATTTAAATGGTAAAAAATTGCAGCATGCTGCTGTGCAGAGGGACCTGGGTGTCCTTGTGCAGGAATCTCAAGGAGTTGGTTTGCAGATGCAGCAGGTAATTAAGAAGGCAAATGGAATTTTGTCCTTCATTGCTAGAGCGATGGAGTTTAAAAACAACGAGGTTATGTTGCAGCTGTATAAGGTGCTGGTGAGGCCATACCTGGAGTACTGTGTACAGTTTTGGTCTCCTTACTTGAGAAAGGATATACTGGCACTGGAGGGGGTGCAGAGGAGATTCACTAGGTTGATTCCGGAGTTGAGAGGGTTGGCTTATGAGGAGAGACTGAGTAGACTGGGGCTATACTCATTGGAATTCATGAGGGGAGATCTTATAGAATCATATAAGATTATGAAGGGAATAGATAAGATAGAAGCAGGGAAGTTGTTTCCAATGGCAGGTGAAATTAGAACTAGGGGGCATAGCCTCAAAATAAGAGAATGCAGATTTAGGACTGAGTTGAGGAGGAACTTCTTCACACAAAGGGTTGTGAATCTGTGGAATTCCCTGCCCAGTAACGCAGTTGAGGCTACCTCATTGAATGTTTTTAAGTTAATGTTTTGAACAGTAAAGGAATTAAGGGTAAGTGGAGCTGAGTCCACAAAAAGATCAGCCATGATTTTATTGAATGGTGGAGCAGGCTCGAGGGGCCAGATGGCCTACTCCTGCTCCTAGTTCTTATGTTCTTATGTCATCGAGGCATTTGAGAATGTTTTTATAAAGTGAAGGCTAACATTCAGCCGGGAACATTTCAAAAGGGAAAACTGAGTGAAAAAACCCAGACTAAAGTTTTGAAAAATTCAGCATTCAAATCCAGCCAAAACCAAATGATCAGATCTGCCATTGTGAATTTCAAGTCTGAAGCAGGAATCAGGTGAGCCTGTTAGAATAGAATCCTACAGTACAGAAGGAAGCCATTTCACCCATCGAGTCTGCACCAACCACAATCCCACCCAGGCCTAAGCTCATAACCGCATGCATTTATCCTAGCTAGTCCCCCTCGTCACCGAGGGGCAACTTAGCATGGCCAATCAACCTAACCCGCACATCTTTGGACTGTGGGAGGAAACCGGAGCACCCGGAGGAAACCCACGTAGACACAGGGAGAATGTGCAAACTCCACACGGACAGTGACCCAAGCCGGGAATCGAACCCGGGTCCCTGGCACTGTGAGGTAGCAGTGCTAACCACTGTGCTACCGTGCCGCCCCAATGGATGTTGACAATTTCAAAGCAAGATTGAAAATTGCAGCCAGAAAATGTAAGTTTTCTGGGGGCAGCACGGTGGCACAGTGGTTAGCACTGCTGCCTCACAGCGCCAGGGACCCAAGTTCCCACATTCTGAAAGACGTGCGCTGCTGGTTAGGTACATTGACCCAAACAGGCACCAGAGAGTGGCGATTAGGGGAATTTCACAGTAACTTCATTGCAGTGTTAATGTAAGCCTTACATGTGACTAATAAATAAACTTTACTTTAAAAGTTCAGAGACAGATGATAGGCTGCAGGATTAGCTTACTTGGGGTATTGCATGTCCTTAAGTACAAAAGCAAATTGATGGAAAGTTCAAGCTCACAATGTCGTAGGCCGTGGACACCACCAGAGCACACAAAGCCATGAGTAGATGTAGACGCAGACTACCCAGTTTTCAAGAGAAAGGCAGCTGTGTTGATGTAGTGAAAACAGCAAGAAAAAAATGCACACCAGACAGAGAGAAAAATGTGGAAGAGCTGTGGGTGACCACATGAGTTCACAGACAGAATCATAGAGTAGAATCCTACAGTGCAAAAGGAGGCCATTCAGCCCATCAAGTCTGCACCGACCACAATCTTACCCAGGGCCTATCCCCATAACCCCATGCATTTACTCTAGCTAGTCCCCTAGCACTAAGTTAAAGTTTTTAAAGTTTATTTAAGTTTTTTTTATTAGTCACAAGTAGGCTTACGTTAATACTGCAATGAAGTTACTGTGAAAATCCCCTAGTCACCACTCCGACTGACATGGCCAATTCGCCTAATCCGCACATCTTTGGACTGTGGGAGGAAACTGGAGCACTCGGAGGAAACCCACGCAGACACAGGGAGAATGTGCAAACTCCACACAGACAGTGACCCAAGCCGGGAATCAAACCCGGGTCTCTGGCACTGTGAGGCAGCAGTGCTAACCACTGTGCCACCGTGCCACCCAATTAGTCACATGTCAGGCCTACATTACACTGCAATGAAGTTACCGTGAAATTCCCCTAGTCGCCACACTCCGGCACCTGTTTGGGGCAATGCACCTAACCAGACTATGGGAGGTAACCGGAGCACCCGGAGGAAATCCATGCAGACATGGGGAGAACATGCAAACTCCACACAAACAGTGACCAGAGGCTGGAATTGAACCCCGGTCCCTGGCGCTGTGAGGCAGCAGTGCTAACCACTGCACCACCGTGCCGCCCCACACATGTCCCACACATGGATCAAGCTTCAGAGCTTGTGGAAAGTCCAATCACTGGGAAAAGATGTGCAGAGCAAAAAAAATACATGGTGAATGAGTTATCGGAATGAGAGCAACAAGGCACATGAGATGAAAAAGAAACAAGACATCCATACTGAATGTGTTTGCGAACACAATGAACATAGGAACCGTATCAGAGCATGAAATGGCTGAATGCATAAACATTGGAATTGTTCAACTGCATGAAATGGCTGGATGCGACAGTTCCCAGAAATTCACGCAACCATTCAGATCAGGAAGAGTGGGAAATAAGCCCACAACCATAAATCTGAAGCTTGGTACTGGAGCATGAAGTAACATCATTGCGCTCAAACTGTACCAGAAGATCTCACCTGAAAATTTTAAAGAAAATGCTTACCCAAGGAAAGATGCTGTGAAACTGAAAGATCCCAGGATAGGGCGGCACGGTGGTACAGTGGGTAGCACTGCTGCTTCACAGCGCCAGGGAGCCAGGTTCAATTCCAGCCTCGGGTCACTGTCTGCATGGAGTTTGCACATTCTCCCCGTGTCTGCGTGGGTTTCCTCCAGGTGCCCCAGTTTCCTCCTACACTCCAAAGATGTGCAGGTTAGGTGGATTGGCCATGCTATATTGCCCCTTAGTGTCAGGGGGATTAGCAGGGAAGTGCGTGGGGTGACAGGGATAGGGCCTCAGTGGGATTGTTGGCAGTGCAGACTTGATGGGCCGAATGGCCTCCTTCTGCACTGTAGGGATTCTGTGATAGCAGGATTATCTGTTTCCATGGGGTAGAACATACAGTTAACATAGTTTCCTTTGCCTGTCCCTCTGATTGGGGTGTTTCCAGCTGTAAAATCTCAGTACAGAGATCTCTCTGTAAGCATTAAGTCTGTTGTTTATTGGTTCCTGAATGTCTTTCTCTGTATCAATCTCTTTCTCGTTCATCTGCTTCTTCCCCCATCCCCAGGTAGAATTTTCCAGTCTGGAGACAAATTGCGAGAAAGTTGCCGTTGAAAGGGTTAAAAATCATTCAATAACACAGCAAAGTTCTTGGCAAACCGCTAGAGCTACTAGGTACAGCTGCAAAAACAGTGGACAAGAGGGCGCTTTGATAGACCACAGAGGGCTGTAACTATATACATCAATGCTATCAGATAACATCCCAGGACTGCAGTGGGTTCTGATAGAAGTCACAAGTCACTTCTCAGATGCCGGAATTCTACCACCCTGCCCGCCATGGAATCGGAGTAAGCAAGGGAGGGAGAATGGAAATGTCCGCTGTCCTCGGGTGGGATTTTCTGGTCTCGCTCAAGTGAGGCCGTAAAATCCTGCCCAGAGTGCCAGACAGTCAAGGATCAAGATATGTGCTTCTTGGTAGTGTAGTCATGTGTATGTACCCTATTGAAGATTGGATATTGTAATTAGGCAAGCATAGGGTTGCTGTAATTGGTTAAACACTACTGTGGGAAACAAATGAAGTAATCAGAACCATTGGTTGTGATTGGATATCCATTATCTTTGACTAAGTGTACAATTTTAATTGGTGCATGTAAATCACTTGTAACTGAACCTAAGCTGTTGTATTCCTTTGTTCTGGGGATCTGTATGCCATGTGTGTGGAAATAGGTTTCCCCTGTTATAGATTGAATAAAGGCCTATTTCAAATTCCAAAAATCGTCATCTGGTCTCTCGAGGGAGCGAAGAATGGGATAGCTAGTATCATAGAATCATAGAATCCCTACAGTGCAGGAGGCCATTCAGCCCCTCGAGTCTGCACTGACAACAATTCCACCCAGACCCTATTCCAGTAATCCCATATATTTACCCTGCTAATCCCCTGAAACTAAGGTCAATTTAGCACGGTCAATCAACCTAACCCACACATCTTTGGACTGTGGGAGGAAACCAGAGCACCCGGAGGAAACCCACGCAGATACAGGGAGAACGTGCAGACTCCACACAGACAGTGACCTGAGGCTGGAATTGAACCCGAGTCCCTGGCACTGTGAAGCAGCAGTGCTAACCACTGTGCCACCGTGCCACCCAAGGGGAAGTTCCCTAACAAAATGGTGACAAGGATGAGATCCACTCAGGGCTGTTGTGAAGGCAGAGCTAGTTTGGTATCATATTAGATTATGCTCCCCAATGTGTACTACTGTAGATCAACAGGCGATTAAAAGAGCAGATCTGAATTGGGAGTAGACCAGATGAGGGGACTGTTAGGGGGATGCCCCAAGAGCAGTCAGGAGAACTGCGAGAGTGGTCAGAGAAATCGTGAGCCATGGTGTCGAGCACCAATAAGGCGTGTGCTGAAAAGGCAGAACTCGAGTTTACAGAATGGGGAGATGAAGAGACTATGTCCTTCCACATAGCGTGCAAATATCATAAAGTAATTGGGAAAATTGCAAAAACACGGTTGGATTCCAACAGACACCCCACTGCACAGTTAAAAAGTGGTGGAAGACTCAAACAAGTGATTAAAACTGAGCTCCAGATTCTCCATTCTCACTGGCAGTGATATCCGAGAATTCCAGCCGTGAAATTATCATGTTTGCTGAGTTGGTTAAAGTTAATATCGTAACAAATGAGCCTTTTTGAGTTAGTAAGAGTTTTGTTCTTGTGTTTAGCTGCCCTGGAAAAATTTGTAGAATTAATTTGGAACTAAAATTCAATGGGCGGGATTTTATGGCCACACTCGTCCCAAAATTATGAGGATTAGATTATGAGGAGAGATTGAGCAGATTAGGTTTGTACTCGTTGGAGTTTAAAAGGCTGAGGGGTGATCTTATAGAGGCATATAAGATAATGAAGGGGCTGGATAGGGTAGAAGTGGAGAGATTTTTTCCACTTAGAAAGGAAACCAGAACTAGAGGGCACAGCCTCAAAATAAAGTGGGGTCAGTTTAGGACAGAGTTGAGGAGGAACTTCTTCTCTCAGAGGGTGGTGAATCTCTGGAATTCTCTTCCCACTGAAGTGGTGGAGGCTACCTCGTTGAATATGTTTAAGTCACGGATAGATGGATTTCTGATCGGTAAGGGAATTAAGGGTTATGGGGAGCAGGCGGGTAAGTGGAACTGATTCACTTCAGATCAGCCATGATCTTATTGAATGGCGGGGCAGGCTCGAGGGGCTAGATGGCCTACTCCTGCTCCTTTTTCTTATGTTCTTATGTAAAACAGTAAAATCCCGCCCAAGGTCAACAGACCTTCCCATTATCAGCCCCTCACCTGCTCCGATTCCCGTGGCGGGCAGGGCGGTAAAATTCCGGCCATTGTGTTCTGTTTGAATAAAATTTGAACTGGCCAGTTTCTTCTCATAACAAAGATAACGCCTGCAGTTTAACAGCAATCCAAGTTTAATTTGGATTTTAAAAAATGAACTGTTAATATTTCTTTCAAATTTGGTTAAGGAATGAACATTTCAAATTGAAAATTGGTTTAAAGGAGGAAAAGGATAGACAAAAGAGGTGAAATGTGGGCACAGTTGAGGGCGGCACAGTGGCACAGTGGTTAGCACTGCTGCTTCACAGCTCCAGGGACCTGGGTTCAATTCCCGGCTTGGGTCACTGTCTGTGTGGAGTTTGCACATTCTCCCCATGTCTGTGTGGGTTTCCTCCAGGTGCTCCAATTTCCTCCCACAGTTCAAAGATTGGTGGGTTAGGTTGATTGGTCATGCTAAATTTCCCCTTAGTGTCCCAGATGCGTAGTTTAGAGGGATTAGCGGGGCAAAAATGTGGGGTTGCGGGGGTAGCGCCTGGGTGGGATTGTTGTTGGTGTAGACTCAATGGGCCAAATGGCCTCCTTCTATACTGTAGGGATTCTTTGATTCTATGAATGTAACAAATAAGTTAATAGAGTAAGTTTAAAATTGAGTTTGTTTTGTGTGGTTAGAGAAGTTTTATAAAATTATGTAATGTGACATAAGTTTCTCTGCAAAACTCTTGCCTTTTAGATTCTGTAGAATGGTTAACCCTTACAGCAGACAGTTGATTTGTTTTTAAATCCCCCGGAAACTCATATGTCTATGTGCCTATCCCATTCTTCGCTCCCTCGAGAGACCAGATGACGATTTTTGGAATTTGAAATAGGCCTTGATTCAAATGTGCAATTTATAATTGTGAATTTACCAGTGAAATGTGGAAATATAAAGCTTAGCTTGGAGGAATTTGGAATAAGTGTGAACATCTTATTGCGCTGTCACATCACCCCAGACAAAGAACAAAGATTTTGCAGGCGGTAATGTGTTTGGCTGCGAATGCTGAGAATTAAGTGTTTGAAATTTACGAGCTGTGAGAATCTGTGTGTTTCGTTTATTTTATGTGGATGTTCGTAGATTCGTTTTTTCATTGTTTTGGGCTAGATTTAGCTTTCTGGGGAATTAACCTTATCCTAAGTTTTTAATTGCAGGCATTTTGGAAGTTTAAAAACAGAACCTCAAGAACGCCAACGTAGTTTGTTTTGGTTGTTATTGTTTTAAAGCCCATGCTTTGTTTCTCTGCTTGTGTATGGATGATATTTGTGTGTTGAATGCTTTGAACCTTAATGTTTTCCTATCTGATATTGTGATTTTGTGATAGTAGTTTAAGTGATTTAAGGGGTGGCACTGTGGTTAGCACTGCTGCCTCACAGCGCCAGGGATCCAGGTTCAATTCTGGCCTTGGGTCACTGTCTGTGTGGAGTTTGCACATTCCCCCTAGTCTGCGTGGGTTTCCTCCGGGTGCTCCGGTTTCCTCCCACAGTCCAAAGATGTGCGGGTTAGGTTGATTGGCCATGCTAAATTAACCCTAGTATCAGGGGATTAGCAGAGTAAATATGTGGGGTTACGGAAATAGGGCCTGGGTGGGATTGTGGTCGGTGCAGACTCAATGGGCTGAATGGCCTCCTTCTGCACTGTTGGGATTCTAAGTCAAACATCCAATGAAAGGGAAGTGTAATTAAATACATTTTTTTTCAACTTTATGAACCTGAGATCATGTTTACTGGTCAGAATCATGATTTCCAGATATTTTAATAATCATGTAGGGATTTTAATCCGGATACTAATTCACACATGTGAGAATGAGGTAGTTTTAATTTGATAGGGTTAATTGAAATTTGGGATATTTGAAATGATTATGACCAACCCTATGTTGGATTCATCTTGGGTTAAAACTTGTCAGGTTCAAGGAGTTGGCACAATGAAAAAGGAAAATTTTGAGATTGGATGCTGAGAAGAATTTCAAAGCATGTTCTTGTTTGATTAAAATAAAAGGGTGACATCCATTAGAGAACTCCACCCCTTTTCAAACTGGCAAACAATTAACTTTTGTCTGTTAACAGCTGAAGATGTATTTATATTTTTGCAGGAGTTGGGAATTACAAAATTCACTGTTTCTAAATTGTCAGATATGTCTACATGAAGTCATCCATTTTGTCCCAAGCAAAATGGATCTTTTGTGTTTTGTTGTAACTGCACGTGGAACAAGATTTTCAGAAGCTTCAAGAACTTGAGAATTTGTTTGCAAATTTTCAATATCACTGCAAAAGTCATGGGCTGCGATCTTACCAGCCATTCACGTCACGCTCTCACTGCGGCCAGGTCAGAGAATTTGGCGGCCAGCCAGCGTGAATGGTGATAAGATTCCGGCCATGGACTTTTCTTTTCAAAAGAACATTAACCGATTCAGGCTATGTTTTAATCCAATTGTGGGTCAACCCCTAGCACATGGACTGCAGCGATTCAAGAAGGCGGCTCACCGCCACCTTCTCAAGGGCAACTAGGGATGAGTAATAAATGCTGGCCAGCCAGCGACGCCCATGTCCCATGAATGAAGAAAACAAAATGAAGCAAGCGCTTATGTATGGGAAATATAGTGTAAACACATTGAATATCCAACTTGTAAAAACCACCAAGGCTGGGCACAAGAAATTAAAATTGATCGATTAATTTTAATCAATGTGAGTTGGTATTCTAAAAACAAAGTGAAAAATAAGAAATTGACATTTAAAGAGATTCTAAGAAAACAAAAAAATACACACGCTCTAGGTGGTTTCTATAGATGTAAGAACAAAGTTTCTTTTGAAGATGAGATGAAATAAACATTAATAGAAATCTGTGAGCCCAACAACACTGTTGTCTGAGTTTGGGACAATTCTGAGATGTGAAAAGTGCATTGTGATTTAGCAAGTTACTTCTAAAAATGATGCTGTCGTCTAAGATAAAGTACAAGCAATTAAAACATGTTACTGCCTGGAATCAAATAGAAATACTTGATTTCTGTTTTATAGATATGAGAATATTTTATTGGACTGCAAAATTTCTTCAGGGTTCGTGACTGAGATAGGATAATAACTAGTGGGATGCATCAAATTAGATAGGATTGAGCAATTGAGGGTAGAAGATAGAGACTGGAAATCAAAACAGCAAATGGGACACTGGGTCTAATTCAATAGAATATTTCAATCTGGCATTGATATATATTCTAGCGAAAGGAAAGTATCAAGGAGGCTAGTAAATTGGTAACTTTCTCTTGGTGATGCATGTATCCTTGTCTGCTTTTTTTTTAGAGAACACCACCCAAGGCATTTGGACCATACATGGAGAGATAAGCAATAACTTGAGATCTTTTGATAAGATCGCAAAGAGTTCAAGAGTGTGTGGCATTACACTTGGGGCACTGCGTGTGTTTGCAGATGAGTTACGTGTGAAGTAACCAATATGCAGGAAACCAGTTTAAATTAGACCCATTCGAGGGATGGAAATACTTGCAATCATACATTGAAGAGCAGGACTCACTCTAGTACACTACTTGACTAACAACATGGCATGATATGGTTAATGGGGCCAGTAAAGTGAAACAACACCATTAAAGTGATCAAGACACTGACACATACCCCATAGAGAAACCGATTTTAAAACAATTGAGATAGAATTAAACACACCGGCGGCGACCTCACCGGCTCGTCCCGCCGGTCAATGGGCGGGGCGAGTCGGTAAGATCGCACGGGAGGTGAAAAATTGGGTTCACGTGATCGACCGGGCTGGGGGTGGGGTGTTCGGGCGGCGATCGACCGGGCCGGGGGGATGTGATCTGGCAATGATCGACCAGGCCTGGGAGGGGGAGTGGCGATCGGCTAGGAGGCCAGCGATCGGGCGGGTGGGGCGGTGGTGGTACTTGATAGTTCTGCGTGTGCACAATTGTACCCTCTAGTGTGAGCAGCCGGCTTTCCGGCAAGCTTAGGCCCTGCCCCCTCGCCCCTCTGGCAGGAATCAGATTGTGCATCATTTTTTGCATAAAGTGACATAAGATTTAATTTTCAGACTCACCCGAAAGATGGATCTGAAACTTTCCCATTTTCACGCTCGTACAGCACTTAAAATCTTTTTGGTAAGATCGCCCCCACCGATACCTGTCAAAATGAACAAATAAACCTGATGTGGAGTATCCACAAGATGGATACATGTGAAGGAGGAGCTGGAGAAAATTTGAAGTCTATGTATGACGTTATTTTGAATGATATTGAGTGAGGTGATCTGCAGATGGGGGAGTGTCTGAGAGAAAGGAGCATCAATCTAAGTTGACATTATTCAGATGTCACATTCAAGTTGCAATAGATTATGGAATATCATGGGGTTTAACACAAATTAGTGATGAGGAAACTGGAATCTAAACAAAAGACAACTAGATTTTGCTTGTTGCACGGATCACCCCACTCAAAGGCTAGAGAAAAGAAAGAAAATGATCAAGAATAGTAATGAGACAAGGGGTGAAGGAGTAAGCTCTCACTCTGTGATACCCGGAACCTTTTTTATACATGACTCACAAGTTGAAATGCCATTCAATCCACACTGGAATCAATGAATGAAACAAATAACATTGTAAATGGTCAAAATTCATCTTTTATAAATTATACCAGGATTAATAAATGGTTTGTAAGCTATAATGATGCTGGTGAATCCAGTCTAGTATCCACACTGACAGGGGGAAACACAATGCGAGGTATAGGAACATAGAAACTAGAAGCAGGAGTAGGCCATTCGGCCCTTCGAGCCTGCCCCACCATTCATTTTGATCATGGCTGATCATCGAATTCAATATCCTGATCCCCCCTTTCCCCATATCCCTTGATCCCTTTAGCCCCAAAGAGCTATATCTAATTTTTTCTTGAAATCAGACAATGTTTTGGCCTCAACTACATTCTGTGGTAGCAAATTCCACACATTCACCACCCTCTGGGTGAAGAAATTTCTCCTCATCTCAGTTCTAAAAGTTTACCCCTTATCCTCAAACTATGACCCCTAGTTCTGAACTCCCCCATCATTGGGAACATTCTTTCTGCATCTACCCTGTCTAACCCTGTTAGAATTTTATAAGTTTCTATAAGATCCCCTCTCACTCTTCTAAACTCCAGTGAATATAATTCTAACCGATTTAGTCTCTCCTCATATGACTGACCTGCCATTCCAGGAATCAGCCTGGTAAACTTTCGCTGCACTCCTTCGATAAGAAGGACAACCTTCCACAGATAAGGACACCAAAACTTGACAAAATATTTGACACAGAGCAGCAGTTATTATGTGGGGCAACAAATGCCCAGGCATTCAAGGTAGAGAAACTGATCTTAAATGATTAATTCGAGTTCAGTTTACACACAATCTACATACGTCGCCTCAATATGATTTTATACTGGATTCTAGGACATAGGCTCATCACATGACTTTGTCTTAGCATCACACTCAAAATTGACAAGGGAGAAAGAACAGGCAGTGATGCAAGAGCTCAAGGTTGAACAATTACTGGTACAAACTATCCACCTCCCTCGCAATTAAAATTATCAGTTCCGTTCTCCAAATTCAAAGACCATTGGGCTAACAAAAAACAAGCATTAAAACACTAAGTCTTGTGCATTAGATTAGTATGAAAGCAAAATATTGCGGATACTGAAATCTGAAACAAAAATAGGAAATGCTGGAAAATCCCAGCAGGTCTTAGACTCAAAACATTGGTTCCATTCTCTCCCCACAGATGCTGTCAGACCTGCTGAGATTTTGCGATATTTACTGTGTTTGCATTAAATTAGTGCAGTTTAACTTGTGATGTTCATAAGATATACCAGCAGAATTAGGCCATTCGGCCCTTCGAGTCTGCTCCGCCATTCGATCATGGCTGATATGCTCCTCATCCCAATTTTCCTCCCTTCTCCCCATAACCCTTCAACCTCTTACCAATTAAAAATCTGTCGAACTTCTTCTTAAATTTACCCACTGTCCCAGCATCCGCTGCACTTTGGGGTAGCGAATTCCATAAATTCACAACCCTACAAGAGAAAGGTTCAAGAGAATTCACTTCGTTTCATGTAACCATCTTTGATTTTGTAAGTTTAGAATTAAATTCTGCAGTTAGCTTTTGTAACTCTTTTTCCTCCTTCTAAAATTTGAATATCTATTCGTTGAATGTATTGTGTTATCTTCTGCAGACCAATCACTTTCAAACATTGATATGTATTTTAAGATCATAAGATCCTTTGTTTTAAAAGTAAAGTAACTCATTCCAAGTAACCAGAGAAGAGTAACAGCAAGCTTCAAATAACCTGTCCAAAACATAGACAGCATGTTTCCCCATTCAGAATCAATGGCAAGGGAGATATCAAAACATTCTTTTATCTTTGTAAGAAGTAACAGAAACAAACTTCAATGAGAGGGATGGTCCCACAAGTAACTGATCCCTTCGAGAGCCAGTCAAGGGTCTATGGGATCCCTGAGTTTTGTTGATTTAGTTTACTTGGTTTTTGCACAAAATAGGAGACTACGGGAGTTGATATCAACAGATGACCATCACCCTCAAGAAAGAAGCAGACCGTTCACAGATTCATCACGCAACCCTTAAGCCAATTAAGAATTAGCCTCACCTTATTTGGGCCGATTAGAATGAAATAACATAATTGATCACACTGTGGGGCGTGGCTTTCAATTAGTTAATAAGCAGCAGCTTTCACTGGCCAAGTTGCACACTGAGTATGGAACTAACATTCCATCTGTAGTGCCTGCTCTTCAAAAGGAAGAGGTGAAGGGAGAGGAACTTGAAACTGCTAATTTGGCTCATTTGGGTAAAGACAAGGGCCTAAAAGGGGTACTGAAAGGGTTAAAATCATTCAGTACAACAAAATTCCTGGGAAACTGCCAGAGTTACAAGGTACAGGTGCAAACAAATGCACTGGGGGGCTTTCATAGACCACAAAACGGCTGTAACTACATACATCACTGCTCTCAGATAATAGCCCATGACTGCAGTGTGTTATGATAGAAGTCATAGATCACTACTCAGGGTACAGTAAGAAGTCTCACAACACCAAGTTAAAGTCCAACAGATTTATTTGGAATCATGAGCTTTTGGAGCGCTGCTCCTTCATCAGGTAAGTCAGGCAGCACTCTGAAAGCTCGTGATTCCAAATAAACTTATTGGACTTTAACCTGTGTTGTAATACTTCTTACTGTGCCCACCCCAGTCCAACGCCGGCATCTCCACATCTCAGGGTGCCAGACAGTCAAGGACCATGGATATGTGTTTACTGATATGTGTACTTGCCTGTTGATGATTGGATATTGTAATTCAGCCAGCGCAGAGCTGCTGTAATTGGTTAAACACTACTGTGGAAACAAATTAAGTAATCAGAACTATTAATTGTGATTGGATATTGATCGCCTTTGAATAAGTGTACAAGTTTGATTGGTGTATGTAACAAAACCTAAAGTATAATTGCCATTGTATTCCTTTGTTCTGAGAATCTGTATGCCCATGTGTGTGCAAACAGGTTTCCCCTGCTATAGCTTGAATAAAGGAGAATTTTAAACTCTGAAAACTTAGTCTTGTCTCTCAGGGGAGTGAAGAAGAGGGTAGCTGACGAGCTAGTGAAATTATCTAACAGCGTAATTCCTGCTTGGTGGAGGATCAACGAACACATGCTATGTTCTGCTTTTCAGCTTATTAATTATGCATCAGCAAGAAGCTTGGTGAATTTTGTGGCAGGGTGGGCAGGGATTCGCCTTCACCGTCATTACCTCCTGGAATCGAAGGTCCTGGTGCCCTATTTAAATGGCACACGGATAGAAATTCACTCACTGCAGCTCATGTGTTCTGTCGGACAGATAATCCATGGCACCTAAAAGGTTAAAACCGTCAACACCATGGTTCGGTGAGGTCTCTCTGGGGATTCTCCTCCAGTCCACCCAGGAAAGGCAGGAAGTCCTCCCACATGACCGTAATAACCTGGGAGAAGGTAGCGGGGTGATCAGCGCCCATGAGGAACCAAAAAAAGGACCGCCTTGCAGTGCCGGAAAAGGATGAATAGTCTGCTCCACTCTGCTAGGGTAAACCAATTTTCCATTCACTCCAAACTCACACTCTCAGAATGCCAGGGAGTGTAAGGGTTAGTGTTCTCAGGATTATCACACATTACCAGCAGATGGAACATCAGCACTGAATGTCTGCTCGCCTCTGATTGGTTAGCAGCCTTGGGGGGGTGACGGGTTTGATCCCAGGGAAGGCCCAACACTTTCCAGTTAATCTCTGAATAGCACTAAACTCTGCAAGCCTGCCTGAAAGGGGGTGACACAAGGCTTCTCTCTGACTGTGCAGCCGGCAGGCAGTTGTTGTTTTTCTTCCCACACCTCGTGCAGCACAAGGCAGATTTTCCATAGCTAGTTATCCCTAGAACAGGTTGCTAGCCTGAGGCTTAGTTAGAAAAGTGCCACCCTGCATCAAACAAGGCTGACCAGGAGTCTCCCCTGCTTTTAGCACCTGCAATTGATGTGTTGGAAGGATTTTGCACGTTGATATCTAACCCTGTTTGGCCACGTGATGAACACACCTTTCTTGGCCATCAAGACCTGCAGTGGGCCTCGAATCTGGAGCTTCTAGTTCAGACACAGGGACGCCACCCACTGCGCCATCAGACCTCCTAGCAAAGATGGCATGCTCAATAAAATATTCTGCCTTTCTTGACTGTATTTGTTAAGTTTTAAATTAACTCCTTGTTGGGCATGCCATTCTGCTCACAGAGCATACTGCATTCCCACACAAGCTTCAGGTCTGATACTCTCATAGCCTTAGCAATGTGGCTGCCCCAGTTTCAGTGCCAGAATGACCCCTGTACCTCCCAGGAGGCCAAGGACTTGGCAACCCTTTGCCCAATGCTCTATTATGTTTCTGAGTTCATTTCAACCTAAGAATCCCAAACCAAGGGGGCGGTGTCGTCACCAGCTGAGAATCCTAGCTGTGTTAATGCAGCAGTTTTTATAGCCAGCAGAATGCTGACAGATATTTCAAAAAATGTCTGAAGCTTTTTAAAGAACAATTTTAATTACGGACTTGATTTTTGTCATGAGGTGTTTGACACTGCAGCAAAAGGGAAATAATATTCGAGATGTTGCTGCCTGATGATAAATGAAAGCAATATTTGTTTTATTACTTTTATTGATTGAATGTTTTTCTGTACCACTAAGATAAAAGTTTTAATTATTTTGTTACTATATTGCTTTATTTTTACAATATGAAATTGGAAAAATTGTAAACTGGGTTTGTTTCCCAAGTCTCACCTTTTCCCAAACTGACCCAACCCCGACTGCAGTCCACAGTAACTGTTTTTACCTATACCTATCTTTAGTGCAGCTTTGGTTTCCAAATGCATAGAAGGTCACAACTGCATTGGAGGCAGTACAATGAAGGTTCTCTAGATTGGTCTCTGGCTGAGAGGGTTATTCTTTGATGAGAGGCTGAATAAATTGGCCCGATATTCTTTGGAGTTTAGAAGAATGAGAGGCCGTCTCATTGAAACATGTAGGACTCTGAAGGGGCTTGATAGGGTAAATGTTGAGAGGATGTTTCACCTCATGGGAGAGTCTGGGACCAGAGGGCACAGTCTCAGAATAAAAGGGCACCAATTTAGGACTGAGATGAGGAGGAATTTCTTCTCCCAGAGGGTTGTGAGTCTTTGGAACTCCTTGCCACTGAGAGTTGAGCGGGCAGAGTCCTTGTACATAATTAAGACTGAGATAGATACATTTTTGATCAATAAGGGAACCAAGGGTTACTGGGAAAGGGAAGGAAAGTGGACGCAAGGAATATCAGATGAGCCATGATCCTATTGATTGGTGGAGCAGACTCAAGGGGCCAAATGGCCTACTCCTATTCCCATTTCTTATGGTCTTATCTCATTGAAACATGCAAGATTCTGAAGGGGCTTGACTTGAAGGCAATGAGAGGTTGTTTCACCTGGAATCTAGAACATGGGGCACAGACTCAGGGTAAAGGATGAATCATTTCGGACCGAGATGAGGAGCAACTTTTTCACTCAAAAGGCTGTGAATTTTTGGAATTCTCTATCTCTGAGAGTTGTAGTTGCTCCATCACTGAATACATGTGAAGCTGAGATAGAGTGATGGTGTCTCAGGGAATCAAATGAGTGGGGAAGAGGAGTTGAAACAGTAGATCAAATATGAACATATTGAATTTGTTTTCAATAGGTTTGAAATTGGATCCCTTGTTGATGAGACCAATATCAAACCAAGTCAATAAAGAATTAAACCGGACAGACCACCAGCTTCATCACAGGCACCAGAAACGACAACAGCAAACTCAGCCCTGTTGACCCTGTGCCAAAATTAGGAGAGCTATCTCACAGACTAGTAGTCTCAGACAGCACGTTCCAAACCCACGACGGCTACAATCTAGAAGGACAATAGACACATGGGAACACCACCACTTGGAAGCCACCACCATCCTGACTTGGAAATATATCACTATTTTCAGGTCAAAATCCTGGAACTCCCTCCCTAACAACACTGTGGGTGTAACTACACCACATTGACAGCAGCAGTTCAAGAAGCCAGCTCATCACCACTTTCTCAAGGGCAGTTAGGGATATGTAATAAATGCTGGGCTGGCCAGTGATGCCCACATCCCTGAATGAAAGAAAAGCCAGGATTTGGGCAAGCATACTGGATGGGCATAGAGTGTCAACAGATAATGTTGCAAGTTTTAGTGATGCTAATGATTTTGCTAAGTTTGAAATATAGTCATTAGTATATTTAATAATATACTAGACAGGAATTTGCAGGAACAGGGCATCTCACACACACCCAGTTAGATAGACATTTTCTTGCAACTCTTCAGTTCAAGATGTGCGTGTTACGTGGATTGGCCATGCTAAATTGCCCTTTTGTATCCAAAGATGTGTAGGTTAGGTGGATTAGCCATGGGGAATGTGTGGGGTTACAGGGAAAGGTCGGAGAAGAGGCCTCGGTAAGAAAGCCTATGAGAGAGTCAGTGCAGACTCGATGGGCTAAATGGCCTCTTCGTCACTGTAGTGATTCTATGAAAATATTTTTGCCCTGTAAGTTGCTGGAATTATGAACTGATAATGGTGCAGTGAGAGGAATAGAACATCTGGATGAATTGATGAAAGTCTATCGCAATGCTATATCTCCTTAAACAATGCAACTTATGGATTGAGAAATAAACAGAGGAACGACTGTGAAGGATGGTTAATTTAGGGTGGGCGAATTCAATGTCCAATCAGATACAGAGAGAGAAACAGAGGGAAAGTTTGGATTGAGATGAAAGAGGCAGATAAGAAAAAGAAAAAACGATTTCAAATTTTTCATTTTTAAGATCTCCGGCAATGATTCATTATCTGAATAAATGAGACCTCACACTTTCTGAGCCAGAGGGTTTAATGGCAGTCATTAGCAGATCATTAAAAGGGTACTTACTCTATCAATTGTAAAAATTAACTTTCTTAACAAGTCCAACATGCAAATGCAACAACTTCCTGAAACTTAGATGAGGTTAAGTGCAAAATGCCCTTTTTTGTGAACTTAACTGCAACTTGTTAAGTTTCACAATTCACTGAGCATCTTCCCTCACCACAGGTTGCTTGCCAATTTGTACATTTATAATGGTATCTGTCATTCATCTTCCATTATTCAGCAAATCTCAGCCCCATGCAGTTTTCACACACCTTTAGATTCCTCCTATTACACAATCAGATCAACAATTTGCCTTTCACTTGGTTAGACATCCATGAAGCCCAGAATCGTTTTCTTATTACCAAACTTTATCCAAACATATATTTTGGACCTAAAGCATAGAAAGCTATTAGCATCCAGTGACACTAACTGCTGTGATTATTAATCTAGAATTGGAGATCAACAAGATTTGATTTGATTTATTATTGTCACATGTATTAACATACAGTGAAAAGTATTGTTTCTCGCGCGCTCTACAGACAAAGCAAACCGTTCATAGAGAAGGAAAGGAGAGAGTGCAGAATGCAGTGTTACAGTCATAGCTCGAGAAAGGTCAACTTAATGCAAGGTAAGTCCATTCAAAAGTCTGATGGCAGCAGGGAAGAAGCTGTTCTTGAGTCGGTTGGTACGTGACCTCAGACTTTTGTATCTTTTTCCCGAAGGAAAAAGGTGGAAGAGAGAATGTCCAGTGTGCATGGGGTCCTTAATTATGCTGGCTGCTTTGCCGAGGCAGCGGGAAATGTAGACAGAGTCAATGGATTCCACCATCACAAACATTTCAACCTCTTTAGTTGTTGAAAATGAGTGGGGCTAGGATCCCTCAGTGACTATAAAAGACTAGAGGCGAAATCTTACCCAAACATGGCAGAGTGTTGGTTCCGGTGTGAAAAACGGAATGATTCTCACTGATGGCACCCTCGTAATTTCGGACCCAAACTTATGCCTCATTAGTAATAATTTTGATCCCCACAAAAATCACCCGCAACGACTCAACTACTACAATCACTGGGGAGCTCCATATAAACGGCTCCCAGCACTTGTTCCGCAGGAGATGGCAGCCAGGAAATTCGCATTTTGATTTTCAGAGGGAGTCCTCACCAGACTGCTGGATTGAGTGGAGCAGAGGCAGGACACACCCAACCCCCGCTCCAGAAAAGGCCTTCCAGGAAGGTCACAGCCCTATCTGGGATACAGTGGCAGCCTTGGTCAGTGCAAGAGCACTCCATAGGAGGATGGAACAGCAGTGTCGGAACAAGACGAACAACCCTCTTCGCTTAGCCAAGGTAACTGAACCAACCCAGGACCCCCTCTGGACCCCCTCGCATCTTCACTTCCATTCTCTCACCCAGCTACTTCGGGGATTGCCAACACCAGGCACAAGGCACTTTCCCCTCCATCATGATCCCCCCAATAGCTGCCATGCTCCTCATACTCCAGCTCCTCACACCGCTGCCCGAGTGTGGGTTCCAATAACACTGTAGTCATACTCCCCCGATGCTAGGCCCTTCAGACCACATGAGGGGAGATGCAATGCATTCCTGAATCCCCTACTCTGCCTTTACAGCCCGACCTCTCATGGAACCCCAGTATTGCAGTAAAGCCTTTTGCTTTAAGGCCCTCCCACCCTCTGGCCAGCCCCCATTAAGGAAGGGCACCCCCCACAGCTGTGATATGGGCAGGAACCCAGGACAGAGGACACGGGAAGCGCTGCCTGCATACCAGCCTTCACAACCTCTTTAAAGCAAGTAGCACCTGACACCAAGGTCAATTTAGCCTGGCCAATCCATTTATCCTACACATCTTTGGAGCACCCGGAGGAAACCCATGCAGACACGGGGAGAATGTACAAGGCTTGCAAGTGACTTCTCCCAACCCTACTTCCCAAAACAGGGATTCTGGGATCCCCACTCCCAACCCTGAGTTGAACTTATCTGTGTTTGTGTCCTCTCCAGTGCCCCCTGAGAAATGAACATCCTGGAGGGTTCTGGCTGCCTGAGCGCTCACCTCTGAAATCCACAACAAAGGTGAAGGTGTCAGGTTCATGCTTACGCAGAGTTGTTGCAAATAGCGCCGGTGTGATGTCACACCGGTACCCAGTGAATTTCCAGTGAAGGAAATCCAAGTCCTGGAGAGAGTGCTCACTAATGACACGGTAATGTATCAAGTGTTGGGGTGGCACAGTGGTTAGCGCTGCTGCCTCACAGCGCCAGGGACCCAGGTTCAATTCCGGCCTCGGGTCACTGTCTGTGTGGAGTTTGTACATTCTCCCCGTGTCTGCATGGGTTTCCTCCGGGTGCTCCACTTTTCTCCCACACTCCAAAGATGTGTAGGATAAATGGATTGGCCAGGCTAAATTGACCCTAGTGTCATGGGGTTAGCAGGGTGTTTACGAGGATAGGGGCTGGGTGGGATTGTTGTTGGTGCAGTCTCGATGAGCCGAATGGCCTCCTTCTGCACTGTAGGGATTCTATAATTTCTATGATTTTATGAAAATGAGCTTCCTGAGGGTCCTGCAGCAGGTTTCACCCACGCTGACAACATGCAGAGTCCACAAAGACAGTGACTCAAGCCGGGAATCGAACCCGGTCCTTGGCGCTGTGAGGCAGCAGTGCTAACCACTGTGCCACCGCATGTGTGGAAAGACAAGCAAGATTCTATATATCCTGCCTTCACATTCATGAGCAATCTCCTCATCCTGTTACAAGTGACAGTGAGTGTTGGCTTATCCAGAGGTGAGGTGTTCTAGCTGACTGATCAATAAATAAAAAGTGGAGTTCTCCAAGTCTGTTTAAGAAGAGTCAGTCAGTATTTTCCCTTTGCAGGGCAGTAAATTCTAAAAACAATTAGTTATGTTTTTAAGACCAAGAACGCAACTGACCAAAAGCTTATTCTCAAGTCCACTAGTTTTACAATGGCAGCGGTACAGCAGAACAGGAGCAATGGTTGAACTGGCAAGAAGTGGCTAGATATATTTCTCTGCATTGGCAAGGAGCTGCCAATCAATTGCTGTCCTCAGAGAGAAAAGATTTCAAGAGGTGTCTTCCACTGTACAACTAAATAAAGTTCTCATCACAGTAAAGGTCAAACTTGAGACTATGGCCGGTATTTTACGACCTCGCTCGGGTGAGGCTTTTAAAATCCCGCCCGAGGCCAACGGAGAATTCCGTTCTGCGAGCCATGCCTCCCCGAATCCGGGACAGGCGTGCTGGTAAAATTCCGGCCTACTTTTCCAAAGTCTATTAACCATCTTGCGGTTTTGATCTCACAATTTTCTTTTTAAATAATTTTCCATCCCATGAAAGGAGAAGAGGAATATTCATATTACAAAGCAGATAAGCAAGATGATAATCTTCCAAATTGTGTGTGCCCTGATACATGTTTGGTAGGGGGGGAAGAGAGCCCCAGTACTTTTGTGGGGGGAAATTTATTTTAAATGTGGATCGGGGCACCCTCTAAGGACCCTCTAAGGATGGTATAATGTCCTAACTATGTTAGGGGTTGTGAATTTTAAACAAAAAGAAAAAGACATGATTTGCACGCATAGATTCAAAATAACAAATAACAGGTTTATTGAAAGAGATGGTCTCTGCAGAGAACAGAAACTGAAACTAAACAGCAGCCTGTGAAACACCCTAATGACATCGCCATCAAATTACGTGACCTGCTCTTAAAGTAATCATGCAACTACGAAAATATACAATATTCCTCCACTTTTATTACTGAGGCCATAATAACAAATCACTACGATGTTATAAATAGGATCATAATACTCTAGACACAGTACAATGCACCATTAATCATAGTACACAGTCCTCTTTGGTTGTATACAACGTTCTGGAATTTGGCTGTCCTGGAAACTATGGCCAGAATTTTACCGCCACGCCTGCTCCAGAATCAGGGTGTGCGCGGCTCACAGAACACAATTCTCCATTGGCCTCGGGCGGGATTTTACGAGCCTTGCCCGAGCGAGGTCATACAACACCGGCCTATAAGTATGATTTGAAACTTCAGTAGACACTTTTTCTCTCGGAACTAACTCTGCATCATTCTCACCTGATACAGTAGCAAATCATCAGGCAACTCAGATTCAACGAAGTCTTCCCATAGTAGTATTCACAATACTGGGGACTGAAGAAGTTGGTACTTCTGGAGATGCAACTGGTTGCCACTAGGGAACCAATGTTAGCCACCCCCGTGGTTAAAGTAAATACCCTTGCTGCACACTGATGTATTTTCTCACAATCCTAGTTAAGTAAAACTGGTGACAGACCATTATGTCGGCTCAGTCTTCAACACCATTATTCCCACAAAACTCATCTCAAAACTCCGTGGCCTGGGGCTTAGCTCCTCCCTCTGCGACTGGACTCCCTAATCCACAGACTGCAAGCAGTAAAGATCAGCAACAGCACCTCCTCCACGATTATCCTCAACACCAGTGCCCCACAAGGCTGTGTTCTCAGTCCCTTACTATACTCCGTATACACCAATGACTATGTGGCCAAATTCCTCTCCAAGTTTGCTGATGATGCCACTGTAGTGGGTCAGATCTCAAACAATGACGAAACGGAGTACAGGAAACAGATAGAGAATCTGGTGAACTGGTGCAGCGACAATAATCTCTTCCTCAATATCAGTAAAATGAAGAAGATAGTCATCGACTTCAGGCAGCGTAGTGGAGGACATGCCCCTGTCTATAAATAAACCTGTTGGACTTTAACCTGGTGTTGTGAGACTTCTTACTGTGTTTACCCCAGTCCAACGCCAGCATCGCCACATCATGTCTGTCTACATCAACAGGGATGAAGTGGAAATGGTCAAGTGCTTCAAGTTTCTCAGTGTCCAGATCACCAACAACCTGTCTTGGTCCCTCCATGCCAATGTTATAGTTAAATAAGCCCACCAGCGACTACTTTCTCAGGAGGCTAAGGAAATTTGGCATGTCTGCTACGACTCTCATTAACATTTACAGATGCACCATAGAAAGCATTCCTTCTGGTTGTATCACAGCTTGGTATGGCTCCTGCTCTGCCCTAGACCACAAGAAACTACAAAGGGTTGTGAACAAAGCCCAGTCCATCAGGCAAATCAGCCTCCAACCCATTGACACTGTACAACTTCCCGCTGCCTTGGAAAAGCAGCCAGCATAATTAAGGACCCCACGCATCCCAGACATTCTCTCTTCCACCTTCTTCCTTCGGGAAAAAGATACAAAAGTCTGAGGAAATGTACCAACCGACTCAAGAACAGCTTCTCCCCTGCTGTCATCAGACTTTTGAATGGACCTACCTTGCATTTGGTTGATCTTTCTCTGCACCCTAGCTATGACTTTAACACTACATTCTGCACTCTCTCCTTTCCTTCTCTATAAATGGTAGGCTTTGTCTGTATAGTGCGCAAGAAACAATACTTTTCACTCTATACTGATACATGTGACAATGATAAATCAAATCAAAAGCTAGATGGGAATATGTGTTGTGAGGAAGGTGCAAAGTAGCTTCAAGGGGATTTGGACAGACCTGAGTGAATGGGAAAGAACATGGCAAATAGAATATAATGTGGAAAAATGTAAGGTTTTCCACTTTGGTAGGAGGGCAGATGCGCAGAGTATTCCTTAAATGGTGATAGATTGGGGAAATTGGGCCAGTATTCTATAGAGTTACGCAGAATGAGAAGTGATCTCATTGAAACCGACAAAATACTGAAAGGAATAGACAGGATTGATAGAGGTAAGATGTTTCCCCTAGCTGGGGAGTCAGGAACCAGGGAACACAATTTCAAAATAAGGGAGAAGCCACATAGGACCGAGATGAGGAGAAGTTTTTCACTTACAGGGTTATGAATTTTAAGAATCCTCTAGCCCGGAGGGCTGTGGAAGCTCAGTCATTGAGTGTGTTTAAAGCAGAGACTGACAGATTTCTAAGTACTAGTGACATCAAAGGATATGGGGATAGTGT
This sequence comes from Mustelus asterias, assembly GCF_964213995.1. NCBI lineage: Eukaryota > Metazoa > Chordata > Chondrichthyes > Carcharhiniformes > Triakidae > Mustelus > Mustelus asterias. The sequence continues at coordinate 65,718,369 of NC_135823.1, forward strand.
GGGAAAAAAGACACCAAAGTGGATGATCAGCCATGATCATATTGAATGACAGAGCAGGCTTGACGGGCTCAAATGCCCCCCCCACCCCCACCCCCCACCCCACCCCCCTGCTCTTATGCTCCTAAAGAACTTTAGGACTGAGTTGAGGAGGAACTTCTTCACCCAAAGGGTTGTGAATCTGTGGAATTCCCTGCCCAGTGAAGCAGATGAGGCTACCTCATTGAATGTTTTTAAGGCAAGGATAGATAAATTTTTGAACAGTAAAGGAATTATGGTGAGTGAGTGGGTGAGTGGAGCTGAGTCCATGAAAAGATCAGCTATGATCTTATTGAATGGCGGAGCAGGCTCGAGGGGCCAGAGGGCCGATTCCCGCTCCTAGTTCTTACGTTCTAAGAAACATCATGTTTGCCACGACAGCCCAGTACGGTTGTACGGTTCTTTCTTGAAATTCCTGGGTCGTTGCAAGGCAGATGCCCAAATAATGCCAGAAACGGTCCAGGTATCTATTCATTTTAGGCTAGAAATTTGTATGCTCCAATTTTTAGACATGGAGGTCATGACTCGCAATCTGCCCTTGCCAGTTCTGGGAATGGTGGGGAGCTTGCAAATTTGTTACCTAGGACCGCATGGTCCAACTTTGATATTCTGGAGTTCAATCAGCCAGTCGGTGTAAAGTCAAGATAGCATGCATTCCAGAGCACACGGGGGATGACCCCCATGAATGCCATTTTCCTGATAGAACACTGAATATACTGCGCAGAAAGTGGCCCACAGCGCATCATACCCCAACAAAGTCTCCATAGCGCCACTGAATTTTATATCCTTTATGTTAATCCCGAGGATTTGAGATGGGGGAGGGGTGGGTCACAACTGGTTCACACTGGCAGTAGGAAAACCCATTCCATCGCAACTGCAATAGCAGAGCAAGGCCCCAAGATTTTCTGACTCTTTTTTTTCATTGCCATAAATCACCGGTCAGCTTGACTCAAGGGGCAAAAACACTGACTTAATAAACATGCACCTACCAGACCGAGTAAAGCACTATTTTTAATGGAAACCGAATTTCAGCTCAGAATTGACATGAAGGAAATAAAGAGAAAATAAACAATGGATGTTTTCTCTATTTTTGCAAGTACAATATATTTCTGCAATTGACAGTGTCCAGGATCCTTGGAAATAATAGCAACAATAAATTGTTGCTCTATTCCCTGCTAGGCTTTTTAGACATGTATGTCATGACGTGCTCACTTTAACAATGCCAGTTCGACCTACTGAATAATATTTCCATTATGGTACTTCCACTGATTCTTGTGCAATCAGGAGAACGTGCTTGGGAAGTAATATCAGCCTGAATGGTTTTCACATTGGTCATTTGAACTACTCTGGGCCAGCAGTATAAGGATAGAATTAATTTCTGAATTGCTCAACAGATGTCAGCCAAGATTCATCTGCTGGACTGAAAATACCTGGAGTAATTCAGTTCAGGTGAAATAAGGTCATTCTTATGACTTCAATAAATTCTATTTTGTCAATTTCAGCATTTTCCTCCTTGGACCATCTTCTGACAACCAGAACTATTTTCTTTGGCATCTAATAACTACTGAGCAATTTCTGTACTCTGCAACTGAACAGGATATGTGTCAAGACTTATCTCGGGATTCCCTATCTTCATGAAAATAAATGCCTGGGCACTTTAGTGGCAACACCCATTTACTTGAAAGTTGTGCAAAGTCAGTATACAGCAAAGAATCACATGCATATATCAATATTTTACCACTCAATGGGCACAGTGGTGAGCACTGCTGCCTCACAGCACCAGGGACCCGGGTTCAATTCCGGCCTCGGGTCACTGTCTGTGTGGAGTTTGCACGTTCTCCCCGTGTCTGCATGGGTTTCCTCCGGGTGCTCCGGTTTCCTCCCATAGTCCAAAGAGTTAGCTTTATTGGCCATGCTAAATTGCCCCTGAGTGTCAGAGGGATTAGCAGGATAAAGATGTGGGGTTATGGGGTCAAGGTGGGATTATTGGCAGTGCAGACGCGATGGGCCAAATGGCCTCCTTCTGCACTGTAGGGATGCTATGATTCTATGAATAGGGGCGATTTTGAGTCATCAGTGGGAACGGTGATGTGGGTGGAAAATTCAGCAGGATTCGGAAAATGTGATTCCCTCCGGCGAGATTATGGTCTCTAATTTTCCAGGCCCCTCGCCAGCGGAGTAACAAGATATCTGCCACGGAACGTCGAGGTCACATTTTAATCCATTATATTTTTATCGCTCCCTCCCTCCAGGACTCCTCCCCCCCCCCCCCATCCCTCTGCTCACTGAATATTCATAACTCCACACCAGTGTGATTTATAACAGCTGAATAAAAATGATAACCTGACGACCTCACCTCTAAAAGGGATATCAGAGGTGAATGCTGAGGTCACTATCACCCTCCAAGGGACCAGTTGCAGAGGGGGCAACTGATAGACACGGGGGATCCAGATAAGTGCAACTCAGGGCCAGGGGACTGGGGGGTGTTCAGTATCGGTATCTCGGGGGGGTTACCCGCAGGCTGTAGTGACCCTTCTGCGAGCCTTTAGATTTAAAGGGGTCTGGCGGCTGGTATTCAGGCAGCCTCTCCTGTGTCCTCCTTGCTGGGCTTATGGCGATATAGCCGCTGAAGGAATAAAAACAGAAAATGCTGGAAAATCTCAGCAGGTCTGATGGCATCTATGGAGAGAGAATAGAGCCAAAGTTTCGAATCTGGATGAGACTTTGTCAGAGCCCCAGAGGGATTGCCTTTCCAGAGCGGCAGCTGAAAAGTGGGTGGGAGCGGGTGAATGAGAATTGGGGCGACTGTGAGGTTCTTGGGTGGGGTCCCATAAGAGGTCAAGCTGCTTGGGCAGAGTGGGTCTCTGAGAAGGGCCTCAATGGACCTGAAGACCGTCACATAGGAGGGAGGATGACTGCAATGAGAATGAACCCACACACTCAGGTAGCACTGTGAAGCCAGAGCGCATGAACTGTTGGTCATTAGTTATGGAGGCCAGGCTGTCAGGATTAGTGTCTGGATGGCTGGCTGTTCCAGTTGGAAGACTCGTTTAATCCGCTGCCCATGTGAGCTGGGGGAATGTGGGTGCCCTCTAACAATGAAGTCAATATGTTAATTGAAGTCTTCGCATGAATCAGGTGTGCCTCACCTGCCACAAGGGGAAACGAGCTGCCTGACCAGCGCCCTTACCCTTCCTTGATGAGTCAATTGTGCCAATTAAATCAGCACTGCAATGCATGAGTGTGCCGCTGATTGGTGCCCAATTTCTAACCCTTGAATATGAGCTTTGGAGCTCAATGTTTGGGACTACACTTCCAACTCTACAAGAGTCGAAGCACTTCATTCAGGTGGAATTGACAGGAACAACTGTGGGAAAGTGGCTATTGTGTGACATGGGAGGAAGTGAAGTTTACTGGAAAGGCGTCCACCTAGGGGAATGCACGTGGGTGGATGTCCCAGATCCCGCGGGGGTTGAAGGTCAGAGCAATTTCAGGAATCCTCATCGCTCACTTTGATGTTCTCTTCCTTTCAGTTTGTGATTCTGGAGAACCATTGAGCCAGTCGAGTTGGCAGTTCCTTTGATTGCAATCAAGTAGCAGTGGTGGCATTGACGTGCTGTTGCACATGGCCAGGGACAGCGTCCTGCAGCGGAGGGGGAGACTGGGCCCGACAGATGACAAAGCCTTGTAGGAGACACTACTGGCCACGGGAACTCCAGCGCAAACTTCCCACCTCCAGATGTCAGTGGTGTGCTGGAGAAGACTGCGTCAGTACCGGGAAACAGTAGACCACATGTGCCGGGTGATGTTAGATTTGGCACCACATGGGCTAGGAGGTCACCCATTGCCTGTGGCCCTTAAAGTTATTGCTGCTCTTAACTTCTTTGCCAGTGGCTCATTTCAGGGCTGTACAGGTGACCTGTGAGGCATATCCCAGTCTGGTCGGTGCAGGCTCGATGGGCCAAATGGCCTTCTTCTGCACTGTAGGGATTCTATGATTCTATGGATTTTATGAGTTGGCTGATGATGCCAGTGCGGAGGCCACAAACGAGTGCATCAAAACATCCCATGCAAGAGCACAAGAGAGGTCAAAGATACGCCATTTGCAAGGGCCCACATGTATATCAACTTGGAGCAGGACCAAGCGAGCCTTGATGCTAGGGCTACGGCCTTCGCCTGCACAGCAACCATGCTCCAGGTGCAGGGTGTCATCAATAGCACCTATGTGATTCTGCACTCCCCATGGCAGCATGGGACGGCATTTTTGAACTGTAAGGGATACCACTCCCTCAATGTCCAGACTGTCTGTGACCACGCGATCATGCAGGTATATGCCTGTTTCCCAGAGAAAGTCCATGATAGTCACATCTTGCAGCGCTTGCAGATCCCAACCTTTTTTGAAGGACAGCAGTGGCTAGTGGGATGGCCCCTCGGGGACAAAGGGTATCCACGCAGGAGTGGGGTGGCACAGTGGTTAGCACTTCTGTCTCACAGCACCTGGGACCCGGGTTCAATTCCGGCCTTGGGTGACTGTCCGTGTGGAGTTTGCACATTCTCCTCATGTCTGAATGGGTTTCCTTTCACACTCCAAAGATGTGAGGGTTAAGTTGATTGGCCATGCTAAATTATCCCTGAGTGTACCAAGATATGTAGGTTAGAGGGATTAGCAAGGTAAAAACGTGGGATTACGGGGAGCCTGGATGGAGTTCTGGTCGGTGCAGGCTCGATGGGCCAAATGGCCTCCTTCTGCACTGTAGGAATTCTATGATTCTGTGGATTTTATGAGTTGGCTGATGATACCAGTGCGGGGGCCACAGACGAGTGCATCAAAACATGCTCTGGTCAAGCAGGCAATTGGACTTCTCAAGATGTGGCTTCAATGACTGGACCAGTCGGGGGGAGACCTCTAATACAGTCCGACAGGCTGCGCCCACTCACGTGGTTGTGCTCGAATTTGTCCTGCAATGAGGCAGATGGGGAGAATATAGGCAGGAGACCTGCCAGGTCAGATGGTGATGAAGGCTGATTTGCTTGGGATGTGAGTGGAAGCGGGGATGTGAGAAGCAGATTATCTACTGTGGGGGAACTATGGAGTGTGGGAAAGAGAGCCCATGACAAGTGTTGGGAATCCATGAGGTGGCTGGGTCAGAGATCACTGTGGAAGCCTGAGGGGGTGTGTGAACGGGTGCAGTAGTAGGCATTAGGAGGCAGACTTACCCTGGCTGCACAATGAAGGTCATTCATCTTCTTCCAGCACTGTTGCCCTCTCCTCTAGCACTCAGTACCGTGGCCAATGCCTCCCAGGCGAGGGTGGTGACCTTGCTTGATGGACATCTGCTCCATCGTGGGTAGTGGATGTCAAACCTCTGCTCCACACCATCCAGGAGTTTGGTGAGGGCTCCCTCTGAAAATCTTGGCGCTGTCTTCCCGGCAGCCAACCCCGATTGGACTTGGGACAAGTGCAGGGAAAGTGCTGGTTTTCCTGAGGCCAGCGAATCAGAGGCAAGCCGCCATGAGCCCAGCGTAAATCATGTGGGAAAAAAAACATTGTGTTAATGATGGTTGAATATATGGTGAATTTTCCCACCATCGGCAATGGCGGAATTCTCACCGGTTTTCTCACTGGAACCGACACTTTAAAACAATGTGGGAAAATTCCGCCCAATGTGTAACATGGTGTAATGACTTCAATCAGGCCACTGAGGTTGGCCTATTGGAGTATGAACTCCCTGATTAAGGATGCAATTGATGGACCAATCAGGGAGTCTTTGCCTTGTACTTAACCTGGAGTGTCAGTTCCTCTGACACCACCGGAGGTAGACTGCTGACTGATAGCACCCTGTGTACTACTGTTAAGTTGTAAATAAAGGGATTTTGGTGAAGGGACTTCTGCCTCCACAGACTTTCTACACATGGTATGGCACTTGGTCATTTTGATTTGTTCTAAAACAATCTGTCATAAAGTTATGGGTTAATAACAAAGACACCTATGTCAGACTCCTATTTATTGACTACAGCTCAGCCTTCAACACCATTATTCCTACGAAACTCATCTCCAAACTCCGTGGCCTGGGCCTTGGCTCCTCCCTCTGCGACTGGATCCTGAACTTCCAAACCCACAAACCACAATCAGTAAGGGATAGGCAACAACACCTCCTCCATGATCATCCTCAACACCGGTGCCCCACAAGGCTGTGTTCTCAGCCCCCTACTATACTCCTTATACACCTATGACTGTGTGGCCAAATCCCCCTCCAACTCTATTTTCAAGTTTGCTGATGACACCACCATAGTGGGTCAGATATCAAACAATCACTTTAGGACCAGTGACCATAATTCCATTAGTTTTAAGATAGCTGTGGAGAATGATAGGTCTGGCTCAAAAGTTAAAATTCTAAATTGGGGCAAGGCTAATTTTGATGGTATCAGGCAGGAACTTTCAAAAGTTAACTGGGGGAGTCTGTGGGAAGGCAAAGGGACATCTAGTAAGTGGGAGACTTTCAAAAGTATGTTAACCAGGGTTCAGGGTAAGCACATTCCTCTTAGCGTTAAAGGCAAGGCTGGCAGAAGTAGGGAACCCTGGATGACTCGGGATATTGAGGCCCTGGTCAAGAAGAAGAAGGAGGCACATGACATGCATAGGCAGCTGGGATCAAATGAATCCCTTGAAGGGTATAGGGGGTGTAGGAGTAGAGTTAAGAGAGAAATCAGGAGGACAAAAAGGGGATGTGAGATTGTTTTGGCAGATAAGGCAAAGGAGAATCCAAAGAGTTTTTACAAATACATAAAGGGCAAAAGAGTAACAAGGGAGCGAGTAGGGCCTCTTAAGGATCAACAAGGTCGTTTATGTGCGGATCCACAAGAGATGGGTGAGATCCTAAATGAATATTTCTCATCAGTATTTACTGTTGAGAAAAGCATGGATGTTAGGGAACTTGGGGAAATAAATAGTGATGTCTTGAGGAGTGTACATATTACAGAGAAAGAGGTGCTGGAAACTTAAAGGGCATCAAGGTAGATAAATCCCCGGGACCTGATGAAGTGAATCCCAGGACATTATGGGAGGCTAGGGAGTAAATTGCGGGTCCCCTATCAGAGATATCTGAATCATCGATAGTCATGGGTGAGGTGCCTGAAGATTGGAGGGTGGCAAATGTTGTGCCTTTGTTTAAAAAGGGCTGCAGGGAAAAGCCTGGGAACTACAGGCCAGTGAGCCTCACGCCTGTGGTGAGTAAGTCGTTGGAAGGTATTTTGAGAGTCACGATCTACAGGCATTTAGAGATGCAAGGACTGATTAGGGACAGTCAGCATGGCTTTGTGAGTGGAAAATCATGTCTCACAAGTTTGATTGAGTTTTTTGAAGGGGTAACCAAGAAGGTAGATGAGGGCAGTGCAGTTATCCATGTCCATGTTATCTACATGGACTTTAGCAAGTCCTTTGACAAGGCACCGCATGGTAGGTTGTTGCATGAGGTTAAATCTCACGGGATCCAGGGTGAGGTATTTAAATGGATACAAAATTGGCTTTGGTTGTGGAAGGTTGTTTTTCAAACTGGAGCCCTGTGACCAGCGGTGTGCCTCAGGGATCAGTGCTGGGTCCACTGTTATTTGTCATTTATATTAATGATTTGAATGAGAATATAGGAGGCATGGTTAGTAAATTTGCAGATGACACCAAGATTGGTGGCGCAGTGGATAGTGAAGAACGTTATCTCCGATTGCAACAGGATCTTGATCAACTGGGCCAGTGGGCTGACAAATGGCAGATGGAGTTTAATTTAGATAAATGCGAGGTGATGCAAGGCAGGAATTACTCAGTTAATGGCAGGGCGTCGGGGAGAGTTACAGAACAAAGAGATCTAGTGGTACATGTTCATAGCTCCTTGAAAGTGGAGTCACAGGCGGACAGAGTGGCGAAGAAGGCATTCAGCATGCTTGGTTTCATTGGTCAGAACACTGAATACAAGAGTTAGGATGTCTTGTTGAAATTGTACAAGACATTGGTAAGGCCACACTTGGAATACTGTGTACAGTTCTGGTCACCCTATTATAGAAAGGATATTATTAAACTAGAAAGAATGCAGAAAAGATTTACTAGGATGCTACCGGGACTTGATGGTTTGAGTTATAAGGAGAGGCTGGATAGACTGGGACTTTTTTCTCTGGAGCGTAGAAGGCTGAGGGATGATCGTATAGAGGTCTATAAAATAATGAGGGGCACAGATCAGCTAGATAGTCAATATCTTTTCCCAAAGGTAGGGGAGTTAAAACTAGAGGGCATAGGTTTAAGGTGAGAGGGGAGAAATACAAAAGTGTCCAGAGGGGCAACTTTTTCACAAAGCGGGTGGTGAGAGTATCTGGAACAAGCTGCCAGAGGTAGGAGTAGAGACGGGTACAATTTTGTCTTTTAAAAAGCATTTAGACAGTTACATGGGTAAGATGGGTATAGAGGAATATGGGCCAATTGGGATTAGCTTTGGGGTTTTTTAAAAAAGTCAGCATGGACAAGTTGGGCCGAAGGGCCTGTTTCCATGCTGTAAAGCTCTATGATTCTAATGACGAGACAGAGTTCAGGAATGAGATAGAGAATCTGATGAACTGGTGTGACGACAATAATCTCACCCTCAATGTCAACATCAATTTTTCAGATAAATATGCACAGAGTTTAATATTCAACTGGGTGAACATAGAAACAAAGAACAGTTCTAAGTCTTTGCCCTTCCATCTTGTTAAGATTTGCTCTTAAAGTTTTCTTTCTCACTTTGTACCAAATGTTCCTACAATCTGTTTTGTGTGCTGAGCTGCATTAATGAAAGTGCAAAAAATTCTGCGTTGATTTTGGCAGAGGGATAAACATTTGCCAAGGAATAAAAATGGTTGCCTTCTGCAGCATTTATGGTAGGCAGTGTCTTAAATTAACACTCTTTTAAATGCAGAATTAATTTAAATAACCCCTTTTATGAAGAAGCGTATATGTTGTTATCTGTGTTCTCCTCCGCAAACGAGTCGTTGGAAAATAGGGGAAAATGTCCAGGCCCATTTTCAGTGGATGGGAATGGCTGCAGGGACAGAGAATCCAATGGGAGTCATCCAACAGTTTTAATCCCCTCCTGATTTCCCATTCCGATTGTCCCCGACCCTGCCACTGACTTAATGGGGTTCTGTGGTGAACCATAGTTGGTTACCACTATGAGTGCTGAGCCATGGATGGTCAGCACTATGGGGGTTTGTAGATATGTTACTGTAGTTACTGTTGGTGTTAGGGTTGGGCTGTTCTACCTGTTGATATTGTTCTGTGGTACACTCCAATTGGCTCCGCCTACCAGGGGAAGTATAAAGGTCACTGCACTGCCTGGAGACCCTTTAGTCTGGGATTGTATTGTATATAGCGTGCTCCATTCTTGTCAGTAATTAAAGCCTTTATTTCCCGGGTACAATCGCGCATCAGATTCCTGCCATAAAAAATCAGGAACCACATCATCATAAATTTTTATATTATTCGTGGGCTCCCCCGTTCCATTAAATCCCCCAACATTAGGATTTCCAGTACCCTGCTGAAGTGACGTCAGTGGCTTTACAACAATTTTTGACAAATGGACTCTGGCGAACAACCGAACAACCCCCAGGGGGCCTGAGTCATGCTCAGGCAGTACCTTGGCAGGGGCCAGGCACTGCCCCTAGCAGTGCACAGTGCCGGAGAGAGGGGAGGGGCTTCTGATGGGGGCGTTCTTCATGTGTATGGTGGGGAGTTGTCCAAGTTCTGTGGAAGGTAAGGGTAACCTGAAGGAAATGGGTGGAGGGCGGGGACGAGGACAGGGGGGGGGGGGGGGGGGGGGGAGGCGGGGTGGGGGGGGCGGGGGGGGTGCATGTACATGTGGGGGAACATTTTCGTTATTTTTTTTCTTAATCTTTTCCCCCATTTCCAGATTTTTATTTGGACCAAGTGTCAAAATGTATAGCGGGAAGAGCTGGCAGTAGAGCCGGAAGGCTTCACACTGCTTTTGCTGTCTGAGTTGACACTTAGTCAAAAAAAACAAAAGATTGCGCCCAATATTTCAGTTTAGGTTCATTTTCATTGGCTGTATAAAATAATGCTTCAGGGTTTAAGCAATGTGCATCTTCCGCTTCAGAAACTTGCCAATATGTTTAAGAGAAAATATGAATGGTGTGGGATAGCTTATTTAGTCAAAGTTATTAAGACGTGAGCTGATGCTACAGAAAAATTTTGAATTGGATACAGTTTCTGAACTTTCGGCATTGTTATTTCTGTGCCAAATATTCTGTTTCATGTTCCGACTGTAAGGGTGAGACTTTACGGTCTCGCTTGCCCCAGAATTGTAAAATCCTGCTCAACCTTTCTGCCCCTCGGCCGCTCCGATTCCCATGACGGGCGGGGTGGTAAAATTCCAGCCTAAAACTTTGGTGTTGATTTATATCAACACCACATGGGCGGCACGGTAGCACAGTGGTTAGCACTGCTGCTTCACAGCTCCAGGGACCTGGGTTCGATTCCCAGCTTGGGTCACTGTCTGTGTGGAGTTTGCACATTCTCGTGTCTGCGTGGGTTTCCTCCGGGTGCTCCGGTTTCCTCCCACAGTCCAAAGATGTGCGGGTTAGGTTGATTGGCCATGCTAAAATTGCCCTTAGTGTCCTAAGATGCGTAGGTTAGAGGGATTAGTGGGTAAATATGTAGGGATATGGGGGTAGGGCCTGGGTGGGATTGTGGTCGGTGCAGACTCGATGGGCCGAATGGCCTGTTTCTGTGCTGTAGGGTTTCTATGATTTCTATGATATGAAGATATAAAATTCATGTTCAGCTTCCTGCAATCCCTGTTTCTTTCCACTGATCCTTCAATGAGGATTCACAAATTAATTAAGATTATCATTTTTAGAAAGCAAACTAGTGATAAAATTTTATTTATTTTCATTGATTTTAATTATCCAGGAGTTTATTGAAGCACTCTAAAAATTATTAAATTATTCTCAATTTATTATCACTGTTTATAAATATGTCTCAGTGCAAACAATACCCTTTTAATTACAATTTTATGAACTGATTTGTGAAATAGATTACTTCAACAATATGACACCTGTTCCCCACTCGTGAGTCAATTGTGACCAAAACATTCCCTTGTTGTGATTTCAATTGGATAAACTGGTTTGAACCAAGCATTTGTTTGAAGTTTTAACCCAATTAAATTCTGGCTGTCTGTACAGTTTGTTTTTGTGTCTCTACCAGTTTTTGGCCAGTGCCAAATATGGATGAAGGTCCCAGCTGCCATTTTAATGAATATTTATAAAATGCAATGAAATGTTACTGAGCAATGCTCAAAAATCTTTGCAATAAAGTCGGCATTGTGACCACATTATTTGACGAACTTTGATGGTCATTCGTGGATAATAGAATATGCAAATTCCGAATGATTTATTGTCATTTAATCAATTCATGTATATCCAGAGATTTATATTTGAATACAAATGGTATCCAGAATATACACAACTATGTTCCAAACTTAAAGATCTTCATGAAAAATGGAAGATGACTCGGAAACAAATGACTTCAATCCCACATTGCTATGTCCCTATAGAGTGATGTGGACAAGTCAAAATGTCCCCAAATAGTTCTGGTTCTGAACACCATAATTTATTACTGAGAATTATATGACTGAAAAGTAACTCTGTCCATAGTAACTGCTGTTCATTGGTCCCTAGTAGTCATGTGACTGTAATAAGAAAATACATCACAATAAAAATCTAACATGACAAAGCACTTTCAATTGATTTTTCTAAGGATTACAAAGATACCTCTTCAAAGTTGTGTTTCTGGCCACATCAATAGAAATTGAGACATGTTCTTCCAATTTACTCTAAAATTGATTCAGAAATTAGGATAGAAATTGTAAGGCTGCACTCATGGCACGTAGCCTTGCTGGATATGAGTGCAGGGCACAAAATAAGGGGTACAAGATATACAGCTCTACTTCCAACCCACGCTTGAATCTAGCAATGCTCAGCAAAGCCAGCCTCTTAGCTTTCATGTATCACAGATGGGTGAGCAATGAAATAGAAGGAAAATTTAGAATCACGGAGATTGTATTATTGTATTAGGTCAATGCAATACATAAACTATACAGATATCATGCTTTAAAAAATAGACCATGAGAATACCACTCGTTAGAATTAAAGATTTTTGAGAGTAAGTAATATGGTTGTAATTTATTCAGATTACATCATAAACACTGAGAACAAAGCTGAAGTGCTTTATGAATGTCATTTGAATCGCACGATTAACTGAGTGATTTACCTATTCGCTACCCAATTTATGACTAAGTTCCAAGAAACTGAAATTAAAAGGAATGTTGAAGTAACATTGAGTGAAGGTTGTAAGTGGCTGTTTTTCTGTCATCATTACAGGAATACATGGTTACATAATTCACAGGAAGGTACATTAAAAAAATTATTGTACAAAGCTAATGCACACATTTAAAGGAATTAAGAGAGTGGTGCACACTATGAGATTAGTGTAGACCCACATACTTAAGAGAAGATATATGCCTGTTGGCAGACAGAATCATGCCAGGTGCTACTCAAGTATTATTTTTGTCTCATAAATCAAATATGTGACCATTTTAAAGCCAATCACATTTAATATCAATTACAGCTTATTTTATTATGTGTGTCTCAAAATTCACTCCAAGCCCTGGAGCTGAAGTCGTGATGTGTTTATGTTATGCAGTTGGTTATTTCTGTATATTGTATAAACATATGTCAACACTTGTTTGATTTATAATTAAGAGAGCATACAGGAGATTGGTATAAACCTCCTATCAAAGAGGAGCTGTTTCAAAACTCTTGATCTCAAGTTCATATTTTACAGGCTTGAAGCCAGTTCATAGATCACAGCAAATACAAACTTTATTTGCAGCCAAATTGGCTCCTTCCTGTTTCCTCACTTATTTGAAAGATAAATTTAAAGTAAGGTACCTCAGATGTAAATCCAGGAATTGTGCTTCACGTGGTATCCAAGGATTATTCAGGTGTTAGTGTCACATGGAACACAAAGTATAGCAATAAGTATTTACAGTCACAATATCTTAAATGTAATGTATAGATATAGATTTCAGAGGAAAATTTAATTCCTCGTATTACTTTCATTGTGATGCTACAATTCTGGGTTGCACATAGTGACACCATTATTCCCAAAATGGAGATGATGGAGTAATTTCCCCATCAAGCATGCCTGGAAACTGCACTGCTGTAAGTGACTGGGATTGATTTTATTCACACAACTTACATAGAACATAGAACTTAGAACAGTACAGCACAGTACAGGCCCTTCGGCCCACGATGTTCTGCCGAACTTAGTCCGAAACCAAGATCAAGCTATCCCACTCCCTATCATTCTAGTGTGCTCCATGTGCCTATCCAATAACCGCTTGAAAGTTCCTAAAGTGTCCGACTCCACTATCACAGCAGGAAGTCCATTCCACACCCCAACCACTCTCTGAGTAAAGAACCTACCTCGTACATCCCTCCTATATCTTACACCACGAACCTTATAGTTATGCCCCCTGGTAACAGCTACATCCACCCGAGGAAATGGTCTCTGAACGTCCACTCTATCTATCCCCCTCATCATCTTATAAACCTCTATTAAGTCGCCTCTCAACCTCCTCCACTCTAAAGAGAAAAGCCCTAGCTCTCTCAACCTTTCCTCATAAGACCTACCCTCCAAACCAGGCAGCATCCTGGTAAATCTCCTTTGCACTCTTTCCAGTGCTTCCACATCCTTCTTATAGTGAGGTGACCAGAACTGCATACAATATTCCAAATGTGGTCTCACCAAGGTCCTGTACAGTTGCAGCATAACCCCACGGCTCTTAAACGCAAACCCCCTGTTAATAAACGCTAACACACTATAGGCCTTCTTCACGGCTCTATCCACTTGAGTGGCAACCTTCAGAGATCTGTGGATATGAACCCCAAGATCTCTCTGTTCCTCCACATTCCTCAGAACCCTACCTTTGACCCTGTAATCCGCATTCAAATTTGTCCTACCAAAATGAATCACCTCGCACTTATCAGGGTTAAACTCCATCTGCCATTTTTCGGCCCAGCTCTGCATCCTATCAATGTCTCTTGGCAGCCTACAACAGCCCTCCACCTCATCCACTACTCCACCAATCTTGGTGTCATCCGCAAATTTACTGATCCACCCTTCAGCCCCCTCCTCCAAGTCATTTATAAAAATCACAAATAGCAGAGGACCCAGCACTGATCCTTGTGGTACGCCACTGGTAACTGGTCTCCAGTCTGAAAATTTTCCATCCACCACCATCCTCTGTCTTCTATGAGATAGCCAGTTACTTATCCAATCGGCCAAGTTTCCCTCTATCCCACACCTTACTTTCTTCATGAGCTGACCATAGGGGACCTTATCAAACGCCTTACTAAAATCCATGTATATGACATCAACTGCTCTACCTTCATCGACACTTAGTTACCTCCTCAAAAAATTCAATCAAATTTGTGAGGCAAGACTTACCCTTCATGAATCCGTGTTGATTATCCCGGATTAAGCTGCATCTTTCTAAATGGTCGTAAATCCTATCCCTCAGGACCTTTTCCATTAACTTACTGACCACCGAAGTAAGACTAACTGGCCTATAATTACCAGGGTCATTCCTATTTCCTTTCTTGAACAGAGGAACAACATTCGCCACTCTCCAGTCCTCTGGCACTATCCCCATGGGGTGTGAGGACCCAAAGATCAAAGCCAAAGGCTTTGCAATCTCATCCCTTGCCTCCCAAAGAATCCTAGGATATATCTCATCTGGCCCAGGGGACTTATCGACCTTCGGGTTTTTCAAAATTGCTAATACATCTTCCCTCAGAACATCTGCCTCCTCCAGCCTATCAGCCTGTATCACACTCTCATCCTCAAAAACATGGCCCTTCTCCTCGGTGAACACTGAAGAAAAGTATTCATTCATCGCCTCCCCTAACTCTTCTGACTCCGTGCACAAGTTCACACTGCGTCCTTGACCGGCCCTAACCTCACCCTGGTCATCCTTTTATTCCTCACATAAGAGTAAAAAGCCTTAGGGTTTTCCTTGATCCGACCTGCCAAGGACTTCTCATGCCCCTTCCTAGCTCTCCTAAGCCCTTTTTTCAGCTCATTCCTTGCTAATTTGTAACCCTCAATGGACCCAACTGAACCTTGTTTTCCCATCCTTACATACGCTTCCTTCTTCCTCTTGACAAGACATTCAACCTCTTTTGTGAACCATGGTTTCCTCACTCGGCCATTTCCTCCCTGCCTGACAGGGACATACCTATCAAAGACACACAGTTTTTGTTCCTTGAACAAGCTCCACTTTTCATTTGTGCTTTTCCCTGACAGTTTCTGTTCCCATCTTATGCTCCCTAATTCTTGCCTAATCGCATCATAATTACCCCTCCCCCAGTTGTAAACCTTGCCCTGCCATACGACCCTATCCCTCTCCATTGCAATAATGAAAGACACCGAATTGTGGTCGCTATCTCCAAAGTGCTCTCCCACAACCAAATCTAACACTTGGCCCGGTACATTTCCCAGTACCAAATCCAATGTGGCCCCACCTCTTGTCGGGCTATCCACATATTATGTCAGGAAACCCTCCTGCACACACTGTACAAAAACTGCCCCATCCGAACTATTCGACCTATAAAGGTTCCAATCAATATTTGGAAAGTTAAAGTCACCCATGACAACTACCCTGTGACCTCCACACCTATGATGTGGAGATGCCGGCGTTGGACTGGGGTAAGCACAGTAAGAAGTCTCACAACACCAGGTTAAAGTCCAACAGGTTTATTTGGTAGCAAATACCATAAGCTTTCGGAGCGCTGCCCCTTCGTCAGATGGAGTGAAAATCTGTTCTCCAACAGTGAACAGAGACACACCTATCTCCACACCTATCCATAATCTGCTTTGCAATTTCTTCCTCCACATCTCTATTACTATTTGGGAGCGTATAGACAACTCCTAACAACGTGACCGCTCCTTTCCTATTTCTAACTTCAGCCCATATTACCTCAGTAGGCAGATCCCCCTCGAACTGTCTTTCTGCAGCCGTTAAACTATCCTTGATTAACAATGCTACTCCACCACCTCTTTTACCACCTTCCCTACTCTTACTGAAACATCTATACCCCGGAACTTCCAACAACCATTCCTGTCCCTGTTCTAACCATGTCTCCGTAATGGCCACAACATCGTAGTCCCAAGTACCAATCCACGCTCCAAGTTCACCTTCCTTATTTCGGATGCTCCTTGCATTGAAGTAGACACATTTCAACGCACCTTCCTGTCTGCCGGTACACTCCTGCGACCTTGATATTTTCCTCAGTACCTCACTACACTCAACACTGACGTCTGGACTACAGCTCCTATTTCCATCCCCCTGACAAATTAGTTTAAACCCCCCCCCGAAGAGCCGTAGCAAATTTCCCTCCCAGGATGTTGGTGCCCTTCTGGTTCAGGTGCAACCCGTCCTGTTTGTATAGGTCCCACCTTCCCCAGAATGTGTTCCAATTATCAATGTATCTGAAACCCTCTCTCCTGCACCATCCCTGCAGCCACGTGTTTATCTGCACTCTCTCTCTGTTCCTCAACTTGCTATCACGTGGCACCGGCAACAAACCAGAGATGACAACATGATTTGTCTTGGCTCTCAGCTTCCACCCTAGCTCTTAAATTCCTGTTTTAAATCCCCGTCCCTTCTCTTACCTATGTCGTTGGTACCGATGTGTACCACGACTTGTGACTGTTCCCCCTCCACTGGTAGGTCGTCCCCTTCAACTGTATCCAAAGCGGAATACTTGTTGCCGAGGGGAATGACCACAGATGATCCCTGCACTGACTGCTTCCTCCCAGCCCCTCTAACCTCACCCATCTATCTTCATTCCTCGGAGTACCTATATCCCTGAAGCTTCTATCTATGGCCACCTCTGCCTCCCGAATGATCTGAAGTTCATCCAGCTCCAGCTCCCTAATGAGGTTTTTGAGGAGCTGCAGATGGGTGCACTTCCCACAGGTGAAATCAGCAGAGACACTGACGGCGTCCCTCACCTCAAACATCCTGCAGGAGGAACATTGCACTGCCTTCACTTCCATCCCCTCTAGATAACTTGCTAATACAACAAGAAAGAAAGAGCTTACATGATATTTACTCACCCCCGTTAGGTGGAAGGGTGGGGGACACTACAAGTGTAGTGTCTCGGGTTTAGGAACCGCCCAACTTATATACAGGTAAAAATAAAACACTTAACCAGCAACCACCGCGACCCGCACTATAAAAGCAAACTACAAACTGTCCCAGAACTCCCAACGGCCGACTTCCGGTTTCCTGCTGCTCTGAAAAAAAAGTAAGTTAGTTTTATACTCACAGTTACGCTCATACAACTTGTATGTGGCAATGGTAGCACAGTGGTTAGCACTGCTACCGCAGAGCGCCAGGGACCCGAGTTCAATTCCAGCCTCGGGTGTCTGCCTGTGAGGACTTTACACATTCTCCCCGTGTCTGTGTGGGTTTCCTCTGGCTGCTCCAGTTTCCTCCCACATTCCAAAGATGCAAAGGTTGATTGGCCATGCTCAAATTTAAATTGCCCCTTAGGGCAGAATTTTACCAGCACGTCTGCCCGAGGTTCGTATGATCCTGTCCAAGGCCAACGGAGAATGCCGTTCTCCCAGCTCGGGGGCGGGCGTGCCGGTAAAATTCCGGCCTTAGTGTCCCAGGATGTATAGGTTAGGGGGATTAGCAGGGTAAGTATGCAGGGCTACAGGATTAGGGTCAGGGTGGGATGCTCTGTTGGAGGGTCGGTGCAGACTCAATGGGCCAAATAGCTTACTTCTGCACCGCAGGGATTCTATTATATCTCCATTCAGTGCATTTTTGTAGGAGAATTCATATTGCTTTTACTGGGGGACATTACTGTAGTTTTGGTGATGAGCTCTATTTTCTGTAGTTTGTAGGTATTCTTTTTAAATACGGATTGCCTTTGTGAGTTCTCATATGGACTTTATTTGCTAGAAAACAGACTGTTGCTGTGAGTCCTGCCATAAATTGTGTCCCGCCTCCAACTCATTGGCTGACACAATGCCACTCATCGATTGACACAGCAATACCAACAGACACTGACAATTCTGGTCATGAGAATATCACGGAACATTCTTACATGTTGACAGCTCTGAGTGTAGTATTTGGCACCAACCCCATAAATGAGTGCATAATACCATAATATTTTACCCTGAGTTGTAAGATGTCCAAAGATGTGCGGGTTAGGTTGATTGGCCATGCTAAAAATTGCCCTTAGTGTCCTGAAATGCGGAGCTTAGACGGATTAGTGGGTAGATATGTAGGAATATGGGGGTAGGACCTGGGTGGGATTGTGGTCGGTGCAGACTCAATGGGCCGAATGGTCTCTTTCTGTACTGTAGGGTTTTTATGTTTCTATGTAGATAGCGCTATCCCATGAAAGTGCATGGAGCATTGCATTCCACTCAAAATATGTGTTGTTACTGCATCCCACCCATAACTATACCCTCCCCTGCTGTATCACACGTTCTGGCTTAATGTTAGAAATAGCAAGACAAATTAACCATGCTATCAATTGCAATTTTCAATTAAATGGTTGAATTAATTAGCACAAGCCTAGCTACATGAAAAGCCCGCTGTACAGCAATTTTGCCAACATCCATGCAGCACCAACTAGGAATTTACCATTTAGATTCCCCAGGTACTTAATGTGAATTCCTGATAAAGTATTTGGCTTTTGTGATTCTCAGGGGTATACGGTTAGTGCATTCATGTTAAGTACATGTTAGATTTTTCACAATGTTATACAGGCTCACTGAACAGGCACATGTCCTCATAGTGAAGTGTTTCCCAAGGCACTTAATCATATTTATAAACCAAGAGGTTATAAATGATGAGTTCAGCAATTTTTCAGCACTTTCTGTTATCCTAACATCTCCATTTCTCTTTAGGAGGCCATTAGCTGGAAAGCCAAAATCTGTCTCTGTAAAAGTGCCTTTCCAGTTCCTGCAACTGTCTTTCATTCATGTACTAATATTTCAAACTAACAATGGCTGGGATTTTGTCATGCCAGTAGAGGTCAGTTCCGTGGGAAAGGCCTGAAGGAATTGCCCACCGTCGAGCCTTCCTCACAATTGAGGTCCCTAGCAGCGGAGGCCCCTCTTGCTGCCAGTGGTGGCTGCTGGTGACACTACACCCACTCAAGGTCCAGCATCGCGGAGGGACCCTAACCCACGTGAGTGAAGGCAGGATGGAGGTAACAGGGTGGGGGCTGCAGGAGTGAGGGATTGGAGGCAAAGACAGAGGATGGCTTTCAGTGGCCATCTGCCAGATGCTGGATCCCTCGATTGGGCACTGAGTGCCACATCATTGATGGCAAACTTGGGCAGCCTTCTGAGAGTGCAGGAGATCCATGTGCTCTCCATTTAATGCCCAAGCCATTATTGAGCCTAATTAGCATCCTGCTGATGACAACCGGGAATTCATGCCAGTCCCTTCTGCCTTCCGGCTTAATCGGAGAGGTTTTTCCATGGCTGGGAAACGGACACAGGGCCTCACCCACAAATAAGTGGGCCCAGCCGCCATGATTCCCACCACAATGGGCAACATAAAATCCCAGCCCAATTAATCAGAATTGGGAAACTAAATGGCCGTTAGTTTAACTTCAGTTACAGCCAAGTTGCTAGAAGGGATCTTTCATATACCTTGAAATAAAAGGGTTACTAAGGCATGGTTTCTATAAAAGAAGGCCCTGCCTTACCAATCTGGTTGAACTTTGGGAAAAGATTGTGACGGTGGTGGTCGTTGGAAGCCCAGTTGGTATCATGGTGGGTATTTCCAGACAGAAACTGGGCATGTCTGAGGATTCAGGGTAGACCATTTAGGACAGAGATGAGGAGACATTTCTTCACCCAAAGAATGGTGAGCCTGTGGAATTTGTTACCACAGGAAGTAGTTGATGCCAAAACATTGAATGCATTCAAGAGGCGGCTGGATATAGCACTTGGGGCGAATGGGATCAAAGGTTATGGGGAGAAAGCAGGATTAGGCTATTGAGTTGGACGATCAGCCATGATTGTGATGAATGACGAAGCAGGCTCGAAGGGCCGAATGGCCTCCACCTGCTCCGGTCTTCTATGTTTCAGTGTAAAACAGCTAAAACAAAGTGCGTAAGGGACCACTCCATTCAGCTACAATAAAATGCCTGATTTTTCAGGTGTACATGATAGCTAGAATCAAGTGAAGCCTCACACTTATGTAAAGTAGGCTCCTATTATATTAACAATCCCAGCACAATCTCTGCTAGGCTCCCACACCGTCAGCCCCACCAACTGAACACTGAGAAGGTGTCAAGTCTCCCCAGATATATAAGCCTCGTGGCCAGTATTACCTTCTTTTCACTCTTCCATTACATAACACCTGGACAAATAATCAGTTGTTTGGATGCACATAATTACAAACTCAAATAAGACCACCAGTATAATCCTTGGTAAGAAGTCTCACAGCACCAGGTTAAAGTCCAACAGGTTTATTTGGAATCACGAGGTTTATTTGGGAGCACTGCTCCTTCACCAGGTGAATGGAGAGGTAGGTTTCACAAACACAGCATATATAGACAAACCACGATAATGATTGGAATGTGTACAACCCACAATATAATCCTTCTCCATACATTCATAAACAGTGAATAAATTAGTGATGTTTTGCAAGATGTTGAAACAACATTAAGTCATTGATATGTGCAAATTTTTTCAGATGATAAATATACTCATGTACACCCAAGCATGATTGCTGTGGGATTTCTTGATTCTTCTCTGGGTGCTGTGGTGTGGTGCTGCCCCTCGCTGCCCCCTGCAGGGGAGACAGGCTGCTGACCATTACATCCCCTTGTTTGCAGCCATTTTGGCAGCTGTCCTCTAATTGCCTGAGGCTGTGAGGGCCCCGACATGGTGGGAGTCTCCTGCAAAGTGGCAAAGAGGCCCATCTGTTGACGAGGCACTCTCAGGGATCTGCATCAATGGCAGAGGGACAGAGGACAGACTGTCCTTCGTCAGAAGATCCCCAAGAGGTGCTCACCAATAGAAGCAACTGCTTCTCACCCACTGCCATGAGGTCCATTTGGCTGCCCCTGCTTTCCTGAGGGGAACCAGGAACTGGATGTGACTCCAGACTCACTGTCCCCGCTTGCTCTGGATCTGGGACCCCCTAGCTCAGAGACAAGGTGACGGAATGCAGGTCAGAACGCCGACCACCCAACATTTCAGTGATCTCCTAGGTTTGGCGCTCCATCGTAGTCATCAGACTATCAATGGAAGAAAGCCACAAGTTCTGTAGAATGCGCCATCACAGTACTCACGGCCTGGAAGTACCCCTTCAAAGTCCATCCCACAACACGCAACCCTTCGGGTATCTCCACCAATTCTCCATGAACCTTATGCTACATATCCAGAATCTGCCGCCTTACGGATGATTCCAGGAACTCATGATCTGAATGGGACTCAGCATTTTGGTCACTTCCCACACTCCTCTGAATCGCAGAAGTCTGCACTATCTCAGTCTCCAGCAGCTGCACCTGCAATTCTGATCTGCCTTTCAGAATGCATTTCCCTCACTTCCAAGATGTGCATACCCACCCCAGGCAGTAGTATCTGCGCTAGTGGTGGGTGCAGAGCAGGTTTGTGACACTGCACCTTCTGAGGCTTCCTCTTCCTCCACAGAGATCAATTTGGGACCTTGGGGTTTGCGGTGGGAGCAGTTGATGTTACACCAGTATAGGAAACAAAGCTATGGCCAGCTTCTACCTTCAAGGTGAGTGCGCTGGGACAAGCTTCCTCATCGCTAGCACTGCAAGCCTTGTGAGACGCTGCAGAGTATTTGTGTTTTACACCTTTCAACATCCAGTCACAGTTCCTCCCCAGTGCATGACTGCTTCAAACTCATAAACCATCAATACCTCATTCCTAACACCATGTCAACCATCATGCAAACTCCCCTCTCCAAGCCTCTTAACACATCAGTCACTCAGTTACAAAGATGTTCCAATGCAATCTCACCACCTTGTGGCCTTCCTCCCATCTCCCCTCGACAAATAAACCAGTTCCACCCATTCGAAACCAACAGCAGCACTTTCTCAACGATGGAGTTAGTATGGTCAGGTATCTCACACCATCATTGAAGTTTAGAAGGACGAGGGGCGATCTTATTGAAACTTCCAGGGTACTGCGAGGCCTGGATAGAGTGGACGTGGATAGGGTGTTTCCACTGGTAGGAAAAACTAGAACCAGAGCGCACAACCTCAGGCTAAAGGAACGATCCTTTAAAACAAAGATGAGGAGGAATTTCTTCAGCCAGAGAGTGGTGAATCTGTGGAACTCTTTGCCGCAGAAGGCAGTGGAGGCCAGGTCATTGAGTGTCTTTAAGACAGAGATAGATAGGATCTTGATTGATAAGGGGGTCGGGGTTATGGGGAAAAGGCAGGAGAATGGGGATGAAAAAAATATTAGCCATCATTGAATGGCGGTGCAGAATCGATGGGCCGAGTGACCTAATTCTGCTTCTATGAGCCTGATTTTACCAAAACTACGCGCCCGTGAAATCGCGGTAAAGTTGGGCGTCGGGCCTATACCGCGATCTGCACCCGAATCCGAGCAGATCGCGGCTTTACCGACACCCGATTCGGACACGAGTCCGGTGCGCGCCCAAATCGGGCGGCCTGACGATTTAAATGCATTTGCAGCGTCCGCGCTGTTACCGACCTGCAAAATAAAAGTCTGAAGTCGCCGTTGCAGCCTCCGAAGAGCGGGGTCAGAGACTGCAACGGCTCCCTGACCCAGGTCACCCTCTGGTCGGGGGGGTGGGGAGAGGGGGTGTGATGTCTCATCCCCCTGGGGGGTGGGTGGGGGGGGCTGACCGATCGTCCCTGGGGACGCGGTGGAGAAGGGGTGCGACATATCATCCCCTGGTGGGGGGGGGGGATGGGGTGTGACGTATCATCCCCTGGGGGAGGGGGGGGAAGGGGGTGTGACGTATCATCCCCTGGGGGGGGGGGGGAGGGGAGGGGGTGTGACATATCATCCCCTTGGGGGGGGAGGGGAGGAGAGGGGGTGTGACATCTCATCCTCTGGTCGGAGGAGGGGGGGAGGTTCCGCTGCCTGTCTGCAGCCGATCCCTCCTGGCACCATCACTGGTTCACTACCACCCGCAGATTACTCTTCCCTGCAGGTGTGAGAGAGCGGGAGAGATGGCTGTGGCTGGTAGTGTACCAGTGATGGTGCCAGGAGGGATCGGCCGCAGACAGGCAGCAGAACCCCCCCCAACCAGAGGATGAGACGTCACACCCTCACTCCTCCCCCCCCCCCCCCCAGGGTTGAGCGGTCACACCCTGTCTCCTCGCCCCCCCCCCACCCCCCACCCCCAACCCGGGGATGAGCAGTCACACCCTCTCTCCTCCCCCTCCCCCCCAGGGGATGATACATCACACCCCCTCTCCACCACCCCCCAGGGGATGATCAGTCACAACCCCCCCCCCCGCCACCATTCCCCCCAACCCCCCCCCCCCCCACGAGAGGATGAATGTCAGAGAGCTGCTCTCTCCGCTTTCTGCTTTTTTTCTCGTGCCCAGGCGCGGTCAGATTTTTTTTGAACTGCGCATGCGCAGTTCAGAGCTCCAATCGGTCCACCAGCACTAAGCCCCACACACAGCGCGGATTGGGCCGGAGCCAGCAAAACGCGTACGGGCGCGCTGCAAAGAGGATTCCGGGCGCGGATCTATTTGACGCCCAGATCCGGCACTTAGACTCAAAATGGTAAAATTCCCCCCTTTGTCTTATGGTCTTTAGTTCTACTTCTCTTCCTGGCATTGTGCTTTTCCTACAATTAAAGTGTGACATTGTAATGATTTTGATTCTCCTGTACAATCATCCCTTCACAATGTATGGCCAATGAGAACTCTTTTGCCAGCACATGTTTCACAATGCTTTGTGCCAACTATCCAGTGTGCCATTTACACCTTCCCTCCCCCAACCACTTCACATCTGGTATCATGAGTGGCATGTCTACATTATGCTGCCTCACACATTTCAGCAACATGTGGAATTCATTACCACAGGAAGTAGTTGATGCCAAAACATTGAATGTATTCAAGTGGTGACTGGATATAGCACTTGGGGCGAATGGGGTCAAAGGTTATGGGGAGAAAGCAGGATTAGGCTATTGAGTTGGATGATCAGCCATGATCGTGATGAATGGTGGAGCAGGCTCGAGGGGCCTAATGGCCTCCTCCTGCTCCTATCTTCTATGTTTCTATACAAGGCAATTCCCTAATGGAGTCATTGCATAATCTTCCACAAACGTACAACTCCAGAATGGTAACACACTCACCCTTGCAGATCTCAGGTCGTTGATGCATTTGCAGTACCAAATCCAGTTTCAGTGGACAACCCCAAAGCTGCCTTACCTACGCTGCAATCTCTGTCCAAGCTAGGAACTCTTAACTTCAGCATGCATTAGGATCTCCCGCCTGGCACTCACAACCTGCAGGAGAATTTGGAGGGAGTCACTGTCGAATATTGGGCCATCCTTGACCTTTTGTCCTCCCATCTCCTGGCTCCCAAATCAATCCGGAGAGCCCCTGGGGAAATTAATGCAACTTATATTGCCAAGTTATGACATATCTCAGAGCACTGGACTTTGGGGCCACACTCAATGATATGCTGTGGGGCCGTTTAGTCAGTGGGGTAAATAATGAGGCCATCCAAAGGAAACTATTAGCAGATTATTATAATTCAGGTCAGAAACTCCAAAGTGTTCTATGAAGTCCGCCTGGATCATAAGTTTTGCAATTTGAATTTGGCTAGGGTGAGCATGAGACTTTAGGTATGATCCAAAGGATCCATAGGGAACTTTTATCAAACAAAGTTTATTTAAGAATACAGTTAACATATATAGAAAGAAAATTAGCAATAACTTTTACCAATTACAAACAAGAGAAAAAAAACCATGGTATTGTATAAATCTTAATAGCTAAATACCAACCAAACAAATCCCATAACCCTTGCCACAGGTTTAGCACAGAAAATACGAATGCTCACGTGATGCTGGAACTTAGTCCTTTGGTTGGATGCTGCAATTCTCTTGATCCACACACAGACAAGCCTGAAGTCAGAACAGCTTCCCAAAACACAAGGGCAGAGAGGGGGAGACTTTAGGTACTAGCCAGCAAAACACCAACAGCAGAGGTTTCACTCCAGGAAGGCCAGGAGACTTTCTTCCTGCTAGCCAGCAGAACTCACAATACCAGGGAGAGAAAAAAACAGAAACAATACTTTTCAGTCTGATGTCCAAACACCTTCTAACTAAAAAAAAGCCCCAAAACTGTCACCTGACATGTCAATCATTCTTCCCCCTAACAATCCCAGAAAGTGCCCGAGAGCCAGGGTAAAAATAAACAAAACCCCATTTAAACCATTGAAGCAGCAATAAAAGGACTTCTAGCAGTCAGCTCGGCAATAATGACAAAAACCAAAGCTGCTTAACTGCAGAGAGCATGATTTTTAAAAAAATACATTTCTTAAAGGCACACCCACATCATAAGAGGTAAATTTAAGAATGCGCTGGAGATAGCGCATGATGGAGAGCTGAGAAAGGGTGCAAAGGAGTTTCAGAGTGAGCAAAATGGCCAGTTAGGGTGGGAAGCTGCATTCAGCAGTTGTGCCAAAAATGAAGATGTAATTTTAAAATGCGAAGCAAACACATCCACAAATAGAGAGATTTTTAAAAGTCAATCAATCACCTAGGACTGAAGTAGAGTGTTACCGGTGCTGTGATAATCACTCCCCTAAAGCCTGTATGTATAAAGAGGCTGAGGGGGCAATCTTATCAACTCGTCCTGCCAGTCTATCAGCATGGTGAGCTGGTAAGATCGGGCAAGAGGTGAAAAATTGGGTTTGCGCCTGGTTCCTCATCTCTCGCGATGTCAACATCACTGAATTGCCAGCAAAATCAATTTCAATGCTTGTGAGCTATCGTCCTGGCTCACTTGTTCTTACCTGCTCATTGGTTAAGGTCCTCACCGGTGAGGATCACACATGTTCCCCATCAACGGAGATCTGATGTGATGGCCTAGCTGGTGGGACCAGAGGCCATTGAAGCCCTGCAGGTGTTTGGGGACAGGGCTGGGCAGTGCCCACCAAGCACCCTGGCACTGGCCACCTGGCAGTGCCAAAGGAGCGGGGCCTAATGGGGCAGGGCCTGAGGGGAACAGGGCCATGATGTTGGGGTGGGTGGGGTTGCACCAGCATTGGTTTTGGAAGACGTCCCAGAGAGGAGCTTTTAACAGAGTAAAGCAATTGTTACATTCACTGAGTTTATTGCTTCATTGCGACCCATCTAGGGAATTGGTGTTAACCTGTGACGTCTCTCCATATGGCGTTGGTGCAGTGTTGTCCCATAAAATGGACAATAGATCTGAAAGATTCAGAGGCCGAAAAAGGCTACACTCAGGTTGAAAAAGAAAGCTAGTCAATAGTATATGGGGTAAAGAGGTTCCACCAGTATGTGTACGGGAGGCACTTTACCACAGACCACAAACCACTCTTGGGTCTTTTTAAAGAAGACAAGGCTATATGGTCAATCGCATCAGCAAGAATTCAGCATTGGGTGTGAATTCTATCCGTCTACGAAATACATTCAAGCACCGGCCTGCAACACATTGCAAATGCAGATGCGCTTAGTCACCTGCCAGTGTAACACCTCTCCCAGCACTGCAGGAAATAGTTATGACTGAGTGTCTTGGACACATTACCAGTTTCGGCGCTGCAGATCATGTATTGGATCAGCAGGCATCCACTGTTGTCCAGTGAGGCACAGGATACAAATAGATTCGACCAGTGAGCCAGTTTCTAAAGAGATGAAACCATATTGTATACAAAAGGATGAATTAAGTTGTGAATATGGCATCATACTTTGGGGAGCCAGAGCACTCGTCCCTGTACCAGAAAGAGAGTTGCTCCCAGCAGAATTACACAGTGCCCACTTAGGTATTTCTAAGATGAAGATGCTTGCCTGGGGTTAGTCTGGTGGCTGGAGACCAGAATCTCACAATTCCTTCTGGGCTGCGATGACCACTCCACGTGCAACAGGAGTCCAGCCAGCAGAGTTAATGAACTGTCAACTCAGAACGAGACTGAACCTTGTGTTTCCAAATTTGCAGGGGATGGCAGAGGCCAGCCAAAGCAGTCAGAAAGCAAACCATGATTCATTAAGTCAGCACATGTGAGGAATTTTGGAAGTGTGTCACGTTGGGTCCCTGGAGTCATATCCAAAACTGGACCCCTGTCTGATCAAGTGGACACAGTAAGAAGTGTCACAACACCAGGTTATCAAGTGGATGTAGAAGGAAGGATCGTCCGGAAACACGTAGACCATTTACGAGAGCGAGAGTTGCCCCAGGAACCAGTACTGCTATCTGGAGCCATATTGCCATCCGGGAATGTAGTTGACTATCCAAGCACTGAAGTACCTGGTCGTCCTGTGACAGGCACAACTGATGTCTCCATGGAAACGAATAAACTGAATTGCCTGTGCTTGAAGTGGCGCCTGTCATTGTGGTTTCGGCTGACAGCAATCCTGTGGAAGCGCCCCAAACAGAGGAGCGACGCCACTCCACAAGAATTCAGAAACCTCCTGAAAGACTTAGGGCGGAACTTCTCCGTCTCGTCTGCCACGGGAATCGTAGCAGGTGGGACACGGACCGTCAAAGGTTCGTTGACCTCTGGCAGGATTTTCCAGTCTAGGGGCGAGCGCGGTTGGAAAATCCCGCCTTTAATTTGCAACTGACTAAATTCATGTACTAAATGTTTAATTACCTTGGACTATGTATATTGAGTATTTGCATTTGTACAAAAGGACGTAAGAAGGGGAGGGATGTGCTGATTGTCCCATTAAGGATCCATCTACAGAGTAAGGGTTACATGACCCGGGCAGCCAATCAGGAAGCAGGCTGGGTGGGGATCACCCTGGTGAGCTTGGATTTCTGTTCCAGAACCTTCTCGGGAGCTGACTGGCAGCCATGAGGATGCAAGCCTCTTTACTATAGTTAATTGTAAATAACCATTGCAGTTGTTATTTCCCTAACTGGTGAACAGGAATCATTACAGAAGGCCACAAAATTGATATTTAAATGGTCCACAGTTACCAGGATATGCCAAATGAGCTGGGGATTATACTTTAGAGAACAGTTGAAAGGAGTTCATTGAGTTATTTAAAATAACAGAAGGAATAGACTCAGTTCAAGTGGCTAAGCTATTTGATCTGCATCTTAGGCAGGATCAGGGAACACATGTATAATTTATGCAAGCAAAAAACTAGGTCAGATGCTGGAAGGTACTTCTTTTCACAGAGAAACTGACCTCTCCTTTATGTTGGAAAAATACAGAAGAAAATTACAAGGAAGTTATCAGACTTGAGAGGATGCACATATCAGGAAAGATTGAGAATGCTAGGGTTCCTTTTCCTGGATTAAAAAAGGCTAAGGCACAGATTTTCACAGAATTGGAATTACTCCATAGCCATTTAAAGAGTGCCAATGCATTTACTCTCGCTGACTACCAGGTGAATTGGCATAAAGGGTATGAAGAGCCAAGGGTGGTGGGTGAAGGCCATAAGATGTTATGGAAGCAGCATGGGGAGTGTGTGTGGGATGAGGAGGTGAGGGCAGGAGGGCCCTGGCCCATCTTGGTACTCGGACTGCTACCAATGCTACTTATGCAGTCCTTCCGGAGGTGGTGTGTCCGACTTCATCTTACACCGACACCCCCCCCACAGCTTGGAGCCAAAATCTTGACATTCAGGGGCATTCCTCCTGTGGACGGTACGGTGAGTTGGCAAATTTCCCGACTGAAGTTACCTGCATCGATAACAGATATCTGAGTGTTTAAAACTAGAATGAGAGCGGATGTCTCCTCTTGTGGGTGAGTTGAGAACAACACAACAAAATATAAGGTTGCCACTAACAAATTGAATATGGAATTTTGGAGGAATTTGTTTGGAGAGAGTGGTGAGAATATGGAGTTCCGAACTGGTTGAAGCAGCTAGGATTGATGCATTTAAGTGGAGGCCTGATGTGTGTATTGTGAAGAAGGAAATAGATCTGGACAATATCCAGGCTTGGGTTGACAAGTGACAAGTAACATTCGTGCCACACAAACGTCAGCCCATGACCATCGCCAATACGAGAAACTCTAACCACCGCCCCTTGACATTCAATGGTGTAACCTCACTGAATCCCCCACTGTCAATGTCTTTGAGATTACCATTGACCAGAAACTCAACAGGACTCACCACATTAACAAAACATTAAATTAACGCAGTGGCTACAAGAGCAGGCCAGAGGCTAGGAAAACTGCAGCGAGTAACTCACCTCCTGGCTCCCCAAAGCCTATCCACCATCTACAAGGCACAAGTCAGGAGTGTGATGGAATACTCCCCACTTGCCTGGATGAGTGCAGCTCCAACAACACTCAAGTAGCTTGACAGAGTACAGGAATGAGATAGAGAATCTGGCCAACTGGTGCGGCAACAATAATCTCTCCCTCAATGTCAACAAAACAAAGGAGATTGTCATCGACTTCAGGAAGCGTAAAGGAGAACATGCCCCTGTCTACATCAATGGGGATGAAGTAGAAAGGGTCAAGAGCTTCAAGTTTTCAGATCACCAACAACCTGTCCTGGTACCCCCATACCAACACTATAGTTAAGAAAGCCCATCAACGCTTCTACTTTTTCAGAAGACTAAGGAGATTTGGCATGTCAGCTACGACACACCAACTTTTAGATGCACCATAGACAGTATTCTTTCTGGTTGTATCACAGCTTGGTATGGCTCCTATTCTGTCCAAGACCACAAGGAACTACAAAATGTCATGAATGTAGCCCAATCCATCATGCAAACCAGCCTCCCATTCATTGATTCTGTCTACACTTCCCGCTGCCACGGCAAAGCAGCCAGCATTATTAAACACCCCACACATCCCGGACATTCTCTCTTCCACCTTCTTCCTTCGGGAAAAAGATACAAAAGTCTGAGGTCACGTACCACTCAACTCAAGAACAGTTTCTTCCACACTGCTGTCAGAATTTTGAATGGACTTACCTTGCATTAAATTGATCTTTCTCTGCACCCTAGCTATGACTGTAATAGTACATTCTGCATTCTCTCATTTCCTTCTCTATGAACGGTATGCTTTGTCTGTATAGCACGCAAGAAACAATACTTTTCACTGTATGTTAATACATGTGACAATAATAAATCAAATCAAACCATCCAGGACAAAGCAGCCCGCTTGATTGGCACCACATCTACAAACATTCATTCCCTCCACCACCAATGCTCAATAGCAGCAGTGTGTACTATCCACAAGATGCACTGCAGCAATTCATCAAACATCCTTAGACAGCACCTTCCAAACCCACAACCACTTCCATCTAGAAGGACAACGGCAGCAGATAAATGAAAACACCACATGCAAGTTCCACTCCAAGACACTCACCATCCTGACTTGGAAATATATCGCCGTTCCTTCACAGTCACTGGATCAAAATCCTGGAATTCCACAGAACATGGACTGCAGCGATTCAAGAAGGCAGCTCACCACCACCTTCTCAAGGGCAACTAGAGATAGGCAGTAAATGCTGGCCAGTCAGCAACACCCATGTCCCACAAATGAATAAAAAACAAATAGACCGATATGTAGGTAGATGGGGAGAGATAATTAGGATGAGAATTGATCAATTGGCATCGACCAGCTGGGTCAAATAGTTTTCTTATTCTGTGAATTCTATGTAATTTACACTTATGTGAAAGTTGAAAACATGTAGAGTGATTGTGGACTCACAAGCATTCTATAGGAAGCTGAATGAGTTCCTAACAGTAGCCAAGCATAACAGCCTATACAAAGCTGCTGGGTCATCAAGGCATTCAGTCACATAATGGTTTCTAGGCACATAATTGATTAACTTTGGGGTTAATAAAGTTATGTTTTCCTTAGATTTCTCTGTTTTCCTCCATTGAGTAGCTAATCTTTCCCTGTCCTTCTTTCTCATTCATTCAGGTTTCTTCTCAAATTGCACAGGATGCTAAAATTATATTTTTCTTCTTTATACAAAAACATATTTACAAAATTTGATTTATTGAAGATGTTCCATCTGCTCCAGTTAATAAGTGTGGTGGCTCTATAGTCATCATATATATAGGGTCTAGAATCATAGAATCCTACAGTGCAGAAGGAGGCATTTGACCCATCGAGTCTGCATCAACCACAATCCCACCCAGGCCCTATCTTCATACCTCATGCATTTACCCTAGCTAGTCCCCCTGACACTAAGGGGCAATTTAGCATGGCCAATCCACCTAACCCGCACATCTTTGGACGTGGGAAGAAACCAGAGCACGCAGAGGAAACCCACGCAGACACGGGGAGAACGTGCAGACTTCACACAGACAGCGACCCAAGCCGGGAATCAAACCCGGGTCCCTGGCACTGTGAGGCAATAGTGCTAACCACTATGCCACCGTGCTGTCTCATTGGAAGAATGAAATGTGATCTGAAAGAAGTATATAAGATCCTGAGGGGAATCAAGAGGGTAGATACTGGTAGGATGCTTCCACTTGTGGAACAGACTAGAATCATGAGACATGGGGCTGGAAATTCCCGTCGGCAGGATCTTCTGGTCCCATCAAATGCAAACCACCCCCCTCCCACACCCCGCCATGGTGGGTTCCCCAGCAGCGCCACTGGAAAGAAATGTAAATGGCCATTGACTTTGGCGGAATCGGCCAATGCCATGCCTCTTCTGCTGCTAGAAAGCCCACCACTGGGGGTCCGGAAATCTTGGCCATAGTTTAAAATCATAAGGTTTAACATTTAAGATGGCAATGAGGAGAACTGTTTTCTCTCAAAGGAAGGTTAATGTGTGGAATTCTCTTCCCCGGAAAGTATTGGAGACTGGATCATCCAATCAGCCCGAAGGCAGAGTTAGACATCTTTTTGATAGACAAGGGAATCAAGGGTTCCTGTATGGGTGGGGAGGGCGGGATGGGGAAGAGGGGAGGCAGACAGCAAAATTGGAGTTGATAACACAACCAGATCAACCATGATCTTGTTGAATGACGGAGCAGAGTCAAAGGGCTGATGGCCTACTCCTGCACCTAAGTCTTCTGCTCCTATGTTCTTCAACCTAATTTTGTAGCTAAAATCCCTCATCGCTGGAACCAGTCTAATGAATCTCTGCTGTAATCTCTCAAGGACCCTCACATCTTTCCTAAAGTGCGGTGATCAGAAGTGGACACAAGACTCTCGTTGTGACCTAACCAGAGCTTTATAGAGGTTCAACATAACTCCCTTGCTTTTGTACTCAATATCTCTGTTTATGTAGCTCAAGGTCCCATATGCTCTGCTAATTACTCAATATGTCCTGCCACCTTCAAAGATCTGAGCAGAAGAACCCCTGGGTCCCTCTGTCCCTACACCCTTTAGAACTGTGCCATCAGGTCTACATTGTCTTTCCCTACTCCTTCTGCCAAAATGCATCACCTCACACTTTTCTCTGTTAAATTCCATCTGCCACTTGTCTGTCTATTCTGTTAGCCTCTCTTTGTACTGTTGCAGTCAACTGATACTATCATCACTGTCTGGCTGCGATTCTCCCATTCCACCGTGTTAAAAAATTAGCAGGAAATTGTCACATCAGCCGATTCACGACATTCGTGCAAGCATTCATGCCCCGCTTGCATCTCCCAGCACCGAATTTCCAGCGCCGTCTGCTCAGCCCGGGGGGGGGGGGGGGAGGGGGGGGTCACGGGGCTGGCCAACGATCGAGCTGTCCAGCAATGAGGAGGCCATCAGTGCGGGGCCACTGCACAGTAGTAGCCCGCTCAGCAGGCTGATTTCAGCCTTTCCAACGGGGATAGCTCCCTGAAATTTAATGATATTCACGCTGGTGGCCTCTGCAGTGCACAGGGTGTGGGAGATTTTTGTCTGAACTCCCACTGAAAAAAACAGCGTGAATTACTCCAGTTTTCACGTGAATTCAACACTTAGAATTTGTTTGGGGAGAATTCTGCTCTTTGCTACAGCGTCACATTTGGTAAAATTGTCAAATTTTGAAATTTCACTCTACATTTCAATATCCAAGTTGACTTTATATATCTAAACAAACAGTTGGCCTAACACTGATCCTTAGGCGAACACCAAACGACAATTGACCATCCTCCAGTTTGAAAACAATTAGCACAATTCACTGTTTTCAGTCCTTAAACCAATCTTTTATCCAAGCTGATACAGACCATCTTATTACATAAGCCCCAAATTTTCTAACCAGCCTTTAATCGGTACTTTGTCAAAAGCTTTCTTAACATCCATATAGACAGCATCCATTGCATTGCCTTCATTGGCCTTTTCTGTTATTCATCAAAGAATTCAATTAGATTAGTCAAGCATTATCTGCCTTTTATACATTCTTATTGGCTGAAGATGTCCCAGGCCTTTCAATGGAGTCTGAAGATAAATCTGAGTTGTGATATGTAAAAAGGAGCACAGGTATAAATTAAGTATTATGTTCATAGATTTTTTCTGAAGACTTCATTCAACAGACCACAAAAATCTGGTGCCTTATATATCCAGTACAGCTCTTAGATATTTTTAAATGGCATCTTTATACTTTTTAATGTATTATTTACATTACGTGAGCAGCACAGTGGACGGCACAATGGTTCACATTGCTGCCTCACAGCGCCAGGGACCAGGGTTCGATTCCCGGCTTGGGTCACTGTCTGTGTGGCGTTTGCACATTCTCCCCGTGTCTGCGTGGGTTTCCTCCGGGTGCTCTGGTTTCCTGCCACAGTCCAAAGATGTGTGCGTTAGGCAGATTGGCCATGCTAAATCGCCCCTTGGTGTCAGGGGGACTGGCTGGGTGAATGAATGGGGTTGTGGGGATGGGGCCTGGATGGGATTGAATGAGCTGAACGGCCTCCTTCTGCACTGTAGGATTCTATGTTATCTGTGATTTAAAACCATATTGTTGTGCACCAAATTGCACTGGGTAATATTAGGATTATTCTCATTATCAAATTCTGAAAAGTGTGTAAATATGGGCTCCTTTTCACTCCATAAATAAAAGATGAGGGCCATTATCTTTTACACGGGTAGAAGTCCCATTGTCTCGTTGCTTCAGGCCACTGCTGTGACCTATCTCTCCTCTTGGCACCTCATTTTAAATTATATTGATATTAATGAGAATGCTCGACATTCAGTTTGCATTTTTATTTATTCTTGAGCAGTTTTTTTTTCACTTACGATACCCAGATGGTGCGAGCTAGCTGGCATATTGGTTTAACAGTTCATTAACTTCAACATTTCTCTTCAGAAATCCATTCATGGAAGAGCGAGGCTCTGGCTCCCAGAAAATGTTTTCCTGCTCCCTGCCACTTTCTTCAATTTGATGGTGGCAGACTTAGACGTTCATCAATGTCCAGGATCAATAGGTACAGGAAGCTATGTAAAGGTCTGCGCAATGTCCTCAAAATACTCTAACACTCGCTATTATATAGTACACCTCCTACCCGTCTGGTTCTGGTGGAACAAGAGTGCATTCAATAACACTGCTTGTCCAGAATCCACAAATTCCAAATACAATCTACACAGTTTGATTATCCACAGCAAGACATACCCAAAACTAAACTTACCAATAAATTAAACACTTAAGAGACAACATAATTACACAGATTCATCAACTGTATTACATTGTAATGGGAAAGAGGGAAAAACATTCCTCTACCATTAAATAAGCAATAAACCCAAATGTACCAGACTGTAGAAAATTAGAAATAATGTTTTTCTATTTCAGAAGCCTAATCTTTTCCTTTTCATAAATTCTGATGAAAGTCAGTTTATTAAGGCTTTGTAAATTAATTTGTCTTCCAAACAGAAGCGTAAATAAAATACCACTTTGTTGGCGCCTCTAATTAGATGAGCACACTTGCTCAGGGAATACAATTCTTTCAAAATCTATTAGTATGTCTGCAGTTCTAATTGTTCATATTAGTGCTTTCGTTTTTACACCAGCTGCCCTGAAAGCAATAAAATTGGATTCTTTGGAAGCTCTGACCTATATTGATCAACCATTGTATGGTTGTAATATAGCTAAAGTACAGGTCCAAGGAAATGAAGCATTCTGAAAAATGTATCAGCACTGAGAGTGGAAGATCCTCAGGCTCACCCATAAATAATGTTTCTGCCTTTTGAAGATAAGCTCCAGTCAGGTACCATCCTCTTCATCTTCAATCCTAATCAAGTGGTAAAAATGTGCAGATGCTGGCCGAAAAAGGAATTCAAATCAATGGTGTGTTAGTTTAAATGCACCACCATATACTTAGAATTATCCTTCAGAAGAGTTTATACAGATGTACAAACCAATCAGGAGCAGGAGTAGGCCACTCGGCCCCTTGAGTCAGCTCTGTCATTCAATAAGAACGTAGCTGATCTAATTTTAACCTCAATTTCACATCCCCAATAGCCTTTGCACCATTGCTTATCATGAATCTTCTGCCTGAAAAGATATTCAAAGATACTGCCTCAACCACCTTTTGAGGAAGAGACTTCCAAAGTCTCACAACTCTCTGATAAGGTGGACGTTGAACAGATGTTCCCCCTTGTGGGATAGTCTACAACAAGAGGTCATAGGTAGGTTCAAAACTGAGATGAGTAGAAACTACTTCACAGAATACGACAGTGCAAAAGAGCCCTTTGGTTCATCGAGTCCGCACCAACGCCTGAACTGCCCACCTAATCCCAGTTGCCAGCACTTGGCCCATAGCCTTGAATGTTATGGTGCGCCAAGTACTCATCCAGGTACTTTTTAAAGGATGTGAGGCATCCCGCCTCCATCACACTCCCAAGCAGCGCATTCCAGACCGTCACCACCCTCTGGGTAAAAAGGTTTTTCCTCAAATCCCCCCGAAACCTCCCACCCTTCACTTTTAACTCATGTCCCCTCATAACTGACCCTTCAACTGAGGGAAACAGCTGCTCCCTATCCACCCTGTCCATGCCCCTCATAATCTTGAACGTTTCAATCAGGTCACCCCTCAGTCTTCTCTGTTCCAGAGAAAACAACTCAAATCTATCCAACCTCTCTTTATAACTTAAATGTTCCATCGCAGGCAGAATCCTAGTAAATCTTCTCTGCATCCTTTCCAGTGCGATCACATCCTTCCTATAATGTGGTGACTAGAACGGCACACAGACTCCAGCTGTGGCCTCACCAAAGTTCTGTACAACTCCGTCATGACCTCTCTTCTTTTGTAATCTATACCCCGATTGATACAGGCGAGTGTGCCATATGCCCTTTTCACCACCCTATTTACCTGCCTTTCTGCCTTCAGAGATCTATGCACAAACACGCCAAGGTTCCTTTGTTCCTCGGAACTTCCCAGTGTCAGACCTTTCATAGTATACTTCCTTGTCAAATTACTCCTTCCAAAGTGTATCACCTCACACTTTTCAGGGTTAAATTCCATCGGCCACTTTTCTGTCCATTTGATCATCTCGTCTATATCTTCCTGTAACCCAAGACACCCAACCTCACTGTTAACCACCCGGCCAATCTTTGCTTCATTGGCAAACTTACTGATCCTACCCCCCATAGTCATCTATGTCATCTATATAAATGACGAACAATTGGGGGCCCAGCACAGACCCTGTGGTACGCCACTGGTTACTGGCCTCCAGTCATTAAAGCAGCCATCCGTCATCACCTACCGCTAAGCCAATTATGAATCCACCTTATCAAATCACCCTGTATCACATGTGCATTTGCCTTCTTAATAAGTCTCCCATGTCAAAGGCTTTGCCGAAATCTATGTAAACTACATCAACTGCACTACCCTCATCTACACACTTGGTTACATGCTCAGAAAATTCAATCAGATTTGTTAGGTTTGACCTCCCTCTGACAAACCATGCTGATTATCCCTGATCAAACCTTGCCTCTCCAAATGGAGATGGATTCTCTGCTTCAGAATCTTCTCCAGTAGTTTCCCAACCACAGACGTGAAACTCACTGGTCTATAGTTCCCTGGCTTGTCTCTACAACTTTTCTTAAATAGTGGAACCACATTAGCTGTTCTCCATTCCTCTGGTACCTCCCCGGTGTGGAGATGCCGGTGTTGGACTGGGATAAACACAGTAAGATGTCTCACAACACCAGGTTAAAGCCCAACAGGTTTATTTGGTAGCACAAGCCACTAGCTTTCGGAGCGCTGCTCCTTCATCAGGTAAGTGGGAGTTCTGTTCACACACAGGGCATATAAAGACACAAACTCAATTTACAAAATAATGGTTGGAATGCAAGTCTTTACAGGTAATCAAGTCTTAAAGGTACAGACAATGTGAGTGGAGAGAGGGTTAAGCACAGGTTAAAGAGATGTGTATTGTCTCCAGCCAGGACAGTTAGTGAGATTTTGCAAGCCCAGGCAAGTCGTGGGGGTTACAGATAGTGTGACATGAACCCAAGATCCCGGTTGAGGCCATCCTCATGTGTGCGGAACTTGGCTATCAGTCTCTGCTCAGCGACTCTGTGTTGTCGTGTGTCATGAAGGCCGCCTTGGAGCATGCTTACCCGAAGATCAGAGGCCGAATGCCCATGACCGCTGAAGTGTTCCCCAACAGGAAGAGAACGGTGTTCATTCATCCGTTGTCATAGCGTCTGCATGGTCTCCCCAATGTACCATGCCTTGGGACATCCTTTCCTGCAGCCTATCAGGTAGACAACGTTGGCCGAGTTGCAAGTGTATGTACCGTGTGGATGGTGTTCTCACGTGAGATAATGGTATCCGTATCGATGATCCGGCATATCTTGCAGAGGTTGCTGTGGCAGGGTTGTATGGTGTCGTGGTCACTATTCTCCTGAAGGCTGGGTAGTTTGCTGCGGACAATGGTCTGTTTGAGGTTGTGCGGTTGTTTGAAGGCAAGAAGTGGGGGTGTGGGGATGGCCTTGGCGAGATGTTCGTCTTCATCAATGACATGTTGAAAGCTCCGGAGAAGATGTCGTAACTTCTCCGCTCCGGGGAAGTACTGGACGACGAAGGGTACTCTGTCCACTGTGTCCCGTGTTTGTCTTCTGAGGAGGTCGGTGCGGTTTTTCGCTGTGGCACGTCGGAACTGTTGATCGATGAGTCGAGCGCTATATCCTGTTCTTATGAGGACATCTTTCAGCATCTGGAGGTGTCTGTTGCAATCCTCCTCATCCGAGCAGATCCTGTGTATACGGAGGGCTTGTCCGTAGGGGATGGCTTCTTTAACGTGTTTAGGGTGGAAGCTGGAGAAGTGGAGCATCGTGAGGTTATCCGTGGGCTTGCGGTACAGTGAGGTGCTGAGGTGACCGTCCTTGATGGAGATGCGTGTGTCCAAGAATGCAACCGATTCCGGAAAGTAGTCCATGGTAAGTCTGATGGTGGGATGGAACTTGTTGATGTCATCATATAGTTGTTTCAGTGATTGTTCACCATGAGTCCAAAGGAAGAAAATGTCATTGATGTATCTAGTGTATAGCATCGGTTGAAGGTCCTGTGCGGTGAAGAGGTCTTATTCGAACCTGTGCATGAAGATGTTGACATATTGAGGTGCGAATTTGGTCCCCATGGCTGTTCCATGTGTCTGGATGAAGAACTGATTGTTGAAGGTGAAGACGTTGTGGTCCAGGATGGAGTGGATGAGTTGTAAAATTGCATCTGGAGATTGGCAGTTGTCGGCGTTGAATACTGAAGCAGTTGCAGCAATGCCATTGTCATGGGGGGTGCTGGTGTAGAGTGCCGAGACATCCATTGTGACAAGGAGTGCTCCTGGTTCAACTGCTCCATGTGTGCTGAGTTTCTGTAGGAAGTCCGTAGTGTCGCGACAAAAGCTGGGGGTTCCAGAGACGAATTAAAAATTTGCATCAGAGCCCCTGCAATTTCCTCCCATGCCTCCCACAACAGCCTGGGACACAATTCATCCAGACCTGGAGATTTGTCCACTTTTAAGCCCACCAATACCTCCAACACCTTGTCACTCCCTATGACAATTTGCTCTAGAACCTCACAGTCTCTCTCCCCAAGTTCCATAATTACCTCTTCATTCTCACGGGTGAAGACAGATGTGAAATATTCATTTAACACCCTACCAATGTCCTCTGCCTCTGCCCACAGATTTCTCTCAGAAGGTTGTGAATCTGTGAAACTCGCTGCCTGAGAGCGCAGTTGAGGCAGAATCAATCAACAGTTTCAATAAAGAAATAATTGCGTTTCTGATGAAAAACAGGATAAAGTGCTAGTGGGAGCTGGCAGGAAAGTGGAGTTGAGACCAGGATAAGATCAGCCATGATCATGTTAAATGGCAGAGCGGGCTCTAAGTGCTGAATTGCCTACTCCCGCTCCTAATTCCTAAGTTCCTCGGCCTTAAATGGGCACCCCCTTATTTTTAAGCGGTGGTCCCTAGTTCTGGATTTTCCCACAAGGGGAACATCCTTTCGACATCCACATTTTCAAGTCCCCTCAGGATCTTGTGGGTGGGATTTTACAGCCTCGCTCAGCCCGAGACTGGAAAATCCCGCCCAAGGTCAACGGACCTTCCCATTGTCTGCACCTCGCCCGCTCCAATTCCCGTGGTGGGCGGGGCAGTAGAATTCCGGCATATATGTTTCAATGAAACCGCCTCTTAACTCTTCTAAACTCCAGTGGATACACGCCTAGCCTAGCCAAAATTTCCTCATAAAACAATCCACCTTTTCCTGGTCTTAATCTAGTAAGCCCTCTCTGAACTGCTTCAAATACATTTACATCTCTTCTGAAATAAGGGGGCCAGTGCTGGACACAGTATTCCAGATGTATTCTCACTAATGCCCTTAATAACTAAAGCATAACCTCCTACTCTTGTCCTTAATTCTCTTGCATTAAACAATAACATTCTATTAGCTTTGTTAATTACTTGCTGCACCTGCATGCTAACCCTTTGTGGTTGGTACACTAGGACACCCAAATGCCTCTGCATCTCAGAGCTCTGCAGTCTCTCACCATGTAGATAATATGCTTTTCATTTGCCCTGTCAAAATTAACATCACATTTTCCCACATTACACTCCCATTTACCAGATCTTTATCCACTCACCTAACCTATCTATATCCCTTTGTGGCCTCCTTATGTCCTCTTTGAAACTTACTTTCCTGCCTATATTTGTTTCATGGCAATGTTAGCAACCATACCATCATCCCTTCATCCAAATCATTTATATAATTGTAATGAGTTGAGGCCACAGCATTGGTCCTTGTGGAACACCACTCTTCACATTCTGCCAACCAGAAAATGACCTTCATAAATGCCTACTCTCTGTTTCATGTCAGCTAGCCAATCTTCTATCCATGCCAATATATTACCCCCTACACCATGAGCTTTAATTTTCCGCAATAACCTTTGATGCGGCACCTTATCCATACCTTCTGAAAATCTAAGTACAGTACAGCCGGTTCCCCTTTATCAACAACATCTATTACTTTTTCAAAGAACTCCAATAAATTGGGTAAACATGATTTCCCTTTCACAAAACCATGTTGACTCTGCCCGATTACCTTCAATTCATCTGAGTGCCCTGTTGTAACATCTTTAATAAGAACTTCTAGCATTATCTCTATGACAGATGTTAAGCTAACTGGCCTATAGTTTCCTGCCTTCTGTCTCTCTCCTATTTTGAATAAAGGAGTTGGGTTAGCTGTTTTCCAATCTAATGGAACTTCCCTCAAATCTAGTGAATTTTGGAAAATTAAAATTAACACATCAACTATCTCACTAAACAAAGAACAAAGAACAATACAGCACAGGAACAGGCCCTTCGGCCCTTCAAGCCCGCGCCGCTCCCTGGTCCAAACTAGACCATTCTTTTGTATCCTTCCATTCCCACTCCGTTCATATGGCTATCTAGATAAGTCTTAAACGTTTCCAGTGTGTCCGCCTCCACCACCTTGCCTGGCAGCGCATTCCAGGCCCCCACCACCCTCTGTGTAAAATATGTCCTTCTGATATCTGTGTTAAACCTCCCCCCCTTCACCTTGAACCTATGACCCCCTCGTGAACGTCACCACCGACCTGGGGAAAAGCTTCCCACCGTTCACCCTATCTATGCCTTTCATAATTTTATACACCTCTATTAAGTCTCCCCTCATCCTCCGTCTTTCCAGGGAGAACAACCCCAGTTTACCCAATCTCTCCTCATAACTAAGCCCCTCCATACCAGGCAACATCCTGGTAAACCTCCTCTGTACTCTCTCTAAAGCCTCCACGTCCTTCTGGTAGTGTGGCGACCAGAACTGGACGCAGTATTCCAAATGCGGCCAAACCAACGTTCTATACGTCTGCAACATCGGACCCCAACTTTTATACTCTATGCCCCGTCCTATAAAGGCAAGCATGCCATATGCCTTCTTCACCACCTTCTCCACCTGTGACGTCACCTTCAAGGATCTGTGGACTTGCACACCCAGGTCCCTCTGCGTATCTACACCCTTTATGGTTCTGCCATTTATCGTACAGCTCCTCCCTACATTATTTCTACCAAAATGCATCACTTCGCATTTATCAGGATTGAACTCCATCTGCCATTTCTTTGCCCAAATTTCCAGCCTATCTATATCCTTCTGTAGCTTCTGACAATGCTCCTCACTATCTGCAAGTCCTGCCAATTTTGTGTCGTCCGCAAACTTACTGATCACCCCAGTTACACCTTCATCCAGATCATTTATATAAATCACAAACTAGCTAATTCTTTTAAGACCCCAGGAGGAAATCTATTAAGACCCAGGGACTTGTCAAACCGCAGTTTCAACAATTTGCTAAGTACCACTTTCCTGGTGATTGTAATTTTCTTGAGTTCTTGCCTCCCTTCTATTTCCTGATTTAACACCATTTTCTGGGGGATGCTACTTGTATCGTCTCTTGTGAAGACCAATGCAAAAGACCTATTCATCTGCCACCTCCGGATTTTCAATTATTAACTCCCCAGACTTACTTTGTTAACTCTTTTCTTTTCTAAATATCTTCAAAAAGCTCACACTATCTGTCTTTATATTTCTAGTTATCTTTCTCACGCACTCTATTTCTTCCTTATATATCTTTTAGTCATTCTTTACTGCTTTCTATATTCTGTTTAATCCACTGACCTGCCACACATTTTAGCACAATTATATGCCTTTTCGTTAAGTA
The DNA here is from genome assembly GCF_964213995.1 of Mustelus asterias. Classification (NCBI taxonomy): domain Eukaryota; kingdom Metazoa; phylum Chordata; class Chondrichthyes; order Carcharhiniformes; family Triakidae; genus Mustelus; species Mustelus asterias. The sequence continues at coordinate 65,760,765 of NC_135823.1, forward strand.
TGATACTATCTTTTTAGTTAATCACGAATGGTGGCTCCTCCCCTTGAAATTTTACTTTCTCGTTGGAATGTATCCTGTGTATTCTGAAATATCCCCATAAATATCTGTCATTGCATCACTATTTGACCTATTTCTTAACCAAATTTGCCAGTTCAATTAAGCTAGCTCAGCTTTCATGCCCTCATAATTGCCTTTATTTAAGTTTAAAATACTAGTCTTTGACTCTTCTCTCCCTCAATCTGAATGTAAAACTCAATCATATTATGATCACTGATACCTAGGGGCGTGTTCACTATGAGGTCATTAATTAATCCTATCCCATTGTACAATACCAGGTCTAGTATAGCCTGTTACCTGGTTGGTTCCAGAACGTTCTGATCTAGGAAATTATCCCAAAAAATGTTCTATGAATTTGTCATCTATGCTACCTTTGCTTATCTGATTATTCCAGTCTATATGTAGATTAAAATCCCCCATGATAATTGCCTTTCTGACAAGTTTCCACTTTTTCTTCTTTGATAGCCCACGTGATTACTATTAGGGGGCCTGTACACCACTTCCAAAAATGATTTCTTGTCTTTATCATTCCATATCACTACCCAAACCACTTCCATGTCCTAGTTTCCTGAACTTAGGTCATCTCTCTCCATTGTGCCAATGTCATCTTTCAGTAACAGAACCACCCTTCCATTTTTTTGCGAACTTCCTAACCTTTGTAAAAGTCATATACCCTTCAATACCCTTCAATCTATGCCATCTTGCAGCCTTGTTTCTGTAGTCACAATTAGGTCATGCTTATTAATGTCTAATCAGTTTTTCTGTTTTACGTACATTCAAGTATGTTTTATGTTTTGCACTTTTATTATTTTTGTATCCTCTAGTTTTATCTATTGATTTACTCTCAGAGTTATACTCCATGTCCCTTCCTGTCATAATCTGTTTATCATTTCCTATATTAATACATTCTTCTTTCCCTTGTCTCTACTCTTCGATAAACCACATGGCACACTTGATCCCTTGCCACCACTACTTAGTTTAAAAGCCTCTCTACTTCCCTAATTATGCGGTTTGCAAGAACACTGGCCTCAGCATGGTTCAGGTATGGACCACGTTTTCCCTGGTACTTGTGCCAGTGCCTCACAAACTGGAACCCATTTCTCCCACACAAGCCTTTGAGCCACCTATTCCACTTTCTAATTTTATGCACCCTTTGCCAATTTGCATGTGACTCTGAGCCAGAGTGTAACAACTTTAATCAGGCAATTGAGGTGGGCCTGTTAGAATATGAACTCCCTGATTAAGGGCCAAGTTGATGGGTCAATCAGGGAACCTCTTGCTTTGTGCTTAACCAGGAGTGTCAGTTCCTCTGGGACTCCTAGTGTAGACTGCGAACTGAAAGCACTCTGTATGCTGTCGTCAGACTTGTAAATAAAGGGATTTTGGTGAAGGGACTTCTGCCTCCGAGGACTTATTACACAAAGCTCCTTAAGCTGCAAACACTTAAGGCAGATGTGTTTGCCCTGGATCACACCCAGCATCCAGAAGCTCCCATATGCTGCAACTTGACACATCATCTGTCCTACCCTCCTTAATGTGTTTTAATTAATTACTTAATTATATTATTCACTTATTTATGCTGCTTTTTAAATATATTTATTAACTTTACCACTAGTTTGTATATAGTTTGTAAACCTTAGGACTGGAACAGACCATGACCACTTACCCAATAGTCAGCAAAAAGCCAGCTCCTTTCCCTTTAGTAGAGTAAGAACCAATTCCTTACAGGGTAGCAAAGATAGAAAAAGTAAAAGGGAACAAACATCACCTTCCCCCCACCCCCATCAAACTCCCCCACTCACCAAACTCTCAGGTATACAATTAAAGTTAAAGTTTTAAAGTTTATTTTTATTCGTCACAAGTAGGCTTACATTAACACTGTAATGAAGTTACTGTGAAAATCCCCTAGTCGCTACACTCCGGCGCCTGTTCGGGTACACTGAGGGAGGATAGCATGGCTAATGCACCCAACCAGCACATCTTTCGGACTGTGGGAGCAAACTGGAGCACTTGGAGGAAACCCCATAAACATGGGGAGAATGTGCAGACTCCACACAGACAGTGACCCAAGCCAGGAATCGAACCCGGATCCTTGGCGCTATGAGGCAGCAGTGCTAACCGTTGTGCCTCCCTGCTGCCCCACTTAGTTCCTCAGCAAATCTTCCTAACTTTCATCCATATATCTTTTTTTATTTCAGCCCGGGAGGGTGTGGGTGTATTGATCCAGCCTGAATGAGACTTTCTTGTGCATTATCAAATACAAGCTGACTAGTAGGTAAGGAAAACTGCCCACACCCAAAACTGTGGCATTCCTCAGATAAGGAAGGAGCAGCACTCCGAAAGCACGTGATTCCAAATAAACCTGTTGGACTTTAACCTGGTGTTGTGAGACTTCTTACTGTGCCCACCCCAGTCCAACGCCGGCATTTCCACATCATCTCTAACCTCATGTTACATATTCTAAATATATTGCTCATGCTGTTCAGTAAAAAATAATTTATTATATACCCTGTAATTAAGTATCACCTGCGATATACATGAACATTTAAGATCAATATTTCTGAATACATTCAAATCAAATAATCAACAGAGTGAGAAACATATTTCCGTTTCACTGTGGGACACCACAGGCTCCATGTCCTGTAAACAGAAATGTCCAACTTGTTGCTGATTGATAGGGGCTTAGCAGACTCCATAAGAGTTCCCATCAGAGGATTGTCAGATCAAGTTCTGCTCTTGATTTGCAACAGAATTCAATTGCTCTGTGGATAATTTTTTCTAACTTGCTGCTGGAACGTGACTGTGGTGGGTCACTTTGGCAGAATTGGGGTGGGGGAAAGGAGGAGGAGAAGGAGGGGAAGAAGGCAATGGCACACTAAAGAACCATATCTCCTCTAAGTAATATGATTGGCAGTAGGTTTAGAGAAGGGCTCAAGTTCCTCTAACCTTCTGGCTGAAGGAGGAAGCACTGGTAAATTAAAAGGCACAGTAAGAAGTTTAACAACACCAGGTTAAAGTCCAACAGGTTTATTTGGCAGCAAAAGCCACACAAGCTTTCGGAGCTCCAAGCCCCTTCTTCAGGTGAAGAAGGGGCTTGGAGCTCCGAAAGCTTGTGTGGCTTTTGCTGCCAAATAAACCTGTTGGACTTTAACCTGGTGTTGTTAAACTTCTTACTGTGTTTACCCCAGTCCAACGCCGGCATCTCCACATCATGACAAATTAAAAGGCAGACAGACATGAGGGGAGGAGGAAAGAGACCTTTCCTTTAGGTACTGCAACCATTTTCAGCTAAAGAAAAATTCACTCTGCTTACAATGGCAAAGCAACTAATCCAACCAGAAAATCACTGGAATTATAAGGCAATTGGCCAAACCACGTGACCTTCCTTGCTTATACAGGAGCACCCTCAGGTGGTTATCTTCAGTTCTTTTTTGCGTTTTATTCTTGTTAATGTTCTCCCAGTCTATTCTCTTCTCAGCGGTGTTGACTGCTTATGGGGTTTTGATTGCATGGCATTATTTTGTTAGTTGGTACTCATCCAAGTGGCTATTATTATGTGTGAGTGTTGACACTTTTACAGGCTATCCAACTGCATCGGTGGAAACCCAATCTTTTCCTCACCCGGTGTCTCCATTTTCCATCTGGATTGACCGTTCAGGAGCAGGGATTTGACTTTTGCTTCCTCTCTAATCCAAGAGCACCAGTCAGAATCAGCTAACTCCATGCATAACAGCACATAATTAAATTTAACTGTGGTTCTTTTTCGCAGCAAGAGGAATTGCAATGCATTGAAATTCATGTTGTTTTAATAACATCAATAATAAAAACTCAATAATAAAGGAAATAAAAAGTGGGGAGGGGGGGGAGGAGGGTGGAAAGGAGGAGAGCGATAAAATGGAGAATGAAATGAAATAAAATAAAATAAATGGAAGTGGGGAGAGTTCATGTTCTGAAGTGGTTAACTCCTTTTAAACTCGAAGGTTTTGATTCTTGTTAACCCTTTAGCAACAATTCTATTTATACGCAAAATATTATTTTATTATTAGTGTCACATGTAGGCTTACATTAACACTGCAATGAAGACACCATGAAAATCCCCTGATTGCCACACTCTGGCGCCTGTTCGGGTACAGTGAGGGAGAAATTAACATGGCCAATGCACCCTAACCAGCATGTCTTTCGGACTGTGGGAGGAAACCGGAGCATCTGGAGTAAACCCACGCAGACACGGGGAAAACGTGCAGACTCCACACAGGCAGTGACCCAAGCCGGGAATTGAACCCGGGTCCCTGCCGCTGTGAGACAGCAGTGCTAACCACTGTGCCACCGTGCCGCCCACAAAAGTGATTGTCAGTAAAAATCAGAATGACCCTGAGGGGTTGTTAGTTCCTCAGGGTTTAATCTAGTTAACCACTGGCTCAGAGACCCTATTGATCATGTTCTGCAACTCCCAGAGGATATATCTTACTGACATTTAATGTGCAAACATAAATTATTTTAATTGTCGTTATGTCTTTTGTGCTTGTAAATGTAAAAATTCTGAACGTTCAATAAAAATTCTAGTTACAAAACAGGATCCAAACACAGTACAAATATTAATGAAATCTGCCACAAAGGCAGGGGGGGGGATTCTCCCATCCCACTGGCCGATTGGTGGGATTCACACTGGGCGTCCGGCCCTGAGTGCGCCTCCCAGCCTAAGTTTTTTGTGTCAACGGATTCACGCTGAAAATCAGCATAGCGGACATTAGCAAGCGTTTACATACTTTATCATCTAATTAGCGGATCCGTGACTAGAATCTCTGCCCCCTGCTAGCATCTCCCCCCCACCCTGGCATGACATCACACTGGTGGGGATTACAACTGCTGTTTAAAGGTTGGAACCTGGCGTGGCAGGGTTGAACAGGGATAAGGAGGTACGTTTATGGAGCTGCAGCCCCTGGAGTGCAGGGAAGATTGGAGGTTGGGCCTGGAAATCTTCTGCTTGCTGTGGGGAGGGCCCTGGAGAGCTGACCCCAGGCCCAGGAATGTTCCATGTAGTCTCCGTGGGGTGGGGTCTTTTACTGACTGCTGGTCAGGCTGCTGTCTGCAGCCACGTGGGCTGTTCCTTTGTTCGCTCTGTGAGATTTGGTGAGGGACTGTATTGAGTGCTAGGGTTTTAGCGAATGTTGGGGGGGGGGGTGGGGTAAGGGGGCGGGGGAAGTGCACCATGTGCTGCTTGAGGGCTAATCAGTTCAGGCAGCTGGTGCTCCAAGCAGGGGTGCTCTGGTTTACATAGACACTTATACTGCATGTATTCTGCATGAAGGGGAGCCCATCTTGTGATAAAAATAAGTCTGTCCCTGGCCCGTGTCCCTGACCTGTAGCACATGCCTGGAAAGGAATGCTGCAGTTGCACTAATGGCAATGGCTCAAGGGAGTGGAATGGTCACGCCCGCACACCAACCTGCATGCTCCCCCTGCCTGCCGTGTTAATGGTGCCAATGGCAGGCAACCTAATCAGGTGACCCGTGACACCACAGATTGCATTGTGTTGCCAGCAACCAGAAGTGGGGGTACAGGTCCTAGTGAAGGTTTGGGGAGGGGAAGGAAGTTGCTAGGGTAGTTGCAAGCAATGACATGTATCTATCAATCTTTCTCTAACTCCCACCGTGCAGAATGGATCTCAGTCTTCTTGAGTTCGAGCTGGCCATCCTGGTAGCGGCTGAGGAGGAGGAGGCGGCTCAGGAGGTAGAGGGCATAGGGAGGCCATGCCAGGAGCAGCCAGTGGCAGGACCTCAGCAAGGAGGGCAGAGGGCAGTCGCTGATGGCCATGAGGAGGGAGAGCAGTCTCCCGCAAGGGTGGCCAGGAGAAGGGGGATGCAGAGGCTTAGGCGGTGCCGGACCAGGACATCATTCGAGAAGCTGTCAGAGGCCAGCAATGTCCATGCAGGGCTGTGGCCAGCGATGTCTATGCTGGGAGGATTTGTTTAGTGATCTCCCAGAGATGTGCACATGCACGGTGGGCCCACTCAGCGCACTGATTTCAGCCTCTTTAGCGGGAATAGATGGATTTTTAGTGTGATTTACACTAGTGGCCTCTGCGGTGCACAGAGTGTGGGAGATTCATTTTGAAACTCCCACTGAAAAAGCCAGCGTGATTTACTCCAGTTTTCACGCGAATCCGACACTTGGAATTTTTTGGGAGAATATCTGTCACAGCCACAAAGCACAACAAAAACTAGGTAGGTGAAAATCAACAAAATTGTTTATTTGAATAAAGCTGTATATGGGGCAGGACGATGAATGCCACCTCACTCCTTAAATCCCCAGGTGCCAACTGAGGAGCTGCCCTCTCTCGGGCTTGCTCTCAACCGTCGTCTGCCCGCTTGGATCGCGCTCAACCACTGCTTCACATGCACCACCGCACGACCAGATCTCCCTCCCCCTTAAAGTTCCTTATTACCCTATTTATGAATAGACAATTTACAACAATAAACAATTCAAAAAAGAAAAGGGGGGTGGGGTGGGGGGGTAACACAGTAGGGTCTCTTAAAATTTCAGTCTATGAGGAGACTTCTGAATTTTCTGAGGCCTCAGGTCTCTGGTCGGCTCTGCCTCAGTTCCGGCAATGATGTCTTGAGCAGCAGTCAGGTGGTTTGTAGTTTCAGGAGGAGATTTAGTGCAAACATCTGCCCCAGTTCCCACTGGAACAACATGGGGCCTTCATCTGGAGTAACAAGTCCCACTGAACTTGGCACTATTGGAGGAACGCTGGTAGGTGCTGCTGGATCAGTCTGCTCCTATCCTATGTTAGTTTCTCTCTTCTGTGTGTGGTCTACATGTTTCCTTACTCTTCTTCCTTGGAGGTCAACCAGATAGGACACGGGGCCTGTTTTTGTTACGATCTTCCCGGGGATGCAGGCTGGACCAACCTTAAAGTTCAGGATGAATACTAAGTCAGCTGCATTGAAGGACCTATCACCTTTAACAGAATCGTGGTACCTCTTTAATGCACCCTATTTCGCCTCGACTTTCCCTGCTAAATTGGGGAACACTAGGTAAAGTCCGCTCCAGAGGCACCTCCCCATTAGTAGCACTTTGGGGGATACTCCCAGAGTATCGTGTGGTGTTGTCCTCTATGTATGGAGAAATTTAGCAAGCTTCAATCACAAGGGTGTAGCTGGCTGTTTTTTCATTGGTGACTTGAGTGTCTGGACAGCCATTCGAATCTTGGTGACAGGGTGCTGTACAGACATGTTGTATTCCATTATTTTGTATAAAGTGCTGAAACTCCACTCCTGATGGGTGCCACGGTGGCACAGTGGTTAGCACTGCTGCCTCACAGTGCCAGGGACCTGGGATTGATTCCTGGCTTGGGTCACTGTCTGTGTGGAGTCTGCACGTTCTCCCCGTGTCTGCGTGGGTTTCCTCCGGGTGCTCCGGTTTCCTCCCACCGTCCGAAAGATGTGCGGATTAGGTGCATTGGCTGTGCTAAATTCTCCCCCCGTGTACCCAAAGAGATGCCGAGTGTGGCGACTAGGGGCTTTTCAGAGTAATTTCACTGCAGTGTTAATGTAAGCCTACCTGTGACACTAATAAATAAACTTTAAAAACTGTAAAGGCAGTGCCACTATGAACATAGAACATAGAACAGTACAGCACAGAACAGGCCCTTTGGCCCATGACGTTGTGCCGAGCTTTATCTGAAACCAAGATCAAGCTATCCCACTCCCTATCATCCTGGTGTGCTCCATGTGCCTATCCAATAACCGCTTAAATGTTCCTAAAGTGTCTGACTCCACTATCACTGCAGGCAGTCCATTCCACACCCCAACCACTCTCTGCGTAAAGAACCTACCTCTGATATCCTTCCTGTATCTCCCACCACGAACCCTATAGTTATGCCCCCCTGTAATAGCTCCATCCACCTGAGGAAATAGTCTTTGAACGTTCACTCTATCCCCTTCATCATTTTATAAACCTCTATTAAGTCTCCCCTCAGCCTCCTCCGCTCCAGAGAGAACAGCCCTAGCTCCCTCAACCTTTCCTCATAAGACCTACCCTCCAAACCAGGCAGCATCCTGGTAAATCTCCTCTGCACTCTTACCAGCGCTTCCACATCCTTCTTATAGTGAGGTGACCAGAACTGCACACAATATTCCAAATGTGGTCTCACCAAGGTCCTGTACAGTTGCAGCATAACCCCACAGCTCTTAAACTCCAACCCCCTGTTAATAAAAGCTAACACACTATAGGCCTTCTTCACAGCTCTATCCACTTGAGTGGCAACCTTTAGAGATCTGTGGATATGAACCCCAAGATCTCTCTGTTCCTCCACAGGGACAAAAACTTGTGGCAGGCCATGTGAATGAAGGTTTGCTGTAGTTTCTCAACATGCAGAAAACGTTGTTGTTATTCTCATTTTATGAATATCAAACCACTTGGAATGGGCATGAACAATTATTAAGAAGACAGTGCCCATAAAAGGACCTGCAAAATCCACATACAACCGAAAGTCAGCCAAGCCACTCTCACGGGTGCAAGTGAGTCAACGGATTCAGTGTTTGTTGCAATTGGCATTGATCACAATGCTTGACCAGATTTTCAATATCCTTTTCAATGCTTGGCCACCAATATAACTTTTGTTGAGCATCTTCACTTTGATCTGGAAAATCTGAGCAGGTCTGGCAGCATCTGTAAGGAGAGAAAAGAGCTGATGTTTCGAGTCCAGACGACCCTTTGTCAAAGCTTTGACAAAGGGTCGTCTGGACTCGAAATGTCAGCTCTTTTCTCTCCTTACAGATGCTGCCAGACCTGCTCAGATTTTCCAGCATTTTCTCTTTTGGTTTCAGATTCCAGTATCCACAGTAATTTGCTTTTATTCACTTTGATCTGACCTGGGTGAGCAATGTGCAATTCCTGCAGCAACATCCCTCTTACTGGGCCTGGAATCACTACTCGAGATCCCCACAGTAACACTCCGTCCTCACAGCTCAGTTCATCTTTGCAGAGCTAGAGCAGCTTGAATTGGTCCGACCTGTCAAAAGTGCCAGCCGTGAAAGACGTATGCTTAACTTCGAACAGGACTGGGTCGCTCTGAGTCCATTTCCGAATTTTGCTTCAATGATATCCAAGATGTTGAAGGCTAACACTATTTCTTGTGGTACCGTGGGTGGTGGTATGGTTCGAAGCAGTGGAAGGTGACTCAGGGCATCTGCATTTGAGATTTTGGTACCCGGTCTGCATTGGAACATGTAGTTAATTGTATGCTGCTGGAAGTAAAGTTCACCGCTGGAGTCTGGCTAATGCAATAGGAGGAATAGGCTTATCCTCACAAAATAGCCCTAATAATGACTTGTGATTGGTGATGATCACAAAGTGACGCCCATACACATACTGGTGAAATTTTTAAATCCCGTCTATAATGGCTAGACCCTCTTTCTCAATTTGGGAGTTTTTTCCTTCGGTGTCAGTTAAGGTGAAAAAGAGATGGGCCGTTCTACACTGTCGTTCATTCTATGAAATAACATTGCCCCTATGCTATAGGCTGAAGCATCGCATGTTAGGATGATCCCTTTCTTTGGGTTGAAATGGACTCGCAACTCTGAAGATTGTAAGGTAAATTTGATTTTCTCAAAGGCTTCTTTTTGTGGCTTGTTCCAAGACCAACGTTGATATTTCTTTAAAAACAAGTGTAATGGCATCAGTAATGCTGAGAAACCTGGTATAAACCGGCCATAGTAATTATCTGTGCCCAAAATAGAGTTCAATTCGGACACATTCTGAGGTGTTGGTGCTTCCTTGATAGTTTTACTATTTTTTCCACAGGGTGTAGCCCCTTTGCGTTGATTTTAAATCCAAGGTAAGTGACCGTGTGGGCCTGAAAGGTATATTTCTCTCTTTTAAGTCGCACCCCTGCCTCTTTGAATATCTTAAGCACCTCTGAGAGGTTTGCCAAATGCTGTGCTTGGGAAGCTCCTGTAACTAAAACAGGTACACCACTACTTTGGGTATATCTTGCAGTAAACTTCCTATGGTGTGCTGAAAAATAGCGCATGCTGAAGATACACCAAAGGCTAGCCAGGTATATGAAACAAACCCTTGTGGGTGTTAATCGTCACAAATTTTCTTGAATCCTCATCCAATTCCAATTGTTGATGACATGTTTTGTATGCACTAGGTCTCCCGTTAAGATTCACATAAAGATCCTCAATCTTTGAAATTGAATACCTGTCCAGCTTGGCTTGGTTGATGGTCAATTTGTAATTCCCAAAAATGCAGACTGTTCTGTCCCATTTCAGTACAGGTACAAGGGGCAGCCCATTCAGAAAACTGTACTGGCCTTATGAATTCCCAACATTTAAATTCTGCCTCAACTTTTTGATGCAAGGTGTATGGCACTAGGCGAGCTCTATGAAATTTGGCGGTAGAAACCAAATTTATGCAGATTTTAGTCTTGATGCCCCAAATTCTGCCTAATTCATTTTGAACGACGCCGGGGTATTTTCTCAAAACTTCTTGCAAATTGCCATCAGTTATATTGAAGATCTCTAGTCAATTCAGTTTTATGCGACGTAACCGATCTGGTCCCACAAGACGAGGCCCCTGGCCTTTTGCGACGACGATCGGTAGTAGAGCCGGCTGGTGCTGATAAGTCAATGACGCAGTTCCCAAGGTTTTTAAGGTTTCCCCTGTATATGTGGCGATTTTAGTTGTTGCATTACTTAACTTGAGGAGTTGAACTCCTCCTGAAGGTGTTTTGATTTCTGCTCCCCTAAAATGGTAGCAGAAGAACTGGTATTTACTTCCATGATTAACGGCCTCCCATTTACCAAGCTATTACGATAGGATCCGATTTACTCATCTTGACATTATTCAATTGATGTATCTCTATTTCCGCTTCTGAATCATGTTCTAGGTTATGCACTGGAGTCCTGGTTTTTCTTGTCTAAGCCTTCTGTTGTCTAAGCATTCTGTTTGGCTCGGCACCTATTTCGAATGTGGCCTCTCCAATTGCAGCCGAAACAGATAGAATCCCGGAATTTACATTTTGCCTGGGGGTGATCTCACCAACATCTAGAAACATAGAAGATAGGAGCAGGAGGAGGCCATCTGGCCCTTTGAGCCTGCTCCACCATTCATCACGATCATGGCTGGTCATCCAACTCAATAGCCTAATCCTGCTTTCTCCCCATAATCTTTGATCCCATTCGCCCCAAGTGCTATATCCAGTCGCTTCTTGAATACGTTCAATGTTTTGGCATTAACTACTTCCTGTGGTAATGAATTCCACAGGCTCACCACTCTTTGGGTGAGCCTACAGCATTCATCAGAATTTTTGGGTTGTTGGCCCATTTTTTTCCCCCCCTGCCCCCGTGTTGCTCAGTGAGTTTCTTCTCTGTTTATTCTGCACATTCAACTCTGGCTCCCCAACTTGCAAAGGTTTCCCACCGTAGCCGACTCACCTCGCCTGTCTGCATGACTGTAACTCAAGAGCACCTCTCTCTGCATTCTCAATCACCCCAGCTATTTCCATGGCTTTCTCTAGGGAAATCTTACTCACTGCTAGCAGTTTTTTCTATACGTTTATATTATTCACGTCGCAAACTAATCTGTCTCACAGCAGGTTTTTCAACGATAATCCAAATTCACATGGCCCTGCCAATTTTCTTAGTCTCGTCATGTATGCCACAATTGTCTCCCCTAGGTCCCTTATTGCAGAGTTAAACTTATAACACTGCATAATGATCAACGCTCTGGGGTTATAATGATCTTTTACCAATGTTACAAGCTGGTCAAAAGACCAGTATCACGGTGCTACTGGTGATGTTAAATTTCTAATGAGATTATAAGCCTGGGGTTTACAAAAGCAGTATGACTTTTTGCTTATCCCCTCCTGTAATTTCACTAACGGTGAAGAAATAGCTAAGTCTTTCAATGCACTGAACCCATTTTTTCAGCCTTGGGGTTAAAAGGATCAATTTTTGTAAAAAGGGGCATTAATTTTTTTAATATACTGTTGCTGCAGAGATTTTCTTTTAAAACTTCGAGGGCAAGAAATTCCAAACCTCCCCACCCCGCAGCCCCGATTCCAGGAGCTGGCAACTGCAGTCCCAATTTAGCTAGTCGCCCAGTGTATTATCCATGAAGCACTATGTAATAAATCCAAGGAGGCGAAGTTCCCATCACCAAAAGTTCTTTTATTTACAAGACGTACTACACAACAGAGTGCCCCCTGTGTGCTCTCTGCTTCAGCAGGCAGAGAGACTGACACACCTGCTTTAAATAGGGAACATGAGGTTTGCCATTTTAACACACGATCCTGCTCCCATGCCCACATGTCTGTCCTTGGCCTGCTGCAATGTTCCAGTGAAGCTCAACGCAAACTGGAGGAACAGCATCTCATCTTCCGGCTCGGTACTTTACAGCCTTCCGGTCTCAACATCGAATTCAACAACTTCAGATGACTTGCTCTACCCCACCTCGGCCCTCTTTGTTTTCATTCTATTTTATTTAATTTTTTACTGTTCTCTACCTTTTATTTCTTTATTGTCTTTCCTCATTATTCTTCCCCCCCCCACTCTTTCCCCCTACTTCATCCCCCTTCTCTTACCTTTTCTCACCCCCCGCTTCCCCTTTCCACATTCTACCTCTGTCCCATCAACCCCTCCCCCCCCATCTTCATCTGTCACAGCTTACAGCTTCTCTGCCATTTGGCCATTCGCACCTATTAGCAGTCTTTTTCCCTGGTTTCTATGGCTATGACTCATCTTTCATCCCCCCCCCCCCCACCCCCCGCAATATAAATATCTCCCACTTTCTATGCCTTTTAGGTTTGACAAAGGGTCATCTGGACTTGAAACATCAGCTCTTTTCTCTCCTTGCAGATGCTGCCAGATCTGCTGAGATTTTCCAGCATTTTCTCCTTTGGTTAGGGAACATGAGGCTCCCTGATTGGGCCCTCAATTAGGACTCAATCAAGGCGTTCATACTCTAGCAGGCCAACCTCATTTGCCTGACTGAAGTCATCACACACAACAACAACCTGGTGAGTGAAAGTCAACAAAATTGTTTATTTGAATCAAACTATATGCAGGGGAGGACGATGAATGCCACCTCACTCCTCGACTCCCTGGGCATCAACTGAGAAGAGCCAAATTTCTCAACCACCACTCAGCACATTTGGACCTGTGCTTAACTGCTGCTCCGTGTGCTCCCACAATATCCATACAGTTTGGATCTGTTACTGAAACCAATTTAACTTTAGTATTTGTAGCTCAGGTTTTTAAATCATTTAACTGTATATTCCTATAGAAACAAAATGACTTCATTGGACTACAAAAGCTAACATCAGAAATTGGGGAACTGGAAAAAGAAACCGAAACTGTAATTACATCGTTTCACGTAGATATATGGCACAGAAACAGGCCATTCATTCCAATTCATGCCCTATTTGAGCCTCCTTCTATCTTCCCTCATCTAAATCTATCATCCTAACCTTCTATTCCCTTCTTCATTGTATGCTTGTCTAGTTTCCCCTTAAATGCATTTACATAATTTGTTTCAACCACTCCCTGTGGAAGTGAGTTCACATTCTTACCACTCTCGGGTAATAAAGTTTCTTCTGAATTCCCTATTGGATTTCTTGGTGACTTATCTTGTAGGGATGGCCTCTAGTTATGCTCTTCCTCACGAGAAGGACCATTCTCTTTGCATTCACTCTATCAAATTAAGTATAAAGACCCCTGTTGGTCAACCCTCAGCCTTCTTTTTTCAAACAAAAAGGGTCCCAGCCTTTCAATCCTTTCTTGGCATGCATACTCATGCACTTCTGATATCATCTTCGTGAATCTTCTCTGCATCCTCCCCAGTGCCTTTATAAACTTTTTATAGTGCTGTAGAGCAGTTATAGTCATAGGGCGGGATTTTATAACCTCGCTTGTCTGGAAACTGTAAAATCCCACCCGAGGTCAATGGACCTTTCCACTGTCTGCCCCTCGCCCGCTCCAATTCCCATGGCGGGCGGGGCGGTAAAATCCAGCCATAGAGTTATATCTCTATGACTTTATAGCCAGAACTACATACTGTACTTACTCTAAATGTGGTCTTACCAAGATTCAACGGTTATAGCAGAACTTTCCTTTGGTGCACAATAAAGGCCATTGGTGATGGGAAACTGGCGTTTGGCTGAATTATTATAATTAGCTTGTTCTAAATGTATTCCTTACCCATAACAAACATTCAAACGATCTTACAGTTTTGTTACATTTTCACACAATAGTCTAATACACATTCGAGATACTTTGCGCATCAATTCTCCTTAGCAAAATCTTCTTGTAAGATACTAGCTTGCTTACTTCTTATATACCGGTTGGCCAGGAAATAGGGCATGTGAACCACAGTACATGTGCTCCTTCAACTTAGTGTCACGTGATGATTTTCCTACTGGTCCCAACTGGGGAAAGACTCACAAATCATAGACTGTTGAGTTCTTTGAAGAAGGTCATCTCGGATATTTTAGCATAGAAGAACTTGGAGGACTAGGAAAGGATGTAACTGTGGGCAAAGCACAAGATC